>NC_136424.1:1345000-2017500 GCF_052625555.1 Lactuca saligna
GATGAGAATAAGATGAAGATTGGCCAGATTGATTCAAAGCATCTTACTGTAATGTTCACTAAGGGCGAAGGGCATAAGTTTTTGTTCGCTCTTGTGAATAAACATCTCTTCTCAACGGACTGCTTAGAGCACATTATCAACATAATTCATCGGTGCAAGCAGAACTCTGAGGCTGATAAGAAGAACTTCATTGACATGCTTCGGTGGTATATCACTTTTCGTCATCCTCTTTTGGCCATTATACCGAAGTTGTTTAAAACAATCAAGAAGTCTTCTACTGCTCAACCGAAGTAGCCTTCTGGTCCCACTGACGTAAAGGGGAAGATTGTTGAGTCTATTTGTGTTGCGTCATGGGCTTTTTGATTTGTATCCGGATTGGGCCTGTCCATCCGTGATTACCTTGTAGGGTTATACAATATATATACATGCATGTATGCATTATATTGTGACGTCTTTTATTACGCTTAAGTTTTTGTAACCCTAAATGCCTCTTCAGTAGAAGTTCTTTGTCGAGCTCTTCTGAGGTGTTGAAGTATTAATCATACGACACATTCAAGTCATAGTCGTGTTTATATTTTCATTCGTAATTGTTTGCATGTATAGAATTAATCGATCCTGAAAGAACATTGTTCTAACAGAGTGTTATATTTGGAGCCATTGATCCCACTTGGAATTTGGGAGTTGATAAAGATAACAAAGAATAAGAAGCTTGATCTTCTATATAATGTATCCACCATCAAGAGTGTAACACCCGTAAATCCGGGCTAGTCAATTTAGAGACAATAAGTGTAGAAAACGACTGTTCGACAAAGGATTATTTAGAATAAATAATCTTAACCAAGTTGTAGAATATGTCTCAAGGTTTCAGTACATATAAAGAATGCCGAAATCTGAGTTATAATGAAGAAGTTATGACACGTTGAAGTTTCGCGACGGAACAGGCACGATACCGGGAAACGTAAATAATGAATTTACGATAGAGCAAGATTTAGCCTTAGCAATCTAAACGAAAGTCGTAGAATATGTTGAACTAAGAACATCGATAAAAAGAACGCCCAAATCTAACTTCGTATGAAGAAGTTATGATTTTTCGAAGTTTCAGATTAGTAGTGTACAACCCGAAATTTGAATATTAGATCGAGCGGTTTTTAGCCGAAACGACCTGAACGAGAATCGAAGATCTCATTAAGAGTAGCGTAACAAGAAAAAGATGGGCGAAAACGGACATCGGATGAAGAAGTTATGAGGATTTAACGGACCAATCCTGTCTCGGCCTGTTAATAATATAAAATTTAAAATCGAATCAAAATTAGCCGATGGAGTTTAAACGAAAGTTGTAAAGTACGTTCCCACCTTCACGTGGATATAAAGAACGTCGAAAACGGAGCTCGTATGCAAAAGTTATGATTTTTAGAAGTCGGAAAGTGAATTTGCGAAATCTGTTGCGAGGGTGATGACGTGGCTCAATCAGGGTCGTCGCTTGCTAATCACGCTTCACATCGGATTTATGACACGTCGCTTCGTAGTATGCCCCGCGTCCGAAGAGTTTACGCCCCGCGTAGGTCCGATCTGATCCATCCGATGGGTGTAAGACAGCTGGGTTCGAGCTGGCGGTTTTATCCGAGGAGTACGCCCAGCGTAAGGTCCGAAGCTCTGGCTATAAATAGAAGGCCGAGGCTTCCATAATTCTTCACTCCAAAATCTCTTCTTTCTCACTAATTTCTCTCTCTAGAGTTCCAACCCCACCTAAGCCCTAGTTAAACCCCTTAGCTCCCAAGGGGAGCCCCGAGGCTTCCGGAGTCCCGAGAAAAAGAGCCTTTCGGTTTCGAAACGCTGCTCCAATTAAGTTCCGGTTTTCGATAAAATTCACTGTAAGTGTGCTATGCTTACGCAGTTTTTAATATAGCTTTCAAATAGTTATAGGAATGTTACCAGGTCCTTAAAATAATTATTTGGGTTATTATTATGAGTTATATTGAGTGTTATTTAACGCTTATATAATAATAATAATAATAATAATAATAATAATAATAGTCAGACTATTAATTTGTCGCGATTATCGTTAGACTAAACCCTAGTGGTATTGGTACTAGGTTTTATCGAAGGAAAGTTGTTTTGAGAGTATCGAAGCGCTGTCCGAGTGCTGAGTCACCACCTATCAAGTGAGTGCATAGTCCCTTTCATGAACATAATTTTAATACAAGTATTGATTGAAGTATTAATTATATGTTTATGTGCGAGTTAATTGATGTTGCCTAAAATACGTGTTAAAGAACATACCTGATTATATTTGATAATTTAGGATAAAGAGTAGAGCTAAATTAATTATGAGGAATATTGGGTAGTATTTTCTTACGAGAACGAGTGAACTATACTCAGAGAATAAAACCTTAGTATATGTCATTGATCCGGGAGCATGGATTAGACATAGTCATTGTCCCTAGTCCGAGAGTATGGATTAGGCATAATCATTCATCATTAATCCGAGAGTATGGATTAGTCATTTGTCCCTAGTCCGAGAGTATGGATTAGGTAAAGTCGTTCATTTCTGATCCGGGAGTATGGATTAGGTAAAACGACTAATCTTAGGTCCGAGAGTATGGATAGTCTCGTTGTGTGGATCGATGTGGTGGGACAAGAGTTGTTTATATATATATATATATGGTGAAGTTGTATATTTTGTGAGTTTTAAACTATATATGGTATAACATTGTGGGATTGAAATCCCTATGTTCTCACCAGGTTTCCCAACCTGACCCACTCAGTTTATTTATATCACAGGTGTTGATATGAAGTCACAGTACACTGAGAGATTAAGGAGATATAAATCACTAGTGATAATGAATGTAAGTTCCGTTTATGCTTATGTTTCTGTATTGACGATGACATCCAAACGTTTTAACATAAATAAAATACGTTCCTTCGAAAATGTTTTGATAACGCATTTATCGTGTTTTTCTGGGAACAAATTCCGCAACATTTTTATGAAAAGAAGTACTTTGATTTTTATAAAGCATAAACAAAACCGGTCTTTTCTGGCCGTGAAAATGGGGATGTCATAAAGAGTAATACATTTGGAAGGCTAGTTCCCATCTTGTGTGAAGTACTTCTTAAGCCTTAAGTGCTTAACACTATTAAACACTAGGAGAAGCACTTCTAAACTACCAAATCTTCAACTAGCTTTAAAAACCAATAAGAGAAGGAGGAAAGAAAGAACCTACAATTCCAATAAGAAAAAAAAAGAGAGATTTTTTACTAGCAAAAGTTCAAGCAACCAAATAACCTAGTTAAGTCTCTTATTTTTGTAGTTACATACATGGAGTAAGCATCAACCCTCATTGAATGAAAGCATAGGCTAATAGAAGAAGTCTTGGATGTGTAAGAGGTTGCTTTACAACAACTTCACCTCTCCCATGACTATTTATGACTTTGACCTTCAAATGGTCAAAGCATGGTGGTCTTCCTCTAACAAATCTATACAAGTATGTGCATGTTATATTTATATAACTAACCTTTTTTTTTTATAAATGGGCTACTAAAGGTCCAAAAAGATGTACACAACATATAAATAATATATTATGAATTACTAGGCATTTTTCTATCTTAAAAATATTATTTATATAATAATAAGTATCCACTAATTATTTACAAGAATTAAATTTATTTATTAATAATCATATTAATAATAAATATTCAATATTTGCCAACTTGATAAAGGTGTGAACCAATAGGATCGTATGTTGTTAGCAATGTCATTCAATAATGATGAGCATATAGATCCAACAAGTAGTTGTTTGTTTTTTTAGTTTGTTTGGAATTCCAGTTAGTATGACTTTTGAAACTTCCTTTAATGTATGTTGTGTAAGGTTATTTTGGGAAAACACTGGCAGTTGTTTAAGGAATTTTGGTAGTGGTTTAAGATTATTTGGTTAAAGGTTGTTGTTGGAGACCAAAGGCAGTTGTTTAACACGGTTTGGTAGTATGTTTCTATATTTGGTTATCCAAAACAATTGACTTGATGATGTAATGTTTTTTTTATATATTAGTGATGTATGGTTTTCTGAAGTATTTGATCATCACAAAATCAATTAACATAGAAAAGTGAAAATTACCAATGTATTAACTTCATTTTCATACATACATAAACCTTTGCATACAAGTGAAAATGTATCCAAAAAGACATTTCCATTCCCACCTAACAAAACTACTACAATTTTGTAATTCTTACAATAAGGTTCAACAACAAATCAAAATACCACTTTAAGGTGTTGTTTAGTTCACAGAATGTTGCTGAAGGAATTTAAACTGAAATTGGAAAATGAATCTGTCAGAAATTTGAATCCAATTCCGTATGTTGTTTGGTTGGCAGGAAAGGGAATTGGAATTATTTATAGATTTTGTTTGGTTCGTAGGAAATTGAATTGAAATTCATATAAAATGACATAGTTTCCCTTTTATATGTTTTGCTTAATTTTACTTTGATTTCTAAGTTATATGTAAAAATATATATTATATAAATTATTAAAATAGCAATGGAATTGAAAAATTAATTCTAGATTTTGTTTTGCTTATAATTTCTGATTTGACTTTTCATACCTATATAAACATAATAAAAACCAATAGATAAATATCATAACTAATTTTAGAAATGGAACAATCTTCCAACAAAACGATAAGAAAGCAACAATTTTTCCAACAAAACAATAAGCAAACAACGATTTTTCCAACATAATGATAAGCAAGCAAAAATTGTCCAACATAACGATAAGCAAACAATACAAATATTTGTCCAACATAACGATACATTATAAATAGATTAGAAAAAATGCCATTTTAATTGGTTGTGACCCTAGATGCAAACATAGACTCGGCTAAATTATCTCTAAATATGGTCCATTCATTTGAAGTTCGTATGTAACGGCCCAATTTTTCAGAAAATTTTTAAACTTCTAATTTCATAAACATTAACCAAAGGAAGTACAAAAATCCGAATACATATCCATATTATGTTTTAAATTCCGAGTACAAAAGCTAAATGTGAAAACACCGGAGAATGCACGCCACATCATCAAGTCGGACCCTTGCCCTTATCAACAAAAGTACTTGAAACATTTCACTAAAACTATAAGCACAAGCTTAGTGAGTTTCCCAATCACACAATCATATAATCACCTAATGTCATGCTCATACATATATATACAAAGTTTTCCATGGACCCCCTCCATGGTCTTCAATGGAATGCTATGGGCTACCCCCATGGTCTTACATCCTCATGCCATGGGCTCCCCCCATGGTCTTGCCAAGTCCCATGGGCTCCCCCATGGTCTTCACATAACCATACATAAACAAAATAGCAAACCATTACACATTCCGATACAAATCATCCCATATCAATTAATGGTCCGATCTTGGTGCCTTCGACCCATGAGTGTGGTGAGAAGACTGACCTCAATACAACATGGAATCTGACTAGGTCAAAACTCTAATATCCGCTCTACACAACCGTATAACAGAAACAATTTCTTAAATACAACTCAAAATTTCCCAAAACCTCCTAAAGGTCAAACATGGTCAAAGACCAAGGTCAAAGGTCAAAGTCAACGTCCTAAGTTTACCCAACTCACCGAGTTATCTCCTCAACTCATCGAGTTTCCTTATTGGATGAACAAATCGTGAAAAGTCCCATTAGCTCGTCGAATTCACTAATGAACTCGCCGAGTTGGCCAAAAATCCAACCTCTAATTGCTTTAAGCCGATTCCAACGAATCCAAGGACCCCCAAACCTCAGATCTCTTCCAAAATGATGTCCATAAGGGTAAAGTTTCCAACTTTACCCTCAAGAACCATCCAAAAGGCGTCAAACTCAAACCCTAGGTTATTTAAAGAGGTTCTTGAGCCATTAAGCCCTTAAAATCTCACAACCACATCCTAAAACACAGATCTGATGTCCTAAGGTTGGAAAATCACATAAAGTTTCCAACTTTACGTCCATGCATGCTAGAAACATACTCTAAAACTCATTAATGGCGTAATAAGGGACTTATTGCATGAATGGGACATATGAACTAATAAAGTTTGCAACTTTAAGTCAAGAGAGGTCATGAAGGGTTCATATCTAACTTATCAACCCTTGGAATCCTCATCTTCTCCGACAACTAAACCAAAATCCCAAAATCATGCTTAAACTTCAAAAAAGGAGATCTAGATGGATACATAACAAGGTGTCAACTTTATACCTCAAAAATGCTGCCTTTGAAGAAGAGTCTATGGATCTAAGGTCCCTCCCCCAAGCTAGATGCTTCCCACTTCCAAGTTCCTTTCAAGAATCACCAAAAACAACTCTCTAAGCTCACCACACACAAGCTTGCAAGATGAAACACAAATCTAGTGTTTTCTGGACAGGGAGGTTGGTAAGGAGGCCAACCAAAAGGGTTTATGTCCTTTATATAGGGTGCAACACCCTAAAATTAGGGTTTTCTCCCCTTCGTCCAACTCGTCGAGTTGGGACTTCCCAACTCATCGAGTTGGATCATTAAAACCCGTGGCCAAAAAGATTTCTACACGACGAGTTGGAGCTTCCCAACTCGTTGAGTTCCAACCCAAAAGCCCTAAACTATTGAGAATGAATTATACCTGAACCAAGCATTACACCATATAACTAATAGTACCAAAATCTTCAGGTCCAATATTTTCGGTTCCCTCGTCTCGATCACAATTAATGTCAAAAAGAATCTACTTCAATTTCTTGTCAATAGGATATACGATTGTATGCGGTTAACTAGGCCAAGACATTTTCCTATTCATAAAAAGTCATATCATATTGAGAGTTCAATGTAATTTCCAGTAAGTAAATCTAAACAACACAATCAGTTTTCATAGATGCTGTTGTGAAAAAAAAGGAGATGAACAAGAACAGGAAGCATTTGTTGTTAATATGAACAAACAAGAAAAGAAGCCGAATGTAAACAACACAATCGATTCATTTTTTTTTTTTTTGAAATAGATCACAATCGATTCATATCACAATGATTAACATAAATTTGATTTTAATAAGCATATATTCTGAACAAGCATAGATTAAGATCGACATCAACGATTTTAACAAACATTCGATTAACAAAACTTGATATAAAAGGAAGATAAATCAATTTTCAAAAAGATAAAATGCATAAATTATGATCGAAAACAACAACGATTTTATGAAACCATCGATTTTCACAATAAATTAAGAGCGGGAGAAAGAGCGAAAGTGAGAGATAGTGAGATTGAGATCGACATCAACAATTATTCACTCACATGACGGAAGAATCGGAGAAGACAAGGTTCTGTGGAAAAGAGATGCTTGTCGGATGCAATCCTATTTTGATGAAGTGGCTGTATACGTGAGATAAGGTTTTGATGTTAGAATGGTTTCGTGGGTATAATGGTAATTTTTCAATTTCCTTGTTAGTAAGGAATTGATTCCACCATTTTGTTGAAGGAAAATATTTTTTTCATTTATGATTTATTTTCTCTATTAAAAATTGAACCAAACACAATAATACAAGGTAATTAGAATCATTTTCCTTCGAATTTCATTCCATTCCTGTCAACCAAACAAGGTCTAAGGTTTAACATCAAAATAAACTAAAACATTATTGGGTACAATAATATCAAACAAAAAAAAAATCCATGAACCAAATAAGAGCAGCTTCCTTACGGCCTGTAGGAATCTTGCCCTATATTAGAGTCTATTCATGGCACTAAACAAACCTATAATCACCACCACTACCCTATGATACATTGGAGGGTCAACTCACCCAAGGAACCCATATCTCCCACCAAACCTTGAACAACTCCAAAATTACCTACATGAGTCCAAGATATCACCTTTATTCCTTGACCTCCACGGTAAATAACCATTATTTTTAGCTCGTTATAAGGGAAGCAACATTTGTGAACCGGAGAAAGAAGATGGGTTTGAAAAATGTAGACGTTGCAAATCTTATTTCTCACTTGCTTTGCACGAGAGGCCACTTAACGACTCCAATATGAGAAATTGAGCCAAAAAAACCATCTATAAATAGTTTTCAAACCACGAGGACATACTTAAAGAGAAAAAAAAAAGTTAGGGTCTAAAGTTGATATTTCTGAAAATTACAGTGACCATTTATGAAGATTAGTCTTTTATATATAATAAATGTTAGATAAATATTAAAAATATATATAAAAAAATATCTTTTCAATTTTGGAGTAAATTGAAAGGGATGAATTTCACAGTGAAAATAGTTGAAAAGGATTATTTCCGTAATATTTTAAGAGTTTGAGCCTCAATCGTAGAAAATGACAAACGGCATGATCATATTTGCAGTTTGGTCTAAATTCATTATAACCAAGGTCTCCAAGAACGATTATCTCCAAGCCCTGGCAGAAGTATTTCGTTTTCATGTCTGTTGAGATCAAACTCTCTCGATCGAATCGAACCTACCGTCCCCATGTAAGTTGCTAAACAAACTACACAACTCTACAACATGTGCATTCAAGGGAGTTTAAATTGGTGTATTATGTATTCATCGCAGGAACCGCTTCAGGGGAAAATCATCACCAAATTTCCCTCATCAGTCTCTCACCGTGGAATCCACTTAACCGTCAATGGTTCTGTCAATTTGCAGGTTTCAGTTCCTTATGATTTTATTTGTTGATATAAAGTTGTAAACTGTAGGAAAACCCTAATTTAACCATAATCCAATAGGTTTCACAAGTCATAGATAGGTTGATTTTATATATCTTTCACGAAGGTTTTGTGCTGGTTAGAGCAATTGTGATTGGTGGAGTGTGTTCATGATATACTCAGTTTTGGTGTTTAGGTTCGTGGTGGTTCTGCTGGACTCATTGAATCACTTTACGGTGTTCTGAAGCCCATTCCAATACTGTATCTCTCTCTCTCTCTCTCTCTCTCTCTCTCTCTCTCTCTCTCTCTCTCTCTCCCATTGTTTACTAGTTGGTTCTGATCAAAGCGTGGGTTATGGAAATGAAAATTTAAATAATACTTTAAAATAAATCCTAACATGGTCAAATAAAACATATATCTATGGATTGAAATCATGATATCCCTTAACTTTTAAGTTTCTACTACCTTCCTTGTTTATTATGTTATAAGGATGAGTGTTGTTTCATTAACATTTTGAACTTAGCTCATATAAATTTGTTAATTTTTGCAATGCTGAAGGGGCCATATGTAGTGCAAGATAAAGATTGCATATTTGCACTTGTTATAAAGCCATTTTTAACGTGTTTATTTAAAATTTCCTTATTTCTTTATAAAAAAAAAAGGAAGAAGAGCATTGAGGTTGAACCGTGTGGGAAGATTAGTGCAGGCACAACACAGGTATTATGTCAGATGGTTAGACAAAGAGCTTTTTTAGGACATGTTGATTGTAGTTTTAGGTGTTGTTAAATTTTTAAAGACTGACCCATTATTTCCTTTGTGGGCTGGGAGGGGACAGATACCATTTTCTATTATTCTCAAACATAAAGAAGAGGATACCAAATTCTATGAAACTTTTCATGGAGCAAACATTAACATCCAGGTATGGTTTCCTCAACTTCAAAGGTTGTTCTCCATTCCCCCCTTCAATATTTATGATGCTATTAATCTATCTGTGATAGACAGTATCTGCTAACTGTAGATGTTGTGAGAGGATACCTACATAAATCATTGTCTGCTACAGTGGAGTTCATAATCGAAAGTGAATTAGGTATACGTTTGCTCTTTCTCTCTCTGTGAATATGACCAGTTCTTCAAATGTGATGAATTACATTTACATATACAGGCGGTCACCCAGAGAAACCAGTCTCTCCTGAAATGGTCTTCTTTTATATCACTCAAGACACACAAAGGCACTCTTTGCTTCATGAACTGAAATCAGGTGCCACTTAAAATAATTTATTTTTCTCAACTTCATTTTTACAATTCACATGTTCACCTTGTAGGTGGTTTCAAGGTATCTGGTAGAATTTGCACTCAGTGCCTTGTTGGTGATCCTTTAGTGGGAGAGGTAACAGTTGAAGCATCTGCAGTCCCTATTTACTCCATTGACATTCACTTGCTTCGCGTTGAGTCGATTATGGTGGGGGAAAAGATAGCCACAGAAACATCTGTACTTCAGACTACTCAGGTAAATTAATCCTTGATGCTCTTACATTATTAACATTTTAAAATCTTCACCTTTTTTTTTTTTTTTTTCTTATAGATAGCAGATGGAGATGTTTGCCGAAGTATCTGTCTGCCTGTTTATGTCATCCTTCCCCGGCTTTTGACATGTCCAACCGTGTTTGCTGGGTAAGTTGATAGGAATAATTTTCATGTTGTCAGTTGTATTGTATACTATAAATATAAAGATAATATGATTTACCTTTTGTGCAGACCATTTTCAGTGGAGTTTAAAGTTACCATCGTTGTTACATTTCAGACAGAATTGTACAATGTGCAGCCAAAATCTGATCCCCGAGCTTTTAGAAAATGGGTATGCATATATATATATATATATATTGTTTTTTAATCTCTTTTGGTAATTAAATTTTGATTTCAGGTTGCAATGGAAAGTCTTCCTCTGGAGTTGGTTCAATCTCAGTGATCTTTTGTGTTTGAATGTGTCTAAGTTGTCTTATATATATATATATATATATATATATATATATATATATATATATATATATATATATATATATATATATATATATATCATCAAGCACATATTTCCCTGAGGTGTGTATTTGATTTTTTAACTGTCTTCCGGACAATAGCTTTTTAAAAACATAATGTTTATGTTTTGGTTGTGCATTTTATTTGGTGAACGGGAGTGTTGTTTTAATTTTAATTTTTAGGTAATGTAATGGCAAACCGTAAATGCTAATGCTTTTTGTTTTAATTATAATTTTTTGAAAACAGTTGAATGAGCAGTAATAAACTGTTGGGAATCTTAGGTGGCGTTTGGCGCATAATATTTATGAAAGAATTGAAATCTGCCGGAAATTGGAATCTAATTCCGTATTATGTTTGTTTGGGTGGAATGGGATTTGAATGAGATGTAAATGACATAATTTCCTTTTTTTTCTTTTTTCTTTTTGCTTAAATTTACTTTTTTTATAAGCTACATGGCGATGGTGGGTGGTGGTGGTTGTGGTCATGGTGGTGGGTGGTTGTGACGGTGGTGGTGGTTGTGGGTGGTAGCTGAAGTGTTGGTGGCAGTTGTGGTGATGGTGGCGGTGGCAGTGTTGGTGGTGGCGGTGGTTGTGGGTGGTAGCAGTGATGACAATGGTGGGTGGTAGTGGCGGTGGTGGTGAAGGTGGTTGTGGTAGGTGGTGGCAGTGGTGGTGGTGATGGTGATATAGGGTAATATGGTAATATTGCACTTTCATGTATTGGAATTAATTCCTTCCAATTTTGATCCAATTCCTTGGCAAAAGTTGAACCAAACATAGGAAAAGGGTAATATGGTAATATTGCACCCCTTCCCTATGGTTGGTTCCATTCCATGGGAGGAAAGTTCATTCAATCATAGGATGGATGGAATTAGTTTCAATTCATGAGGGAAATTGCAAGATTACCATATTACGCTACACCACCATCATTGCCACCAACACCCATTACCCCCCTACCCACTGCCACCAACACCATTGCCACCAACACCCATTACTGCCTTACCCACTGCTACCAACACCATCGCCACCAACACCCATTACCGCCCTACCCATTGCCACCAACACCCATTACCGCCCTACCCATTGCCACCAACACCACCCACTGAGACTCGGAGGCCATTTCGGCTTTGGCTCTTTACATAAAAATCATGTTTCAAACTAGTGGAATTGGTTTTACTTCATATGTTTTTTTGTATGAAACTAGTGGAGATTCAACCTTGTGTTGCGCTGGGTTTACTATTTTATAGGGACCAAATATGTAACTTTTAATGAGCATTTATAACTTTTTAAATTATTTTTTTACTTAATTTGACTATTTTATATGGCTGTAATTTGACAAAAATTAATAATTTATAATGTGATAGTCTGTAGATAAGTTAAAGGTTCTAAATAATGTTATGCCTGATTCGGTGGCAATGTTAATTTTTAAAATTTTTTAAGCCATGACAAACCATTTCGTTTGTAAAGGGTGGCTTATAGTGATAGTTTTGTTTGTAAGGGGTGACCTATTATTTATATATGTATGATTTAATATGATATTTTGTTAAAGCGTAACGTGAAGTACAAATGTTCGAGTCATGAGGGTCATTACAAAGCCATGATTATATTTTTAGGACCTTGATAACAACCCACGACTTAACAAAGGTTTTAAAAAAAAGTTGTAGAGTAATAATTATTTAAGACTTAACAAAGGTTTTAAAAAAAGTTGTAGAGTAATAATTATTAAAAAATAATTATTAATAATTATCAAAAATAAAATTTGTATAAAATGGTAGAAGAAGTTTATTAAAAATAGATTAGGACCAAATTTGTAAAAAAAAAAAGCCAAACCTATAGAAAAAGGTTTTAGTAAATCAAAATAAGTTATTTATTTATTTATTTTTCGTTTTATGAATAATAATAATAATAATAATAATAATAATAATAATAATAATAATAATTTAATTCATATATTTTTCAACAATATTAATCTTTTTAAAGTTTTCAAAAGCTTCAATTAGATAAGTTTTTTAAAAGAATAAAAAACTTTTTTTTTAATTATTATATATAATTATGTTATAAGATTTCATTACATTTATTTTTAAAGATTTTTTTAAACGTTGTTCTAAAAAAAACTCCACAGGACGTATGTGTTAAAAATCAGCATACACTATCATCACATACTTTTTAGTATTTCTTTTTATGGAAAGTTCCTGAAAAGTCATAAAATTTTATCATAATTTACGAAAAGTCTCAAACTAAAATTTGTTTACGAAAAAACATGAGTTACCGGTAAAAATGACGATCTGATCCATTTTTTCCGGTTTACTAGTTTCATTACTTAACTGTTTAATTAAAGTCCTATTATTTTATCATAATTTACGAATAAGCCCCAAACTAAAATTTAGTGATGATTTCACTATTTTCTCTATGTAACATACATTTTATCAATTTCATTGTTGACCTGAATGTCTAGTCATTAAATAAGCTGATAAAACAGATACGTAGAGTTATATAATGTTACTAGGTTATAACCCGTGGGAACCACGGTTGGTACATTTAAAATTATTATAAACAAAACATGTTTTTTATTTATTTTCCATCACATAAATGACATTTCCAAAAAGTAGAATGCCACATAAAGAAATATTTTTATTTAATTATTTTCCAATCTATGTTCGAAATATTCACAAAAAACAATATTATTTTAAGATGTAGAATGCTATAAATGATAGTTTTTCAGAAAGTAAAATGCTATAAAAGAAAATTTTGTTTTTTATTTTCCACTCCATGTAGAAAATCCTCAAAAAGAGGCCGTTTTACAAAGTATGATGCTATAAATGATAATTTCCAGAAAATAGAATGTTATACAAGACATTTTTATTTATTTTTAATTTTCCACTCCATGTCGAAATCTTAGGAAAAAAACCATTTTAGAAAATATAATACAATAAATGACATCGAAATAGAATTTTACTTTGCACTTGAGACTTGAGACCCATGATGATATTCAACTATTAAAAAAAGCCAACTTTTTCTCCTATTTTCTACAAATGAAATTAGCAAAGTACATTGGTAAAACCATACAAAACCAATTTTCAAAGAATCTAACTTTCATCATTTCTAAATACAACTTTCTAAAAAAACAATCTTTATTTAACATGAAAGCCCAAATTTTATCAAAAACACCAATCTAGATCCAAAGTACATTGTTAAAACCGTTAAAAGAAAAAAAGAAATCTCCAAGCGACTTCTAATACCCCCCATTTCCAATAATCCGCTAAATTACAATAGAAATAGAAAAGTAAAATTTTAAAACTGTATAAAGCCAAAAATAAGAAAACCCAATTTCCAACTTAAAAAAAAAATCCAAAAAACTGGAACCGGAAAACTCATTTTTTTAAATAGCATAAATTTGAATCTTAGTCTTATTTGAATCTTAATCTTCTGTTTGGGTTGTTTGGGTCCTTACAGTTGGATTGGTGAGAATAAGTTTGACAATTGTCATTATAAAGTTTTCATTTCAAATGTGCCATGTTTAGGTTTGTTATAAAACAAACAATTATATTATAATCAACCGGTTCTAATAAATAAGGGAATCAAAAGAAGTTACATCAATTCCTAAAACAAACAATTATATTACAGCAATTGTTTTATAAAAATCTCTTATATCATACATTTGTAGATTAATTGTTCAAACTAAAATGGAACTTGTAGAAAAAAACATACCAAGTAACTTACTTGAGTTTCTTTGCACCTGCACATTTAAAAGAGACACACCATCAATCAAAGAAATTAAGTTTGATAAAACAAAACAAAATTATCAAATATTCAATATTGGTTCTAAATGAGATGAAGTTAAGTCTTGTTTGTTTCTCTAATGTTATTATCTTATTACATGTTGATCTCACCAAAACAAAGTAGAAAAAAAAAACCCACTGAGGTTTTAGTTCCCAATCCTACTATTCCACATTTCATTCAAACTAAACAAAAGCTGATTACCAAAAAAATCTAAAATTCTTCGCAACATCATATAAAAGCGGGCTAATCAATGACCAAAAAACTGTAATTTTGCACATTTACTAAAACAATATGCAGTTAAACAAAAGCCTCATGTTAATTATTTCAAAATACATTATACAACATAAAAACAATTTGCAGGCTAACTAATGAATGTGGTTGAAAAAAAATCTAAAAAATAAAGACATCAGTAATCTCGAAATCATAAGTGTATATGTGGAAATCAAATTTCTGCCTATCTTTCAAGAAAATACAAATGCGAAATAGCAATATACTTTCATTAACTTGCTAACTTCAACATCCTACTTTCATGTTTTGTCATAAAACCATTGTAATAAACTTTAATAACGCATGAAAAATAAATAATTGCATGACTACTTTCATTTGTTTGTCTTTTAAAGCATGATAATGTAACTTGCATTTTATTGTCTCTCGGGCATAAAATACACTTAAAAGTAAAATCCCTAAAATGAACCCTTAGCCACAGTAGATTGCATTATTATTGGGAGAAAGTTAAATTAAAATTTATGCAAAAAAATATATATTTTGCATTAAAATAAAACTATTGACTATAAAGTATTATAGTTAAATTTCCATGCTATGATCCCCAAAAAAGGTAAATGCCTAAATTAGCAAGATAATAGTTGCAACTTGAACTACGAATGCAAAAGAAAAAATGATTTCTTTTAATTTGGACGCCCTGACTTGCCACACAATTATGCAATTTTTTCAATCCTTGTTATTCCTTGAAATGATCCCAAAAAAAGTTATGTAAAATGTTGATATTTTCTTAAAAAAATAAACATAAAACTATAATTTTTTCAAAATAATAATGAATGCTAATAAGATCTTACCTCTCTATAGAATCAACAATGTACTCCAAAGAGAGTAAGGGACACCAACATTATGAGATCTTGTTAAAAATCAAATAAGCATGTAAAAAGTGATTAAAGTTAGATGTTTACCATCAACTGTGAAATTGGAATAGTTAAGAATCCCAAAAAAAACAATATCCTCTAATAATAAATTTTGAAAAAATAAAACTAATATGAATGATCTTCACCTCCAACTATAAAAATATATATAATAGACCAATAATTGAAAAGAACCATATCCATTTATAACTGTGGTGATTTGAGAAACTAATATGATCAAGGTTAGGTTTGGGATTAGTAGAAAAAAACAGACAAACCTAGATACAAAGAATTACATGCAATTTAAGTAACATGTCTTCACCACGACATCACTGCATATGAGACATAATCACAAACACCTGGTGTGCTTTCCATGTTTCTTATCTACTATTTAATTAAAGAACTTCCTTAAATACTTATTATGAAACTAAAATTATAGTTCATTTGAGATCCAAGACACATGTTTATGTTTCTAAGAAACATAACCCATTCCCGCTCAAATTCCTCTCAGTTATACTATCTTTATCACCAACTCTTTTTTTTGAAAATTTTGAAAAAAAAGAAACCAAAGAACGACTTACAATCCAAAAGGCCATTAGGAGTTAGAAACATATACACCTTTTTCTTCAAACCCATTGATTTGTTGCTTTTGTTCTATCTTTTTTAGTAACCGTTAGACGCCTGAGAAGGAAAGCAAGTTGGAAGTTAGAGAGACTGAGAAGCAAGTGACACAGAATATAACAGAAAACCAGACTGTGATTGAAGTCATGTGATAGTGGAAGAGACATGGTGGTTTGGATACCGTGTTTTGGGTATTAGTTTAGATTAGCATAGGCGGTGGTCGGGTGTAGCAGTGGAGGTCAGGTGGTGGTTCAACAAATTTCTAGGGTTTTCATCGAGATGTGGCAAGAGTTAATGTAAATCGATGGGAGTAGTAGGGGAATCAGGGGTATATTGGAAGACAAAAGCAAAGATAATATGGAGATAGTTGCAGATTCCAAACGATGCTCAACTACACTAATTGCCATAAAGGAAATATGCTTGATTGATACCTGTATAGCTGATTTAGATGTGATTCCTTTGAGTTTTACTGCAGTCAGCAACATCGATCTTCCTAGGAGCAACTTGAGTACCTAAAAGAAGAAATCAATAGTAATTTCTTAACTAAGTAACAATCAATATGAAAAAACCATTATATGAATTCAACATAATGCATAGGGTATCAAATTCAAATCCGGAAAAGATTAGGTTCCTGATTTTTTACTACTTACTTTCTGATTTTTGAAGATTGATTGCCGATTTTATGATTTAGTTAAGGTAAATTAGGTTTATTTTGGAATATTATAACCGAAATGCTAATATTTAGGATTTGAATGTGGACGGATGATCAAAATCATTGGGCGGGAAAAAGAGAGAGCGGAATGATGGTGGAAGGACACGTGGCATAAGACAGTGTTTAAAAGATGACATGTGGTTGGTTTAGGAGTGTTTTATTAAGCATGGAGATGTTTACTATAAAACATGATATCTTGATATACTGTATATATTTTTTGGAATATAAAATGTATGCAATGAAGATTACAATAATGACATAAAGTAACAACTGTGTTAGTTTTTATATTTATAAGAAATTTCAAATTGTCTATATAACCTTATGTAACCCAATATATCCATCTCCTCAGACATCAACTCATTTCCTGCCATTTTTTCTTGGAAACACGCATTTTATTGGTTTCATTGTTGACCTAGATATATAGTCATAAATAAGCCGATGAGATGAATATCAAAATTTACAGTAAATGTAGCATTATATAACCCATATTATTAACAAATTTGATGACTAGGTGTCTAAGTCAGCAATGAAACTGATAACATGTATTACATGGAGAAAATCATTAAATCGTCACAAAATTTTAATTTGGGAGTTATTCGTAAATTATGGTAAAAATAATAAGACTTTAATAAAACAAGTAATGAAACCGGTAAACCGAAAAAAAGGGTCAAATCGCTATTTTTACTGGTAATTAATGTTTTTTCATAAATAAATTTTAGCTTGAGACATTTTTTTTAATTAGGATAAAATTTTAGGATTTTTCTGAAGATTTCCCTTATTTTTAATACACTTGTAAACCAACATATATTTTAAACTAAATAAAATGTATTTACATTTAATTTATCTAAATATGTTCTTTTTTAATTAAAGTTTACTATTATAATTTCTTTCTTAAATTTGCACTATTAAGGTTTATATTTATTGACAAAAAAAATATAAAAGAATCAATTTTATTATGCTCCTCGTTCCATTTTATGATACCAAACAAACCTTTACATAAACATGATTAACATAAAATCTGATACTAATATATATAAAGGGATTGCCGTCCTCGATAGACATTGTTAATGTATTAATTGTTAGTGTATGTAAACAAACTAGTATTTTAGCCCACACTTTTGTCGCGGTGGAGTTGCTTAAGGCAAAATCACAGTTTTTTGTATTGTTGTATAATAACATTAATTGTTTGGGGCAAAAGCGGTAAGTAGATCTAGAATATTCTTAGTATATTGCTCTTATTCCCATTAGCGAAAAGGCAACCTTCATTTCATTATATACAGACTGCCTGCCTGCAAGAATTTTTAATATATAAGTTTTCATTAACCACGTAGAGTTGTTTGATTTGGAGGAGAAACTTACAAAATAATGGTCTTGGTGAAGCTGTGCCATTATTCCTTCTCGTCCACGGTTGATATTTGTTGTTATTTTAGTGTTTTGTAATAAGAAAAGAATTTTTATGCTTGTTTTTTTTTTACCTTTCATCATTTTTGATGGTGCATGCTCATTGATCATGTCATTAATTTGGGTACGTTGATAATGGAGGATATCAGTTCTGGTAATTGACGTTCATTACCATTTCTTCACAAGTGATGTCGGGCAGGCTTCTCACAGCCTCCTCATCGAACAAGACAACCGAGTGTCATCATTTATGGTTGTGTTAATACAGTACCTGTAAGATATTAGCATGTAAAGTAACAAAATTTTAATATTTGTAATTTATAACAATTGAAACCTATGTAATTTGAATGTATATAAATTTTATTTTCAACCGTTTAATTATAATAAGTGATCGCTAACAAAGTAACAGATCATCTTATTATGCTTAACGATTAGTTTCAAGGTTCATATTAAGTGATCACCAGGTCATGCTATTATGCTTAATGATAAGGATATTAACTTAAGTAAACATATTTTAAGTAAATATTAAAGAAAAAAGAAAAAGAAATAATATATTTTTTGGAAAAGAAATACAAGGAACATATGGTTGCGCTTACATGAACTTTGGGTGTTCTATGTCCTCATCATCTTTGCATGAGAATCCTTTAGTAGATGAAGCTTCTTTGGGCATATCGGGCAAAGAACATAATATCAGTGACGGTTTTATGTATATATATATATATATATATATATATATATATATATATATATATATATATATATATATATATATATATATATATATATATATATATATATATATTTAATCTTTGCAAATTGTTTTTTCAGTGGTACTTTTGGCAAACCTCTGCAATTGTTACCATGTTTATATTCTCTTCTGCAACTGCCTTTGGTCTAAGACTTTGAAGTCTAAATAGTAAAATTCATTAGTTTGGCTCCAGTTCAGAAAGTTTAGAACATATGCGCAATTCTAGGTGCGATTGGACTTTACCTAGATGTGTAGTTGGCTTTGTCTGATGTTTTGGGATTGATATTCACTATTGTTGCTGGAGTGGTTTCCTACATATGAAGAATTATAATCACTTTGATAATGAGACTTTATAGTGAATATCATGAATTCAAGAATTAGAATTAGGTAATTTGAGTAATAAATTGCTTTGTCATAATTAAATATTATCTTCAACATCTCATGGATGTGTTTCTTTAATGATTTCATGGGTACTTCACATTAAATCGGAAGTGTCAATAACATGATAGCTGATCTGATTGAACTTTTGTGCAGCCACAGTCAAAACATAATTGATCACAGCCTTGTGGAACAATTTGTAGAGCTACATGTGTGTAGTTAAAAGCATATAAGTTATTACAGGATAAATGCTATTGTTGTCATATAGTAAAAAAGAAACAGGTAGGAGGAATAGGTGGAAACCTAGTAAAGTTATAATGGTATTTTAGTGTTACCACCTGCTACTAAAACACATACGACATAAACTTGGAAACCGGTTCGACGACTAATCGGGGGTCCGGGGTTTCCAAAGGGATAGTGCCCCTTTGGCGGGGTCTAGGGGCAGCGCCCCTAGCGGGGTCCAAGGGGCAGAACCCCTGGTTGGGGCCCCGCTGGTATCCAGATTAATATTAATTGAGGGTGATTATGATAAAACTAACGAAACTCATTAGTTTTTGGTAATCCTAATCCGGATTAATATTACTTGATTCCAAAGCAACTAATGACAACCCAACCCAATGAAACCCTAATCGTGTTTAGTATATAAACAACTCTTCATTTCCAGAAGACGGTTGTTCTTTAGCACTCGTTTTTCCATCACACATTCACAGAACCCTTTAGCACAATAGCTTACGTTTTTTGTGCCTAGAAACGTAGGTGTCCGCTTGGATTATCCTAGACTGAATTTCTTGTAACCCAGACATAAGGTAGAAATATCAGTTCGGAAAGTGATATCACGATCCAAGCTGGTATCCAGATCTCCACCGCAAACCCTAATTTTCCCAACATCGATTATGTGACTTAAACATAAGAACTTTTCAATAGATTTCATAATTAATCGACTTTCATAATAAGTCAAAGACGTAAATCAAATTACACGTTATATGTGTTTAAGATTGGGCAAGCGATAACCTTTTGTTGTTTCCATTGATGTGAATTTTGTTTTAAGCTATAAGTCTAATACTTAGTACGTACACTTTCCAAAAGAAGAACAGCACCAACAAATGAAACGTTACATCATGTCCAACAATTTGTCTTGTAAAAAGCCACATTAGGCAGCATGCTTCTCACTTATTTTTCGGCATTTAAGACCAGGTGACCACATAACATATGAACTTTTTGGTGGTTTTGATGCAACTCCAAAAAAAGCATGCAGTATATGACGTAGGAATCCGACGTTGAAACGGGTTACGACAACTCTTCTCCGGTTGTCCTTTCTTACCTCGCTAATTGACAGAATTAGTGACTGATTTTTCCAAAATGGTAGCAATTATATTTTTAATACGATTGTTAATGCTTATTTTCCTAGTAATGCACTAGCCCATATTCTTTTTTTTTTTAAATTGGTTTTTTGTGTTCGTATAATTGCATGTGATATAGGACAATAGTTAATTTAGCTTTTAACTTTAGGTATATTCGACCAAATATTATAAACCAATATAACATAATAATTATAAGTTTATAAAAAAACTAACTATATGATTAGGGCAATTTTTAAGAAAATAACTACACTTTTTATTTTCCAACAAACTAAGTAATTACTCATTCCAAAATTGACGAAAACGGATCAATCCCATTAGTGAAGTCCGTGTGTGTATATGATTGATTCTATATAATATATTTATATTTTTAACATGTAATATGTATTAATTATTTTTTTAAAATAACTAAAATATTGGTTCAGAATCAATCATGCATGCACATAGATAGTTAGAACACAATAATATATATATATATATATATATATATATATATATATATATATATATATATATATATATATATATATATATATATATATATATATATATATATATGATGTTCAATTGAGAAAAAAAAGGCTGAAAATAAGATAATTATTCTCAACTAATCATTTAATAAGCATCAAAGCATAAAAGACATAGTGATAAAGTTGTAAATATGATATAATAACTTTCAATTGTAGATACGTAACTTAAGATAATTAGATTACACTTCAAATTCATTCATAATCCATTGTTCATCATCTAAATTTCTCCAACCTTCAAAAATCATCCAGATTTCTTCAATTAAACCCTCGATCAATATCATCCGGCGTTAATCAATCATCGATTTTCATCAATAACGTGTTTATCAACATCATTCAATAGTAGATGTCAAAAGTTTGTTTTTGGTTCTTTCAATCAAACTTTCAATTCTGCTTGAATACGAACATATCTTCAACATATGAGATTAATTATACACACAACGTCATTAGATCAACATCATCGATAATCAACAACAAATCCACTTCATGTCATTCATTCAACATCGATCATCAAACAAAATTTCAAAATTAAGGTTAGAAAAACATCATATCGTTTATTTTCTGAAAAAATTCATATAATTCTCTATCAGTCTATTATTTTGTAAGTTTTAAATAGTCAAAGTGTAACACTGAATTTTTCAAACAAAATTTTCGATTTTTATAAAAGCATAATTCTATCAATATTCATAGAAACAACCCCTTTTTAATTGTTCAACAATATATAACAAAATCCCAAGATCAAAATGTCAAGCTCCAAACGTGTGTGTACGGATCAAGCCGGCGCCTTCCCACGGTCGTCACTAGTACCTGAAACAAATAACATCAACACTGTAAGCACAAGGCTTAGTGAGTTCCCAAAATACTACATATAACACATATTAGCCACTCGAGGCTATAACTCTGTGGGTCCGTGCACCCAAACTCTGTGAACCCTCAGGTTCTAACTCTGTGAACCTTCCGGTTCTAGCTCTGTAAACATGCACAGCATCAAACACATAAAAGTAATGCAGTACAACACATAACATACATGGCATACAAATACTCTAACACATAACTCTGGTTACCTACTCAAGGTAAAGTATAGTGAGAAGACTCACCTCGTGTGTCTCCGTAACCCTGAAATCACTAAACACTCGATCCGCCGAGCTGCAGTCCCCCTATAGCACAATATATCTCTAATTAACACTTTCTCAACTAGGGTTGACCATACCATAACAGGACAATCTAGGTCAACGCTGGTCAACGGTCAACTTGACCGGACTCGGCGAGTGCACTATAGCGACTCGGCGAGTCTGAGCGCAATCACCAATTTCCCTGAAACCCTCTCTTGACACGTCGAGCATCCCTTCCCAACTCGACGAGCTCCACCTGGCACGAGTTGTGGGGCCACCACGACTCAACTCGCCGAGTCTCAAGAACGACTCGGCGAGTCCGGTTTGACTCAGTCCACCTGCCCATCCTGACTCCCCCTTGACCCACTGAGTTCACTCATCCCAACTCGGCGAGGCCACTCGCTGAGTGGTCGTGCAACATTCAAGCTACTCGCCGAGTCTGTTCTTTGGACTCGGCGAGTCCGTGCCATGCACTGACTCAATCTTGCTCTAAAGGCCAGATCCAGTCCACTAATCCATAGATCCAGTCCCCCCATGCTTATTTAGCACGTAAAGTCACAATCTTGATGCATAAACAACCTCTACATGATCACAAATGATGATTTTGACTCTATTACTTCAACACAAGGCCAAGGACTCCATTTTCACCCATAAAGCTTGATGAGTGAGGCCCTCTGGACCTCTATGGATCCAGATCCATGGTCTCAACTCAAAGAGGGAACAAAAGGGCACCAAATCACCCCATAAATGATCATATTAAGCCCTAACTTGCATCAAGTTTCATCAAACAGGAAATGGTCCGAAAATAATACCTCTAGAGTGATGATCCAAGCTCCAAATCCACGAAATAGCAACCTCCTTTGCTTCCTCTTGCCTAGAGCCTCCTTCTTCTTGCTAAACAACACTCACAAGGTCAAGATTTGCTCTCAATCCTTCACCAAACGTTCAAGAACTCTAGGGACACACTCTGGGGGTTGGATGAGCGCAAATGACGGCCATAAGGCCCCTTAAATAGGCCACAAACCCGGGGATTTAGGGTTTCATAACACAGCGCAGACTCGCCGAGTCCATACCCTGGACTCGCCGAGTCCAAGCGCGCACCTTCGCTCAATCCCGCGTCCCTACTCGGCGAGTCTGAGCCCCAACTCGCCGAGTCCCTCTTACAAAATAACATAATTAAACTTTCATCATACCTGGTAAAAATCCGGATGTTACACAAAGTATCATATTTTTAACATTTTTAAAAAAGCTAACTTGTATGCACTCCAACTGTTTGATGAAATGCATAAATTAAATTACCATGTTACATTCATATATAAATATGTTTTCGCATCTGAATCAGTTTATGATTATTAAAACACAAAACAAATGCAAGTCTATATGTTATTTATATGTAAATAACATATAAAAATTATATCTTTTTCTGAATACACCTTGTAATATTCATATGTGAATATACTGTGTAATATTCACATATGAATATACCATCTAATATTAGTAAGTGAATACCACATCTAATATTCACAAGTAAATATGTTATATAATATTCACAAGTAAATGCATCCTCTAATATATAAATATGAATATTATGTGATATTCACAAGGTAATATACAATATAATATTCATATGAGAATATATTATGTAATATTCATGAATGAATATACCATGTAATATTCAAATGTGACTGTAATGTGCAATCTTCACAAGTAAATATATCACATAATATTCATATGTAAACCTACCATATATTATTCATATGTGAATGTACCGTGTAATATTCACATGTGAATATAGCATGTCATATCACATCTGAATATATAATATAAACAACATATATCATATAATACTCACATATGGTTATATCCTCATGTATGGGCCCAATCCCTCTAATGGGCCTTACCTTAAGCCCAAACATCTTCTTGGCCCACATCATCTGACTTCTGCTGGCCCACTATATAATATAAACAACATATATCATATAATATTCACATATGGTTATATCCGCATGTATGGGCCCAATCCCTCTAATGGGCCTTACCTTAAGCCCAAACATCTTCTTGGCCCACATCATCTGACTTCTGCTGGCCCACTAAGGTCCAAGGTCCAAAGCATGACCCAAACAGAGGCCCAATAATACGAAGCCCAAACTAACAGAGTACGTGGGGCGTACATTCACGTACGCTAAGCGTACTAACCAATGGTGTGTACGTTGGGCTTACCTGTATGTACGCTCAACGTACTCCCCCTGTTAAGTCACTTTCCCATTAAGAATCCATAAATTCACTGACTTGGTGACTTAACTTGGCCCAAGCTCCCAAGAATGAAAACCACACTACACTAGATCTAAGCATTCTTAAGTAAAGTTATGAACTTTATACCTCCAAAGAGTTCTAGATGATGATGATATTCCAGATCTATAAGCTCCAACTTCCCAAGTTCTTCCTTGCCAACTTTCTATTTTTTTCTTCCAAACTTACACCACCAATATGATCTTCTTGAAGTCAAAATCACCCAAGGATGAAGAGATGAAGCGTTCTAGGGTTTCTTTGAGGTTGGGGGATAGATAAGGAGGCTAGGGTTTGAGCCATTATGTTCTTTATATAGTGGCTCACCCTAAAAGTTAGGGTTTCTGGACACTGGTCGTACGCTGGGCGTACATCCTGTATGTTGGGCGTACGCAAATAACACCCACGAACTTATAACCTAAGGTTGGGCGTAACCCAACCTTACGCTGGGTGTACTCTTTCGCTGGCCACCTTGCATACATGGTCCCTTCTTTCCATCTTTCTCCATTAAGGACCAATATTGCCAATAACTTCAAAGTGCTATAACTCCTTCGTTCTAAGTCAATTTCTGACGAACCTTATATCCACGAAAAGGTGGCGAAAATCCCTACTCTTCTAGCAACACCCCGGCCCCAAACCTCTCAAATAAAACTTCAAGACCCATAAAAGACCGAAATACCCCTAGCATGGGCCTTTGAAATCCATAAACAAACATTTTCATAATAGGGTGTTACAACTCTCCCCAACTTAAACTAGACTTCATCCTCGAAGTCTCTCCTTACTAACACCCATCTGCTAAACAACTGATTTGCGGAACGCAACCGATGATTTTACACGCGAAACAAGCTTCCCAAGACACTTTAAGCCAACTCGGTCTTCCATTCTAAAGAAAACGAACTTTAAAATTCTGTAAACCACCAACTACTACGCACACAGGACCCTAGTGATAGAAACTTCTGCCCGAACACAATGCTGCCTCTTGCCTTCTTTCCAAAAGAACAGGGACCTCCCAGGTCCGAACCTTTCTGTCCACCATCCGAAATACCGGATCCCCTCCGGTTACTAAACCTAAGCTAAAACTATCAGTCGTTCCCAGCGACCCCCGAAGAAACTTCGGCTAGCTAAAACTGCTCTATCTACCTTGCTGCTTTGGCTCCCTAAGTCATGGGATCGTCGATTCTCTAACTTGGCCTTACGATCTCAACCAGGTCCCACTTGCGTTGGTGCAATCATACGGGCCTCGCCTACGGGTATCACCCAACTACATCTCGGAGTGGCCTCTCTCACCTATCTTGGGATATGCAGGCCCCACTCCATCCTAAAAATCAACGAACTACCCTCTCTGTCGATCTTCATGATGCTAACTAGGAGATACGGGCCTCACCCACATTCTGCTAACCAAGAGATACGAGCCCTCGCCCACACTCCTATAGCTAAACTGCTAATGAATGCTACGGTTATCCCATAGTCTTACAATACCTTCCCATACTGTCTAACTGTTGGCTATCAGGCTGAAAACATCCAACATCGAGCGCTCCACAGTCTAACATCTTGATTAACTCGCATGCTACTGAGAAAAACATCAACCTGGTTTCCCAAACCAATCCATTACTATTATGAATACATGAACTCCATGTCGGGAAGTTTCTCAAACTCCTGACTTCCCCGCTGCTCTACCCAACGGATACCTCGACTGCTTCCCTTCTCATCAAGGATGCGAATGCATCCAAGTTGCACTCCTACCTCAGCTCCTGACTACTGGGATCGTACTCTCCCCCACTTTGGTTCAAGTAACATTTTACAGCACACAATACTGGAAGGATTCCCAATCCTTCTTACCATCCTATGATCAATCTGCTAAAATCCAACGCTTAGCCCTGATAGTGCTCCAAAACTAATCAATACCAAATCTGAACCACTCTTGAAGACTAATCGAACACTTCCCGACCCCACTCACACTTGCCATAATGATTGCATCCTGAGATCCTGCTTTAAAGGGAAACATCTTCGAACTACTACTCTAACATCAAGGTATGCAGATGGCATATAACTTAATCATGAGTAGGAAACATAATATTCTGAAATAAACCTACTAACATCAATGCAACACCATAACAATAAAATCATAAACAGAAGCTGAATTGAAATACATACCAACGATCTGTTGTGGATCGATCTTGACTTCCTGCGGAACCATGGGCTTTAGAACTTGAATTCCCTCTCTCTGCTGAAGTATCTGTGATGAAACTTGAACCACCTTAACCACTACATGGGGGCAACTTTCCATAATATGTATGAGCTGATGATAACGATGGCACAACTCTACCTCCAATGTGCATTCCCGACAAAATTGACCCTTCCCCCCGCACCTGCCGCACTTATATCTGACTCGAACATTCTCATGTGTCCCTTCATCCCTTTCACACCCTCTACGACCACTCCAGTCTCTTACGTCAGCTATGGCACCGTCTGACTGCTCCGCTAGTTGAGATTGACTAGAAGTCCACTTCCTCTTTCCTAACTGCACACCTAACCCAATCTCTTGCTCCCGACTTACTCCGACTACCCCATCAACCGTTTGAATAGTCGCTATCTGACCCTGAAACCTGGCGGTTACCCTATCAGTAACACGCTCAATAATTTCAGGTAACTCCTCGTGTGCGGCTTGCGAAACCTCCACAACGATCTGATCATGTAGTGAACCCTCCTGGAGACAAGGTGCGTAACCCACCTCCGATTCCTGAGGACAAGAACTAATAACGGGATCCTCCCTACCGAGGGATCCTAGATATCCACAAAGACTGGGCCCCAGAGGAGCCCCTAACTTCCCCGTAGCAATCTCAACCTAGAAGGCCTCGAGGCGCCTGTCCAAAAGCTCCAAAATCCCCTCCTTGACCGTACCAAAGATCATAGGAGTCTGGTCTAGAATACTGCGCGTAATCTCGGCTGAAATAAACTCTCTCATCTGCTCCCCAAGCCTGATCCCTCCCCTGCACCTGAACTACCCACTGGTCTATCCCGTAGTGTCACCATACTACAATATAACATGACGACCACCAGAAAACTCATCACTATCGAGGGATCACACACTCACTACAAGTTCCCCGGTTTTATCTTAGCCCTTCTTGACTTGAGTACGAATCCTCTGCTTTTAGTAGTAAGGGCCCATACTACCTTCCACATCTATCTGTACTTTCCTCGAGAATTGCCTCGACTCCACCAAGTCCTTTTCACTACTACTATTGCTCCCAACACTACTCTCATCCTAGGCTTGCCCTAGGGTAACCTCCAACCCACACCCAGTCCTCAGCTACTGAAGGTATCTTTATAATGCCAACTAGCCACTACCTGAATACCATCACATGTGATGAGGCTCAGATAATCCTTCAAGTAAAGGACTCGCCCCTACGACGGTTAGACTCAAACGAGAGCTGCGTAATATGGCCAAATCTAGCACTATGAGATTATTCAAACCTGATCACATGTGACTTGACGTGTTCACCTAATGGCTAACTCCCATAACTTAGAGTCCCACAAAGCATAAAGCAAGTAGCATTCAGACAAAGGGGAAAGTCTAACGATATAATACAATCATACTGTTCTATCCTCTACTTAGGAATCTGTACTAGCATGCAACACATAAAGCTCATACACATATAATAGGCACATAAAGCATCCTACTAGATCCTTAGTCCTAATCTAACATGCAGTTCTCATAAGCATATCATATCTAAACAAACATGTATGGGTAATTTTGGAGAACTTACTTGAGTTCAACTGATTGCAAGTACCACACCTTTTTTCTCTTTTCAAAGTTCTTTTCTCTTTTCAAAACTCTTTTCCTTTTCTCAAAGCTCGTTTTTATAAAAATGATTTTCTTTTGAAAATTTTCATACCAAGTCCTCAGTTTGAGTTCAGGCACACTCGATAGTATGCCCGAATCCCTCAAACCAAGGCTCTGATACCAACTTGTAACATCACAAAATCATGACCAAAAATTTCTTTTTAAAGCATTAATAAAACCATAAGTATCCAATCATACCAACAATAATTAAAGATATATATATATATATATATATATATATATATATATATATATATATATATCAAATTAGAGTATCATTTCAAAACATATTCTAATTATCGTTTCAAAACATGTTCTTAACTTCTTGGTGTGTGCAATGCGATCATCCCAAGGTCTTCCCTCCGCTATCGGAAGTACCTGAAACCAAAAATGAAAACCATAAGCAAGAAGCTTAGTGAGTTCCCCAACCTACCACATACCATACATATAGTCACATACTCTAAACATTGGGCCTAGCCTGCTACATCAGGCCCTGCCCGGCTTCAGGTCCTGCTTGTCTCTGGGCCCCACTTGTCTCCGGGCCTCGCCTATCTTCGGGCCTCGCCCACTATACAGATATGTATCTACTAGGACTTGCCTATCTCTAGGCCCCGCCCACTATACACATATAACTATAACATATAAGCATGCTAATACATACAAACAATCGCTATACTATAACTGCTAGTCTCAACGCCCCACCCCTCTTCTGCTACTAATGAGATATGGAACCCCATCCATACTCGGCTTGTGATAAGATACATGCCCTCCCCCACACTCATCTCTCTACCAGGCACATACAAATATCAAAATGACACAAGTATAACTACACATACACTACTGCCTCGGGTACCACCCGACATCGAGCCGTAGCTCGAAAACAAACATATTAACCTTCCTCGGGACTCACCCGACATCGGACTAAATCCAGTATTCACTAACATACATAAACGGGCCGATATCGGTGCCTTAGACCCATTCCTACTAGAGAAAACTCAACTCGCAAAGCTGACTGTAGAATACTGCGTATGACCCCTTGCTGCTAGCTGGCAGATCCTCGAATTGCTGATCCTTCGGCTCCCTGAGCTATCAATACCAAAATACCACTTAGTCCAAATCAATAACCCTTCATAGGGTAGAATGACCATTCTACCCCTAGGACAACTTGGTCCATAACTAAGGCCCAAACCATAATGAAAAGGCCCAACACTAGGTGAGCTTCCCAAGCCCACAAGTGGCCCACTAATGGCCCAATTTGCTACATCGGGCCCAATGCCTCTAATGAGCCTTATCCTAATCCCAAAAATCTTCTTGGCCCACATCATCTGACTTCTATTGGACCACTAAGGCCCACGGTCCAAATCACGGCCCAATAACACGAAGCCTAAACTCACAGAGTAAACGGGGTGTACATTCACATACGCTAAGCGTACTAAACAATGGTTTGTATGCTTGGCGTACCTGCTTGTACGCTCAACGTACTTCCCCTGTTAAGTCACTTTCCCATTAAGTGCTTAATACTCTACTCCAGAAGCTATAAACACATATCCAAGTCCTTTTCCATGTCTTAATCCATAAAGTCACTGACTTGGTGACTTAACTTGGCCCAAACAAGCCCAAACTCCCAAGAATGATATTCCTCTTCTATAAAGAGTGATTGATCTCATGCATGAACCCATTAAGTCATTCAAGATGGAGACTTTACTACTTATGGGACCCTTTTAGCTCTGAGGGTGGCAACCCTAAGATCACAAACGAGATTTCATCATAAAGGTCCATTCTTGGGACCAAAATAACTCCAAAATCACACTACACTAGATCTAAGAATTCTTAAGTAAAGTTATGAACTTTATACCTCCAAAGAGTTCCAAATGATGATGCTATTCCAGATCTATAAGCTCAAACTTCCCAAGTTCTTCCTTGCTTACTTCCTATTTTCTTCTTCCAAGCTTACACCAGCAAGATGAGCTTCTTGAAGTCAAAATCACCCACGGATGAAGAAATAAGACGTTCTAGGGTTTCTCTGAGGTTGGGGGACAGATAAGGAGGCTAGGTTTTGAGCCATTATGTTCTTTATATAGTGGCTAACCCTAAAAGTTAGGGTTTCTGGAGACTAGTCGTACGCCGTGCATACATCCTGTATGTTGGGCGTACGCCAAAAACACTGTCGGCCTTATGACCTTATACATTGGGCGTACTCTTGCGTTGTCCACCTTGCATGCATGGTCCCTTCTTTCCATCTTTCTCCATTAAGGACCCATATTGCCAATAACTTTAAAGTGCTATAACTCCTTCATTCTAAGTCCTTTTCCGACGAACTTTATATCCACAAAAAGGTGGCGAGAAGCCCTAAGTTTCAAGCAACACCTCAGCCCCAAACCGCTCGAATAAAACTTCAAGACCCATAAAAGAACGAAATTCCCCTAGCTTGGGTCTCTAAAATCCATAAACAAACATTTTCAGAACATGGTGTTACACTTTAAGACTCCCACTGACCTCTTGACATATAAGATTCTCTAGTCAAGAACCATTCCTTGACAAATCAAATATTCAGGAGTTTGTGCGGATACTTATCAAGATAAACACTTCACACAATTAGTCTTAGTTGGTCTTTGTTTTATCAAAAACATCACAACTTACCAATTTCAAATGTACAATAGTAAGAAAACATTTTACTCTACATTTGACAAGTGTTATAAACCTTATTAAGATTATGTCACTCAAGTTACAATCTTTGAGTATCACTCTATGACTCAATTTTGGACCAATGTATGATTTATCTTTTGATTAAACCAATTCAACAATTCACGATTGCTCTTCTTAGTCAAACAAATGCACTAAGATGTCCTTAGAGAATCAATTGTGATATGGTTTCATAATCACTAAGATAATCATAAAACAAGATACTCAAGTACTCTCCCATCTTTTCAGATTGGAGAAACTTTTATCTTTCTACTTGATTTGATTCTTCTCATTCTTCCTGCCATACATTGAAACTTTTCCAATGTTTCATAATTATACTTTAACTTTTAAGCATAACCATATTTACTTAAATTTAGTAAATCACGATGAATAGCCTTATCGATCTTTATGGTGGACCTAATCAGTGCACAACCAAGTTTACCTGATCCTATAGTCCTTCACTTGACTCACACGAACATGTGAACAATGAATTAGTCTTAATTTTCCAAAGATGAACATTCTCATTCATAATACAATACAAGTTGCATGATTCCAAGTTTCTATCCAACTGAAACTTAGGTGATGAGAATCTTTCCTTATTTGGTAAATCACAACACTACCACAAATGAAAGAACCAAATCCATTTTCCAATATTGTTATCAATGAAATCATATAAGCAACAATTTTTCACAAATGCCCTTGTAAGGATATTTAAAAAAATTACAACTTTTCTTTTATTTTAAAACTTGTGGAATAACTTATCCTTACAATTCAAATGCATATGAAAACAATGTTTTTATTTATTCCTAGGAATTCTATCACATCTCTTAAGCAACAACTCAAAATTCTGATCACTGAACCATGCGATCGAAATCCATCTTCAAGATCAGAATCAACATATTCTTCCTTTTAAGCTTCCTCTCTTTTCTTTGACACTTAAAACATCAAAATGCGACCTAGTCACATCATGTAATAAGAATCTCCAAATAGGAACTTAATAGAGTTAGATAGTGGACTTTACCCGAAGTAGAGTCAAACTTTTCGACTTTACCATCCTTATGATCTTTCAGGTAAATAGGGTAGCTTCGCAACCAATGCCCCTTCCTTTGGCAATAGGAATATAAGGACTCTTTGGGAATGGTGCACGGGACTATCTCAGACTTAGCCTTTCTCTTTACCATTTGTTTAACCGTGTTGACTATGGTTGATCCATTTCCATTGGGAAGAGAAAGCTTTTGTGGATTTCTAATGTTACCATGGTCAATATCCATGGAAGTTTGGGAAGTCGATATTCCAATCAAATTTTCTTTACTCGTGCTCTAATTCATTGCTGATTTAGCAGCATCAAGCAAATAGGTAATATCATTAAGGGTCATGTCATGGTCTGTCATGCAGTAGTCATAAAAGAACTCACTATATGACTTAGAAAGTGATTGAAGAACCTAGTAAACAACCAACTTCCTCAAGACCTTGACACCCAACTATCCCGACTTGTCAATATGTGACTTTATGTCCAAAATGTGAGCAACCATAGACTTTGCTTGCCAATAGGGCTTGAGTGACCTTGAACTTTTCAAGAACTTGTGGGTTAGGGAGAATAATCGGAGGGGGTAGAAGAAAAGAAGTATGATTTCCATGATCCAACTATGGGACATCATCTTCATTAGGAAAGCTTGTTCCAAGAGATTTGAGAAGATCATAGTTGTCTGAACCAAACATCTACAATGGGAGAAATTCAAGTTATTTGATTTAAGTCCTTAATATAACTGTTGGGTTTTGAGCATTCTAACACTTCCTAAGTGTACATGCAACCCTAATAAACCTTGGATCTATGTTTGTCTAAATACATGCAAAATTTGTTTTCCAAGGTTCGTAACTTATCTAGCATGGCATGGGGAACTTTTAAACATAAAAGGAACTAGATGAATTACATACCTTTTGATGAGTGTTGATTCCTTGGAGTTTGAGAGCCAAGCACCAATAATGTGAATGCCTCAAATGGAAATCACAAATCACCATAAACTTGGAAAACTTTATGAGAGAGTATACACACTCTTAGAAATCGGCCACACCTTACATACACTCTCTAGGGTGCTATTTCATGCAACATAAGCTTGTTTATATAGTGTGCATGGTTAGGGTGAAACCTTAATAACCCATGTCTTTTCCTTTCCAAGGATCCAAGGGTTAAAATCTCCATGGATCATCCATGGACTTCCATATAAACTTAGCCCATTAACAAATGAGTATTAGCCCACACCATATAAATATAATAGCCCATGATTTAATTGATGGGCTTTGATCATAAGAACATCCTATGTGCTCATACAAACCCAAATGCTTGGATCTAGGTTTATCTATTATACATGCAATATATTCAAGACTATAAACCCTAATTCTAGCATATGATAATCGATATTAACATAATAATGGGTTTAAGATATTACCTTGATTGTTATGTAGCAATAACAATCACAATTCCTTCTTGTAATGACTTTAGAAAGCTTAGAGTCACAAATGTCACTCCTCTAATGGTTCACAAACATCAAGAGCAAGAGGATGAATAGGAGAAGAGAAGGAGGCTGCCCAAAATCGTCCAAAACTCTAGAGAACAAGTTCACCACGTTCTTTGGGGCTTAAGGGTGCTATTTATACATGTAGGCTATTAGAGATTTAAACTAGGAAACCCTAATATGACTGCTTAAGCCCTAAGCAGCCCATGGATTCCTTTCCTTAAAGTCCTTGGATGATTTCTAATGGGTTTCCCCATAGAATTCATCCAACCTTATATAATAAGGTAATCCATAGCCCAATTGCAATTATCTTATAATTACAATTCCAGTCCCTTAAGTTTAATTAATCTCTTTTAGTCACAAACTTAATTCTTATTAATTCTTGACTAATATTAATTAAACAATATGATTTCTCCTTTAATATATTATTCTCATAATATATTAATAAATCATATTTAATCCTTTCTCTCCATAATTCATCCTATCAAGTTGCTTTGGTGAAGGCAACCCAAAAGGACCATGCACCATCGGGTCAAGTACATACGAAAATAGTTATGGACTTAGACACTAATCCAAAAGTCTCCCACTTGGATAAGTCTAATAACTATTCTGCGTATGACTTCAGATCCTGATCTACAATCGTAGCTTTCCAAAGCCACTATCAACTCTGATCCTATCAGATACGCGTGTCCTTTAGATAAGGGATCATATATTCCTCCATTCTAGATATTGTATAAGACATGATTTCTAATCATTCTCTCTGTACCATTTCTCGACTTCCGATTTATGACGACTAACTAATTGAACAAATCAAATTAGCCCTAGCCCGGCCGAGCATTTACGCTTGTCATCACTAAATCATCGAGGGACCCAAAGATATCGCTTTTATCCTACTTTGGATAAAAGGAACTGATAAACTTTGACTCGATGTTTGCTTACACTCACTCACCAAATCACACACAAAAATATGTTTTATAACATCAAGTTACTGGTGTGTTTACATATCATCAATGTGCAACCAATTTGCAAGATACAACTCACACATCTCGGTTTCAAGAATATAAGATGTTATCGTCTCACCAATCACTCGTGACAAATCCATGGAGTGATCCAAGTGAGTGTGGGTTTAATCCAATGCTCAAATCATATTCATAAGCACTCATGAACGTTGCAGCAAACATTCGCTTATGTCTAATGCTCTTTAGACAATCCACACACCAATTCACAATAGTCTTCATTCATACCTACTTCCAACATATGAACGACTGTGGCCCGTTCGAATAATTTGACTGTTCTAAACCAATTAAATTATTCAGGAAGTCAAAACATGAAAAGTGAAACACAAGAATAATACTAATCCCATATGGCCTCAAACCTTTGAGTATAAATAAAACACCTTTTATTTATCACCATATCGATTACTCATTATTTGTCGTTTCGGGTAATCAACTTCTTACTTGAATTATAACACTTGTCCTATGCTCTCAGCATGCACACAATGTTTACCTATGGTTCTTACTTTGTGAAATAGATCAAATGAACACATTTCCAATCATACTCATTTCACAACTCCTAATCCTTTCCACAAGTGTAAGAATATCAAATTCTTGCCACTTATAGAATATGTTAGATTCTAACCTTTTATGCAATGATCCTTTTGTAATGTCATTGCACTAAAGTCACAATGACTATTGCCAATGAAATTACAAAGTCCTCTATCGGAGATTGTTACAAGACAATTCCATAGATGTGATGTCTCTCACTCAAAGTACACTTCTTTGAACATTCTTTTGCATAAAGTTTCTAATCTAGACATAGATTCTCAATATCTAACTCCCAATATGGAAACCTTTCCATAGTTACCATATGACAACTTATTCTTAATAGAATCTTATCTATTCATAATAATGTCGATATACTCCATCTAATACTATATTTCCAACTACTCACAAGCGACCAATCCTCAGTGAACTTTGGATTGTCCTTTGATAGTTGTTTAATTATCTTAGTCAAAACCGATTCTTGTCCTTTTTCCCTCTAAATGCGCTAAACATTTGGAAAATTTTAGAATGGTCAAATATTATAGCATTTGCAATCAATCCTATACCCGAAGCGTATGGGACACAATTCATAATGTCTTACATGAAGATTTGATACTTTATTAATCTTCTGCCATAATACTTTACGTGCTACGTTCTGCCATACTCATTTCACAACTCCTAATCCTTTCCACAAGTGTAAGAATATCAAATTCTTGCCACTTATAGAATATGTTAGATTCTAACCTTTTATGCAATGATCCTTTTGTAATGTCATTGCACTAAAGTCACAATGACTATTGCCAATGAAATTACAAAGTCCTCTATCGGAGATTGTTACAAGACAATTCCATAGATGTGATGTCTCTCACTCAAAGTACACTTCTTTGAACATTCTTTTGCATAAAGTTTCTAATCTAGACATAGATTCTCAATATCTAACTCCCAATATGGAAACCTTTCCATAGTTACCATATGACAACTTATTCTTAATAGAATCTTATCTATTCATAATAATGTCGATATACTCCATCTAATACTATATTTCCAACTACTCACAAGCGACCAATCCTCGGTGAACTTTGGATTGTCCTTTGATAGTTGTTTAATTATCTTAGTCAAAACCGATTCTTGTCCTTTTTCCCTCTAAATGCGCTAAACATTTGGAAAATTTTAGAATGGTCAAATATTATAGCATTTGCAATCAATCCTATACCCGAAGCGTATGGGACACAATTCATAATGTCTTACATGAAGATTTGATACTTTATTAATCTTCTGCCATAATACTTTACGTGCTACGTTCTGCCATACTCATTTCACAACTCCTAATCCTTTCCACAAGTGTAAGAATATCAAATTCTTGCCACTTATAGAATATGTTAGATTCTAACCTTTTATGCAATGATCCTTTTGTAATGTCATTGCACTAAAGTCACAATGACTATTGCCAATGAAATTACAAAGTCCTCTATCGGAGATTGTTACAAGACAATTCCATAGATGTGATGTCTCTCACTCAAAGTACACTTCTTTGAACATTCTTTTGCATAAAGTTTCTAATCTAGACATAGATTCTCAATATCTAACTCCCAATATGGAAACCTTTCCATAGTTACCATATGACAACTTATTCTTAATAGAATCTTATCTATTCATAATAATGTCGATATACTCCATCTAATACTATATTTCCAACTACTCACAAGCGACCAATCCTCGGTGAACTTTGGATTGTCCTTTGATAGTTGTTTAATTATCTTAGTCAAAACCGATTCTTGTCCTTTTTCCCTCTAAATGCGCTAAACATTTGGAAAATTTTAGAATGGTCAAATATTATAGCATTTGCAATCAATCCTATACCCGAAGCGTATGGGACACAATTCATAATGTCTTACATGAAGATTTGATACTTTATTAATCTTCTGCCATAATACTTTACGTGCTACGTTCTGCCATACTCATTTCACAACTCCTAATCCTTTCCACAAGTGTAAGAATATCAAATTCTTGCCACTTATAGAATATGTTAGATTCTAACCTTTTATGCAATGATCCTTTTGTAATGTCATTGCACTAAAGTCACAATGACTATTGCCAATGAAATTACAAAGTCCTCTATCGGATATTGTTACAAGACAATTCCATAGATGTGATGTCTCTCACTCAAAGTACACTTCTTTGAACATTCTTTTGCATAAAGTTTCTAATCTAGACATAGATTCTCAATATCTAACTCCCAATATGGAAACCTTTCCATAGTTACCATATGACAACTTATTCTTAATAGAATCTTATCTATTCATAATAATGTCGATATACTCCATCTAATACTATATTTCCAACTACTCACAAGCGACCAATCCTCGGTGAACTTTGGATTGTCCTTTGATAGTTGTTTAATTATCTTAGTCAAAACCGATTCTTGTCCTTTTTCCCTCTAAATGCGCTAAACATTTGGAAAATTTTAGAATGGTCAAATATTATAGCATTTGCAATCAATCCTATACCCGAAGCGTATGGGACACAATTCATAATGTCTTACATGAAGATTTGATACTTTATTAATCTTCTGCCATAATACTTTACGTGCTACGTTCTCACAATTCGAATTATGAAGAGGAATTCCGTAATCATAATCGAAATTTAAGAACACTCTATGTATCCTTGACTAAATTTATTAACATTCCTCAACCTAAGCCTTTAGATTCGAAATGAAGCATAATATTCTCTCCCTTAATTATAGCAAAACAACTATTCAACCCTTACAACTTTGCAAAGTATGAATCTTGTTTTCTATAATTAATATTGCTAACTTACAATACTTGCCTTGATAATCATACAATCATAACATTTATGCTCCCAGTATCATGATGATTATTATAAACATAACACTTATGCTCCCACCAGCATTGACATGTATTCAGAAACAGCTTAACTTTCAGAAAATTAATACCTATTGAATTTCTTAAGTTTATGTTTCTAATACCTAATGCTTTGATAATCCTTTATCAAGGCTTCTTAATCTCATACACCTTTGTCTAAGATAACTCACATGTGTGTCTAGACAATTAAGACTAATTTCCAAATCTAACAATTCGAATCATGGAAAGGGATACCGTAACCATAATCGAATTCGAGAATCCAATTTTCACAATCACTATCTTCTCATAATCTCTTTTCAGTGAAAGCATTTCCTCATAGTCATTTTCATGAAGAAGGAAATCTTATGACACTTAGATTTTAACGGTGTATGTGTGTGTTCACTATGTTACCAAGAAAGTGATTGAACATCCAAGGGACTCACTATGTTACCAAGAAAGTGATTGAACATCCAACTTTTACAAGACATTGACACCCAACTCTCCCGGCTTGTCAATGTGTGACTTTATCTCCAAGATGCGAGCACTTACCATGCTTGCCAATAGGGCTTGAGTGATCTTAAACTTGTGGGTTAGGAGAATAAATAGAGGAGGTGGAGGAAGAGAAGCATTATGTTGAGGGACATCATCTTTAAGAGGAAAGTTTGTTCCAAGAGATTTGGGAAGATCATAGTTGTCTGAACCAGACATCTATAATGGGAGATAATCAAGTTAGTTGATTCAAAATCCTTAATATAACACCCAAAATAAAATATTAAGGCTAGGATCTAATCACAATATATTATACTTAGAAGAGGGATGCCGCAATCTAAGTAATAACATACTTGAAAGGTAGGTGAATGACAATTCACAAATTTCCACCATGAAAAACGAAATGAATTATTAGGTTCTAATTAGATTTGAATTCCTAGATTCTTTTGAGATTCATTGAACTTTTCAATGGCATGTTTCAATCTCGATTGTGCCCTTCAAGTTTTGTGACTGGGATGCCGAGGATCACAAAACAAGGTGTGAATAACCATACTAATTCACTTGGTACCCTTAATATTATCACCTAATCAATGTGCCGGTTAACCACACACACTCCATTGATCTATGACAAACATTAAGTCACCCTTCGTGATCCTTACTAGTCCAAGTTAGTGTGCTGGTTAACCACACACGCTCCACCAACGACTTGGTAAGGTACAAAGTGTGAATTTCATGGGTTAGCACCATGTTCACATTTTTCCTAAAATAACTAAGATTGGGAATTAAAAAAATATTTAGTTACTTTATAATAATCATTATACTTTTAATGAGAATTTAAAGTCATTGTCCTACCCGTTCGGCTAACGACCCTCCACCGATCAAGGAAGCGGTGGGTGAGAGTAGACACCCATTAAGCTGCCATTTTATAGGCAACAACCTTATACCCCACTTATAGACCGACTTCGTGAATGAGGCCTACTAACGGTAAAACGAATTAATCTTATACATATATATAAATATTAACCATTAATCTTATAATAGTATAAGGGATGAATTTTAACTTTTAAAACTCTAAGGGTTGGAATTAAAGTTTATTAAAGTGTGTGAAACTTTACAAATTCCAAAACTTGAGGGCAAGTTTTGTAACTATTCCAAACTTTTCATTTCATAACTTATGAATGATCTCTGGATATCCATAACTTGATATCCATAACTTGAGGACAAATTATGGTCTCCATTAAAACACATAAATGATCAAGAATTAATCATAAACAATTCAGCAAATAATTCCTATCATCTTCTAAATTCATAAGAACATGAACATGATCATCAAAGTTTCAAGAATTATATGAACACATACAAAGCATGAAATTTTGATATAAGCTATTGTGAATGGATTAGAATAACCATTACACCAACTAAAACAAGTTTTAAAACACCAAAACAGTTTAGGGTAATGTTTCTAGTCCATTTCCAGCAGTAAAAGTCGAAAATCTACATTTTGAGGCTTTTACTCGCCGAGTGCACGAACCTACTCGACGAGTAGGATGAATTTGGTCATGGACTCGGCGAGTTCATCATGCAGACAACAAGAAAAGCGACTTTTTTTTTTTTTTTTTTTTTTTTTTTTTTTTTTTTACTATTTTGCATCAAGTATCAAACAAACAAGCCTAGTGTAACAGCCCGGAATTTCAGGTATTGCTTTGATATTATTTTTGGGGCATTTTAGGAAGGGACTCGGCGAGTTGGAGCCAGACTCGCCGAGTAGGACCACAGACTTGGTCGCGGGTTCGCGACTGGACTCGACGAGTCCAGATATGGACTCGGCGAGTCTACGCTGTTCAGCAGAAACCCTAGCCGTTTGGTTTTGGATCGTATATAACGCCCTATATGCCGTCATTGTCCGTCTTTTAGCCGATTGAGAAGAACCCTAAACGTCTGTGGACATCTAGAGCAAGATTAGAGGCTATTGGAACTTTGAAGAGATTGTTGGGCAAGAAGGAGAGGAGTTTTGGCTAAAGGAACAACAAGGGATTCGAGCCCTGAGGTTTGGGGACACAGAGAGTACGTTTTTCAGGTAATACTTCGGACCATTCCTGTTATTTTGATGTGTACACGGATTTAGGGTTTATGAAACCCATTTGGTGATTAGATGGATTATTATATTGTTACCCAAACGTTTATAGCCCAGTAATAGGATGTTTAGAGGTCCAGAAGGACCCATGATTGTGTATTTCGGGACCATACGTATTTCAGGAAGCAGTTTGATCGACTGCATGGCATGGACTCGCCGAGTCCAATGAACAGACTCGGCGAGTAGCTTGAAGATTGACTGGGACTCGTCGAGTTGTTCTTAATACTCGGCGAGTGGAGTCGGGGTGGCCCCGCGATTCTTCCACGTGGATCTCGTCGAGTCAAGAGGGATACTCGACGAGTAGAAAGGGAAACATCATGGAAAGTTGGAGAGGACGTCTTGACTCGTCGAGTCACCTTTGCACTCGACGAGTCCGGTCCAGTTGACAGTTGACCGTTGACCGTTGACCAGAGTTGTCCTGCATGTAATTTCTTAGGGTCGGTTGTCTTGAATGATAAGAGTATTAATAAGGGTATACGGTATTATAGGGAGTCTGCAGATCGGCGGATCGAGTGCGAGTGATTTCAAGAGTTGATAGTTTTCATTACCACGAGGTGAGTCTTCTCACTATACTATACCCGGAAGGGTTTGACTGTGTGACCGGAAGGTCGGATGTAATGTATGTTATATATGCTATAAATAGAAAGGTAGTTGCTATGCGTGCTATGTATGTTTATACGGGCCGGAAGGCGATATGTTATGTGACAGAAAGGTCAGGTATGATATATGATATATGTGCTATGTGTGTTAGATTAAATGTATTATGTGTTGTATATGTTATGGGCCGGAAGGCAATATGTTACGGGCCGGAAGGCGATTATGTTATGGGCCGGAAGGCGATTATGTTATGGGCCGGAAGGCGATGTGTTGTGGACCGGAAGGTCAGGGCCTGAAAAGGCGTATATGTGTAAGTCGTATACTGGGGAACTCACTAAGCATTTATGCTTACAAGTTGTTATGTATGTGTTTCAGGTACTAGCGAGGACCGTGGGAAGGCGCCGGCGTGATGCATACACACTGCTGCTATTTGAGATCTTGGGGATTTTATATATGTATTTGATATGAAACATGGAATAAATATTATTGGTTGAATGAAATCACTTTATTTTAAATGAAAATTTTATTTTAAAATTTGTGTTGTTACAATTGGTATCAGAGCCTTGGTTTGAGAGATTCGGGTGTACCTTCGGGTGTAACTGAACTCAAACCGAGGATTTGAGGAAAAATCTTTTAAAAATAATAAAGACATAAATTTTTATAAATGGTAAAGTGGTAAACAAGAACGGAGCAGTGTGTACGATCAGCCAGCGCCCGAACGGTAAAGATCCCCAGAATACCTTACAATGTTATGTTATGCACTGAATTATGAATTGTTATGCATGCTAGAAGACTAGGTATTCATGATAGGACTAGAATGGTCTGTTTTGTGATGCCTTAGTCTAGGAGTTTGCTTATATGAGATATTCGATAGCGTGCGGGTAGATAGTGCATACTAGAGGTAGAGTACTCATTATTCGGGGTTTGGGGAGGAAGATTTGGGATGAATACTGATACGGTGTGGTCGGTAGTATTGGGCCCGTACTACCGAAGACACCGGGTCGGTGGAAGACCCAAGTAAGAATCCCTGGATATCGGAGACTGAGTAGGGTTGCGTTATCGAGTACAATTGTACTTGATGGAGTCTCTGATAATTTTATGTTGTATTTCAGAGACATCATGGTTACCACACATCATGGGGCGAGTTCGAGCAGTGTGAGCGACGAGGATATTCGTCAGATGATCCAGGAGGAGGTAGCTGCAGCGATCCGGGCTGAGATCCCGGAGATGTTTGGGTCTATTAAGACCACACTGATGGAGACGTTCGAGGAGCGGTACGCCGCACTGACTGAGGCTGCAGCCGCTGCCGCTACCGCAGCCGTGGCCGCTGCCAGGCCGCAAGGGGGCGATTCGTTGCTGTTCCGGGAATTCAGCAACACGAAACCCCCTGAGTTCGATGGGACGCAGGATCCGATTGCTGCGATGAGGTGGATCGCTGACATTGAGGGGTGCTTCTACACTTGCTCATGCCCGGAGCACCTGAGGGTACGGTTCGCCTTGAACCAGCTCCGTCTGGGAGCGAAGGATTGGTGGAAGTTCGTGACAGCGAACTTCACTCTGGCGGAGATTACAGCGGTGACATGGGAGAGGTTTACTGAGATGTTCAGGGACGAGTACGTTCCCCCAGTGGAGAGGGAACGATTGATTCAGGAGTTCTTGACCCTTAAGCAGGGTACTGATTCCGTTGCGGTGGTCACACGGAAGTTTCATGAGAGGGCGATGTTCTGCCCCGAGCTGGTGTCTACAGAGCAGTCACGAATGAGCCGGTATTTAGGCGTTTTGAGGAGGGATATCCGGGAGTTTGTGTCAAACTCCACCTATCGTACTTTCACTGAGCTTCAGGCGAATGCCAGGAAGCGCGAGATCGAGTTGGAGACCCAGGCCAGGGAGGAGGCCGAGTCTCGGCAGGTGGATCGGCGGCTGGCTCAGTCTCAGCCGGCAGCCAAGCGGATCAAGTCCGCTGATTCGAGGATGGGAGGTCCGAAGGGCCGCACTTGCGGAAAGTGCGGCAAGGGTCATGAGGGGGCGTGTCGAGCTGGTGGTTGCTACAAGTGTGGCAAGGAGGGACACATTGCGAGGGATTGTCCTAAGGGGTTTATGGTTTGTTTTCACTGCAACCAGACAGGCCATCGGAAGGCCGAGTGCCCGCAGCTTCGTCAGGGATCTACACCTACCACCAGGACTACTGAGACCCGACCGGCGAAGGTCGAGGCCCCGAGGGCTCGCGGGACAGCCTTTCAGCTGACTGCGGAGGAGGTCCGCGCTGCGCCCGATGTTGTGGTAGGTATGCGGTAATTCACGTGTTTACTTTAAAGTCAAAATGTTATGCTTATGTTAATGTATGTGTAGGTACTTTTCTTGTGAACTCTATGCCTGCTCTAGTGTTATTTGATTCGGGTGCGAGTAGATCCTTTGTATCTTTAGCTTTTAGTCAGCATATCAGCATTAGTCGTGAGCCGTTAAGTCGGCCTCTGAGCGTTTCTATAGCGGCCGAGAGGGTGGTTTGTGCCACGGAGGTTCTTCAGGGATGCGTACTAGAGATTTTCGGGGTTGCGTTTCCGATTGACCTAATTCCTATTGTGATGGGGGATGTCTGTGTCATCGTGGGCATGGACTGGTTGAGCCGATTCAGCGTTGTCATCGACTGTGAGCGCCAGCTGGTGACTATACGAGACCCTAGTGGGGGAGTTCTTACGGTATACGGCGAGGGTACCCGTTCGGGATCAGCTTTTTGTTCGGCCGCTAGGGCGAGGCAATGCCTACAGCAGGGATGTAAAGGTTTTGTGGCGTATGTGATGGATACACGGGAGGCTTCCGAGAGACCGAGGATAGTGGAGGAGATTCCAGTGGTGCGCGAGTTTCCAGATGTTTTTCCCGAGGAGTTGCCGGGAGTACCTCCTGCGAGGCAAGTAGAGTTTGGTATCGACCTGATTCCAGGGGCTGCGCCTATTGTGAAGGTGCCTTATCGTCTTGCACCTCCAGAGATGCAAGAGTTGTCCTCGCAACTCCAGGAGTTGCTGGGGAAGGGATTTATTCGGTCGAGTAGCTCGCCGTGGGGAGCACCGATTCTGTTCGTCAAGAAGAAGGATGGTTCACACCGGATGTGCATTGATTACCGGGAGTTGAACAAGGTGACGGTCAAGAACCGCTATCCGTTACCGAGGATCGATGATCTATTCGATCAGTTGCAAGGGGCATCTTGGTTTTCCAAGATCGATTTGAGATCAGGGTACCATCAAGTAAGAGTGCAGGATGAGGACGTCCAGAAGACAGCATTCAGGACGCGGTATGGGCATTATGAGTTCGTGGTGATGCCTTTCGGGCTCACCAATGCCCCGGCAGTGTTCATGGACCTCATGAACAGGGTATGCAGGCCGATGCTGGATCGGTCTGTGATTGTATTTATCGATGACATCCTAGTGTATTCGCGAACTAGAGAGCAACATGAGGGACATTTGAGGGAGGTCCTTGAAGTACTGAGGTCGGAGAAGCTTTATGCAAAATTCTCCAAATGTGACTTCTGGTTGCGGGAGGTCCAATTTCTTGGACATGTTGTTAATCAGGCAGGGATATTGGTCGATCCGGCCAAGGTGGAAGCAGTGATGAGTTGGGAGGCACCGAAGTCACCTTCCGAGATCATGAGTTTCCTTGGGTTGGCGGGGTACTATCGGAGGTTTATTAGGGACTTCTCCAAGATCGCCGTACCGCTCACCAGATTGACCCGGAAGGGTGTTACATTCTCATGGGGACCCGAGCAACAGACTTCCTTCGAGACACTACGTCAGAGACTGTGTGAAGCCCCGGCATTAGCCCTTCCGGAGGGGAGGGAGGATTTTGTCGTATATTGCGACGCATCGATTTCGGGACTGGGTGCAGTGTTGATGCAGAGAGGCCATGTGATAGCTTATGCATCGAGGCAATTAAAGCCTCACGAGGCAAGATATCCCACGCATGACTTAGAGTTGGGGGCAGTAGTGTTCGCTCTCAAGATTTGGCGTCACTACCTGTATGGGGTTCGTTGTACTATATACACAGACCATAAGAGTTTGAAGTATTTGATGGATCAACCCAACCTAAATATGCGTCAGAGGAGATGGTTGGACGTGGTTAAGGATTATGACTGTGAGATCCTATACCACCCAGGCAAGGCTAATGTGGTAGCCGATGCATTGAGTCGTAGGGCGGAGAGCACTCCATTGCGAGATGTATGTCTGAGACTGACGGTGATGACTCCGGTATTGGATGCTATTCGTGGGGCACAAGCCGAGGTTGTGAGATCCGAGATGCAGAAGAAAGAGCGGGTCGTTGGGTTAATTTCAGAGTTCGTTAAGGATGGACGAGGACTTCTGACGTTTCAGGGTCGAATTTGGGTGCCATTCGTGGGCGGTACGCGTGCTACTTTGATGGAGGAGGCTCATAGATCGAAATTCTCGATCCATCCCGGTGCTACGAAGATGTATTTGGACTTGAGGAAGGAATATTGGTGGCCTTGTATGAAGAGAGACGTCGCTTGGTTCGTTGAGAGGTGTTTGACCTGCCGTAGGGTTAAGGCCGAGCACCAGAGACCGCATGGTAAGTTGCAGCCCTTGGAGATTCCGGAGTGGAAGTGGGAACAGATTACTATGGATTTCATCACCAAATTGCCGAGGACTGCCAGAGGAGTCGATGCAATTTGGATGATTGTGGATAGATTGACGAAGAGTGCACACTTCCTTGCCATTAGCGAGAGTTCATCAGCGGAGAAGTTGGCGGAATTATACGTGAGAGAGGTGGTATCTTGGCATGGAGTGCCGATCTCGATTGTTTCAGACCGTGATGTACGCTTCACTTCCAGGTTCTGGAAGAAATTCCATGAGGAGCTGGGTACTAAACTGCATTTTAGTACCGCATACCATCCCCAGACAGACGGTCAGAGCGAGCGGACGATTCAGACATTGGAAGACATGCTTAGAGCGTGTATGTTAGACTTCGGGGGTATCTGGGATGCGCATTTACCCTTGGCTGAGTTTTCCTACAACAACAGCCATCATTCGAGCATTGGTATGCCACCTTTTGAGTTGTTGTATGGTAGGAGGTGTCGGACTCCCATTTGCTGGGGAGAGGTGGGACAGAGAGTGATGGGCAGTACAGAGATCGTACTCCAGACGACAAAGCAGATTCAGCAGGTTAGGCAGAGGTTATTGACCGCCCAGAGCCGACAGAAGAGTTATGCGGACAGACGCCGGTCCGAGCTTGAATTCCAGGTTGGCGACTTCGTTCTCCTGAAGGTTTCTCCTTGGAAAGGAGTGATCCGGTTCAGAAAGAGGGGCAAGTTGGGGCCCCGATTCATAGGTCCATTTCGTGTAATTGCAAGAGTAGGTCGGGTAGCTTATCGGTTGGAGTTGCCAGTAGAGTTGGGACAGATTCACAATACCTTTCACGTATCACAGTTGAGGAAGTGTATAGCCGATGAATCGGCAGTGGTTCCGTTAGAGGATATTCAGGTGGATGCGAGCTTCAATTACGCCGAAAGAACAGTAGCTATCAGGGATCGGAAGATCAAGGTTCTGAGGAACAAGGAAATACCTCTGGTGTTGGTTCAGTGGCAACACCGGAAGGGATCGGAGATGACTTGGGAGCCGGAGCGTGAGATGCGGGAGCAACATTCGGAGTTATTCGCAGAGTGAGACTTCGAGGGCGAAGTCTAGTTCTAGTGGGGGAGAGTTGTAACAGCCCGGGATTTCAGGTATTGCTTTGATATTATTTTTGGGGCATTTTAGGAAGGGACTCGGCGAGTTGGAGCCAGACTCGCCGAGTAGGACCACAGACTTGGTCGCGGGTTTGCGACTGGACTCGACGAGTCCAGATATGGACTCGGCGAGTCTACGCTGTTCAGCAGAAACCCTAGCCGTTTGGTTTTGGATCGTATATAACGCCCTATATGCCGTCATTATCCGTCTTTCAGCCGATTGAGAAGAACCCTAAACGTCTGTGGACATCTAGAGCAAGATTAGAGGCTATTGGAACTTTGAAGAGATTGTTGGGCAAGAAGGAGAGGAGTTTTGGCTAAAGGAACAGCAAGGGATTCGAGCCCTGAGGTTTGGGGACACAGAGAGTACGTTTTTCAGGTAATACTTCGGACCATTCCTGTTATTTTGATGTGTACACGGATTTAGGGTTTATGAAACCCATTTGGTGATTAGATGGATTATTATATTGTTACCCAAACGTTTATAACCCAGTAATAGGATGTTTAGAGGTCCAGAAGGTCCCATGATTGTGTATTTGGGGACCATACGTATTTCAGGAAGCAGTTTGATCGACTGCATGGCATGGACTCGCCGAGTCCAATGAACAGACTCGGCGAGTAGCTTGAAGATTGACTGGGACTCGTCGAGTTGTTCTTCAGACTCGGCGAGTGGAGTCGGGGTGGCCCCGCGATTCTTCCACGTGGATCTCGTCGAGTCAAGAGGGATACTCGACGAGTAGAAAGGGAAACATCAGGGAAAGTTGGAGAGGACGTCTTGACTCGTCGAGTCACCTTTGCACTCGACGAGTCCGGTCCAGTTGACAGTTGACCGTTGACCGTTGACCAGAGTTGTCCTGCATGTAATTTCTTAGGGTCGGTTGTCTTGAATGATAAGAGTATTAATAAGGGTATATGGTATTATAGGGAGTCTGCAGATCGGCGGATCGAGTGCGAGTGATTTCAAGAGTTGATAGTTTTCATTACCACGAGGTGAGTCTTCTCACTATACTATACCCGGAAGGGTTTGACTGTGTGACCGGAAGGTCGGATGTAATGTATGTTATATATGCTATAAATAGAAAGGTAGTTGCTATGCGTGCTATGTATGTTTATACGGGCCGGAAGGCGATATGTTATGTGACAGAAAGGTCAGGTATGATATAGGATATATGTGCTATGTGTGTTAGATTAAATGTATTATGTGTTGTATATGTTATGGGCCGGAAGGCAATATGTTACGGGCCGGAAGGCAATATGTTATGGGCCGGAAGGCGATTATGTTATGGGTCGGAAGGCGATTATGTTATGGGCCGGAAGGCGATGTGTTGTGGACCGGAAGGTCAGGGCCTGAAAAAGCGTATATGTGTAAGTCGTATACTGGGGAACTCACTAAGCATTTATGCTTACAAGTTGTTATGTATGTGTTTCAGGTACTAGCGAGGACCGTGGGAAGGCGCTGGCGTGATGCATACACACTGCTGCTATTTGAGATCTTGGGGATTTTATATAGGTATTTGATATGAAACATGGAATAAATATTATTGGTTGAATGAAATCACTTTATTTTAAATGAAAAATTTATTTGAAAATTTGCGTTGTTACACCTAGGCTTTGATACCAATGTTGGGTTTTGAGCATTCTAACACTTCCTAAGTGTACATGAAACCCTAATAAACCTTGGATCTATGTTTGTCTAAATACATGCAAAATTTGTTTTCCAAGGTTCATAACTTATCTAACATGGCATGGGGAACTTTTAAACATAAAAGGAACTAGATGAATTACATACCTTTTGATGAGTGTTGATTCCTTGGAGTTTGAGAGCCAAACACCAATAATGTGAATGCCTCAAATGGAAATCACAAATCACCACAAACTTAGAAAGCTTTATGAGAGAGTATACACACTCTTAGAAATCGGCGACACCTTACACACACACACACACACACTCTAGGGTGCTATTTCATGCAACATAAGCATGTTTATATAGTGTGCATGGTTAGGGTAAAACCCTAATAACCCATGTCTTTTCCTTTTCAAGGATACATGGGTTAAAAGCTCCATGGATCATCCATGGACTTCCATATAAGCTTAGCCCATTAACAAATGAGTATTAGCCCACACCATATAAATATAATAGCCCATGATTTAATTAGTCTTCCTTTTAATCACTAAATTAATTCATAATTAATTCAAGATTAAAACTAATTAAATAACATGGCTTTATATTAATATATTATAACTTATAATATATTAATAAATCGTAAGTATAAAATTCTCATAAAATTATCCATAAATAGTTTGGGTGAAGTGCAACCCAAATGGACCATGCCGGATCGGGTCAAGTATATACCAAATTGGTTATGGACTTAGACACCTTATCCAACAATAACACCCAATATGAAATATTAAGGCTAGGACCCAACACAATACCTTATAACTTGGAAGAGGGATGCCGTAATCCAAGCTTTAAAATATTTAAAGGTAGGTAAATGACGATTTACCAATTTCCACCACGAAAAACGAAAAAGAATTTTAGGTCTTAAGTGAATTGAAACTCCTAGATCTTTTGAGATTCATTGAACTTTTCAGTGGCATATTTAAATCTCGATTGTGACCTCTTAAGTTTGTGACTTGGATGCCGAGGATCACAAACAAGGTGTGAATAACCATGCAAATTAACTTGGTACCCTTAATTTTTTATCACTTAATCGATGTGCCGGTTACCCACATGCACTCCACCAATCTATGATAAACATTAAGTCACCCTTTTTCACTCTTACTAGTCCATGTTAGTGTGTTAGTTACCCACACACGCTCCACCAACAACTTGGTAAGGTACAAAGTGCAATTTCATGGGTTAGCACCAAATTCACATTTTCCTATGTAACTAAGATTGGGAATTTATAAGTGTTTAGTTACATAGTATTTATCATTATACTTTTAATGAAGGGATAACTAATGTCCTGTCAAACCCGTTCGGCTAACGACCCTCCACCAATCAAGGAAGCGGTGGGTGAGAGTGGACACCCATTAAACTGCCATTTTATAGACAGTAACCTTATACTCCCCTTATAGACTGGCTTCGTGAATGAGGTCTACTAACGGTAAGACTGTCTTTGTTCTTATATATGTATAACTATTAACTATTAATATTATAATAGTATAAGCGTTGAATTTTAACTTTTAAAATTCTAAGTGTTTAACTTGGAATTAAAGTATTCATGGGGGAAAACTTTACAAATTCCAAAACTTGAGCGCATGTTTTGAACAATTCAAAAAAAAAACTTTTCAATTTCATAACTTATGAGTTTAAATTAGTTTTAATAAAAAAAAGTCTTCAAGTTCCATAACTTGAGGACAAGTTATGGAAGACTTTAAAGCATTTAAAAGTGAGACTCTTCATTTTTTCATAACTTATGGAAATCTTATGAGTTTTAAAAATCATAAATGAGACTTTACATATAACTTGAGGAAAAGTTACAAAAACACATTTTATGAACAACTCTTAGATCAATTTGGATCGAAAACAAATTATCACATAATTTTTCTATTAATCTAAACTAACTCATAAGAAGAAGATAATTCAAATCAACCAAATTTTCATGTAATTAGCCTAACCATTAAACTAATAAAAAACATGAATCTATTGAAAATTATCTTTTAAATTGGATTAGAATGATCATTACCACATCAAAAACAAGTTTATATGTTCAAAAACAACTTAGAGTAATGATTCTAGTCCAATTCCAGCCTTAAAAGTCGAAAACATGCTGTCAGGGGCTCCTACTCGTCGAGTGTATGAACCTACTTGACGAGTAGGATGAATTTATTCATGGACTCGGAGAGTCCATTAGTGGACTCAGCGAGTCCACAGCCCAGACAGACAAAAAATCGACTTTTAGCTTTTTTCAGCAATTTGCATCAAGTATAATTGAAAACAAGTCTTGTCTCTGATACCACTGATGGGTTATGGTATACTACAACATCCTATGGTGCACATACAACCCTAAATACCTTGGATCTATGTTTTCACTAATTATACATGCAAATGGTTTCCAAGACATTAAACCTATAACTAGCATGCATTTTCGTATACCAAATAAGATAGTAGTTAGAGTAACATACCTTTTGTGTTGTAGCTTGATTCCATGTAGCTTAAGAGCCTAGTGCCCTAGGTGTGACACCTCAAATGGTTCACACAATACCACCAACAACTTGGAATAACTTGAGAGAAAATTTCTTATGCTCAAAATTGGCTAGCCCACTTATATGAATCCTTAGGGCCGATTTCTTGAGCTGTGGGGTCTTTATATATTGTGGTTATTAGGGTTACACCATGTAACTCATGACTTTCCATATTATTCATGCTCCATGGGTTAAAACCTATATGGAGTATCCATGGGTTAATTCATGGGTTTATCCCAACATGAAGAACTTTGGATCATAAGCCCACATATATAAGAATGAATGATTTACACAATCAATCCCATATATTTAATTAATGTCTTTTCATCACAAAATTAATTCCAAATTAATTCTTGATCATTACTAATTAAATAATATGATTTCATATTAATATATTAGAACTTATAATATATTAATAAATCATAAATGTCCTTTTCTCAAAAAAGTCTATCCAAATCGTTTCGATGCCATGCAACCCAAATGGACCATGCAAGTCGGGTCGAATACATAACATTAATAGTTATGGACTTAGACACTAATCCAACAGGAATGTACCAGTTTATTGGCCCTCACACAAAGCAGATAAGTCTCAACCACTAATCAATCATGTGCATATGTATCAGATAATCATATAACAGTCTACAGACAGAGAAACCGATCTATAGCTCACTAAGCATAGCAACATCCTATTTACCAGGATACCGATCTAACTGATCATAACCACATAGAACCATCCTATCTACCAGGATACCGATCTAACAAATCACACTAGCAATAAAGTAGGATAAAATCCAAAGGGCCGGCCTTGGTGCGTTCGATCCTTGAGTATAGTTAGGAAAACTCACCTCGAAAGTAGTGTTGAACTGTATTGAAACTCTCCGACCGCTATCTCACCGAAAATCCCGAACTAGCCAAAATAACGAATACTAAGTCAACAATTGGGATATCAATCATGACCAAGGGTCCCACATAGGGTAATAGTCCATTTTGTCTTTTCTCTAATTTAGGCTAAGGCCCAATACCAAATCCATGATCCAAAATTCGATATATACAAGGCCTATCATTGGCCCAATTTTCCCAATTGGGGCCAAATCCCTAATTGGGCCTCATTTTAAGATCCATTACCAAAACTGACCCAAAATACACCTATTCAGCAAGTCCAACATGGCCCAGTCAAACTGATCCAAAGGCGTCCCAATCCTAAATCCAAATTCGTCAAAATCCAAACAACGGGCGTATGCAGGGAGTACTCCTACGGTATACTAGGCGTACTCTGCCTTGCGTTGACCACCATTAGGGTGGTTGACTCACTACACTGGGCATATAGAATTTATGTGGGGCATACACAAGTTCTAACAAGGTAACAATTTTTGTTTATTATCTTCTTAAAGCTTTAATTTTTGCAGAATAATGATCCCATTTTTTTGCAACTTATTTCCTTTGAATCGATTAGGGTTCTAGGGTTTTTAATTCTTGTTTAATTAGAGTGTTATAGAAGTAATTGATAGTGAATTTATACTTAGTATGCATCCCGAAACAAACCCCTGATACTAATTGTGGGTGAATTGATGAACCTCAGACATGTATCTCGAACAGTTCTTGCAACTCGCCGAGTCTGTCCGTGAACTCGACGAGTCGGTCCCTAAAGACAGCCCTAGTTTTTGATTTTTAATGTTTAAGTGTTTTTTGGTTTGTATGGTTTTGTTATTTTGCAGAAAATGTTTTCCAGAGGTGGACAAAGCTGTAGGGGTAACTAAGGAGACCATCCTTGGTTAAATTTTCCTAGAATTGATTCAAATTCTATGATGAGAAGATGGAAGAAGAAGCCAGTCGACATTAAAAAGAAAGAAATATATGTGCCAAATGCAATAGATTGGGATTGGTTTGAAAGATTTCGTTATGAAGAGGAGTTGGCCCTGTATCTTGTAAAAGTCTTTATGAATGGTGGGGTATCCATCACTTGTGATGGATGGAACCGGATATTCCGCATTCAAGAACCGGTGTTCAAGGAGTTATGTTGGGAGTTTTTCTCAACCATCAACTTCCGTGAAAGGAACGATTATTACAACCCGGGGATTGTTACTTTTTTCCTTAGGGGTGAATTCTGCCAATGCAGTATGGTGGAACTAGCTTGCAGGTTGGGTATTTATGACCAACAATTGGTCACCACTGAGGGTTTTGGTACCTTTCTTGAGCACTGTCACAAGGAGTTACCGGAGGGTGTTGTGGTTTCTACTTGGTGGAACACCATTGATAACAAGGTTTATATCCCCAAGTCCACTCAAGAGGGGTGTATTCGATCACCCACCCATAGATTGATTCACTGCCTCATTGTGAATACAATCAACATGTGGAAAGATGACGACAAGGTTCCTAGCCTTGATATCATTTACTTATGGAGTATTATTACTCCGAACACTTTCTGAAATCTTACGTACTGCATGGCGTCTTATTTAGCTGGAGGGGCGGTCAAGGATCGCAAAACTTCAGAGATCAATGGCGGGATGTTTGTGACCCGCCTAGCCAAATCTTATGGGTTAATGGAAAGATGAGCGTGGAACTTGATGATGATGGTCCCGACCCTCTTTTTAATATCATTCTTTTTAGAAGAGCCAAAATTATTGAAGATTATTGAGGGGGTCCACTATGTTATTCCTCATGATGATGTGATGATAGGACCCGAGGAGCCGGGAAGGAGGGTAAGGCCGAGACGCGAGCAAGAACATCACGATCTACCGGTGATTCCGGTCGAAGATAATATAACCCCGGAGTGGTTAAAATGAGGAGGGAAGAAGATATCAAGATGATTTGGGAAGGGGCTTGAATTTTGCCAACCGGTCCTTTATCCAAATGTTTGATCACTCCAACATTCAACATGTGGACGGGGGCCAATTTCCTTATGTGCCTACTTGGGAGGAGAGGATGAACACAAGAAGAAGCAGAGCAAGTGGGAGCGGAGTGTGTGATGATGATGAAGAAGATGAGGAGGAAGAAGATGAATATTGAAGTTCTATCCTTTTTATTTTGGTTGTGTTAAAACAATTTTTATTGTTTGATTTTGGTTGTGTTTGTTTGGTTTGGACAAGTAGTTTAGAATTTGCTTATGGTGTGTTTTTCCTTTTTATTACATGTTTGGTTTAGGATTTTTAGAATTTGGACAAAGGGTTTGCATACAAGGGATCTCGAGATTGATAAAAGTGTCGAGTCTATTCGAGAGAGAACGAGGTCCGAGTTTAGAGTCTGATCAAGAGAAGAGTTGGAAACTGTCTAATTATTGAAAGGAAAAAAATAGGAGGGTTTCAATTGATTAGTTTCCAAACGCATCAGAATTAACTCTGGAGCAGAATATATTTTTTATCACCCAACGATGGACTCGTCGAGTGCACTTACTGACTTGACGAGTCCCAACGTAATTTCAAAATTCTGCCTTTTCGCGCTACAACTCGGCGAGTCACCTACCACACTCGACGAGTTGATACGTATTTTATCTATCAAGCTTATGATTCGATGATTATTTCGCATGACAATTGGCTGCACTTTTAAAGATCAATTCCTAAAATTTTCCGAGGGATTTTCTTGCATATTTGAGCTAACTACACGACATTTTGACACACAAGGCATGGATAAGCTGTTCCCATGCCTAAAGTCAATTGAAGATAGAGCTTTTCAGAAGAAATATCGACCTCGCCACTACTACCCCATGGGAGTTTTTTCCATTTCCTCTTTACTTTTCTTTATCATTCATAACATGCAATGGGTACATTGCATAATTTAAGTGTGGGGTAGGGGGTTGGTTACACTAATTAAAATTTAAAACTTTTGCATAAAATTTCTAGGACTTAATGTACAAAATTTGGTAAAAAGCAATTATGGTTCATGCTAGTATTATGTTTGATGATTTTATGAAGACCCAAATGTTTAGTTGAGCTTATACACGTTATAATGCATTTGTAGCCTCCTTTATTCTAGTGAAATCATAGGACAAAAACACAATCTCGCTTAGTTTGAGGGATGCAAATGTTTAGCCTCGTGTACTTGAAATGTATCCAGGAAAATTATCTTTAACCAATAAAGGTTGAAGTTAAGCGCCCTTGCTTAAGCATGTAGGTTTTGAGTGGAAAGAAAAAAAAGTGAGTTACATGTTAAAAAAAGAGAGAAAATTACAAGAAAAGTTGTAAGAGTTTTGGAGCAATCAAAGTATGAAGATTAAAAGATCAAAATTCCAAATATTCAAAAAGATGAAGATACGAAAAAATCAAACAAAAAGTTGGTGAATTCAAAGAAATGAAAATTCAAATAACAAAGAAGTGAAGAATTCCAAATAGCTCTATAGTGGTATCGGAAAAAAATTGTAATTTTCTAGATTATGTATGCTTGGGTTGATTGACTAAAAATTACTTGAGGTTAAGAAATCCTTCTACAGATGGATTCGGAGGAAAGCATAAAATGAGCATTGTTCGAAAGAAGTAGGTGAATGTTTATGAGGATTGTGAGTATTTAGAATTAGGGGGGGGGGGGTGGGGGTCCTTAGGAAAATTTTAGACACAAATGCATTCATTACGGTCTTGACGTAATGGCTGGGTTTGATTGGGATTGTCTTATGTAATATTAGTGTGCTAAAATTCAGTTTTGCTTGGGGGCAAGCAAAAGTCAAGTGTGGGGTATTTTGATATGTGCATATTTAGGTATATATTTAGTGTAGATTTTTCTTATTTATTAACTAAATATTTGCATATTATGGACAAAAGGTACTTAATAGTTTTTGAATTGTATTTTCAGTCCAAAAGAGAAGCTCGGAAGCAGGAGAAGCAGTTGGAAGTTTGAGAGTTGAAACAAAAAAGAAACAATGCCAAAAACAAGAAGGACTCAGCGAGTCAACTGTTGACTCGAAAAGTCAAATCGAAGATTCGAGAAACTCTAAAATTCCTTATCGTACACAGATTTTTAATGAGGGACTCGACGAGTTGGGACCTTGACTCGACGAGTCACCTATGTTTCCAGAAAATCATAAATAGGGACTTTGAGATCGAGACGAGGACTTCTCTGGAACCCTAGAAGGATGAAATTGCGATTGAAGGTGCTGCTAGATCGGGAGAAGCTTAGGAATAAACCCTAAGTTCAATTTCGAAGAGAGTTAAGGCAAATTCTAGTTTATTTTTATCAAATCTTTTGATTGAATCATGTTGGAACCATTTGAATTCATTTTTGCATCTGCTTTTACTGTAATCATGAGTTAAAAAATCATAGCTTCTGTTTAGGGTAGATGAATTTGTGAACATGGTTTGATTTTATGGTTAGGGTTAATTTTAATTGGTAATATTGTTTTGTTAAGCTTGTTAAAGAACCTTATATGTTAATAACAACTATTCTCTATTAATAAATTAATAATTAAGTTGCATGAACATCTCTTAGTTATTAATTTCATATGATTTATGTGACCACATAGTTATATGTATAGGAATAACGAATGTGAAACTAGAATTAACTAGAAGATAGGTGATGTGCACGAAAGTACCCATTAATTTTAATATTTATAACCTAACAAACTTAGACTAACTATGCACTTATAGGCTGTGTACCTAGTCAGATTACAGTATAGCTTAGGTAAGTTGGGTGTCGATCACAGGGAACGGTGGATTAATTTAATATATTTGATTATAGGTTACAGGTTACACGAAAAGAATAAAGAAATAAATCTCAAACTAACAATTAATTAACTACTCTCGATAAACTAACAGGAAAGTAAATCTCTTCAGGTACTTTGGTTTAGACAAATTACACCTTAAAAACATAGACAATTGCATACACAAATTCATTTATTCATGTTCACCGATTCCTAAAATGATTAGATTCGCGTTCACTATAACTAATCCTTTAGAAAACAAGTCAATTCAAACAGTGATCAATTGGTTAAACTAACATGCTTCCTAGTGTTCAGTTCGTATCAAGCAAGACTTGTAAATTTAGTTAACCAAATTAAACATTCAATTAACGTCTAGTTGATGATCATCAAACAAGGCTCACACATTAACTTACTTATTCCCATGTTAATCCTAGTTTCACATTCGTTATTCCTAGACTTATAATCTCGGTGGTCATCAAAATCATAAGAGACAAGCAATCAAGTATATGTTCATACAACTCAATTCACTTAACAATTAACAGAAAATAATCATCATTAACACATGAGGATCTTCGAACAAGCTTGGCAAGATAAATTAAACACAAATAAATTATTTAACATAACAATTAGTCTAAGAATCAAAACTTCATTCAATCATAAACACAAAGTAAAAGGTTTTTACACCCAAATCAGAAACTAAATACAAAAAGTACCATAAGGAAGTGCTAAACATGGTCACGTTAGTAATCCATATGATTACCGACATGTATCTGCTCTCCAATCCTTCAGATCTCTGCTCCCGTTAGCTTAACGGCCTTCCGGCCGCCTTCTAGACCCTCAAAACGGCTTAACAGAAGTTAATTGTCGACTAAATTAGGTTAGAAGTCGAATCCCCCCTCCTGGTTAGCTAAAAATCGACATTTATAATCTTTGTGGCCGACCTAAGTACGCTGGGCGTACTATGGATTACGCGGCGCGTACTATGGATAATCACGCGATTAAGTCTATCCGATGCAAGCAGGTACGCGGGGCGTACTCGCTACCTCAGCACCCTTTTCTTTCTTTTAGCTTCTAAGCCCAGTTTCCGCTTCAGTCTTTTCTCTTGTGCTTTATTGACAACAAATAGCTGCAAAACATAATTCAAAGTATTATGAGTACTCTTTAGTTCTAAAATAGAATAAATAAGGCCAAAATATTAAGATAAAGTGCATAAAAATATATCTAAAAATACACATATCAAAATACCGCACACTTAGCCTTTGCTTGCCCCCAAGCAAATTTACTTTTATTTTACCAATATCACACTAAACAATCCATTTAAAACTCAGCCATTATGCCAAGACCTCAACGCATGCATTTGTGTCTAAAATTTTCCTAAGTACCCCCCCCCATACTTTAAATACTCACAATCTTCATAAACACTTGCCCACTTTTTCCGAACAATGCTCATTTTATGCAACCCTCCGAATCTATCCTCAGAAAACCTCCTAACCTCAAGGTATTTTTAGTTGAGCAACCTAAGCATACATAATCTAGAATTACAATTTATGATACCACTATGGAGCTTTCTTTGAATTCTTCATTTCTCTGAACAATTTGATCTTTGATTTCTTTGAATTCACCACCTTATTTGATTTGATTTCTTGGTATCTTCAACTTTTTGGATTTCTTCAGAATTTTGATCTTTTGATCTTCACTTTATTTGCTCCAAAATTCTTCAAACTTTTTCGTAATTCTCTTTTTTTTTTACATGTACCTCTCTTTTTTCACTCAAAACCTACATGCTTAAGCAGAGGCGCTCAACCTCAACCTTTATTGGTTAATGATAATAATTCTCCTGGATACATTTCAGGTTTAGGCTGCTAAACATATTGCATCCTTCAAACCGAGCGGGGTTATGTTTTTGTTCCATGATTTCACTAAAATAAGGGAAGCCACAAATGCACTATAACGTATATTGGCTCAACTAAACATTTGAGTTCTCATCGGATCATCTCATACAATATTAGCAAAATTTTAAATTATCACTAGATTTTTCTAAATTAAACTATTATTTCAAGTTTTCTTTTAAATTTTTAAATTTCCCTAAATCTAGCAATTTCCAACTATTATTTCATTTTTATAATTTACTTTTACCGACCCCCTACCCCACACCTATTTCATACAATGCCCTCATTGTATGCTAACAAAAATTAAGAACATAAAAAAGGAGAAAAAGGAACAGACTCCCCTGAGTAGTTGTGGCGAGATCGAATGGGGCTGCTACAGGTTGCTTCAAATACTGCTGAAAAACTGAAAACTGGAACTGCTGCTTCTAAATTTGCCGAAAAATAAAATCAAGACCGCCATCTTCGAAAATGTGGTACAAAATATTGCAATTAGATGCAATGTATAATAACCATGACGTGGGAAAGTGTCAACCACGTCGTGTCAGTCGGAACGATATTTCTTCCTTGCATCGAAATACAACTCTAATAAAGATGCACCCCACACTTATGACAAATTGTGGGTCTTGACTATAACCTTCGAACTCTCACATGACTCTCTCTAGCAACAGTCGGACCTAGCTGCTGAACTTACTGCCAGCTTCCTAAGGGCGAATATTCTGCATAAATCTAAACAACCATAGAGCATCAACATGGAAAACAAAAGTAAAACAAACTAAATCAAAGTTTAATTACATACCAAATACTAAAAACTAAACTTAAACTAAAATTAACACAAAACAAACAAATAAACAAAATAAAAAGGATCACTCGTCATCTCCATCATCATGTGGCTGTGTCCCAGAAGTACCGGCCCCGTCAAATCATGACTGGAATGGTGGTGGAAAGGAAACCGAATACTGAAATCCCTGATGGGCAAAGAATGCATTCAACGCATTCCCTTGCCACCGCTGTTGCGCGTCCACATGTGCAACATACTCGCTAAGGTTCTGGACCCTCAAGTCAAGACGATCAATGCCCTGAGCTAAATAGCGCATATCAATCTCCGGCTCAGGTTCCTGCTGCGCTCCCCGAGGAGCAGGTCTACACCGCGGGACCCGTCTCGGCTGTGGCTCGGCGGCACCCTCCTCATCCGCCACATCATCTGCTCGAACCCTCAAAACACCATCTCCGCCCCGCTCTAATACGCGCATCGACTCCAATAGCTGAAGACTCATTGGCCTCATGTCGTGAAACACCATCGATCTCGTGATCTCACGTGTCATCAACTGATATGATCGAGCTAATCGTGTGATAAAATGCCCTACGCATATCGGGCTATCTCCCCGAAGTCCCCTGGCCCTCCATCCCAAGTATGCAGCTAAAGCAACTGGAAGGTTCAGGTGCCTCCCTGGAGTAACTAGTGCCCATAGGAAATATAGGTCCGTCGAAGGCACTCTCTCGCTATTCTTGTGATGCGTGAGAGACATAGAAATCAACCAGTGCAACATTCGGTATGTAGTAGACCGAATCATCCCCCCTCGAGCGGTAGATGGTGTATAAATTCCTCCCGTAATCTCGGCCCAAAAAGTGTTCTCATTGTAGTCCTCCGACCGCTCCGTGAGACAGTCAGCAAGAAATGTCGGGAAGTGGACACTCCTTGTCTCATCGGCTGTGTAAATACCCACCCGAGTAGCAAGCTCTATCACGCTGCATTCCCGGCTCACTCCTCCCAGTCTGAAAGCAAAGGTTGTCCTGTCATTGAGTGGCTTCCTAGGATCATAGGAAACTGTAGCATAGAAATCCAGCAAAAACTCTCGATATACCGGCTCCTGGATCCTGAACAAACGCGCCCATCCCTGACACACAAACAATTCCACACCACTCGTGTCCGAGTGTGTGTATTGCAAAAATTCCTGGATCAATGCAGCAAGTCCAGTCCTGGTAGCCAACTCCCAGTCGAAAGAGGGTGCAATATCAATCTCCTTTGTGAGAAGCAGGCTCAAGTTGGTGCTATAACGCGCCCTGGTAGCATCGCTCAGTGTTTGCGGAAATTGTAAAAAGCGATGATCGGTCACATCCTCGGGAGGGTTGGTTCTTTGTGCCCTTCGAGCCATAATCTGCAAAAACATAAAACCAACAAAATATGGCAGCATTAATAGATTTTTAAACCAAAAAAATGGGGGTGGACATGGCATTACGCTGGGCGTTCATCCAGCGTACACTGGCCGTATGTCCAGGCTTGTGATTCTGTGTCCTGGTCCCAGTCCCTTTCTTGTGCTAAATTCATAATCCGTATCCAAATAGACACAGCAGGGGCATCAACACAATTAATTTTTAAACATCGCGTGGTCCAAAGGAACCAACCGTGTGGTCCAAGACAGTAGGAGAAAAATCGGGACCTCCTAAAAAATATGAATCAATCCCTAAAAAACATTGAACAGGAAACATGTATAGCAGTAAAAAATCGAAGCCAGAGTCAAGAACTCGAAGTCACAGGGGTACGCTTGGTGTACAACCCCAAGCTCAAATCGATGGCGTGGGACGGGATTAAGACGAAATTAAGCTCGAGGGTTTAGTTTATTAACCAAAATCGGTCCATTCAAGCTGTAATCAGAACACATAATAGCGAAATCGGCCCTAATTCAAGAACACTATGAACCCTAGATTTCGAGCAAAAGCTAAATGCAGCTTATTTCATCAAACTAAACATAAATCCAAGCTAGTATCCGAAATACTTACTTGTGTGGTGGATTTAACAAGAAACGAAAAAAAATCGAGAATCTTTGTGAGAAAGTTGCCGTCACAGTTCGTGCGCGAGAGGAATTGGTTTTGAAAATAACAGCGAAGTCAAAAGGTCAAGATGTATACCTGGTCGCCGACCTACGCGGGGCGTAACACAAGGGTACGCGGGGCGTAACCCCAACACCCGGAGATGTTCATCCGCGATTCGGGTCTTATTACGCATGGCGTAAAATAATTTACGCGGGGCGTAATGGTATTTGAAAATTTCCAAATTTCCTTTAATTTAATTTCCTTTTCTTTTTAATTATTTAATCTAGGGACTTAAATTAATTATTATTATTTATTTATTTATTTATTTATTTATTTTTTTAATTTCTTAAGCTAATGATGACTTCACGATGAGTGATAAAATAAAAAAATGAGATGTCATAATCACTTATCTTTGTCAAGATCAAACAACAATGGTTGATCAAAAACCTTTGCATGCAAGAATTGGTTTGCGAAAACACCCACTTTCGGGACCCGTTAGAATATTTCCTTTGTTTTCCTTGCACCTTTAACTAGAAGCGGAACAAGAAGTGACCTAACTAGTCAAGAACAGCAAGAGCTCGGTCTTCCACTTAACCACCACAATACGCCTTGCTATACTACGCCTCATGGATTGAGTTGGACAAATCAACAAAGTAGTAGGCTAAGCAGGTCAAGAATTCCCTAATCGCTTTCATTCTCGAAACCCATGCAAAAAGTAAAGTCAAGCAATGTGTACAATCCCAAATTCCTGCAAAATAAAAACAAGAACCTTCCCGACAAGTGACATGATATCATCGAAAATCAAACTAAAAAAAATGAAAACTAACTAAAAACAGATAACGAATAATCAAATAAAATAAATTAATGACAAGCCGTTCCCCGACAACGGCGCCAAAAACTTGATGTGCACGAAAGTACCCATTAATTTTAATATTTATAACCTAACAAACTTAGACTAACTATGCACTTATAGGCAGTGTACCTAGTCAGATTACAGTATAGCTTAGGTAAGTTGGGTGTCGATCACAGGGAACGGTGGATTAATTTAATATATTTGATTATAGGTTACAGGTTACACGAAAAGAATAAAGAAATAAATCTCAAACTAACAATTAATTAACTACTCTCGATAAACTAACAGGAAAGTAAATCTCTTCAGGTACTTTGGTTTAGACAAATTACACCTTAAAAACATAGACAATTGCATACACAAATTCATTTATTCATGTTCACCGATTCCTAAAATGATTAGATTCGCGTTCACTATAACTGATCCTTTAGAAAACAAGTCAATTCAAACAGTGATCAATTGGTTAAACTAACATGCTTCCTAGTGTTCAGTTCGTATCAAGCAAGACTTGTAAATTTAGTTAACCAAATTAAACATTCAATTAACGTCTTGTTGATGATCATCAAACAAGGATCACACATTAACTTACTTATTCCCATGTTAATCCTAGTTTCACATTCGTTATTCCTAGACTTATAATCTCGGTGGTCATCAAAATCATAAGAGACAAGCAATCAAGTATATGTTCATACAACTCAATTCACTTAACAATTAACAGAAAATAATCATCATTAACACATGAGGATCTTCGAACAAGCTTGGCAAGATAAATTAAACACAAATAAATTATTTAACATAACAATTAGTCTAAGAATCAAAACTTCATTCAATCATAAACACAAAGTAAAAGGTTTTTACACCCAAATCAGAAACTAAATACAAAAAGTACCATAAGGAAGTGCTAAACATGGTCACGTTAGCAATCCATATGATTACCGACATGTATCTGCTCTCCAATCCTTCAGATCTCTGCTCCCGTTAGCTTAACGGCCTTCCGGCCGCCTTCTAGACCCTCAAAACGGCTTAACAGAAGTTAATTGTCGACTAAATTAGGTTAGAAGTCGAATCCCCCCTCCTGGTTAGCTAAAAATCGACATTTATAATCTTTGTGGCCGACCTAAGTACGTTGGGCGTACTATGGATTACGCGACGCGTACTATGGATAATCACGCGATTAAGTCTATCTGATGCAAGCAGGTACGCGGGGCGTACTCGCTACCTCAGCACCCTTTTCTTTCTTTTAGCTTCTAAGCCCAGTTTCCGCTTCAGTCTTTTCTCTTGTGCTTTATTGACAACAAATAGCTGCAAAACATAATTCAAAGTAGTATGAGTACTCTTTAGTTCTAAAATAGAATAAATAAGGCCAAAATATTAAGATAAAGTGCATAAAAATATATCTAAAAATACACATATCAATAGGTAAGTTAATGTGTGATCTTGTGTGATACACCATCAACAAGAGGTTAATTGAATCACCAATTTGATTAGATAATTACAAGTCTTACTTAACCTGAATCAACAAACTAGGAAATCCATAAATTTAGACAACTGACCATTGCTTGAATTAATATGTTTTCTAAGGATTAGCAATAGCGAATGTGATTCTAATCACTTTATTCGGTAACCAATGAAAATTAATCCGATACATTTACCATAAAATCATCCATAGGAACAAATGATTCGAACCTAAATAGAAGTCCTCTTAACCATTGAATTAGTGGTATTACTTGCTTAGCTGTAAGTTAGTTAGTTTATTTAAGTTTCTAGTCTTGTAAAACTAGATAGAACCCTTCCTTTTATTATTTGTGTTTTTAGATAATTATAGTAATTAATTTAATTTGTCGTTCCCTGAGTTCGATACCATACATATTTAGGTACACCACTATCGATAAGTTCAAAGCCTTTGTGTGTCAAATTTATATTTGAAAAGTAGGATTAAAACTAGTTGGTTATACACATATCATAAGTGCTTAATGGCTTAAGCACTTAAGTCTAAATTCCAAATCCATCGACCAAATGTGTTTTAGAACCATAAAGTCTCAAATTTAAGACTTTGGGTGTCCATAAAGGTCTTAATACATGGTCTTAATCCATTAAGACCTTTCTACTAAATATATGGGACACTTTTAGCCATTGGCACATCATTTTTATCACTTAGGACCCTTTCTGAAAGGACAACTTATCACGTCCAAAACAACACATGCGCAATATTGATACTTTTGGGACAAGAAAGGTGCCATGAAGCTAATAAGGCAAGATCTACAACTTACATGCATAAAGTGATGGATTTTGGTCATAAGACATCCTATATGCTCATACAAACCCTAATGCTTGGATCTAGGTTTCTCTATTGTACATGCTTTGAATCCAAGACTATAAACCCTAATTCTAGCATTCAAGTAATCATATTAACATAAGAATGAGTTTATAATGTTACCTTGATTGTTATATAGAAATAACAATCCCAAATCTCCTTGAATTGACTTTGGAATGCTTAGAGTCACAAGTGTCACTCCTCTAATGGCTTACAAACACCAAGAGCAAATGGAGAAGGTATAAAGAGAGAGGAGAGAGGTTAGAATTCGTCCTTAGGACTTCTTGGGAAGGGATACATGAATTCATGAGCCTTAGGGTCTTTATATAGGTGTAGAGATAGGGTTTCAGTCATTATCCTTATCTAGTTGCTTATCCACAAAGCAACCCATAAGATACGTCTTAGAAATCCCTTATCCTTTATCCTTTGGACGATTTCAAGGATATCGTATCCCTTGAATTCGTTCAACCCATATTTAGGATAACCATTACCATATTTTGTAACTATCACATAATTACAATTCAGTCCCTCTAGTTTAATTAATTACACTTGATCACAAAATTAATTCCTAATCAATTATTGACCAATATTAATTAAGCAAATATGATTTCTCCTTTAATATATTATTCTTATAACATATTAATAAATCATAATAACCTCTCTCTCTTTATGTATTTCTCCAATCAAGTTGCTTTGGTGAAGGCAACCCAAAAGGACCATGCACCATCGGGTCAAGTACATACCAAAATAGTTATGGACTTAGACACTAGTCCAACATAAAGGTTGGAGCTTTTTACTTCCTGGAGCTTCTCTAGGACAATATAACTTCAGATCTTAAAGCTTGCCTTCCTTCTCCAACTTCTTGATGCAATACCTTCTTCTCCAATTACTCAAAACACACACTTTTAACTCGCACACTCAAGAGAGGGGTTAGGATTTAGGGAAAATGTCTCAAAACTATGGAGGCTTAGGTGATGGAGGATTATGAGCTCATAAGGAGATTTATATATCACCCAAACCCTAATTATTAGGGTTTCCATCTGATGTGAGTACACTCAACGTACACAAGTGTACGCCCAGCGTACTAGGGTGCGCCTAGTATGCTCAACGTACCTTATGTATGCTTAGTGTACTCTTTTGATCCAAAGATGCAACTTTAGCCCTTAGGCTTCTCATGGATTCACTCTTCCACCTCCAGGGACTACAAATGACAAAAAAATAATAAAAGAGAGGATTCGGAAGTACCTGTAAAACTCAGCATGTTACATCCAGTATCATATATCTTTGTATAGCTTGATAAAACCTAACATAAGGAAAGGATCGTGTCATTAAAAAAATTAGAAATCATAACATGATATGTATTTGCTGGGATATCATAGTTATAAACACATAAATGAAACTTTTGTAATTGAAATGTATTTCAAGATTTCAATTAAACCTCATACAGTTTCACAATATTAGGATGTCTCACTATCTCCATAATGGAAAAGATGGAAGATTAAAGCATCAATGAGATACAAGCAAGATTACTATATTAATTTACAATATATCTTACAGTTGTGTCTTTAGGATAGTTATGTAACGTTTTGTGTAAAAGAGAACAATTATAAGTGAAAATCAAACCTCATCCACCAACTTATGCTTAAGTTTTGTGTTTTTAGCCAGAATCCTAACAACAATAGCCTCACTAATCTTTTTTTTTTTTTTTTTTTTTTTTTTTTTTTTTTTTTTTTTTTTTTTTTGCAAACTTGAACTCTGTATTAATCAAACCTGATCCACCAATTGATGCTTCATTTATGTGTTTTTAGCCAGAACCATAACAACAATAGCCTCACTAGTCTCTGTGTTTTTTGCAAACTTGAACTCTGTACATGTTCCTTCACCAACTGTTCGACCAATCTTATATTTATCCACACTATTTGTTACCTTCTTCATCATTTATCCAAGGCTCAAAGAACATAGATCATCCACAATTTCTCTGACGTCTGATTGAAGACAATGGAAAAACTACACATCATCCAACATTTATAACTATCTATGTAAAACAACAAAAAGTCAAATTTAATAGTAAAGCAATTAAACCGATTATGGAGCATTGGCATCATCAGCTCCTATCCTCTACTTTACAAAAAATATTACTATTTTAGGTGCAAAAGTAATCATTGTTACAAAGAATTTGGAAAAAATGTAACAAGCCCTAATTCGTGTAGTTAATACGACCAGCAGACCATTTATAAGATTTCGGATGCAATGGGCTAGAGAGGAACTTCAATCTGGACCATTCAAAAGTATTGCAAGAAGCATTAAGAAAATGATTTTGTAAGTTAGATATTTTACCAAACACATGGTGGGCATATTGACATATATACTTTTAAACATAAAATGGAGTATAACAATAAACCGATACTCATAGAGCGTCCATTAACAAAAACTGTACCTGGAGTTCTAAATATACACCACTAAAGATGCAAGAGCTCAGTGTGAGATTAATGATAAGTAGTTAAAGACATCCTAAAAACCTATAAATTTTGTAACGAGCGTAAATTTCCAACCAATTTAAAACATTTTTAATGCATTCCAAAAAAAACCACTAAGTTAATACAACTTGTTTTCAAAACAGTTTTAAACATCAGAGTATCCCCAGAACCATATCACAAAATCTTGAAATATGAGGAGCAGTACAATCACACCTTTGTCTTGCCACGATCACCTGATGTACCTGAAAAAATAAACTAAAACCGTAATCTCGAAAGCTTAGTGAGTTCCCCCAAAATACCCATACACACATAACCATACACATACATCAATAAATAGCATACTATGGGTCTAATCAACCGTCGGGTTGGAATACCGTAGGCCCTCAACCATCGGGTTGGAATGCCAACATACTACGAGTCCAATCATCCTCGGGATGGAATACTCTCGGCCCACAACCATAGGGTTGGAATGCCCACACTTATACATACAATAACTACAATGGTTCCAATCATCTCTCGGGATGGAATACCCCAGGCCCACAACCATCGGGTTGGAATGCCAACATACTACGAGTCCAATCATCCTATTGGGATGGAATACTCCTGGCCCACAACCATCGGGTTGGAATGCCCAAATACTAGCAAACATGTGCATCTATCAAACAATCACATAACAGTCGACTGAAATGACATACTTGGACCCTATCATCCTTCCGGGATGGAATACCTTCTACAACTATTCATACATGCACACATATCACAGGTAATCTCTTACCAGCACACAGACAGTTCGACCAACTACAAGTCACTAAGCATAACCACATCCAGTCTACCAGGATGCCAATCTAACCAACCAATACTAGCATATAATCATCTATTCTAGAAGAATACCATACTAACACATCACAACATCAATTACTCAAATAACAATTCAAAAGGCCGGCCTTGGTGCCTTAGAGCCTTGGTATAGTGAGGATAACTCATCTTGAACTGCAGAAACACTGTTGGTACCCTTTCTGACTGTCATCTGACAATCCCCGCACCGCTGCTCCTCTAGCTCCTCGAACTATCAATGCCACAATAACACTTAGCCCCAAAAATATCCTTCTAAGGGTAAATTGACCATTTTACCCTTAACCCAATATGGTCCAAGACCAAGGTCAAAAACCACAAAATGAAAAGCCCAACAATAGAAAAGCTTCTCAAGCCCACTAGTGACCCACTAATGGCCCAATTTGCTACATTGGGCCCAATCCCTTATTAGGCCTCACCTTAAGCCCAAATTATATTCCTTGACCCATATAATGTGATTTCTGAGGGCCCACTAAGGCCTAAATACCCAAACATGCCCCAAACATGCCCCAAACCATGGCCCAAAAACTCATGATCCATACAGACAAATTACATGGGGCGTACCCCCCATGTACGCTAGGTGTAAAGGCAAAATAGCAAGTATGCTGAGGGTTCCACAATTTACGCTGGGCGTACACGCGTCTAAACAAAAATCCTTCAACGTGCTTAATGGCTTAAGAACTTAAGCCCATATGCTAGATCAGTGACAAGAAGGGCCTATGACTTATAACATCTCAATCATTATCCTTTTGGACGTCCATAAAGTTCTTAACTCAAGGTCTTAACCCTTTAAGACCTTCCTACTTCATACATGGGATAACCAAATCCATTGGGACCTCATTTTTCTTACTTAAGACCTCTCATATGGTCTGAAAGGACAACTTATCTTAACCAAAACGCATCATTCATCATATTGTGGTTTTTGGGACAAGAAATGGTGTCACAACTTCACAACACTTAGATCTACACAAAATAGATGTCAAGCAAGACGCTTTATACCTTTAGGAGCTCTTGAACCACCAGAAAACTCCAGATCTACACACTGGCATTCTTCCTCTACTCACTAGATGCAACACCTTCTCAAAATACTCCAAGTTCACTTTAATAGCTCACGCACTCAAGAAGTTGGCTAGGGTTTGGGGGAAACGGATGTAAATAGTGGAGGCTAAGGTAAAGGAGGGTTATGAGCTCTTAAATTTGTTTAAATAGCCTCCACACCTGAAATATTAGGGTTTCTAGATGATAGACGTACGTTGGGCGTACATCCTATACGCTGGGCGTACGTCGAGAGACTCCACGTTCAATTTCCTTCATATGTTGGGCGTAACCCAACTTACGTTGGGCGTACCCAGCCAAACACGTGTATGCATGCTTAGCATGCATGAGACCTCTTTGCCAACTTTTCCCTTGGGGACCATTGATGCCAATAACTTCAAATTATAATATCTCCTTTATCCTAAGTCTGTTCCCGACGAACTTTATATCCACATAAAGGTGACGAGAAGCCCTAAGCTTCTAGCAACACACCCCGGTCCAAAACCTTCTCGAATGAAACCCATTTCCCATAAATGACTGAAACGCCCTTACTCTTGATCTCGTGAATCCATAAATAAATACTTTTAGAATGGGGCGTTACAAATTTGATGTTTAACAATAAAGAGTATAAGGATAGATTACAAAAAGTACGAGTGTTTCCATCTTCATCCTTCAAAATGACTTTGATTCTAACCTCTACGATTGCTCATACAATACCCAACGCTTCCTTCAAATAGAATACATCTTACAAGTAACCTACACAAGGTTGGAAATCACTATTCATCAAACGCAAGAGTCTTCATTGAGGTGTAGGTGAAAGCAGGTGTAACACCCTAAATTCCAGAGGTGCTGTTGAAGGGATTAAATTGTAAATTAAGGAAAGGGACTCGCCGAGTCGGCGGCTTGTACTCGACGAGTTGGTGCTGAAGGGAGAAAACCCTAATCCCGGAGGTTGTGCCCTATATAAAGCACATTATAACCCACCCTCAGCCTCTTGCTACCCTTTTGAGATCCATAAGCCATAATTTCGTTTATGAGAAGATTTGGAAGCAAATTGGAGTGATTTATGAAGGGATCTTGGAGATCAAGAAGCTTGGATCAAGGAGACTTGAAGAGATCCGGATTATACATCAGTGGGAGATCATTTTAGAGGTAAGGAATCATTATCCTTGGCCTTCTCCTTTTTAGTTCCATTTCTTGGAGTTTTAGGGTTTGGTTGGAGAAATATTGATGAGATCTTGAAGCATGAGTTAGATCTGGAGTTGACACTCCAGATCCAATATCTATATGGATCATTGATGCAGAAAGCCTTTCTAGTTTTTATGCAAAAGCCCTTCCCCAAGAGTTAAGTCCCTTTCTAGCTTGGTTTTTGGTATTATGGGGCAAGAAGCAAGTAAAGGTGGCAGCTTTATGTTGCTAATGGACCCTAGAGACCCAGATCTATTGTTTGGAGCAAAGGAGTAGCTCTTTGACTCGAGATTATGAGAATGCACGTATGGACTCGGTGAGTCTGGGAGATGACTCGGCGAGTCGGGCTAGAGATCAGATATTGAGTCGCGTAGTAACTGAGTGAGTTGCATGGGTGACCCTGCAAGTCTTATGATGATGAGCTTGTAATCGACAAGTTGGAAGAACAACACGACGAGTCTATTGAAGATTGTCGTGAACTCGGAAAATCTGTTCTTGGACTTGACGATTCTGCTCACAGAACCTAACCTTTTTCAGTTAAAGCCTTGGATTAGTGATTCGGTTGGGGACTTAGTGAGTTGGTCAAGATGGAACTCAGAAATCATTGGACTCGACGAGTCTTGAGGTGACTCGGCGAGTTAAGTTGTGCTATGAGAGTTTTCTGGATATGAGAACTCGGCGGGTCGACGGGTTGACTCGGCGAGTAGAGTCAATCAGGAAGGTTGACTTTGACCTTGACCTTCAGGGGTATTATGGTAATTTGGATATTTATGTCAATGATTTTTGATGGATGTAGGTGTTGGAGTTTGAGGCGGTGCTTCTGGATTATGCTCTTGTGATTCGGTTCGGCAGTTGCAAGGTGAGTTATCCTCACTATACTAAGGGGTCTAAGGCACCAAGGGCGGCCCATTAGATTGGATATCCTAATAGTCATTGATATGTTTAGTTGAGTTGGTAATGTATGCCAGTTGATATGCTAGCCGGGTAGAACTGTAGGACTGCCTGTGATATTGATTGATTACCTGTATGTGCATTTATCTGTTACATGTTGACATGTTGTGTGGGGTGGGTTGAGGTTGTACTGCTCTGTGCGGTAGCCAACAAACCCGAGAGTATTCCAGATATGAGCTGAGGGCCCGGTAGGCATTCTAGACTCATACTGAGGACTCGAGAGCATTCTAGATACGAGCTGAGGGCCCGGTAGCATTCTAGACTCGTACTGAGGGCTCAATGGCATTCCAGATACGAGCTGAGGGCCCGGTAGGCATTCCAGACTCGTACTGAGGGCCCAGGGGTAGTCCAGCTTGTAAAGTATATGGACCCAGTGCATGCTGTTCTGTTTTATTGATATTCTATGCTAATGTTGATATTGCTATGTGGACTGTATGTGTATCGGTATTTTGGGGGTATCTCATTAAGCTTTCAGGCTTACAGTTTCAGTTTATTGTTTCAGGTACCTCAGGGGATCGCGACAAGGGCAAGACGTGATCGTACCGCTCCTCCTATTATGTCATTTTTTGGGAAAAGACTCTGATAATCAATGTTTTGAAAACAAAATTGTAATATATTGATGAACTTGACATGTTTTTAAAAGTTTAATTTGGTTTGAAATTTTGGATGTTACAGTAGGCGTATCGTCTATGGTAGTTATGGTGTAGGCTATGGTTTCACTAGGTAATGTTAACGATGGTTCAGGGGAGAAGGGGTAAGTTGGCACATAGAGCGTGATTGTGGTTGTCATAGGAGGCTGATAAGGTGATGGTGGATAGAGATAACGGCAACTTGGCATCACAGTGGAACTCAATGTAAACCAAGGAACAAAGCTTAAAAAGGCGAATGATGTCGGTCAATTGAATCATTCATCTTATCATTCAAAACCTTCGGTGCATCATTTCGAGGAATTGAAAAAGAGAGAAAGAGGAAGAAGGGGTAATAAGGTAATTAAGTGGTTGCCTAAGAGAGCAAATGGAATATGAGAAGTATTAATTTAACTAATAAAAGACCCTCGAGCGTTATGACTATAAAAAAGCACCTCTTGCGTCCAAATCTCCTTAAGATCTTAACACTAAATTAGCCGTACTATAATACAATTAGTTGTACTTGAATGTAATTAGCCGTATTTGAATATAATTTTAAGCCGTTTCCAAATTTTCAAGTACGGGATACCTTTTACCCGTATTATATTAACGTTTTTCTAATAGTGAGAACAGGATTTCGACCGAGTTGCCATCTAACCAAAAAATAAATATAAATTCTTTATTTTTTGGTAATGTTGTGGTCTCTTCTATCATGGGCAATGATCAACTAGTTAAGGAGCTGTTTCTTAGCTTTACTTAAATCTTGCAACTACATGCCAAATCATAGGTAATAATCTAAAACATGTTTACAACGACATTAATGTTAATGATACTCATAGACGTGGGGGGCGGATTTATGTAAAATGGTCTCTCTCTCTCTCTCTCTCTCTCTCTCTCTCTCTCTCTCTCTCTCTATATATATATATATATATATATATATATATATATATATATATATACATTAAATGAATTATTTATTTATTTTAAATACAATGACATAGTATGTGTGAAATTTTTTTTGATGATTTACTTAGACTAGATATATAACAGAAAAAATATATTGCTATTTTATAACCTTAACCTTATTACTAAATATTACTATTACATATAAACCGATAATACTAACATGTGTTGACAGAATGTCATGGTTAAAACTTTTTAAGAGCAAGTAGGCAAATAAAACAATTTTACTAACGTACCCATCTCATTTGAATTGCTTGCATTAGTCAAGCACATGTGGTCCATGAACTAAAGCCATGCACTAAACAAATTGGCCCCTACCTTTCTTTGTAGGTCATGACCTTAAAAAGTGTTAATTCTCTTTTGTTTGAAATGATTGTTAAAATGATATTGGCCCCTACATCCGGCTAACATCTTTTAATTTATTAACTTATTCCTGATATATAATTATAGGATTTGGAGCTAAAGCATATACATATTATTGATATTATTGATTGTATTGGTAAAATATCCAAATATTTTAAAGAACTGTATTAATTACGAGGACAAAATCAGCAAGCCGTGTCTGGTTAGAAATGGATCTGGAACGTACGTATGAAACACCAACTATAACTATTCATATACGGTTACTCAAAGGAAACAAAAAAACAAAGAAACGGAAACGGTAATTGGGTTCAAGAGACATGAATGTGAGGATATTTGTTTATAAATCATGCATATATAGACTGAATTGAAAACAAAGTCAATACCCAAACCATACATGGAAAGACAAGTATGGTGCGTTCTTGACTCCCTCTTCTCAACTAAAATGCAATAAATTTGAAAAGAACAAGAAGCACAATAATTATAAAAAAAGAAAAAGAAAAAAAAAAAAAAACTTAAAAACCAAGAAGGGTAAATGAATGTAGTAGTTGAAGATGGTAAATGAACTATGACAGCGAACAACTAGCACAGTAGCAGGATGATGCAGCAATAATATTAACTCGGCTTCTGCTATTGATGATGAAACTTGCATTAAGAGCATCCCCAACTAACCCCAAAACTTCCCTTCTTCTCATCGATCTCTACGCACATTTAATTAAGAAAGAGAGAGAGATTGTTGATCAGGTGGTGGTAGAAGCATAATTGAAGGAGGCTTTAATTTGGTGGACTGTATTTGTGATCAGGTTATTAACGGTGGTTAATGACTCTGGGCTCATTTTAGCCGACGGCAAACTGCTAACTTGTATCTGAAACACTACAGTAACCAGTGAGCCTGTTGATGTCCCACCAACACAATGATCAGCAGCTACGAGATCTGTAATATTACTGCTGGTGGAAGCACCACCCTGACCCTGTGATGTAAATTCATGCCGGCCGTCGGTTGTGATGATGAAACCGGATGGGAGTAATGGAATATAGGAGGGATCTTCACCGTTCATGGCTATGTTGATTGCCGGCAAGTCAACTGGACAGTATACCACTAGTGACCCCGATGCGTCTGTACAGCTTTCTTGTAGTATTAACATGTTGTTCTGGCTTGGAGTGTAAGCCTGTACGTAATTAATTGTGTTTATTTATTAGTACTATTCGAACAAACAGCTAGCTAGTGAATATATAGTGATGGATGGGTTTATATTTTATCTATAAGTTAAGTGTTGATAATTAAGTTTAACATAGACTTTTAAATTGAATAAGTTACCCTGAGGACCGATATACAGTTCCCTGGGTGAGTCCCGTTGGCGATATGTGCTACTTCTTGTACTGGATTCTGGTTCGACAAAACATCCCACTGCATGCACCAATAAATTAAAAAATTAAAAAGGAGCCGGATATCAAATGAACGCTGAAATTAATTAATTATTTGGATGTATGTACGTACGTACGTACGTACTTACCTGAGGTCTAGTCCTTCCATCTCGAAAGAAATCAAAGACATTCTGTGGAGGAACCGGAAGCCAAATGGTGGTGGATGCGCTAAGTACCATCCCGTTTGGCTGACCTGCAGGATCGGTGGTTTTGTATAGCGTCGCCCGGACCTCAAACTGATCATTCATACCTGAAACCGATGTCCATTGATGACCATTACTAGGATTCATGCCGGAACACAAGTTCTTCACCATTCTTTGTGACAACTTCATCATGCTTCTCTTCCCAGCTGCCGATGGGATTACTGTCCATCAAATCCAACGGAATTATATATATATATATATATATATATATATATATATATATATATATATATATATATATATATATATATATATACACACACACGCGCGCGCGATTGTATGTACCTCCTCCAATATCATGAGACGAAGTGCTAGCCATCATCAAAGAAGCGCTTCTTTCGCATGCCCGTTGAAGACAAGCTAGCCATCTTCTGGCTCCAAAGGCCAAACCACTGTGGACCAAATCTCGATAAAGCCTATCAATCGGGCTTATTTCTTCTACTTCCATATGTTCCACCCATGTAACCTATATACATACGTACGTATTCAAATAAATTAAAACACCATCAATTACTCAACTTGCTAACTTCTTTATATATATATATATATATATATATATATATATATATATATATATATATATATATATATATATATATATATATATATATATATATATATATATATATAATATGGAGTTGATCGAGATTGACAAACCTTTGAATAACCATTAGGAATATCTTGGATCAAACACCCAGAAGGAAGGCGGTGTGCTTTACATCGGGAGTGGGGGTATGCATTATGCTGAGGAAGATCGTACGAAACATTGACCACCGCCCATGACCCTTGCTCAATTTGCTGAACAAACCGAAGAACATAAAACTGCCTGGTGGAAACCAGCGGGGAAAGCACCTGTAATTCTTCATACATCTAGCAAAACTTATACAAATTAAGTTTCAACCGAAAACAAGATACGATATATGAAAACAATAGGAAATCATTGAATTGAAATGTGATGTGATTTACCAATTGTAGGGAGCCACTTAGAGAACCCAATAATCTAGCTTCAAGTGCTTCAATTGTTCTTGCTCTTGACACGATGGTAGGAAACAGTTCCATCCATTTATTCTGCATGTGGCCAAATAAATTAAATTACATCAAGCTCATATGTCTGTAAAACGCAGCACTGCTAATCCGAAATACATAAGCATTGATATTTAAATAAAGGAAGATACTTAACCGAATCCACAAACATGTCCACCAATTGCAAACTGTTCATCATCACAACACCAGAAGCCTTGGATGCTTCAATTCTTACATTAGGCCTCTTCAAGTTATGATCATTAGACCGTGGGAAAACCCTCTTGTAGTTATCAAGATTAAGAACTTCTGTTTGCATCCCGTCCTTTTGACATTTTGTCCACAATGGCTCGTTGGTCTGTACAAGCTTCATCAGTTCATCAATCGCATTACTAGCAATATCAGCCATCAGAGACTTGTCCATGTCGGAAAGGTGCACGATGTTGTGAAACGGAGGGTCAGGATTGACGATGTTGCTAGATGATGCACCAATGGCGGAGCCGGTGAGAAGATCAAGGTCTAAAGAAGGACCACTGTTCATCATCACCATCCTATTCACTGGACCACCACCGTAACTACTGGCCATGGATAAGTCCAGTGAAGACATGTGATTGGGCTGCACCGGTGGGAGTTGCAACATTGGTCTACCTATGTACTTGGCCGCAATGCTCGACACTCTATCCAGCTGTAAAATTACGAAATTACCCGGTAAAACAATTTTATCTCTCCAGTTTTTTCCGAAACATAATAATTAAGAGCACATGGAACCCATGGCATCATGTACAAGAATTCAAGGAGATAACAAGAAGCCAAAAATATATGCGAAAACTACAAGTGCTAGATTATCGCATGCACCCAAATCATCATTCAATTTAATTTTAAGAAAAAAGAGTACATACCAAACCTTACTATATTATCATGCACGTCAAGTTAATTAAATATGGAACAAATGTAAAAGAGGAACTCATCGATTGATCACTTCTTACCTCTTCTTTCAACTGAGCATTTTCGAAACGAAGTTTTTGTTCATCAAAATAACAATCTTCCCCAATCGGAGGACCACCGCATGTTGGGCACACCAAATTCTTCAAGGCCTCTCGTATCACAATGTTTTCGCATCGTATCTTGTCGTTCTCAGCCCTCAATGCACAGTTGTCTGCCCGTTCATGTTGCGCCTATATACACAAAAGTTGGAAATTATATATGTATGTGTGTATATATATATATATATATACACACACGTAGTCGCTGAGAGAGCTAGCGATGCCGGACCCTAAAAGGTGTGTTTGAAACCTTTAAAAATAAAGAAAAACTTAAACGAAAAAAAATCGGCACTCTTAGTAACCTTTTTGGCTTCGTACACAATCAACCAGAAAGTGTAAAGATAAAATACCTTCATCTGGGTTCTTCTATTTTGAAACCAAAACTTAATCTGTCGAGGTGCCAGACCCAACTCTCTGCTTAACTGCATTCTTGTTTTCTCATCTGGGTGTGGGCAATCTTTAAAAGTTCTAAAATTTTCCAACAAAATATAACAAGCTGATTAAGAATTGGTGTTACTTAATTTGCTGAAAAAATCAAGGAGGCAAGAGGATCTTACGATTCAAGAATCTGAATCTGAAGAGCAGTATGACGGTGGTAACGTTTCTTCTTATCAGAGGAATCATGGTGACTACCACTGGCGGAGCCATCTCCTTCTCCTCCTGCACCGTACTCCATCGCCTCTTGTCACCCCGACAAGAGGTCTTCGGACGATATGATGTTAGTGATTATACTAAGAACACTAAACAAATGCACATTACCAGCACCTTATTATACTAACTAATCTCATCTCTCTTGTGGCACTGCTAGTAATAGAACCATTAACGTACAAAACATACGGGAATAGACATGAATACCCGATAAACAAGTTTGACTTTCCGACGAGAAACGCATGGGAAACGGCCGGTGATTTCCAGATATATACACACATAAATTTGGGTTTGTGATAAAGAGAGAGAAGGAAGGAGAAGATTGTGGGGTGTGTTAGAGAGAGTAAATGCTACAAAAATGAAAAGGGAATAAGTTAAGGGGTTGGAGTGGAAGGTGGTAACGTAATTACAAGGGTTTTTAGGAGCTTTTAAGATTGTTTGTCAGTCGAACCACACTCTTCGAGCTTTGAATCCCGACATGACTTGGAAGTGCTTACTGGGTTGTAGTTTTACCATTATGACCTTCAAGGTACGAATATTTAAGTTTTCCAACCACACGCATGGCATCCAAATCAATAGGTAGTATTATTGGAAGAACGCAATACATACATATATCCAGTTGTCACCTCCAAGTATATTTTCATCCTTTTGAAATATATAGAAAATGATAGATAAAACGACACTGAGTCTACGTACTAATAAAATAAGATTGATCACTTATTAAAAGCCGTAAACTTGTGAACAAAAGCTTGTGCCGAATATATCTTTTGAGACCTTGGATCCGAACTTTAATCACGCTGTGTTTCTAAGGAGGCAAATATAGAGACCTTGACACCTAGTACCTTGTCTGCTTTTGATTGAGATCAAAGATTATGGATAGAAACTATGTACCTTGTCTTTTTTGGAACGAGTAACTGAGGCTATTTAATTTGGAATATATATATATATATATATATATATATATATATATATATATATATATATATATATATATATATATATATATATATATATATATATATATATATATATATATATAGGGTAAAGTGAATATACCTAACAACCTTATATGAGCTTAGGTACCTAACCACATCATACTACGTAATTTTGTATCATATCTCCATTGTAATCACCCAAAGTTCTTAAAATTCAACCTCATAACTTGATTGCTTCCAAAATCTTTGGACCTTCACCATTATCTTCCTTCAAATGACGTCTTTCTATCAGAGACCCCCTGGTGAGCTTCATATACTACCGTTGCAAATCAAATGGTGTAGGAGGAATATAATAGTGAATGTTTGAAAATCTTGGAAGTAAATCAAGTTAAGGGTTGAAGTTTAAGAACTTTAGATGATTACAATGGAAATATAATGCAAAACAATGTACTATAATATGGTTAGGTACCTAAACTTATATAAGGTTGTTAGATATATTCACTTTACCCATATATATATATATATATATATATATATATATATATATATATATATATATATATATATATATATATATATATATATATATATATATATATATATATATATATATATATATATATATATATATATGGAAAAGTGAATATACCCTTAAGGGTATATAAGTTTAGATACCCAAACTTATAATAATACGTCGTTTTGTTTAATATATTCATTATAATATTGTTAAACTTCAATCCTTAACTTGATTTATATGCAATATTTTTAAATTTTCACTATTATATTTCTCTTACATCACATCTTTTTGTCGAACACTTACGAGGCTATATATATTATTGTTGAAAATGACAATTATGTAAGACGAGGATAAATATGAAATTTATAAAAATCTTTTAAGTAATTCAAGTTAGAAGTTGAATTATAAGAACATTGGACAATTACAATGTCTTTATATGATACCAAACGATGTATTATGGTGAGTTTGGGTACGTAAACTTATATACCTTTAAGGGTATATTCACTTTTCCCATATATATATATATATATATATATATATATATATATATATATATATATATATATATATATATATATACCGTAAACCCTTTATAAACATATAAAATTAAATGTCTTACGGTTCTTAATGTTTTTTGGTTATCATTTGAACCACTCTCTATATATACACACACACACACACACATATATATATATATATATATATATATATATATATATAGAGAGAGAGAGAGAGAGACTGTTTTAAGAATGATTATCTAGAATTGGAAGGCCTTTTCAGTTTACAAAAATATATGAACTTCTGTAGATTCATTAACATGACTGCGGAATTTAAATTTCTTTGCGGTTCAAATTAAAATAACTTCCTTTATGGCCCTTCGTTAATTTTAATGTTGATCATTTCTTCGCGCCGAAAAAAAAAGATTATTGTTTGATGGTAGAGCTTTCATTGGAAAAGAATGAGGAAGTCTTTAGTTTTAATGTTAAAGAAATATTGATATCATTATCTAGAACTCTATTATGTTTGACATAATGGGCCACGATTGATCAGATGTCCCTACATAATGTTTGAATTGTCCATTAGGAGTGTGTGTGATTTAGAGACCTGAGCTTGCGTGTAACTTATTCCATATTTTGTTTTTGATATGTCAAACGGTTTGCTTTCATGTGGTTGGACATGGTTTATTTGTACTTCCTAATTATTTTTTGCTTATATATGTTTGAAAAGGAAAGAAACATCTAGGAGTGAAAAGAGCTTCATTGGTTATTTATATAGAATCATTTAGCTCAAGCTTTGTAATAAAAACCACGTACATAGGCAAGACAACTTGGACATACCATGTTCATACATATTCTTTTGTTTAAAGTTGGAGGAATTGGTGTCATGTTCATTTATTTTGTCATACTCCCTTATCACAGATAAGGAGTGGTATACCATAAAAAGAGGCTAAGAGAAAGAAGAGACAGATACAGAGATGGAGGATATGTGTGTGTGTGAGAGAGAGAAAGAGAGAGAGAGAGAGAGTGTGTGTGTGTGAGAGAGAGAGAGAGAGGAGCACTCCCTCATTTGCTTCATTTGACAGCACGATCCAAACCTCACACCGAAACCCTATAGGAATGCAGTGTTTACAGCGGTAAAACATGTCATGTAGGCTCTTACCGCACCACACTTCTCTAATCTAATAGAATCCACCACTAGGTCTTAGACTACGTCAGTTTTGTATATGCATTGTCTCCCTTGTTCCTTAGCTACCATGTTCTATAAACATTCACTTGGGTTTCCTTTTGTAACTTATCGAAGTTATGTATGTTCAATCAAGCATCAAGATAACAGTTGTTTGTATTATTTGTTTTTTCCTTTCAGTTCTTAGTATGTGTTTATATATATATATATACACACACACATACACACACACCACACACACTTATGTTGGTTGCTATTAATTTCACAATTTGTTAGAAAATCGGGGGATTGATTATTGAAATGGTGATTTTACTTTTAGATTAAAGTAACTCGATGTTACAATCGAAATCTAAAATATGATAAAACTCAGTATGAGGTTCAAGAATAGAAAATGTAATAAAGTTATGATATAATATATCATATTCAAATGACCAAAAACAAAATAATAATTTTATGCGCCTGAAAAGTGCCAAAACTATCTTGAAGCAGTTTTAGAACCGAGACAAAATTGTCACTAAAACCGGTTCAAGATAAGGGTAAAAAACCGGGTCAAAATTCACAAATTTGAATTTTTATGCATTTTCTATAAAACAATATTAACCCTAGCTGATCCGGTAGCTCGACCTCAACCACGAGCCCTGCCCCGTGGACCCCGCTAAGGGTTACCAGCCACTAGGGATGCTGCCTATGAGCCTCTAAATAATAATGTACTTTAAATAAAGATGCACTCAAACAAGTTTGAAGTCCACACCACCTTTACTTGTTCAACATTTTTCAAGATTAAATTGGTCAAAAAGTTAATATCATTACACTCAAATAAAATTGATAACATAAATCACTAGAAAACCTCCCCCGTTTAAGTGTAGGTTTGATTAACTTAAAACAAAGTCACAACAGAAAACAAATTAATGCATAAATGAAATGTCGTGATGATTGAATTTGACATTAGTATATTACTCATTCCAAATATTCGAATATCAGATGTGTCATTAAGGATTGAACCATTTCTATTCACAGTAAGTACATGAAGATAATACACACAACAATTTACATACTTATAAGTTCTAACTTGACACAATATTTTACTAACATATGTCTTCTCCTTCAATAAGCATATCAAAGATAAGTCTCAAACTTCTTTAAGTGCTAAACTTCATGCTTATATAGGTAGTCATTTCATTCATGCACCTGCAAATACAACTTTTCAAAAGAACAATTACGAAATATAATTCAACCTGTTTTACTTGCAGTTCTGAACACATGCCTTGGGATGGTGTTAATAATGTGTTCCAATCTTCAAATATCAAGCTTTCCGAATTGAATCCAACATCTAACATTACATTATATTGGGTATCTTAACATAAATGAATTAAGGTGGACTTTAAACCCATCACCATAACCGTCTTGTGCCTTTCAGTTCATTGTATGTTTATATATATATATATATATATATATATATATATATATATATATATATATATATACACACACACACACCACACACACACTTGTGTTGGTTGCTATTAATTTCACAATTTGTTAGAAAATCGGGGGATTGATTATTGAAAATGGTGATTTTACTTTTAGATTAAAGTAACTCGATGTTACAATCGAAATCTAAAATATGATAAAACTTAGTATGAGGTTCAAGAATAGAAAATATAATAAAGTTATGATATAATATATCATATTCAAATGACCAAAAATGAAATAATAATTTTATGCGCCTGAAAAGTGCCAAAACTATCTTGAAGCAGTTTTAGAATCGAGACAAAATTGTCACTAAAACCGGTTCAAGATAAGGATAAAAACCGGGTCAAAATTCACAAATTTGAATTTTTATGCATTTTCTATAAAATAATAAGCTGATCCGGTAGCTCGACCTCAACCACGAGCCATGCCCTGTGGACCCCGCTAAGGGTTATCAGCCACTAGGGGCGCTGCCTATGGGCCTCTAAATAATAATGTACTTTAAATAAAGATGCACTCAAACAAGTTTGAAGTCCACACCACCTTTACTTGTTCAACATTTTTCAAGATTAAATTGGTCAAAAAGTTAATATCATTACACTCAAATAAAATTGATAACATAAATCACTAGAAAACCTCCCCCGTTTAAGTGTAGGTTTGATTAACTTAAAACAAAGTCACAACAGAAAACAAATTGATGCATAAATGAAATGTTGTGATGATTGAATTTGACATTAGTATATTACTCATTCCAAATATTCGAATACCAGATGTGTCATTAAGGATTGAACCATTTCTATTCATAGTAAGTACATGAAGATAATACACACAACAATTTACATACTTATAAGTTCTAACTTGACACAATATTTTACTAACATATGTCTTCTCCTTCAATAAGCATATCAAAGATAAGTCTCAAACTTCTTTAAGTGCTAAACTTCATGCTTATATAGATAGTCATTTCATTCATGCACCTGCAAATGCAACTTTTCAAAAGAACTATTATGAAATATAATTCAACCTGTTTTACTTGCAATTCTGAACACATACCTTGGGATGGTGTTAATAATGTGTTCCAATCTTCAAATATCAAGCTTTCCGAATTGAATCCAACATCTAACATTACATTATATTGGGTATCTTAACATAAATGAATTAAGGTGGACTTTAAACCCATCACCATAACCGCCTTGTGCACAAGATCTCTAGTTAACCCATTAGTTAGATTATCAGCTAAATTCAACTCAGTTTTCGCAAATGCTACAGATATCATACCATTCATGATGAGCTCACAAATTATTCTATGTTTAACACCTAAATGTCTAGACTTCCCATTATATACTTGACTATAAGCCTTAGCCAAGGTAGCAACATTATCAAACCTATTAGAAATGGCAGATATTGGTTTGGGCCATAACAAAAGTTTATCTATCAAATTCCTTAGCCACTCAACTTCTTTTTGTAACGTCCCAATTTTCACAATAAGTTTTTTCATTTTTTTTAGAACATGATAGAAGTCATATTTCATAAATCAACCATCCATAAAACCATTGTTTTAAAATATCAAATCAAAAAGAAAATATGAGTATCATAACATGCGAAATGTAAAACATAGAAGTTGTTGATGAATGTATATAATCATGCATTCAACTTCCCATAATTCTCAGAAATACCTAAAATGTTTAATCCACAGCTATAAGCTAAAGCTTAGTGAGTTCCCCAAAATACCATGCACAAGAGTAAACATATAAACATGCAAGAAAGAGTATAAAGGCTTACAACACTTTACTTGTTCTTGCCATCACCTCGCCTATTATGAATGTTTAGACTTGCAAAACTTAATGTAGATCTTGCCATCAATTCACCCGCTAGCCTTAACCATAAAGTTGGTTTGCCTGCATCTTGACATTCCGCACACAGTTGGAATACCTCATCCCCAACCACATATGTCAACATATATATATATATATATATATATATATATATATATATACACATACACACACATACACACATCATATGTAATATCCTACAAGTTTACATACCTAACAACATACCATAGTCTGATCATATCCTAGCACTCTAGGACCCATACTATAGTAACTAGTACAGTGAGAAAACTCAACTTGTGAACAGGACATATAACCACCACCGCTCACTAGAAATGTATAGTTTGGTAAGTCAAACCAGCTAAAAATTAATAAAAGGTCAACCATAGCTGTGACCTAAAACCATAAAGTTTTTCCTAATGTCAAACCTAGTCAAAAACTCAACAAGTCAACATTATCGTCAAAAGCGTATCGCGTTTTTTCTGGGCGCCCATCTCCCACAAAGAGACAAAATAATCAGGCTCGAAGAGTGCGTCGTGGTCAGGATGATTTTTTTGGATTAAGTTTCTAAGCCCATAACTATAATTGGTATGTACTTGACCCGAGAGTAGCATGGTTCATTTGGGTTGCATTCACCATAACAAGCTGCTAGGATGAATATTTGACAAAGAGGTTATTTAGATTTACTAATACATTATAAGCATAATATATTAATTGAGAAATCATATTATTTAATTAGTATTGATCAAGAATTAATTTGGAATTAATTTAGTGATCAAAAGAGACTAATTAAATTAACGGGGACTGATTATGTAAATTAGTGATACATATGGTATGGGCAATTGATCCATGATGGGCTAAGTTTATGTGAGAGTCCATGAAGAGTTAGTCGGTATGATTTATGGATCATAAGTCTAAGTGTAAGAATTAGGGTTACATATTACTCTTGGAATGCTAACACTAAATATGTAACCCCTTAGACCCCAAAATCGGATGCACAAGTAATATAGCAAGAGTATAGTCGATTTTAGGGTGCTCCTAACCTCTCTCTCAAGTCCTCTAATTGTTGGTGGTGTTTTGTGAAGCATTTGAGGCGTCACACTTGAGGTGCTAAGCTCTTAAAGGCCAAGTAATACAAGCTACATAAAGAGGTAATTATCTAACTAGTTTTTATGATTCATATATGAAGTTGTATGCTAGATAGGCTTCATGCTTTGGAAAAATGAAATTTGCATTTATAACTAGAGAAAACTTAGATCCAAAGCATTAGGATTGTATATGCACCATAGGGATGTTATAGTGCTCAAAACCCATCAGTGGTATCAGAGCCTAGGGTAGTTTTATGTTATATTGATGTATTGGTTGATTTTCAAAGTTAAAAAAATCACATTTCTGGCCTCTGACTGATGGACTCGATGAGTCAAATGATCTGACTCGACGAGTTCACTCACAAACTGGCAATTCGGCGAGTTCAGTCCATGCACTCGACGAGTAGGATCTTCTACTTGCAGATTTTCGAGCTTTTTGGCTAGAATTGAATTAGGATCATTACCACAAACTGTTTTGTATAATAAAATCTTTTTTTTCTGATATGGTAGTGATTATCCTCATCCAATTGAAAGATAATTGTCAAAATTTCAAGATTATTGTTAGTTTATATGATAAGTTAACTGTTTGTAAATTTTTTATTTGATATTATCTTGCCTTATGAGTTAAATTAGGTCAATGATAAATTATATGATACTTTTAATTAGTTAAACTTGATCTAAATGTTTTTGAATAGTTTCATAATTTGTCCTCAAGTATTAAAAGTTAATACTTATATATATATATATATATATATATATATATATATATATATATATATATATGTGTGTGTGTGTGTGTGTGTATATATATATATATATATATATATATATATATATATATATATATATATATATATGTATAAGACAAGTCAGTCTTACCGTTAGTAGGCCTCATTCATGAAGTTTGTCTATAAGGGGTGTTTAAGGAAGCAACCTATAAAATGACCATCATTGGGTATCTACTAACTAGTGGAGAGTTGTTAGCCGAACGGTTAGGATAGGATATTAATTCTCATTAAAAGTATAATGATAATTATAAAGTAACTAAATGTTTTTTTTTATAAAATTCCCAATCTTAGTTACTTTTCGAAAAATGTGAAAATGATGCTATTCCATGAAATTGCACTTTGCACCTTGCTAAGTTGTTAGTGGAAGGTTTATCGTTGGCAAAGGTTAGTTTGATGTTTATCATAGATCAATGGATCATGTGTGGTTAACCGACACTTTGATTAGATGATAAATGACATCAAGAGTACCAAGTATATTTGCATAGTTATTCACACCTTGTTTTTGATCCCCGGTATCCCAATCACAAACTTGAAGGGCATAATCGAGATTTAAACATGTCATTGAAAAGTTCAATGAATCTCAAAAGAATCTAGGAATTTCAATTCATTTAAAACTTAATATTCAGTTTCGTTTTTCCTGGTGGAAATTGGTTAATCGTCATTTACCTACTTTCAAATATTTTTTGCAATTGGATGATGGCATCCCTCTTTTGAATTGTAAAATATTGTGTTGGGTCCTAGCCTTAATATTTCATTTAGGTGTTATATTAAGGATTCTTATCTAATCTAAACTTTGTCTTTCTTTTTCATATGTCTTCCAACACCACTTCTGGCTCAAAACCTTGTGGCTCTTTCTCCCTCATGAACTTGTGTTGGAGGGTCATCTTTGACGGTTTGAATTTCAATGATTGGATTCGGAACATGAGGTGGTCACTCGTTACGAGGACAAGGAATATGTCCTTGATAAAGAGATTAGGGAGATTGATGAAGCAACTGATGGGTTTTGGTCATAAGACATCCTATGTGCTCATACAAACCCTAATGCTTGGATCTAGGTTTCTCTATTGTACATGCTTTGAATCCAAGACTATAAACCCTAATTCTAGCATGCAACTAATCATATTAACATAAGAATGAGTTTATAATGTTACCTTGATTGTTATGTAGCAATAACAATCTCAATCCTACCTTGAATTGACTTTGGAAGACTTAGAGTCACAAGTGTCACTCCTCTAATGGTTCACAAACACCATAAGCAAGATGATGAAGAGGAGAGAGGTTGGAAGCCACCAAAAACGTGTAGAAACCCTAACAAGAAGCTTAGCCACGTTTTTGAGCCTCAAGGGGTCTTTATATAGTTGGGCTATTAGGGTTATCTAACAAGGAAACCCTAATTTGGATGCTTAAGCCCTAAGCAACCCATAGACTCCTTTAATTAAGCCCATGGACGATTTCCTTATGGGTTTCCCATTAGAATTCGTCCATCCTTTAATATAAGGCAATCCATGGCCCAAATTGCAATTATCTTATAATTACAATTCCAGTCCCTTAAGTTTAATTAATCTCTTTTAGTCACAAAACTAATTACCAATTAATTATTGACTAATATTAATTAAACAATATGATTTCTCCTTTAATATATTATTCCCATAATATATTAATAAATCACATTTAATCCTTTCTCTCCATAATTCATCCTATCAAGTTGCTTTGGTGAAGGCAACCCAAAAGGACCATGCACCATTGGGTCAAGTACATACCAAAATAGTTATGGACTTAGACACTAATCCAACAGTCTCCCACTTGGATAAGTCTAATAAATATTATGCGTATGACTTTAGATCCTGATCTGCAATCGTATCTTTCCAAAGCCGTTGTCAACTCTGATCACATCAGATACGCATGTCCTTAGATAAGGGATCATATATTCCTCCATTCTTGATATCGTCTGAGATATGATTTCTAATCATTCTCTTTGTACTACTTCTCGATTTCTGATTTATGACGACAGACTAATTGAACAAATCAAATTAGCCCTAGCCCGTCCGAGCATTTACGTTTGTCATCACTAAACCATCGAGGGGCCCAAAGATATCGCTTTTATCCTACCTTGGATAAAAGGAACGGATAAACTTTAATACAATGCTTGCTTGCACTCACTAACCAAATCACACACAACAATATGTTTTATAACACCAAGTTACTAGTGCGTTTACATATTATCAATGTGAAACCGTTTAGCAAGATACAACTCACACATCTCGGTTTCAAGAATATAAGATGTTATCGTCTCACTAATCACTCGAGATAGTGATCCAAGTGAGCGTGGGTTTAATCCAATGCTCAAATCATATTCATAAGCACTCATGAACGTTGCAGCAAACATTTGCTTATGTCTAATACTCTTTTAGACAATCCACACAATAATTCACGACAATCTTCATTCATATCTACTTCCAACATATGAACGACTGTGGCCCGTTCGAATAATTCGATTATTCTTAATAAACTCAATTATTCTGGAAGTCAAAACATGCAAGGTGAAACACAAGAATAATACTAATCCCATATGGCCTCTAACCTTTGAGTATAAACAAAACACGTTTTATTTATCACCATATCGATTACTCATTATTTGTCGTTTCGGGTAATCAACTTTATACTTGAATTATTACACTTGTCCCATGCTCCTAGCATGCACACAATGTTTACCTATGGTTTTTACTTTGTGAAATAGACAAATTGAACACATTTCCAATCATTCTCATTTTACAACTCCAAATCCATTTTCTTAAGTGTAAGAATATCAAATTCTTGTTACTTATAGAATATACTAGATTCTAACACTTTATGTAACGATCCTTTTTGTAATGTCACTGCACCAAAGTCTCAAAGACTATTGCCAATGATATTACAAAGTCCTCTAACGTAGATTGTTACAAGATAATTCCTTAGATATTATGTCTCTCACTCAAAGTACATTCCTTTGAACATCCTTTTGCATAAAAGTTTCTAATCTAGTCATAGATTTTCAATATTTACTTCCCAATATAGATACATTTCCATACTTTCCATATCACAACTCATTTCTTAATAGAATCTTTTCTATTCATCATAATGTCAATATGGTCCATTAATACCATGCTTCCAACTACTCACAAGCAACCAATCCTCGTCGAACTTTGGATTGTTCTTTGATAGTTGTTTAATTATTTTAGTCAAAACCGATTCTAGTCCCTTTTCCCTCTAAATGCGCTAGACATTTGGAAAATTTTAGAATGGTCAAACATTAAAGCATTTGCAATCGATCCTATACCCGAAGCGTATGGGACACGACGCATAATGTTTTATTTGCTATGTTCTCAAAATTCGAATTGTGAAGAGGAATGCCGTAATCATAATCGAAATTTTAAGAACACACTATGTACCCTTGACTAAGTTTATTAACATTTCTCAACCTAATCCTTTAGATTTGAAATGAAGCATAATATTCTCTCCCTTAATTATAGCAAAACAACCTTTCAACTCTTACAACTTTGCAAAGTATGACTCTTGTTTTTTATAATTAATATTGCCAACTATGCAATACGTGCCTTAATAATCATACAATCATAACATTTATGCTCCCACTATCATGATGATTATTATAAAACATAACACTTATGCTCCCACTAGCTTCGACATGTATTCATAAACATCTTAACTTTCATAAAAACAATACTTATTGAATTTCTTAAGTTCATGTTTCTAATACTTAGTGCTTTGATAATCTTTTATCAAGGCTTCTTGAACTTATACACCTTTGCCTTCGATAGTTCATATGTGTGTCTAAACAATTAAGACTAATTGCCAAACCTCAAATTATGGAAAGGGATGTCGTAACCATAATCGAATTCGAGAATGCAATTTTACAATCACTATCTTCTTAAAATCTTTCTTAGTGAAAGCATTTTCTCACAATCATTTTCATGAAGGAGGAAATCTTATGACACTTAGATTTAAACGGTGTATGTGTTCCTATCCATGTGAATTTGTTAAAAAACCAAAGTTTACGACAAATTCAAACTCATATGGATCGAACTTTCTTAATCTTGATTTCTTGCCTTATGGTAGCACAGCTGCCCACCACGTCTTCCAAGTAGTTAAGCAGCTCACCTTTTCCTATCAATGTACTTTCCATTGATCAAGGTCCTTGCCTTTTATGCATTCAAATGAGAACTCATAGGACTCACATGCATAATTAACTCGATTGGATTGGCACAGAAACAAAATAATGTCTTCACGATAGGTTGTAAACCTCAACTCGTGTGCTAGTGATGATCGATAAGGTTTATTTGATTTGTTCTTGAAACTTTTCAAGACTATTAAGACTCCCACTGACTCCTTGACATATACGATTCTCTTATCAAAACATTTCTTAACAAACAAATATTCAAGAGTTAGTGTAGCTTTTATCAAAACAAAACACTTCATAATTTTTGTCTTAGTTGGTCTTTGTCTTATCCAAGATATCACAACTGATGAATGTCTTAGTTGTTCTTTCCACAATTGATGAATGTTATAAACCTTCTTAATACTATTCACTCAATGTCACAATCTTGACTTTAAGACTTGTTTTGGAACGAAGTATGATTGACTTCTTGATTTGACCATTTCTTCAATCTTTGATTCCTCTTATTGGACATACAATTGTACCAAGACTCACTTAGAGGATCAATTGAGATATGGTTCTTAATCATTAAGACCTATCATAAAGCATAAAAGCTACTCTCCCTTCTTCTTAGAATGGAGAAACTCTTATCTTTCTGCCTACTTGATTCTTCTTATTCGTTTTGCTATTGATCTAAACCCTTTAATCAATTCAAAATTACACTTAATCTTGTAAGTGTAATCATATTTACTAAGCCTTTAGTAAATCATGACGAATATCTTTGTTACTCTTATGGTGAACTTGATCAACACACAACTTTGTTTACTCGATCTCCTAGTCCTTCACTTGACACTTTGTCAATGAATTAGTCTAATTTCCAAATATGAAATTTCTCATTCATCGTGCAACCAGGTTGTATGATTCCAAGTTTCTGTCCAATTGAAACTTGGGCGATTAGAAACTCTCCCTATTTGGTAAATTCTTGACTTTCCATAACACAATAAGAAACAAATACATTATTGCTAATAATTTTAACATCAATTTTTCATACACGCCATTGTAAGGATAAATAAATAAAATTTAAAATCAAAATTTTATTTTATTGCGGAAAAATTTATCCTTAGAATGCAACTCATTGAAAAACTTATGCTAATACATCTTTCTTAGCAATCTAATTCTAACTCTAAGTAGTAGCTCAAGAATCTAATCTTCGAGAAACGCGATCGAAATCCATTCCTTCACGGTTAGATTCTGCTCACTTCTTCCCTTAAGCTTCTTTGCTTTTCTTTGATCCTTCTAAACATCAACTGTAATCTTATCACATTGTGTATTCAGAATCTAGAATGAAGCTTAAAAGAGTTATTCAATGTATGTTACCTAAATTAGAGCCATACGTTTCGACTCTCCCATCTCTTAGATCTCTTAGGTAAATAGGGCAGCTTCGTCTCCAATGCCCCTTCTCTTGGCAATAATAGCAAATTGACTCCTTTTGGAATAGGACATGGAACTACTTCAGACATCGCCTTTCTTTTATGATAAATCTTTTCAATCATAGCATGTCTTTCGTTGCCATTGTCTATATCCATAGAGGTCTCGAAGGCAGATTCACCAATCAACTTTTGCTTTTCTATTGCGCCAAACCACTGCTGATTCAGCAGCAATAAGCATATAGGTGAGATCTATAAGGGTCACGTCGCGGTTCATCATATAGTACTCTCCTACGAACTCACTATATGAGTTAGGAAGTCATTGAAGAACCCAATCAACAGCCATTTCCTCACAGATAACGGATCCCAACAGTGTGACTTCATCCCTAAGACGTGTGCACACACCGACTTTCCTTCTTTATGTTTACTTGCCAAAAGGGCTTGAGTGATATTGAACCTTTCAATTTTACAATCTTGTGGGTTAGGGAGAATAATTGGAGGAGGAGGAGGAAGTGAAGCAGGATTTCTTGTTCCTCGATCGAATCGTGGAATATCATCTTCATGTGGAATACTTGTTCCACGGGATTCGGGAAGACCATAGTTGTCGAACTTTGACATCTACAAAACGGGAGAAAAACGAATTCAAGTTAGTTGATTGATTGAGTCCTTGGTAAATCACCCAAATGAAATACTAAGGCTAGGACCCAACACAATATTCTACAACTCGGGAGAGGGATACCGTAACCCTAATTGCAGAATATTTGAAGGTAAGTGAATGACGATTCACTAATTTCCACCATGAAAAACGAAAAAAAAATTAAGTTTTAAATCTATGAAAACTCCTAGATCCTTTGAGATTCATTGAACTTTCAATGGCATGTTTAAATCTCGATATGCCCCTCTTGTTTGTGACTGGGATGCCGAGGATCACAAAGCGGGTGTGAATAACCATGCAAACTTACATGGTGCCCTCACATGTTACAGTCACCTATTCGATGTGCCGGTAAACCACACACGCTCCACCGACCTATGACAAACATTGAGTCACCCTTTGCTACCTTTGCTTAGAACCATTTAGTGTGCCGGTAAACCACACACGCTCCACTAACGTCTTTGCAAGGGCACAAAGTGTAATTTCATGGAATTGCATCAATTCACTTTTCCTAAGTAACTAAGATTGGGAATTAGAAAAACATTTAGTTACTTTAGTAATTCATTATACTTATAATGGAAGGTTTCGTCCTATCCTACCCATTCGGCTAACGACCCTCCACTAGTCAAGAGTGCGGTGGGTAAGAGTGGATACCCATTCAATCGCCATTTTATAGGCAATTTCCTTAAACACCCCTTATAGACCAGCTTCGTGAATGAGGCCTACTAACGGTAAGACTGACTTTTACTCATACATATATATAATGTTAGACTTTTAATATTATATATAGTATAGGGTGCATTTTATACTTTTAAAATACTATGTGGTTAACTTTAACAATTACACTTTTAATTCAATTAAATGGTTAACCTAAACTTTTATGGATTTATTAAATCTCTTTTAATTATACTCCTTAATTAATTAATAAAACCATAAGGGTGTATTTGAACTTTTCAAAACATTACTAGGGTTTTAGAATTTAACATTCCTAATTAACTTTTAATCAACTTTTAAATTCCAAAACTTGAGGGCAAGTTTTGAAACATTTTTTCAAAACATTAGAGTTTTAACTATTTAAATTTCAAAACATCAAAACTTTTGGGTTCAAATTTAAACTATAAAACCTAAAGGGGAAAATATGAAACCTTTCATAACAACAAGGATCAAATAAAAAATAATTTTAAATTAACATTTAATCACATAATTATCCATATTTGATTTATTTAATGATTTCTTGCAAAACAATTTATCAATTTACTCAAAATAATTAATCAATTATCTTATAAGGAAACAATTATCTTAGTAATTGATAATTATCTTTAATTAGATCAAGAATATAGTCATATATATCATAAAACCGGATTTATATTGATCTAATATGATAAGGTAACTATCCTAATGCAAAAACAGCAAGAAATCACGATATAAGCGCAATCTGACGAGTTGACTCGTCGAGTCAGGTATGGACTCGTCGAGTCTGCATGGACTCGGCGAGTTCAGCCATGGACTCGGCGAGTCCAGCCTCTAGAATCCAAAAAATCGAATTTTCCAGTTATACAATGCATCAATACAATTGAAACCAAGCTAGGCTCTGATACCACTGATGGGTTTTGGTCATAAGACATCCTATGTGCTCATACAAACCCTAATGCTTGGATCTAGGTTTCTCTATTGTACATGCTTTGAATCCAAGACTATAAACCCTAATTCTAGCATGCAAGTAATCATATTAACATAATAATGAGTTTATAATGTTACCTTGATTGTTATGTAGCAATAACAATCTCAATCCCACCTTGAATTGACTTTGGAAGGCTTAGAGTCACAAGTGTCACTCCTCTAATGGTTCACAAACACCATAAGCAAGATGATGAAGAGGAGAGAGGTTGGAAGCCACCAAAAACGTGTAGAAACCCTAACAAGAAGCTTAGCCACGTTTTTGAGCCTTAACGGGTCTTTATATAGTTGGGCTATTAGGGTTATCTAACAAGGAAACCCTAATTTGGATGCTTAAGCCCTAAGCAACCCATATACTCCTTTAATTAAGCCTATGGATGATTTCCTTATGGGTTTCCCATTAGAATTCGTCCATCCTTTAATATAAGGCAATCCATGGCCCAAATTGCAATTATCTTATAATTACAATTCCAGTCCCTTAAGTTTAATTAATCTCTTTTAGTCACAAAACTAATTACCATTTAATTATTGACTAATATTAATTAAACAATATGATTTCTCCTTTAATATATTATTCCCATAATATATTAATAAATCACATTTAATCATTTCTCTCCATAATTCATCCTATCAAGTTGCTTTGGTGAAGGCAACCCAAAAGGACCATGCACCATCGGGTCAAGTACATACCAAAATAGTTATGGACTTAGACACTAATCCAACATCAACTGCTACTCCTGAAGAAGTTGTTGAATACAAGACTCATGAGAAGGACGCCACAAAGGTGTCATATATCATGTTAGCCACTATGATAGTTGAAATTCAAAAGTCGTATGAGGATTACTACCCTTTCGAGATGCACCAAGACTTGAAGGAAAGGTACCATGTTAGCCACTATGATAGCTGACTTTTATTGATGATTACATCAAATATGGCTATATCTACTTAATCAAACATAAGTCGGAAACCTTTGAAAAGTTCAAAGAGTTTAAACAAGAGGTGGAGAATCAGCTGGGCAGGAAGATAAATATGCTTTGATTCGATCGAGGTGGTGAGTATCTTAGTATCGAGTTCCATGACTATCTTAAGGAATATAAAATTGTTTCACAATTGAGGCCACCTAGGACACTATAGCTTAATGGTGTGGCTGAGAGGCGCAATCGAACCTTGTTGGACATGGTTCATTCCATGATGAGTCGAGCTTCGTTACCTATCTCATTCTGGGGGTATGCCTTAGAGACAACCACCCATATCCTTAATCTAGTCCCAACTAGGAAGGTTACCAAAACACCTTACGAGATGTGGATAGCGAAGTTTCCCTCGTTAGCACATATCATGATTTGGGGTTGAGAGGCTTTCGTAAGACAAGAGACTCACGACAAGCTCGGACCTCGAAGTGAGCATTGTATTTTCATCGGCTACCCACAAAAATTCTTTGGATATCTCTTCTATAGACCGAGTGACAATGTTGTCTTTGTTGCGAGTAGAGGAGTCTTTCATGAAAGAGAACTCATATGCTAAGAGGATAGTGGGAGGAAAATTGACCTTGAAGAGCTTCAATAGTTAAGTGATGAAGGAACCTCAACCACTAGCGCTCAACTAGAGGAGGAAACTCGTGTTGAACCAATTGACGAGTCCTTACCTTTGAGGCATTCCAATATAGTTAGAATGGCACCTGAGTTTTATGGTTTCCATATTACTACAGATGGTGATACATTTATCAGTGATAACACACTTGTAAATTTGGATGATCCTAATAACTACAAGGAAGCCATGGCAGGCCCCAAGTCTGGAAAGTGGAAAGATACGATGGAGAGCAAGATTTAGTCCATGTATGACAATCAAGTTTGGAACTTGGTTGCCAATGTACCAGGTCGTAAGAGGGCCGGGTGCAAATAGATCTTCAAGAAGAAGACCGACATAGATGGGAAAGTACACACATATAAGTCACGACTGGTTATGAAGGGCTTTACTCAAACTCATGGAGTTGACTATAATGAGACGTTCTCACCAGTAGCGAAGATTAAATCTATAAGGGTTATGCTATCCATAGCTACATTTCATGATTATGAAATATGGCAAATGGATGCCAAAACCGCTTTCCTTAACGGGAAGTTGGCTAAAGTTGTTTACATGAGTCAGCCAGAGGGTTTTGTCAATGCAAAGTACCCTAATAGAGTGCGTAAGCTTGAGAAATCCATTTATGGATTGAAACAAGCATCTCACAGATGGAATCTTTGTTTTGATGGGAAAGTAAAAGATTTTGGATTTTCGAGAAGCAAGGATGAGTCATGTGTATATGTCAAAGCTAGTGGGAATATAGTCAGCTTTCTGTTGTTGTATGTGGATGACATACTTCTCATAGGAAATGATATTCCAACCTTGCAGGAGGTTAAGTCCTAGCTTGGGAAGTATTTCGCTACGAAGGACCTCGGGGAAGTTGCTTATATTCTAGGGATAAGGATATGAAGAAACAGGAGTAAAAGACTAATAGGACTTAACCAAAGTACCTACTTGGACAAGGTGTTTAAGCGTTTCAATGTGGAGAATTCCAAGAAAGGTGACTTACCTATCCAAAGCAATACCAAACTGAGTAAGACATAGAGTCCGAGTACAACGGCCGAGATAGCATAGATGAGTCGAATACCATATGCTTCCGCAGTTGGATCGATCATGTATGCTATTACTTGTATTATCCATGATGTGGCCTTTGCTTTGAGTATCGTCAACATATATCAAGGGAATCCTGGTAAAGCTCACTGGACTGCAGTAAAGAACATTCTTAAGTATCTGCGCAGGACTAAGGACTGGGTCCTTACCCTCAGTGGGAGTGATGACTTAAGAGATAATTTCCGCTCATAGTCAGGCTGGGTATTTACCAATAACTTGGAAAAGTTCCATACATGAGACTGTAGCGGCAAGCGAAGCGTCGAAGGAGGCGATCTGTCTGAAGAACTTCATCAGAGACCTTGGAGTTGTACCAGCTGTAAAGGAGCCTATGGAAATTTTCTGTGACAGCGAGATTGTGGTCACCTTAACCAAGGAAACAAGGGATCATGGCATATCCAGGCACATCGACAGAATATATAACTTCATAAGACATCAGCTAGAAGGACTTAAAGCGGGTATCATCAGAAGAGAACCCAACAGATCCCCTTACGAAGGGACTGAGTAGGATTAAGCACTTGCAGCACTTGAGGAGCATTAGGCTGAAGGACAATATTAGTTTTAATGATTAGATAGCTGTTTAGAAACTTGTAATAGATAAAATGTAATTGACATTTGATGATTAAATAAAAGGAGTTTTATTTATGAGTAAAGTTACTATCTTGTAACAATTGTTTACTATTGTTTCATTTTGCATGTTTTGACTTCCAGAAAAATAAGATTATTCAAACTATCCACAATCGATCATACTTTGGAAGTAGGTATTAAGGCAATACTGTCATGAATTTGGCTTCCAGATTGTCTAAAGTGTTTAGACATAGCAAAAGTTTGGTACAACATTCATGAGTGCTCCTGAAATAAGATTTGAGTATTGGATTAAACCTACACTCACATGAATCACTTCATGGAATTTATCACGAGTGATTGTGAGACGATAATATCAAATAGTCTTCAAACCAAGATGTATGAGTTGTTGACTATAAGTTGTTTTTACATTGATAGTGCGAAAACGCATCAGTAACCTGATGTTATAAAACGTGCTATTGTGTATAATTTAACGAGTACTTAGTACAAACATATAAGTTGAAGTTTATCTGTTCCTTTTATCCTTGGATGATTAAAAGCGATATCTTAGGTCCCTCGATGATTTTTTTTACTTATGTGTAGGGCCCGGTCAGGAATAAATTGATGTGTTCAATTAATTTCTATATCAAAAAAATCGAAAATCAGGAAACAAACTGTTGGACAATAAGTATGACTATGTTCCATGTATTTGTCCGCATGATATCTTAAAGAACAGAGGATTATATGATCCCTTCTCTAAATGGCGTGTCAAACTTCAACAGTGGCTTTTAAGAGCTACGATTGCTAGTCGGTTTTTTAAGTCGTACTTGTAGTTATAGTTATTAGACTTATCCAAGTATGACAATGTTGGATTAGGTGTCTAAGCTCATAACTATAATTGGTATGTACTTGACCCGAGAGTAGCATGGTCCATTTGGGTTGCATTCACCAGAACAATCTAATAGGATGAATATTTGAGAAAAAGATTATTTATGATTTACTAATATATTATAAGTATAATATATTAATTGAGAAATCATATTATTTAATTAGTATTGATCAATAATTAATTTGGAATTAATTTATTGACCAAAAGAGACTAATTAATTTAACGTGGACTGATTATGTAAATTAGTAATACATATGGTTTGGGCTATTGATACATGATGGGCTAACTTTATGTGAGAGTCCATGAAGAGTTAGTCCATATGAGTTATGAATCAAAAGCCTAAGTGTGAGAATTAGGGTTACATATGACTCTTGGAATTCTAATACCATATATGTAACCCCTTAGACCCCAAAATCGGATGCACAAGTAATATAGCAAGAGCATAGCTGATTTTAGGGTGGTCCTAACCTCTCTCTTAAGTCCTCCAATTGTTGGTGGTGTTTTGTGAAGCATTTGAGGCATCACACTTGAGATGTTAAGCTCTTAAAGGCCACGTAATACAAGCTACATAAAGAGGCAATCATCTAACTAGTTTTTATGATTCATATATCAACTTGTATGCTAGATAGGCTTCATGATTTGGAAAAATAAATTTTGCATGTATAACTAGAGAAACCTTAGATCCAAAGCATTAGGGTTGTATGTGCATCATAAGGATGTTATAGTTCTCAAAACCCATCCTATTTCACAAAGGGTTTTGACTTATTCAATAAGCCACAACCCCATCATCCAGATATGGACTCCAACAAGGTGTAGATGGATAAATTTCCAAATTTATCTATTAAGACTTTCCACCAAAAAGGGAAAAAGTGCATTTTTGGAGTACATATGTCTAGATCTTGGTTTATGTGGTGTGTCTTAATGGATACAATTGTTGTTACACCCCCAAACCGAGAAGGCGGAAACGTTCGGGGGCGGAGGACGTCATGTACAGTATCACAACAAATGAATAATAGTAATCAAAGAAACAACAACCATTGTATTAATAATATAGTGTTTAGATTGTATTCAAATCACAGATGATTGACTCCAAGAGTAAATACAAAAAAAACAAAGACTAGAAGTTGTTATGCTCCGTCTTCTCGATGCCTATGCGTGTACCAATCTACTGTTTTCCTAAGAATACTAGTGGTTTTGAAAGTGTATCAACATTTGAGTTGGTGAGTTCATAAGCATTTTTGTATTAGAAAGTATGTTCTTTGTTCCTTGAAAAAGTTAGTGTGTTCCTCCAGAAAATCCAATATTTTCTTAGTAAATGAAAGGTAAGTAAGGTGATCCATACCAGTTCCTTCCACAATCATTTAGTGAATATAAGTTATATATAATCCAGATCAAACAGACAATCAAACGTGTGGTTCTGTCCTAAGCCCATAACCAAACAAGGAACAGGATCTAAAGCGGAAGTCACACATTCCACTGCCTATCGGATCTTCATTGTGTATAACCCTAACAAACTCACTAGGTAATCACGGAGTTAACAATAATGGTCCTTTTAGAAATGTAACTTGCAATATACTAGAAAAGTAGTGTATTGTAGTTGTATTTGTATGCAACCCTTATGTATGTATGCACCTGGATAAATGTTCCTCCATAAATGTAAGTTTCTATGTTATAAAATAGTTTACTCCTAGAAAAAACCGATAGCTTCCTTATATAATCCCCTAGTGTATACAAGTTTTATAAAACTAAGGTTAAATAAACCGCCGAATGTAATGGGTCTGCCCTAAGCCCACAACCAAACAAGGAATAGGATCTAAGGTGGACCCACCAATTCCAAGTCAATCGTGTCTAAATTTTATATAACTCTGATGTATACACGAAGCAATTATGGATGGAATCTAACAATTCTAGACGAAATGTAGTCTTAGCTACCCTAAGATCGATATGTGTGAATGTTTGTACTTGAAAATAGGATACTGTAGTATTACATAAATAAAACTTCTTTATGTGATTGTTAAACCCCATAAACCATATGTATTGTTAATACCCCATGTGAGTTGTTGATAACCATGCTTTGACCCAGTCGGCCTGTAATGACGTTCTTTAGATGTTGGAAACATTATGACATTTGTCACCCCAGACCTGCCGGTCTAACTGTAGCTAATAGTTTAGGTGTGGGATTGTCAGTCTCATATAGATATATACCCAAGTATCACACTCTCCTTACAAGATATTTTGGTTGCAATTATAGGACTTTAATGCAATACTTTAAAGTACCATGAAGTCATATGACTCACAAGTTTATTCATTAACAGGTTTACGTAAAGTGGACTGAAAACCTTGTTTATTGTGGGATAGAAGATCTTCATAGTAAGTTCTTAGTATGCAAGACTCATAAACAATACCTATTATAGTTGTTAGGATATTAATCCTCGAAATATCAATTGGATTCAAAACAGATTGAAAACAAGAACAAGAATAAGATAATGATTGACAATATGCTTAATGATTATAAGCCACAACCTCAAAAGAACTCGATTAAGAATTGCTACTGTAGAGGCGTGATTAGGGTTACAAGGATAAAAAATAAAGTTATCAAAACACGGTGCATGCATGCATCTTAAATACTCTAACCCTAATAAATGATGGGTGGACAAGCCCAAGCCCGTTTACATAAATGAATTGTTAAATAAGACACAATGATGCAACTCTAGTTCCCAACAATCTCCCCCTTTACGTCCATTGAGGCGAGAGGCTCTTCATTGTTATGTCTTGTTGGTTGTCTTGAAGAGCTTGGGAATGACTGTGAGAAGATGCATGTGAAAGGCAATGTACCAACTTATAATTTCATAATAAACCTTCTTGCAGCTTTGTCATTCATTTGACATTGACCTGTGATCTCTAAAATGAACTCCAAGCAAGTTGTAGAGAACAAATGCTTGTTAGGCAATGCGAAGAGGGACTTTGCACATTATCAATTGGACCACTATGATACACTACAGTCTAGTTTTCCATTTCAACCTTACCCATCTACATCTTATTGATGTCTTTCTTTTTTCCAGTGAGGGGAGCAGTGGGTTTCTTCTTCAAAATGGTGGCATTCTCAATGTCAAACTTCGCCACTTTATAAAAGTACGAAATCAGCATTTGTGACAACCTGAAATTTCAAGGTTGTATAAACATTCAAATCTATCAAAGTTAGACTCGTGTTGTTATCTTTTAGCACTGTTTAGGGTCTATTTTGAGTATTCTAAGACTAGTGCATCAAAGGAATTAGTGTTTGGACTTGTCAGTTAAGGTTCCAAACCATCTAGGAAACCGTAAACCTCCTCAAAAGGGGTTTACGGTCAGGAAGTTTAGAGCTTACGGTCATGGTGACCGTAAACTCCCCCTATATGTATGATTTATAATCATTTTGATCATTTCTCTCCTTTACAAGTCAAAAATCTCGAAAACTCTCTCAAGTATCATAAGATTTTTGCTTCCAAATCTTCAAACAAGTAAGTGATTCCTTCCTTGTGTGTTAGATCCTTCCTAAATCCATGTTTCACTGTTGATTCATCCAAGGATTTCATCTTTTATCTAGATCATAAAATTTTCTCAAGAACACGGTTGTGTTTTCGACCGAAAACACCTTTCTTTGCCTTCAAATCGTAAGTATCATCCTTCTATACTTGTTATCTAGTTAGGATATTTGATTTAGGCCTTGAAAACATCATTTTATCCAAGAACAAGGTGTTTACAGTCTAAGTGTATCTCCTTAGACCATAAACCCTAATGAAAGGTGCATCAGATCCCTTAAACCTTCCTAAGGCTAAGCATGGTCCCTAGAATCTTATGCCTTAGAATGAAGCCCTTGAAAACCATCATTTATGATGATTTGATCAGTGTGCAGTTGAACCTCCTTAGACCATAAACTCCATGACTGTAAGGTCATTAGATCGTGAACCCCTTTGGACTGTGAGCCCATTGGACCGCAAACTCACTTGACCATGCCATTTAGACCGTAAACTCTTTAGGGTGGTCATACACTCTAAGTGTGCAATCATATGTGATTGTATCCCTTTAATCTAATAGTTTTCTAGTAAATTAGTGTGTTATCCCTTGTAATTACTAATCAAGTTCACAAACATGTCATTATATGTTTATTAGGATCTTTGTGTGCTCAAGGTTTCACCTGACACTCTATATCCTTTTTCCAAACATACTTACGTATCACTCACTACAGGTGAGTTCATACCCCTTAACTTATCTTTTAAATGCTTTTAGGGGGGGGGGATACAAGTAGAAAACATGCTAGTTATATAATCAATCACATATGATTTATAACTGTGTTTCAAACAAAGGATTTCATATACTTCAAACTGTGTTTCAAACAAAGGATTTCATTTACTTAAACTGTGTTATTAAACAAACTATTTTTAAATTGTTTTATAAACTGACATCAAGTCATAAGTATTTATTGTTCAAAACTCTTTAAATTAGGCCTGGCAATCATGTCGTGTTCGTGTTAGCGTGTCGCGGGTTCGTGGGTTGGCGGGTCAAAATATGCCAACCCAAACACGACTTATTTAAATATACAGGTCACGGGTTGGTGGGTTTGGAACATAAACCCATATATGACCCACCAACCCATTTATTTATATGGGCTCACAGGTTGGCGGGTTGGTGGGTCAGATTTGGGTTTATGGGTCCAAATTTTAAATATTTAAGTATTAAACATCCAAATGAAAATTAAAAGCATTTATAGAAACATGATAAAGACTTAGCCTTATAGGTTACGACTTACGACCTTAAAGCATCCACTACAAATCAAAATGTCAAAACAGTCAAATGATCTATGAATCAGTGGTATATTATATAATACTTATTAAATATTAATAGTTGATACATAAATACATTTAAAAATAAAATAACTTTTTTATTAAGAATATAAACGGGTTGGCGGGTCAACCCATTTATTTTTTAAGAAACTCATATATGACCCGTTTAATAAACGGGTTGGTGGGTTGGCGAGTTAGCGGGTTGGCGGGTTGAAAAACACAACCCAAACCCATTTAATTTGTGTCGTGTCGTGGGTCGTGTCGCTTGTCGTGTCGAGAATTGTCAGCCCTACTTTAAATGTATTAAAAAACCTATTTTAAACTTACATATTGTCAAAAGCATGTGTATATATGTATAGTTATATAAATAATGTTTAAAGGACTTAGGACTACTAACCCGCTTTATTTCCTTTTCCTTGTTTGGATGTGGACTTAGGGTATCGGTTATTTGTCCAAAGGTCGTCTAAATATTAGATATATATTATGTATACATATGTAGATATAAAAGTACTATCAATCAGTTCAATACCTTTGGGTAGGAAAGGTATACATTCACTTATTTATTCAATTACAGAAATAACTAGTAAACTATACTAGGTATAGTTTAGGAGAACAATATCATATACAAATACTATAACAGAGAATATTGTAACAGAGAATACTATACAGAGCATACTATACAGAGAATACTATACATAGAACACTATTACTATAACAAGTATACTATAACAAGATTCAAAGATAACATAATGTGAGATACTACTTCATGACACATCGACCATTTTGTTATGTCACGTTTTGTAACCAAAATCTCTTGGAGGGAGAGCATGAGTTTGCGTATAGATCTATACTGGATTGACTATGCTACACCCTTGATGTTCACTACAGTGGTATTTGCAAGTCTACGGGTGCCAAATGTCATTTCTTCCGACGTCTTTCATCGTCGTGTTATAGTCAGTTTAGTATGGTAACAATCTTATCACATTTTTCCTTAACTAAACCATTGGTCAGAGATCTTGGAGTTGTTCCCGCCATCAAGGAGCTAATGGAAATTTTATGTGATAATGAATGGGTGGTTTCCTTAACAAAGCAACCAAGGGATCATGAAAGATCATGCCATATCGACATAAAATACCATTTCATCGGGCATAAAGTAGAGCAAGGTCACCTCGTCGTGCAGAGGGTATCATCAGAAGAGAATCCTGCAGATCCCCTCACAAAGGGTCTGAGTAGGGTCAAGCAAGTTCAGCATGCTACGAGCCTTGGTATGAAAGATGATATTAGTTTTAGTAGCTAGATAGTTAGTTTTAAAAATTTTAACAAAAATAAATGTAATTGACTTTTGGTGATTAAATAATGGAGATTTATTTATGAGTTGGATTACTACTTTGTGTCTATTATTTATTTTATGTTTCATTTTGCATGTTTTACTTTTCGAATAATTGGATTGTTCAAACATCCACATTCAATGATACTTTTGGAAGTAAGTAATAAATCAAGATTGTCATGAATTGGATTGTAGATTGTCTAAAGAGTTTTGGACATGACAATAATGTTGCCGCAATATTCATGAGTACTTTGAAATGGATATTTAGGTATTGGATTAACCCACGCTCAGAGAATTACTTCAAGGAATTTATCATGAGTAATTATGAGATGGTAATATCTTATAATCTTTAAACAGATATATATATATATATATATATATATATATATATATATATATATATATATATATATATATGAGTTGTTTACAAATTGATTGTGCATTGATGATACGTAAACGCCTTATTAACCTGATGTTATAAAATGTATTGTTGTGCGTGATTTGATAAGTAAATAGTGCAAACATATAAGTCAAAGTATATATGTTCCTTTTGCCCTGATGGGGAAATGCGATATATTTGGGCCCCTTAATGATTTGTTGTCGACTTGTAGTGTCGGGCCCGGCCATGATTAAATTGATGTATTCAATTAGCAGTTCTTTGTCATTACAAATCAGAAATCGAGAAACAAAGTATTAGGCAATGAGATTGATTATGTTCCATGTCTCATCTCCAAATGATATCTTGAATAATGGAGGATTATATGATCACTTATCTTAGGACACGTAACTGACTAGATCAGAGTTTGACCACAACTTTAGAGACCTACAATTTGTTGATAAGTTTAGAAGTTATACTGGCCATTATAGTTATTAGACTATCCAAGTCGATGACTGTTGGATTTGGTGTCTAAACCCATAATTATAATTGGTATACTTGAATTGATAGTAACATAGTCCTTTTGGGTTACCCTCAAAACAAGCAACTGGACGGGATGATTTTTAGAGAGAGATGTTGATTTATTATTTGATTAATAAATTCAAATAAATAATTTTTTAATATATTATGAGAATAATATATTAATTAGAAATAGTAATATTTAATCAATACTTAATCAGAAATTAATTGGAGTTAATTTTGGGATTAAAATAATTAATTAAAAGTGCAGGGTCTAAAGTGCAATTGTTTAATAGTTGAGCAAAAGGATCCAAAGCCTTCCTAAGGAAGGCATAGACGGTTTTTGTAGGGTATTCTAGGGTTTCTAGAATATCCCATATGGATAATAAGAAGGTGGATAATTACCAATTTTGAATTAATATTATTTAATTCAAATTAAGGTTATGTAGGGTTTCTTGTGGCACTATATAAAGACTTATAAGTCTTTAATTTTCGGCCACTCATTCTTTTGAAGAGATAATCGGAATTCTGAGCTCCCCTCTCCTCTCTCCATCTTCATCCTCTTGCTAGTGTTGGATGTGAACCACTGGAGGCACGGCATTTGTGGTGCTTGCTCTCAAGGCTTCAACAACACAAGGATCTTTTTTATTAGTCAATAACAACCAAGGTATGTTTCTCCTAACTGTAATTAGTATTTTTCGAAATAATGTTAGATGTTCTAGGGTTTCTTATTTTTGTTCAAACTTGTATTTTCAATTAGAGAAAACATAGATCAAGTATTAGGGTTGCATGCATACATAGGAAATTATATGTTTTGCATAATTCCCATCAAAATTATTTTTGCTTGAGAGCATGTAGCAAAAGACAATTCATTAGATTGAAAAATCTTACGGTTTTTTAAGGAATGACCACTTGAAGTTTCAATTATTCTATGCATCATAATAGATCTAGGATGGCCCAACCGGTCAAGCCAAACTTTGAAGGTGTTATCATACTTTTTATTTTCAATGGCATGAGATTTTATCATTCTATTATTTGTATAATACAATCCGGGTAATTTTCCAACAGACTTTTCTTACCCGATATCAGTTTTTGTAATATTGAGATAGTCTTTATTACCATCATTAGTTTTTTCAACATGATATTCGTTAGTCCGAATATCTTTAAAAATTAATAAATTTCTTGGTGATTTGGATGAAAATAATGCATCATCAATTAAAATTATTGTCGCTTGTGGTAATATTATATTCTCTCTCCTGGAGCCTTCAATCATATTTGCACTACCTGTAATTGTACTAACATTTTCTTCTCTAATTGATAAGTAAGCAAAACATTTTTCATTATTAACCTCATTTCTTTTATGAATATACATATTGCACTTCAAAAAAATAAGAAATATTCGACTTAGAGAAATAAAGTCATATTTTATTGCTTTGAGAACAAACACCGAGATCTCTTCTCACGATGTAACAGCCCAAAAACAGTGATAATTTTTTTTCATTGAAACACTATCAATTCATTCATTAATTGTTTCAAAATCCAACACCAAATATAATATCCAAAACATCAGAGTACAATTATTCAAAATGCAAAAATTGTAAGGGTAGTTTGGTTGTAAAGAGTCGAAGTCTAATATGTACTCTTCGTATGTTTTTCTATCTATTTTACTAAGGCATGTTATACGAAGCTTTGATGTCTAGTCCTTAGTATATTTTTTGTACGCTTTTGTTCTCCTATAAATAAGAGTCTTTACTAGAGTTAGATAAGGTTTTTACAATCTTGTCTACTTTTTCACTCTGTAAACCTAAAGCGTAATATTGAGCTTAATCAAGATCTTATTTACATCGGTGTTCAATCTTACATACATTTCTGATTTCATACTCTGATTAATATTCAAACTTGATTCTTAGATTCTACATTTGGTATCAGAGCAGGAACCATATCTCTTATCTGATTTTCATCGTTTTCAAAAGTTTTTAAATCAACTTTTTTCGGTTTAAAAGTTACCGCACTTTTTGAAAAGTGAAAAGTTCATTGGATCTAAGTCTGTGATTCGATTCCGCACTTGAATTGTTGAATCGAGTGTTCTCCTAGTTGTTTGAATTTGAATCAACTAGTTTGTTGTTAAAAATCTCAAGTTTTCTTCCGTACAACAATGGCATCATTCAATCTTAATACCATGACTTCATTCTCTCATTTGTTGGACTCATCAACAAAAATTCCAATGCTAATTCCTAAGTATTACGATCAGTGGGCTGATCGTATGGAGGATTATCTTAATGGTTTACATGAAGAACTGTGGACTTGTATTTCTGGTAATATCAATCCTCCATCGAATGTTCAACCACTTGGAGCGTCTTCTGCAAGTTCTGGAGTAGAGAATCAAACTGAACTTATGAAAAAGATGGAGAAGAAATGCATGAGAGAGCTGAGAGGAGCTTTGCCTCCAGTTGTTTACAACTATGTGAGGAGTTGCAAAACTGCAAAGGAAATCTGGAACAATCTAAAGGAGAAATTTCAAGGAAGTGAGAAGACAAGAGTTAATTTTGTGAAACAATGATTGGTTGAATTGAAAGACTTCAAACAGAAAGAAAGTGAAACTATTGAGGCGTATTACGATCGTCTGAATGAATTGATCTATCGATGCAACCGATATGGAATCACCAAATCAGTCATGGAGTTCAATCTTATCTTTGTTATGGGTCTGAGAAAGGAGTGATGAAATGCAAGCATGATGGTCAAAAATCAACAGAGATTTGATATGTCAACTTTGAATGATGTGTACAATCAGTTAAAACCACACGAAAATGAAGTGAACTGAATTGCTAAAGAAATGGAGAAGTGGGATTCATCATGAATTCTGATGATGAAGCGATAACATTTTATTCAAACAATCGTGTCAAAAAGTTCTTCAAAAAGCCATCCAATTCGAAGATCAAGTCAACTGAGATTAAAGGAAGTTTTGTGAATAAAACTACAAGTGATGAGAAGAAGACGGAAGAGAAGAAGGATGCGAAGATTGTTGAGGGAAAGATTGAGAAGAAGTTGAAGGGAGATGTTGGACTAGATTGTCACTACTGTAATAGGGCTACTCATCTAGCCAATGATTGCATGTTGAGGAAGAAAGATGAGAAGAAGAATAAGGTAAAAGATGAAGCTTATTATGCTGAAACACTGAAAGAGGTTCGTGCGAAGGCGAAAAACTTGTCATTGGTTGCCATGGGAGAACAAGAAGATGATGGAACTTATCAAGTCTGGTCATCGGATTAGATGATGAGGAGATGCAAAATCCAACACATGGAGCAATTTTTGCGAAGATGGAGGAGGAATATGATGAGGAAGAATACGAAGTAAAATGAAGATACTTCGCATCAAAGGCTGCAGACAAATCTCCAATGACAACAAAGGTACGTAACATTCTTGAATCTTTTAATATTCCAGTACATGCTTATAATTCTGAAGTGGTATCTTTTGATGAAACTGTTACTTATTTTGATTCAATTGTTGTGTCTGCTAGCAATAAGGCTAAGAAGCTTTATATGCAGTTGTTAGAGACAGAGAAGAAGTTAGATTTGAAAAATACTAAAGTAGATTGTTTAGAACTTCATACTACAAACATTATGGTTGATAGGGATAATTCGTCAAGTGAAATAAAATTGTTGTTAGCACAAAGAAACATTTATTGTAATTCAGCTAAGAGATTGTATGGGAAATTAACAGAGTTACATCATTCTAGTGAGATAAGTAAAGAACAACATAGAAAGTTATTGCCTTTTTTAGCTTACGAAAGAGCTAAGGTAGATAATATTCTGTATGATTGTGAGAAAGAAATAGCTGAATTTGACATAGTTCCCGATCATAAATATAGATATGGAATAGTTAAAGTAGATGAATGTCTTGATGCTACTGAATTAGTTGAAATTGTAAATGATACTGTCACACCCCAAAACCGGAACAGCGGAAACGTTCTGGGGTGGATGACGTCATGTCAAGTATCACAACATATGTAGTATAGTAAATCAAACTACAACAATCATTGCATTAATAGTAATAGTTTTACATGGTTTACAGTACAATACATCAAAGTAATACAAGTAATAATATGTGTGCAGCTTGGTACTAAACTATCTTCATCAAATGCTCCGGGAATGTACCTTTCTAATGCTGACCTGAGAATACAAGTTATTCAAAAAGCGAGTATCAGCATTTTTACAAATGCTGGTGAGTTCATAAGTATTTAGTGTCATTTTATTCAAATAACTTTAATAAAAGTGGCAGTTTTAGAGTATCCATTAAATTAGTGTCTTTTCCCGAAAATCCTATATTTTCTTTAATAAAAGCAGTCTTCTACCAAGACTGGACGGAGTTATGTGGTAAAAAGTAGTTTTCCCTTAGTCGCTATCATTATCAAAATACAGAATTTGATTATTAAAGAAAGCAAGAGAAATCAGGGAAATAACATATGCCTCAGCAGTGAAGACTGCTGACTAAGGCAAAAGGAATCATAGACTCCAGGAGAGTATCGAACAAACGACACGCTTGGCTCAGTCTAATCAAAGGGAGACACATACCCCAGATGGTACCAAATGAAAGGTACAACTAGCAAGGTCTAAAAACAAAGAATACAGACCCCAGACAGTATCAAATGAAAGATACAGCTAGTAAGGTCTAAAACAGAGAATACAGACCCCAGATAGTATCAAATGAAAGATACAACTAGCAAGGTCCAAAAACAGTGTGACTCTGAGAGTGGGCATACAGTGTAAAATATAGTGTAAAATACCGTTACCTTAAGGCCATGAATTATAAGGTAACCTGGGATACTCGTAACCATACTAACCGACACTAGCGTACTTGACGCCCTGCAAGCGTCTATATGAACTATGACATTTGTCACCCCTTGGCTTGGTAGGCCGTGGACTGTAGCTAGCAGTCAGGGCGCGGGGGTGTCAATCCAGTATAGATCTATACACACAATGTCCGCTCTCCCTATAGGAGACTCTGGTTACCAACTAGACGACGGAGAAGGTCGTGTCCTGAAGATGCATCCCAAATAGTGGGTAGTGAATTTCCAATATAAGCGCTAGACTAGTAGTAGAGACTCATAACTGAACTGACTAATGTAAACCTATATGTCTATGCTTGTGTACCTAATATATAACTAATGATCAAATGACCTTCGGACGGACATCCAATCCCACCAGACCACATCTCAACGAAGAAAAGGAAATAGGGCGAACAAGCCTTCCTAAGTCCTTCAACCATTATTTATATGCATCTATACAAGCTTAGGCATACACCCAACTATGTTTGAGTGTGTAACAAGTGGAAACGTATCGTGAAGTATAACCAAATCGTGATGTATAACCGAATCGTGATGTATAACCGAATCGTGTGGAATAACCGAATCGTCAAGTGTAAGCGAACAGTGTGGAATAACCGAATCGTGATGTATAAGTGAACAGTGTGGAATAACCGAATTGTGAAGTATAAGTGAACAGTGTGGAGTAACCAAATCATGAAGTATAAGCGTTTAACAAATATAAGTGTATCACGAAGTGGAAACGTTAACAAGTAGGAGTTTAAACTAAGTAAAAGCGAAATAGCAGTATCTAACAAGTAAGAGTATACGACGTGAAAGAGAACTTTGATGAAAACCTTGGAAAAACCTTTATACTTATGACAATCACAACTTGGTATTCTATGGTAAAATAAGTTTGGAAACCTTTAGAAATTCTTTGGAAACCTTTCATAAACCAGTTTAAAATGAACTTTGATAAAACCGTATAAGTAAGAGTTTTGAACAAGTGAAAACATTTTAGAAAACCATTTATAGTATCCTACTCGGTAAAACAGTTTACAGTGTGGTAAATCCTTGTGCACGCGGATTATCAATCACATGTGATTGATATGATAACTGGCATGTTTAACTTGTATTCCCCCCCCCCCCTATAAAACATGTAAAACATTTAAAAGGTTCACTCAGGGGTATGAACTCACCTGTGTAAGTGGATCCGACGAAGGTGCCGGTTGGTTGCTCGGTGTCAAGTAAAGGCTTGGACACACTTAGTGACCTATTAACATATGATAATATATGTTTACATACAATTAGTACATATAATACCAATTAAACAAGTATACGCATCCTAAAGTGCGGAAAACACTTTGATTAAGAGTTTGGAGTGTCCCGGGTAACATTTAAAGGCTTGAATGGCTTAGGAATGGAGTTTACTCTCCAAGAGTAAACTCTATATATAGAGTTTATGGCCCTGGGACAACTCCCCATTAGTTTACGGACGTAAACTCATGGTGGGAGTGTTATAGGATGCTAAATGACCTTATATCACTTGTAGATTTATGTTAGGTCCAAATATAATGCATATGAAGGGATTTGAAGCTCTTAAGGGACCATTTGAGGATTTTACGGCCGTAAGCTCCTACACACTCATTCTTTTGGTGTTTTAAGGTCTTAAATGATAGAGGGTAAATTCATATGCATTTTTCTAAGTCAATTGGGGAGTTTAGGGCACCATTTAACCCCTTTATAGGAGTTTACAGCCCAGGCACCTTTTCATGAGGGGTTTATGGCCTTGAACTCCTTATGGAGTTGTTTTAATCGAGTTTAAGGCCCTTAACTTGTTGGTGGTTGATTCTAGAATTCAATCTAAGGCTATTGGTGTGTTTAAGTGGCTTTTAAACACTCAAACATGAGTTTACTCCCCATGAAGAGGAGTTTACGGCCCAAGCATGTTCTTGGGAAGTAAAATCATTTTTACTCCCCAAAATTCTAGTCCAAGGTGTTCTATGTCCGATTCCATAAGCCTACAAGCCATATCTAAGCCTTAGGTACAATTTGGAGGGGTTTTGGGGCTTAAAAACCCCATTAAATGGTGTTCACGGTCCAAGAGTGTTCTTGGGCCGTAAACACATGATTTTGTCCCTATTTTATGTTTTAAACACGAATTTGCATGCTAGGTAGGCTATACAACAAGTTAGGATACTCTACCTACTTGTTTGGGGCTCGAAACGGACGATTTTTTACTCGAAATTAAGTTGTAGAGAGAGAGAGTAGAGAGAGTGTAAAAAGTCTCCAATGGACTCCACTCACCCTTATATAGGGGTTGGAGTTGGAGCTCAGTGGTATTCTACCCGATACTGCCGTTGAATTGGGCTTTTTTGCTCGCACCCGATTAAACGGTCAAATTTTGACTTGGTGGAAACTAAAATTTTTCAAGGGGAAAATTGTAGTGTTTCTAATTTATTTATACCCTTTCCAAGTCATTATAAAAGCCTCAAATTATTTAACCTCTTCCAAAAGGTTAACGGACAGTTTAATAAAACGAGGCTTATTAACGGAAGGAGTTAAAAATAACGGAATAAATTTCGGGCTGTCACATCATCCCCCCGTTAGAGGGAATTTCGTCCCGAAATTCAGTTTTAGGAAAGGAATTAGGTATGAATAACCGAGTAGAGTCAGGAGGGTACTTCCTATACGGTTAGTCCTTGCACTCCCAAGTGATCTCTGGCCTGAGTCTGTCATTCCAACAAACCTTCACCTATGGGGTGCAGATTCCGTCTCGTGCAGTTAGCGATTTCCTACAGGTATGTCTACGAAGTTAGGGTTCTCAATGGTTTCTATCAAGACGAGTGGGATACAAAGAGTGACGTTGGGCAACACTTATCAAGTCTAAGAAGTGGATCAATCGGGTGTGAAACTTGTGGAATATCCGAAAGTAGTAGTGGTCAGACGAGGGTTGGACCAATCTCCGTAAAGGATCTCGGATGGTCCTAAGCTCTCAGAACGGTAGAGCTTCTCAGTACTTAGAACATAGTGTACTTCTATGGCAAGATCATCACTGGCATGATCGCATTCCGAAGTTCCTAGTGTTCTCTCTCATACTGGTAGTGTAGTCCTTCAGGTTGGTTCTTAGGAGGCTCGGTTTGTCCTTGGTTTCGCGTTTCCTGTCAATTGGCTTTTAGAGACTTTCTAGATCATCGGATGGGTTGCGTGTCTACGGTTATTTGTTTGCTGTAGAGTGTCTATCTCAAGCTCGTGCAAAATGAACCTGCACTTCTGATGCTTGAGGTCTTTCTAACGGAAACCCTCAGGGTCAGGGAGATAAGGTTTCACCAGAAAATTGTGGGACTATCTCGGGAGGTGGTTCTACTATTTCTATGTGAGATAGTTTTCATGGAACACCTAATAGTCCAATGAATCTATAAGACTTTGCCTTATTGTAGTGCGGAAAGCACATGCTCCTGCATAACCCCTCGACTAACACCAAGGTTGGTGTCAAGTCTATAATCTCTTCGAGATCTGGGTCATGAGGCTTAACGCAACTACTTTCTCACTTTAATCAAGTATTCTTGGCTGCGGAGGTTATCCTGTGGTTCTGGGTATTCTAGTGTTTTCTTCAAAGGATGCAGTCTATTGCTTACAAGGCGGTGGTGACTTCCTCCATGAGAGAGGGCGGAGGATCCTAGGAACTACTCGTCAGTAACAGGGTGGACGAAGTGCCTGAGTAGTGCGAACATCTTCGGCAACTACTCTTCCGAAGGTTCTGAGTTTTCTTAGTATAGGTCAAATCTAGTGGGTATAGGTTCCCATCACTCGAAACTTTAATCTCTTTACTAACTGAGGGTGTTAGCTACTATGTGGGCTTAACCGGTATGACAACAAATTTCGGACTTGTGGTCGTTACAGTAGCTCAACCCGCAGTGGTTCTCTTGACTCCAGCTCCTATTCTATGGAATAGGATGAAGGGCTTTACTATGAGGTTCGCAATAGAGCTCATACTCGGCTTCACCACTAATACTTGGTGTATGCAAGCCGTATATAATTGAGGTCGGCAGGATGTTCAATTGTGCGACTCCACCCCAGACCCACAACCCAACGAGGAACAGGGAGTAGGGAGGAAGCACACATCTTAAATCTTTTTGATCTCAACTATATACCACCTTTGTGCATATACCTGGTTATAGTGGTCAGTCCCATGAGTTCTATCCTCTGGGTTCACGAACCTGATTTGCGAGGTGTGAAGGGTCTTTCTGGGGGATCTACGGAGTATGCTTCGGATGGTTATCGCCTTCTGGAATGCCTGCAGTGCCTTTCGCTTCAGTTCCTATCTATCTAAGAGGGGTTGGTCAACAGCACCTGGTACCCTTCTCTTGGGTACTTCGGAAGGTTCGAGGTAAGAGGGACGGCTGACAGATTGCATTACGTTTGATTATTTGTATTATGTTTAGGTTCAGAAGAACCTTTATTCGCCGACATGGCTACGGAGAAAGTCCTTTTTACACAACACTAGGGATGTACACATGGTTGCACTACGTCAAACCATGATCGATGGAGTCGTCGAAGTAGGCAAACTTCGACATGATATAGAATGAGGGTCAATAGAGTCATGTGCCGAACGGGCACACCAGTTCTAGGCATCTCGGGTTTCGTCCTGTGTATCACTGTCGCGGATACTTGGACCGATAGAGTTGACACGGAACTATAGAGGGTCCTGAGTGTTTTCTGAAAAGAGTACCTTTTATGACTGGATTCTCACGAGGCATTTCTATAATCGCCTCACATATACTAGTCATGCATAATTAAGATGGGGATGATTGTTGACTAAGCGACTCCACCTTAAATCCACAACCAAACGAGGAACAGGAAATGAGGCGGCCTTCACTCACTCTAGGTCTATCCATTTCAATTATACATGGCCGTAACGTATATGTTTAGCCATTATAGTTTTACATGATGAAATTTTAAATTTTATAACAGTGCTGCGACTTTCGCCTTAACGGGGAAATAATTACATTTAGAATTAGCCTTTTTTTTTATGGTTAACTATCTGAGATTAAGAGACGTACCAAAAATCTACCGGGTTCCTTGATGCTTTTCCCTAAGCATTAGGGCCAGACTCATCCTGAGTCTTTGTTGTTTCCTTCAGTTTGGATAGTTCTTCTTGAAGTGTCCATCCTTACCACATAGGCGGTAAATTGGGTTGTCTGCCACATTGGTGGTTGATGTAATAAACTCAACCAGGATTCTGCAGACGCGAGCAGCATGGCCCTTCATATTGCACCTAGCACAAAAGAGCTCTCGACAGCTATCACGATGGTACTAACTGTACTTGTTGCAGCGGGGAAGGTTTCCTAGGTATGGTCTTCTTGAAGTCGGGAGGGAAGGATTGACAGGGGTATTGATTACCTCAGCTCGTTGACCTTCAAAAGGACCTTGAATCGAGGTACTTCCATCCCCTTTCTGGAACCTTCTCTTTAGTAAAGTTGGCTGAGGTCCTTGGGTGGTTGGGTATGCGGTTGAGGGTTGCTGTTGTCTATGGCTGGGATCGGAATTCCCGATAGGGCTCTTGCGAACATTGGCGTTGTTAGCATTCAGCTGATCCCTGGCAGCTGTAACGGTTGCCGAGACTGCAGCCTGGAACGTAGCTTCATCGAGTAGGAGAGTAGGTTTCTTGCTAGTGGATTGGTTACGCTTGCTCGGAGGCATGGTTTTTCCCTATACGGAAAGGAACTCAAGCGGCTGAGAGACGATGGTTAACCATGGACATATTTGTCCCTACTATATGTAGTATAGTAAATCAAACTACAACAATCATTGCATTAATAGTAATAGTTTTACATGGTTTACAGTACAATACATCAAAGTAATACAAGTAATAATATGTGTGCAGCTTGGTACTAAACTATCTTCATCAAATGCTCCGGGAATGTACCTTTCTAATGCTGACCTGAGAATACAAGTTATTTAAAAAACGAGTATCAGCATTTTTACAAATGCTGGTGAGTTCATAAGTATTTAGTGTCATTTTATTCAAATAACTTTAATAAAAGTGGAAGTTTTAGAGTATCCATTAAATTAGTGTCTTTTCCCGAAAATCCTATATTTTCTTTAATAAAAGCAGTCTTCTACCAAGATTGGACGGAGTTATGTGGTAAAAAGTAGTTTTCCCTTAATCGCTATCATTATCAAAATACAGAATTTGATTATTAAAGAAAGCAAGAGAAATCAGGGAAATAACATATGCCTCAGCAGTGAAGACTGCTGACTAAGGCAAAAGGAATCATAGACTCCAGGAGAGTATCGAACAAACGACACGCCTGGCTCAGTCTAATCAAAGGGAGACACATACCCCAGATGGTACCAAATGAAAGGTACAACTAGCAAGGTCTAAAAACAGAGAATACAGACCCCAGACAGTATCAAATGAAAGATACAGCTAGTAAGGTCTAAAACAGAGAATACAGACCCCAGATAGTATCAAATGAAAGATACAACTAGCAAGATCCAAAAACAGTGTGACTCTGAGAGTGGGCATACAGTGTAAAATATAGTGTAAAATACCGTTACCTTAAGGCCATGAATTATAAGGTAACCTGGGATACTCGTAACCATACTAACCGACACTAGCGTACTTGACGCCCTGCAAGCGTCTATATGAACTATGACATTTGTCACCCCTTGGCTTGGTAGGCCGTGGACTGTAGCTAGCAGTCAGGGCGCGGGGGTGTCAATCCAGTATAGATCTATACACACAATGTCCGCTCTCCCTATAGGAGACTCTGGTTACCAACTAGACGACGGAGAAGGTCGTGTCCTGAAGATGCATCCCAAATAGTGGGTAGTGAATTTCCAATATAAGCGCTAGACTAGTAGTAGAGACTCATAACTGAACTGACTAATGTAAACCTATATGTCTATGCTTGTGTACCTAATATATAACTAATGATCAAATGACCTTCGGACGGACATCCAATCCCACCAGACCACATCTCAACGAAGAAAAGGAAATAGGGCGAACAAGCCTTCCTAAGTCCTTCAACCATTATTTATATGCATCTATACAAGCTTAGGCATACACCCAACTATGTTTGAGTGTGTAACAAGTGGAAACGTATCGTGAAGTATAACCAAATCGTGATGTATAACCGAATCGTGATGTATAACCGAATCGTGTGGAATAACCGAATCGTGAAGTGTAAGCGAACAGTGTGGAATAACCGAATCATGATGTATAAGTGAACAGTGTGGAATAACCGAATTGTGAAGTATAAGTGAACAGTGTGGAGTAACCAAATCATGAAGTATAAGCGTTTAACAAATATAAGTGTATCACGAAGTGGAAACGTTAACAAGTAGGAGTTTAAACTAAGTAAAAGCGAAATAGCAGTATCTAACAAGTAAGAGTATACGACGTGAAAGAGAACTTTGATGAAAACCTTGGAAAAACCTTTATACTTATGACAATCAAAACTTGGTATTCTATGGTAAAATAAGTTTGGAAACCTTTAGAAATTCTTTGGAAACCTTTCATAAACCAGTTTAAAATGAACTTTTATAAAACCGTATAAGTAAGAGTTTTGAACAAGTGAAAACATTTTAGAAAACCATTTATAGTATCCTACTCGGTAAAACAGTTTACAGTGTGGTAAATCCTTGTGCACGCGGATTATCAATCACATGTGATTGATATGATAACTGGCATGTTTAACTTGTATTCCCCCCCCCCCTAATAAAACATGTAAAACATTTAAAAGGTTCACTCAGGGGTATGAACTCACCTGTGTAAGTGGATCCGACGAAGGTGCCGGTTGGTTGCTCGGTGTCAAGTAAAGGCTTGGACACACTTAGTGACCTATTAACATATGATAATATATGTTTACATACAATTAGTACATATAATACCAATTAAACAAGTATACACATCCTAAAGTGCGGAAAACACTTTGATTAAGAGTTTGGAGTGTCCCGGTAACATTTAAAGGCTTGAATGGCTTAGGAATGGAGTTTACTCTCCAAGAGTAAACTCTATATATAGAGTTTACGGCCCTGGGACAACTCCCCATTAGTTTACGGCCGTAAACTTATGGTGGGAGTGTTCTAGGATCCTAAATGACCTTATATCACTTGTAGATTTATGTTAGGTCCAAATATAATGCATATGAAGGGATTTGAAGCTCTTAAGGGACGATTTGAGTAGTTTACGGCCCTAAACTAGGATTTTACGGTCGTAAGCTCCTACACACTCATTCTTTTGGTGTTTTAAGGTCTTAAATGATAGAGGGTAAATTCCTACGCATTTTTCTAAGTCAATTGGGGAGTTTAGGGCACCATTTAACCCCTTTATAGGATTTTACAGCCCAGGCACCCTTTCATGAGGGTTTTACAGCCATGAAATCCATACGGAGTTGCTTTAATCGAGTTTAAGGCCCTTAACTTGTTGGTGGTTGATTCTAGAATTCAATCTAAGGCTATTGGTGTGTTTAAGTGGCTTTTAAACACTCAAACATGAGTTTACTCCCCATGAAGAGGAGTTTATGGCCCAAGCATGTTCTTGGGCAGTAAAATCATGTTTACTCCCCAAAATGCTAGTCCAAGGTGTTCTAAGTCTGATTCCATAAGCCTACAAGCCATATCTAAGCCTTAGGGAGAATTTGGAGGGGTTTTGGGGTTTAAAACCCCATTAAATGGTGTTCACGGTCCAAGAGTGTTCTTGGGCCGTAAACACATGATTTTGTCCCTATTTTATGTTTTAAACACGAATTTTCATGCTAGGTAGGCTATACAACAAGTTAGGATAGTTTACCTACTTGTTTGGGGCTCGAAACGGACGATGTTTGACTCGAAATTAAGTTGTAGAGAGAGAGAGAATGGAGAGAGTGTAAAAAGTCTCCAGTGGACTCCACTCACCCTTATATAGGGGTTGGAGTTGGAGCTCAGTGGTATTCTACCCGATACTGCCGTTGAACGAGGTTTTTTGGTCGCACCCGATTAAACGGTCAAATTTTGACTTGGTGGAAACTAAAAAATTTCAAGGGGAAAATTGTAGTGTTTCTAATTTATTTCTACCATTACCAAGTCATTATAAAAGTCTCAAATTAATTAACCTCTTCCAAAAGGTTAACGGACAGTTTAAAAAAAACGAGGCTTATTAACGGAAGGAGTTAAAAATGACGGAATAAATTTCGGGCTGTCACAGATACTTTCACTAAGTCTGAACAAATTCACATTTTGAAAAAGACTGAAACTTCAACATCTGATGCTCAATCTAATTTTGCTTATATTGAAGATAATTATAACAATATCAGTGAAATTAGTGATCTTGAGGATGTTGATTGTTCTCAGTTGTCTATTATTAATGTTGCATCTTCATCTAAAGGGAAAGAAAAAGTTAATGATTTGTTCGTTAAGAATGATACTAAACAACCCTCAACTTCGAATGTTTGTGATTTGAACTTCGTGAAAATCAGAGACAGTCAAACAGATGATAGTGATGATGAAAAAGATGAGAAACATTCGAAGGAAAAGGTGTTTTCAAAGGAAGAAGAAATTCCTCAAATTGTAGTTGACGAGGTGTATGGTGATACAGAAAAGTATGAAAAAGTGTTGATATAACAAGGTGCTCATTACCTTGAAACAAATATTGTGGTGTATCCAATTTTCAAGTGTACAGATGATGTTGTGTTTCCAAACCAAGTGTTCGTAACAACTGCAAATGTTGAAAATGTCAAACCAGACTTCAAGAAATTGGTGGAACAAGACAATTTGAAAACATCAAATGAAGGTTCTTCGCTAATCAAAGCACAGTTGAAAACAATCTAACGAAGAATTCATATGTTTTTCAAAGACAAAAATCTCAGAGAAAATGGGTTGAAAAATCAAAACTTGAGAAAGAAGTCACCAAACCAATTTTTGAGGAAACGAAAAGTAGGGTCAAATTAAATTCAAAAGAATTCAAAGAAAAAATTGAAAAATTTTCGAAATAAAATAATGTTTCAAAAAGACAAGCAAGAAAGAAAATATTTTGGCAAACAATCGAGTCTCGAAAAACGTCACCTGAATTGTCGAAACCAGTTAAGTCTGTGAATTCAGACAATTATTCAGACAAAAAGAAAAATCCTGCTCATTCAAGCAAAAATGTGTCTGAATCAAAATCACCAAAATATATTTTCAAAGTGAAAAATTCATCTTTTTCAAAAGTAGAACAAGTTTATCGTCCAAAAAATCATACTAAGTTTGAAGTAAAAAAACCAACAAAGTTTTCGAAAGTGTCAAAACCTAACATTTCAAGCAAGATTTCAGATAATTCATTGAATTCTAATTCACCAAAGTTTTTTTCTCAACGTCAACATTTTAAATCAAGAATTGATACTTCCTATGCTGACTCATTTGTTTCAAAACCAAAAAGTGATTTTGTTCTTCAAAAGCCAAATTTTCCTAATCACACGAATAAACAAACATTGAAAGCTTCGCATGAAAAAAGGATAACTTCACGAAAGAATATTGATCACTGGCTCGAAGGAAGAGGAAGAATTTATCAATCAAGTAAATATTCGAAAGATCAAATCAAGGAAGCTTATGAAAAGTATGTAAATACTTCTTCAAATGGAAGTTTGTCATCAAAGGATTCGAATATCTTGGTAAAAGCATGGAAACCAATCACAAAAGCGAAGACCGAATAATCACAAACTCAGAATACGAAGGGTGATGTTAGTATACATACGAAACAAACAAAACCTTATGTTTCAATCCCTACACATAAAGATGTGGACATTATTAATAGTCTCAAAACTAAAGTTTGTGATCTAGTCAACAGTTATTCTTTCAAATCTTTGTTGAAATCTAATTTCCAAGGACCCAAAAAGCCTTGGGTACCTAAAATGTTACAATGATCGCATGTACTTTGTGACAAGCAATATGATAATAAATGGTACATTGATAGTGGTTGCTCTTGTCACATGACTGGGAAGAAGGAGAATCTTAGAGACTTTCGAAGCCTGAAAAATGTTGGAGTTGTTAAGCTTGAAAATAATCAAAAGTGACAAATCAAAGGATATGGAAAAATAAAGAATGGTCAATTCACAGTGAATCGAGTTGCTTATGTCAAAGGTTTACACCACAATTTGATCAGTGTATCACAACTTGTGGTCGACACTGGAAATCAAGTACTTTTTAACATAGAAGGAAGCATTATTTCGAATGTTTACACAAAAGAAGTTTTGATTAAATCCAAATGGAAGGGTGAAATGCTTACTTTCGACATCAATCCAATTGTGGGTAAACCTGATGTATGTCTTCTTTCGAAAGCTACATCAGATCTTAGCTGGCTATGGCATCGAAGACTTCCACATCTCAACTTTCGAAATATCAACAAACTTGTTGTGCAAGATTTGGTAAGAGGTTTACATGTACTTAAATTTGATAATGATTCTTTATGTGCAGCTTGTGAAGTTGGCAAGCAACATAAACAAGGTCATCCGATCACAATTGATTCAAAGATTGTTGAACCACTGGAGCTTTTACATATTGATTTATGTGGTCCTTCGATAGTTTCAACTCTCAACAAAAAACTATATATCTTAGTTATTGTTGATGATTTTTCCAAATTCACATGGGTTTATTTTCTCAGATTAAAATCCGAAGTGGCGCAAATCATGATTGACTTTATCTAGAAAATGGAAATTACCTTGAAAATGCTTGTTCGCAAAATCAAGAGTGATCATGGAACTAGGTTTAAGAACAATGTTCTTGATTTTTATTTTTAGTGGAAAAAGGCATTTCGCATAATTTCTCTTCACCATACACTCCGCAGCAAAATGGTGTAGTTGAACGAAGAAATCGATCTTTATGCGAAGCTGCCAAGACTATGTTGGCATATGCGAACTTACCACAATATCTTTGGGCTGAGGCAGTATCCACTGCGTGTTTTACTCAGAACAGATCTTTCATTCATCGATGTTTTAATATTACACCTTACGAAATTCTAAATAATCGGAAACCTAATGTAAAATTCTTTCATGTCTTCAGATGCAAGTGTTTTATTATGAATCTCATGGATAACCTTTCGAAATTTCAAGCTAAAGTTGATGAAGGGATTTTCCTAGGGTATTCGCATAATTCAATGGCATATCGTGTATTGAACAAGCGTACACGAAAAGTGGAAGAAACTTTTAATCTTACATTTGATGATTATTATATCAAACAATCTACACAACAATTTCAAAATCTTCCAATTTTGAAAGAAAATCAAGATGAATCTGAACCAATGCAAATGTTGGACATTGATTATGATTTGATATTTGGACTTTCAGATCATGCTGGAAATGCTGAAGAAAAAGCTCCGGATAATCATATCTCTGAACTTTCGAAGCTAACTGATGGCTCAACATCACCTCCTCAAGAAATAGGCGAAAGTATGCAAAATGATCTAATGGAGGGGGAGCATTTGGATTCGAACACTCTGACGGAGGGTGAGCATTCTTTCGAGGGGGAGAATGAGAGACAAAATGCTGATGTTGAGGGGGAGAGATTAAATGCTAATGATGAGGAGGAGCTATTACAAAATAATGAAAATTATCATGATGTTAATGATGTGTGTTCAATTGCAGGTTCAGATAATGATGAATTGTACGAAGACGAACCTTTGGACTTCGATCCAGCTTATCCACCAATGGACAAATGGACAAAAGATCACCCGAAGGAGCAAATAATTAGTAATCCACAAGAGGGAGTTTTAACAAGGGCTCAAATTCGTGCAAAGAATGAGGTATTAAATACTCATCAAGAGTTTTGCATGGTCAATATTTTTATCTCTAAATTGAACCAAAGATAGTAAAGATTACAATGGAACACTCAGATTGGGTTGTTGCAGTGCAATCTGAATTGTCTGAATTTGAAAGAAATAAGGTTTGGAGATTAATTCATAAGCCAAATAATGTTTCGATTGTCGGGTTAAAATGGACTTTCAAAAATAAACTGACAAAGATGGAAATATCATTCGAAACAAAGCCAGACTTGTTGTTAAGGGGTACTCTCAACAAGAAGGAATTGATTACGAAGAAACTTTTTCCCCTGTCGCAATACTCGAGGCGGTTCGTATATTTTTGGCTTATGCAGCTCACAAAGACTTTGATGTTTATCAAATGGATGTGAAGTGTGAATTTCTGAATGGAGAACTCGAAGAAACTGTGTATGTGGAACAAACTCCAGGTTTTGTTAACGAAGAACACTCTGATTATGTTTATATCTTAGATAAGGCAGTTTATGGTTTGAAACAAGCACCACGAACTTGGTATGCAACTCTTACTTCATTTTTGAAGCAATATAAATTTAAACAATGATCAGTTGACCCCACATTATTTCGTAAGAAAGTTGGGAATCATCTTATGTTTGTTCAAAATTATGTTGATGATATTATATTTGGCTCAACTGACCTTGCTTTGTCTAAAGAGTTCGAAGACTTGATGAAAAGTAAGTTCGAAATAAGCATGATGGGAAAAATTAATAATTTTCTTGGTTTAAACATTCGTCAAAGCAGAGAATGAATCTTTATTAATCAAGAAAATATACAAAGAATCTGCTAGAGAAGTTTGGGTTAACGAATAGCACAAAATTACGCGTTCCAATGGCAACTGGGATCAAACTAACTCCTTTGTTAGATAAACTCGCAGTTGATCTTAATTTATACAGAAGCATGATTGGATCTTTACTATATTTGACTGCTAGTAGACCTGATATCATGTTTTCTGTATGTAATTGTGCTAGGTATCAAGCAAATCCACGAGAACCACATCTCACTGCTGTAAAGAATATCTTTCATTATCTCAAAGGAACTCCTTCGCTAGGATTGTGGCATCCTTCGAATACAGTGTTCTTTATTCAAGCATATTCGGATGCAGATTTGGGAGGTTGTAATCTTGACAGGAAAAGCACAAGTGGAGGATGTCAATTACTCGATGGTAAGTTGGTGAGCTGGCAATCGAAAAAGCAGACATGTGTTTCAATCTCAATGGCTGAAGCTGAATATGTTGTTGCTGCTGCATGCACTTCACAAATAATATGGATTCAAAGTCAATTACGTGATTATGCAATTAACATGAAAAATGTTCCTTTATATTGTGATTCACAAAGTGCAATAAGAATTTGTCATAATCATGTGCAACATTCAAAGACTAAACATATAGCTCTTTCGTTATCACTTCTTCAAAAATCATGTGGAGGAAGGAAATATTGAAGTACATTTTGTGAAAACAACGGATCAGTTGGCTGATATTTTCACAAAATCTATGGATGAAAAATCGTTTGTATGCATTTTGGAAGTACTGGGAATGATTGATGGAAATTCAGTTCCATGCGAAATAGACAAACACTGATTACAAGAAAACGACAAAGAAAAATCATTAAGTGTTCAAAGGTTACTGTTCACAGTCAACTCTTCGAATGCTTCGAATTCGTATGATTGGTATTTTTATTAGCTTGATAAAACTTCGAATATTTGCAACGAGTACTTTTAATTGGTTTGTTCTTAATTTTTGAAAAATCAAAAACATCAAAAAGATTTTCTTATTATTTTGTTCTTAATTTTTGAAAAATCAAAAACAACAAAAAGATTTCGTTTCTTCTTTCTTTTTAAATACTATGTTGTAGATTTTCATGAAGATACAAAGAGGATAAGGCTTACAGTTCTAGGGTGAGGTACATTTATCATTCTATTCTTTGAATTTCAAATTTTATACTAGTTAAGATGTCCCTAGAAGCATGTTGTTGCATGTTGTCCGAAGCCTTGAAATGACTCAATGTTTGAAAGCCTTAATGAAATTTCCATACGAAGATTTCTTCCCAATTAGGCTTACATTCGCATTAGTTCACTGAGATACCTTACTCTTCTCACATAAGTTAAGAGTTTACTGTTTGGTCCTAAATAACAATGGTACATGTTCCTTCGTATACCAATCTTTTTCATATCAAAGTTCTTACACTATCACACACGAACACATATGTCCAAGAGGTTTCTGATTAAACAAATCGAAACTTAGATATATCAAAAATCTGTGTTTATGATCAAACATCATGAGACCCTGATGGAAGTGAAACCGAATTCAATTAAACTTTAAGGAATTGACGGGGAACTTAGTTCCAGATTTTAACGTAACATTTGTTTTTGTACCATCGTTCGAAACTCCAAATCATATTCATTTCTTATGCGAGGTCTTGATTAAACATTCGAAACCCATGATTTTTGTTACCCAACAGGATCCAGAATACAAATTTTTTCTTGAATATGATTTCAGTGTGAGTTTTATCTGAAATTCCATGTTACTTAAAATTTTTTCAAAGCAAACTTGTCACTGACTACATTGGTCAAACAAGTAATTTCTGTTACAATTACTCACCTTATGTTTAGGTTAATATGTAACGAAATCCATTAAACCACCTCAAAAGCCTTTTAAAAGAAGCCATTTGATACTTATTTACAAGTATTCAATTGTCATTCATGGGAAAATACATAATCTATTGATTATCTCTCTTGATAATTAACGAAGCAATCTTTGTCTGGGGTTTTAACTGTCTTCGTGTTAAATTAAATTTTTGACATCGCTGACTATCCAAATTTTTTTTGCTTCTTATCTTTATTCTTTCACACTTGACACACACGAAATCCTTGAGGTTCTGAGTAATACCAACTCAGGCTGATGATTTCAAAAATCTAGCAAATGAGTTTACTTTGAAACCATAAAGTAAAAGAGCCTTGACTCCATCCGAAGGGTTCCGACGGTTACTATTCTATTGGGGCAAACAATCCAAGCTGTTTGAAGGGACTGTTTTAATTCTGTGCGGGTTTTGAGGAGACGTGACAGTTACTTTATCACACATGGTTACTTTTTCATCATCATGACGCGGGTTTCTCGGTGACACGTCACAAATCATTAAATGCTTATCCCGCTTTGATTTCAAAATTCAGCGTTACATATAAAAGGGGATTCAAGGGTTCATTATCAGTTTACGCTTTCATATTCCCAAATTTTCTCTGATAAACATCCAACTCTCAAACCCTAACAATGGCGACTGCTAATCTTGATGCAACTTTGTCTCACCCACCGATGATGTAACCTCATTGCCGATAATTAAGATTCAAGGAACAAATTATCAAGTTGAAGTAAATGTCTCTCACTACCCTGAAGAACTGAAAAATGCTTATTTTTGCTCTGAAAAGTTCCGTATTATCAAAAGCTATGTTCAACTCATTCTCTGTTCCTCTATCATGGTTGTCTTAAGCTGGATCAACAGCAACTTACTCTAAAGCCTTGGATGCAGTGTTGTTTAATCTTGTGACTGATAAGAAGGTTAGACTTTCAAAGAAGCTTTTCTGCCAAATTATCAAGATACCTAATTCTCCGCCATACGTCGCTTTTACATTCCCACAAATTGTCCACATGTTCAATGAAATGGGTCATCAACCCCAATTGGCAAAGATCAGTGATTTCAAGAAGTCAGGACTTCCGAGTGTTTGGAATTTTTTGTTCGGCATTTTTCTCAGATGCTTGACCGGAAGAACTGTTGGGTTGAATAAGGGGCGGATGGAAGTTTATGCGATGGTTGCAGGTCTATACTACGATCTTCAGGTTGATTATTCTACTCAATTATGGAAGGAGTTCTTGAAGAGTATAGAGAACACAAATGCTATTCATGGCATTTCGTGTGCTCGATATTGGAGTTTGATCTTACAATATTTTTATGAGAAGGAAGGAATTTTGGTTCCAACAGATGAAGAAAAGGTTGTGTTTCATGTTTATAGTTGTCCGAAGGATGCAGCTGACGATACTGATGAATTTCCATTTGTTGCTCGCATTTCGGATGCTATGCTGAAAAGGGTTCATCCCACCAACACCATTCTCATTACTTACTTACAAACAATTGATACTTCTGTTGAAATCGGGGTTCTTTTGGGTAGAGAAAAAGAAAAAAAGACTAAACGTTCGAAGAAGGTTGTTGTTGAATCTTCTAAGAAATGTGTCAAAGAATCTACATCAACAAAGAGTCTGAAGAAAGTACCAATCTCAGAAGCCGAGCCAATCCAACCAGAAGTTGTTGTTGCTGATACCCCTTCGACTCAAAAGGAAATCATTCCTTCGAAGACTAGTGTTTTTCGAAAAATCAAGATGAAGTCCAAGCATAAGAGTCGATCACCTCTTACGAATGTTGTTCGCAAACCACAGGTTTCGCATCAAGGTGTTATTTTTCATGAAATTCCTGCCCCTGCTTCACCATCTTCTAAGAAGATAAGGGCCTACAGACATGGCCAAACACATATCGAAGAAGAAGAAGAAGAAGAAAGGTAGGGTGATTATTTCGTCAAAGTCTACTGCTGATGAAAATGAAACAATTCCGGAGACACCGGAAGCTGACCTTCAGAAAGATACCTCTCATATTGCATCAACTGATGTAACATCACCTGAAGTTTTGATTTCCAAGATAGTTTCATAGACAGGTGAGAATCTAAAACAACACGCGGCTACAAAATCAACTCTACTAATCACTTCTAGAAGATGCATAAGAGAGAGTAGTTGTTGGATCCAAAGTCTCAAGTGAAGCACCACAACTTCAAGGTTCCTCCTTTACCACCAAGATCACCAAAATGACTCTCCAAGCTTCAAAATACACTCACACACTTTAGGGTTTTGAAATAGGGATGGAGTTTGGAGTTAAGGAAGTGTGTGTGGCTATAATGATACTTAAATAGGATCCAAACCCTAAAATTTATGGTTTGCACCTTGGCTACGTACACCCAACGTACGCAAGCACTGCCTAAAATTACGAAAATGCTCCTTGGGACTAAATTTTCAAACCATATTCAAAGCAAAGGTCAAAAATGGAATACATGGAAATCAAGATGTTACACATGACACGACTATAGCATAAAAAACATAAAAGACATTAAACAAAACTACACATTATTCTTAACCATGGCGATGACTCTAAATGAACATAATGCAAATTCAAATGATACTAAAGAACCAACAATTTCATGATATTGTGACATATCCATCTTCCATCACCATCTATATCATCGTTTTTCACTTCCTTGTAGGCAAGATAATCGGCAACATCCAAATGTTTCATTTCTAGTTGATCTTTGGAAAAATAATTTTGAACAAAGTTTGTTTCTACATGTTTTCTTTCTTTAGACTTTAGAGAAGCTTGATAGAGATTAAAAAAATTCTTTGGAGTGTCACATGTACGAGACGAATGACTGGTCATTCCACATTGGTGACAAAAAATTTCAACTTTCATTTTGCCTTAACAACTTTTATCATTAGGATGTGGGTTTTTGTTATTTTCTCACTTCTGGTGGTTTCTTTTATCTTATTATTGTTGGGATGATAATTATAATGGCCTCCACCACATCCATGACCTCGGCCACGACCATGGCCACAATCAGGGTTAGACTCGTGACCATTATAATTATATGATGTTGCATTCACCTTAGGTAATATAGTAGAATTGTTCGGACGTGATTGGTGATTTTTCATTAAGAGCTCACTATTTTGTTTAGCCATAAGAAGACATGATATTAATTTACAATATTTTTTAAAACCTTTATCACGATATTGCTATTGTAGGAGCATGTTAGTGGCATGAAAAGTAGAGAACGTTTTCTCTAGCATGTCTTCATCAGTTATAGTCTCACCACATAGTTTTAGTTGGGAAGTAATTTTGAACATGACTAAATTATAATCACTCACAGATTTAAAATCTTGTAGCCGAAGGTGTAACCAATCAAAACAAATTGTAGGAAGTATCATCGTTTTTTGATGACTATACCTCTCTTTCAGATTATTCCAAAGATCAATTGTATCATTGACAGTGAGGTGTTCAACTTTTAATCCTTCATTAAGATGACGGCGAAGGAAAATCATTTTCTTAGCCTTTTCTTGGTTTGATGCTTCATTTGAAGGGTTTACATCTTTTATGGTGTTTCCAAGACCCATAGCATCAAAGTAAATTTCAAAATCAAGGATCCATGATAAATAATTTTTTCAACTAATGTCAAAAGCCATAAACTCATGTTTGGTAAGCTTTGCCATAGTGAAAGTACTAATCAAAATAAAGAGTTGTATGTTAGGCGATTGTTAGTTAAGAAGTTTCATAAAATTACTTGTGAGCATTATACATGTTAACTTATATATATATATATATATATATATATATATATATATATATATATATATATATATATATATATATATATATATATATATATGTATGTATGTATATATATATATATACATATATATGTGTATATATATATATATGTGTATATATATATATATATATATGTATATATATGTATATATATATATATATATATATATATATATATATATATACACACACACACATATACCTGACAATGACAAGAGCGACAAGAAGTTGGAGCTTTATTGTAGAGTCGTGTTATAACGTGTATTATAGAGTAAAAAAAAGATATGAAAGTGTAGAAAACTTTTATTCTAATATTTGCGATGAAATCGTCAACTGTCTGATACATATAACTCACTATTTATACTACCAAAATAAGATGAAAGATGAGTTGTAATATGAATTCACATTATGATGGTATTACACTTATAAAACTCAATAAAATGGTTGTCACTAATGCTAAATAATGATGGGGAGTTATAGGCTAAATGAGTGATCTAATGATCATTCACAAACTAATATTTTTTAACAACCTATTGTTTATAGTGGTCTGTTGATTTTGACCGGGGAAATCTGTCTTCAAAGAGATCCTCTAAAAGTTTCTCTCTATTTAATATCTTGTTAATATCTTGTGTTATATGTGATCTTACAAACAAGAAAACAAAACAACCAAAAAAAAATTGTGTCCTATTTAGATAGTCCATAGCCAACTAGGACTAAAAAATATTTAGGTGTCCATAACCACTACCGATTAAGGCTGTGTTTGACGCACCACAGCTAGCTGATAAGTTAGCTTATTTTTCAAGTTTTTTTATGTTGTCGTGTTTAGTAAGCCAAAAAGTAGCTTATAAGCTAGCTTTTTGAAAAGCTACTTAGACTAGCTTTTTAGGAGCTTTTTTAAAATTTTCCAAATACACCCCTTAATTAACTATAGAAACACATACTCTTACATGTCCTTTTATGTAATTTTATATATTTCAACTAGTTTTACCAAACGTTATTTTTTATCAGCTAGCTTTTCAGTTATCAGCTATCTTTTTATTTAGCAGCTAGCTTTTCAGCCATCATCAAGCTTTTCAGCTAGTCCGCCAAACATAGCCTAAATTAAATTTTGTGGCTTCTAAATATATTAAATGATTTAAATTTAAATATCCTTGGAATAACGACTTTTGAATGGCATTGTGAAAAGATTTCCATGGTGTGTTTAAAATTGTTGAGTTGCAAACATATTTTGCCAAGTCTTATCCTTTGGGCTGCAACATTCTTTATGCTTAAAACTAAATTTAATGGATGTCTTCCAGGCCAAAATTGAAGGGATGTTGAAAGGAATAACTGCTCGCTTTTTATTTCCTTTCTAGGCTTTTGGGTTTGATAAAGACACCGTGTAATATCTGAGTACGATGGAATGCTAAATCGGCCCGCAATGCTCCTAACAAATTCATGCATAAGCCCAAGTTTGTTTTTATATTCCGTATTCGGTAATATGTGTGGGTCAATTTTGCATACAGTAATAATTGGACACGGCGCTTGAAGCTTTGAAAAATATAAAATACATGAAAACTAATAGTTCATAAAAATTATTTGAAATAAAAGAATTTTTTTCTTTTGAAAAAAAAAAACTAAAAACTTAGACTATTGTAGGAAACTTTTTCTTTGTTTGTAATTTTTTTTAAAAGAGAAGCTCAATGCCAACATACCAATAATAAAAACAAAAGCTCTTTAATTCGACCATTTAGCAGACAATTACAGTATGTACGTCAGCTGGGGCCCAAGACCGAATAGGAATGGAATATCGTAGGGTTGATTGCAGTTGCAGGTAAATATAGTAGCAGTACAAAATGCTTAAATTCATGGTAAGTAAATATAAGGGAGTATAATCAATTTAATTGTTGACTTAATATTGCAAACACGAAATGCAACTACAAACTCACGGATGATGGTTCATCTACCTCTTCCTATGATCGGCCACATAAGTCCTTAAGGAAGGTGATTGAGTGAGACCATACGGGGCCACTGTTGTATTCATCTGGCCTCCGTTCTTTTGCTTCATCCTTTTCCTTGCCAAGTAGCCTCTAACCCAAGGCGTCAAGTCTTCATTGATCTTTATCATGAAGAAAAAAATAATGCGGTAGACGATAATCATACTAAATATAACCCCAAGGTCAATCCATTTTGATCTCGACACTGTGATTTGGAAAACATATTCCAAAATATATTCCCCTGGAATCTTTGGTAGGTCGGGTGTTTGGTTGTCAAACATCAACCCAACAAGATCGTTCTGGTATTGCCCCTGAACAATGAGAATAATAATAATAATAAGATTATAAGATTATATATAAACGATCAGAATCAGATCAATCTGAGGCTCAGGGTATATACGGTATTTCACAACACAACGCATGGCTTGAAAGAGTACTGTACGTACCTGAAGAGCCCAGAAGTGGAAACTGATGTACGACATAGGGTAACGCCAGACAGGTTTAGGGATGTCATTAGGGAGTCGGAAGTAACCGGATACCAACATGAATATACCCTGCATGCATTCATCGATCGTGTTTTAGTATGAATTAAGATAAAAACTAATTAAATTTATGAATCTGTTAGCTAAAATTAACCTGAATTCCGGCCCCAATGATGATGCCCATGAGGAAGTTGGGAACGACGCTAGCGATGGCCATCATGAGGCTTTCAACAACGGTGACACTTGAATACAGACACAATACGAAGAAGAGATAATGCACAAATCCAGGGTGAAGACGAACCATGTAGTAGCATATTGTTCCAGAGATAAACGTGATTAGTATCAAAAAAGGCATCGCGGATATGGTGTTGCTGATCACAAACGCAGTCACACCATAATGACCGTTCAGTCGTTCTCTTTGAAAAACCTGCAATAATAGTACTATTAATATTCATACATGGTTTATGCATATATGAGTATATATATATGTTAATTAATTTTTGACCTTCATATCTTCGACAAAGGAAGGAAAGCCTCCGATTGACATGAACGTGACAAAACCAAAGACAAAGGAGGCACATGCTCCTCTTGCTAGAATTGAATTGTAGCCTGTTCCAACGTTGAAATAGATGGTTCCGATGCAGACAGTGACCAAAACGTATATCACCAGCCGCAACCAGTAGTAACCAAAGTCCCTTGACATGTTAACAAATGAACGTTTCGTCAACATAAACGACTGCATCAAGAAACTAGCCTGGCTGCCTCCCGAATCCAAAACCGTTCCTTTCTGCATCCATCCATCAGTAAATTAAATTAAAGCTACACATGTTTGTTTTCATAATTACAAAACTAGTACTTACGACTTTTGACATGTTCTCTACTCTCTCATTTGCTGAGTAACAATACTGAGAAGTACGATAGTAGTCGGTAAGCGCTCGAATAGCTTCGGCTGTTGTTACTTTCTCCAAAGGGTCATCGCTCGCTTCAAACTGATCCATATCATTCAAAATCAAATTCTTATGGGTATATCAACTGGCTTCAATAATAATTAATTAATGAACCAAATACCATACCCTTAGTTTCATGGACCCTTTCAGGGTGGCCTTCACTTTGTCGAAATCGGAATTAATGCACCTAAGAAAATGATCTGAAGGGTTTCGAAGAGCCGGGCATGGAAAACCAGCTTGCGAGAAAAACTGCAAATTAAGTAATGATATAATTAATCATCTACTCTATACATGATATATCTTTTTTCCTTTTGAAAAAATAAAAGGTCGAGTCTTGCCTCGTAAGCTTCGGAAGCAAGACCGAAGTAAACGGTTTTTCCTCCGGATAGCAGGTACAAACGGTCAAACAGCTCGAAAACTTCACTGCTTGGTTGATGAATTGAAGCGATTACTGTCCTGCCATCTCTAGACAGGCCTCTTAACGTCTGAGTAACAAAGAACGCCGAAGCACTGCGGAAAATAAATCACGAACGAAATTAAGCAAATTGCTTCTTTAATTAAATAATTAATTATACGTACCTATCAAGGCCGCTGGTTGGTTCGTCGAGGAAAAGCAGTCTCGGTCTCATCAAGATTTCCAGGGCAATGCTAACTCGACGTTTTTCACCGCCGCTAATACCACGCAAGTGCCAGTTCCCGATTACTGTATCCGCGCAGTCTTGGAGCCCCATTTCTACGATGGTGCTCTCCACCAATGCTCGTTTCTCCGACCACGGCATCTTATCCGGGAGCCTTAGTCTTGCCGAGTATGAGATTGTCTCACGAACCGTAAGTGTTCCGATTAGGTTGTCGTCTTGTGTTACATACGCCTATATGTATATGTATGTAAATCAATCGCTAATAACAAATACTAACTAAAAGCACACACACACACTTTGAAAACAAGTTAATTAATTTATCGTCATTAATTAAAAAAGTAATTAGTTTAATACTAATAGACTTACAGCAGTGCCAAAGGAGAGCTTGGTTTTACGGCCATTAAGGAACACATTCCCTGAAAGGAAAGCATTGGTTGCAAGTCGACTGGAAAGAGCATCGAGCAGCGTCGACTTCCCGGAACCAGAAGGACCCATAAGCGCAGTAAACGTTCCCGGCTCCGCATATCCCGTCAGTCCTTCCAACACATTCTGAGTCTCTCCGTTGCTCAGCGTCACCATCACAGTCAGATCCTTCCACGCCAGCCTTGCCGACACATCTCCCACCATCTCTACGCTCGTTTTCTCTTTCCAAATCGTCTCGCTTAACGGACTCAGCCCTCCAACCACCATCCCGTTCCCCGTCGGTTTGTTCGCTTCTATCTCCATCATCACTACCTCACTATTCGAAGATCCTTTGTTTGTCATCTTAATTCGTCTTTATAAATTTAATAACAGCTCAACTCAACACAACAGATCGATCGATCGATGATTGTTATAATATTTCAGTGGGCTTAATTTCAAGTTGCAGGATATATATATGATTCAAGAAAGATGCCCATTCGTTATGAGCGGAAGAGAAACAGGGGAGGATCTTGTGAGGAACTGAAAACGGAAGAAATGTGTTGTGTGTGAAGGTGAGAAGGTGAAGGAAGAATTGTTGTGAATATGGTTTTGTTTGACTGGTCGAGCAAAAGCATGCTTTGAAACAAGAGGGGACATATCAATATTATCACTGCAACAAATTCCAAAATTCATAAATACTTTTAGATGATATATAACAACATAATTTGTCTTTTTACATATTTGTCCTAACAGAAAAAGATATTAAAATTTACAAATTAGATCTTATATATACATTATTTTTTATACTAAGAACATTATATAATTTACCTTTTTAATGTTAGCATTTAACTTAATTAAACCCATCAATATATCTTATTTTATAACCTCAAAAATTATCAAAATTAAGTTATCCTAACATTGTAGACTCAGTATTGTGAATAATCATAGAAGTTTTTTGTTGACTTATCGAGTATTATTTATATTTATATATATACTAAGATTATTTTGTTATCATATTTATTTTAAGAAAAACCTTCAATAAAATCCTAAAGTTTTGGTCCAGTTTACATTTTAATCCTAAATTGATTTGTGTTTACGAAAAAAAAATCCTAAAAACCAGCAAAAATTTGTATTATCATCCTTTTTGACCGGTTGTAATTGGTAACATATTTATTTGAGACCATTTTATAAACTCACTCAAAATATTAAGATTTTTTTGCAAACAAAATTATTAGAATCGATCAAAAATGATCAAAATGCAGAAAAATCATAATATTTTTGTTTGCAGAAAGTCTTAGCCTCCGTTTAATAGTTTTTATCCGGGAAAGTGATGTTTGGAAAAGTGTTGTATGAGAAAGTTTTCTAATTGGAAAAGAAATCATGTTATTTGATTGTATATCTGATTGACTGTGTTGAATAATGAAAAATGACAATATTACTCTGTTGTTCTATACTGTGATGAATGATGTTGTTGAATAATTATAAAAACATACAAATTGTCATACAAAATCAAAATTACACAATAATCATTTAAAATCCAACTAAAATGTCGATTAAGTTGTTTTTAGTTTATTTTAAAATTAATGTTACGTCGTTATTCTTTCTAGCAAATAAATTTTTTTTTATAACTTAACATATGATTCTTGATTCAGTTCATGTCCAATAATGGTGAGATGGATGAATTTTTTCAAAATATATTAAGATGATGGTAGTGTTGTCCAAAAAAAAAATGAATCCAATAAAAATGAATTAAAAAAATTAACTAAAAGAAATTAATAATCCAATAAAGTAATATTTATTAATATATAAATATTATATATTTACAAATAATATTTTTTTAATATATAATAATCCAATAAAAAAAGAATTAATCCATTAAAAAGAAATAAAAAATAATTATTTAAAAGAAATTAATACTCTAATAAGAAATATTAATAAATAAATATTATATATTAAAAATAATATTTATTAATATATAATAAATCAATGAAAAAGAAATTAAAAAATATTTAAAATAAATTAATAATGCAAGAAAGAAAGAGACGAAGTTTGAGGCACAATTGTATTTCCAACCTATTCAGCCAGAAAATATGATTTTTGAGTTTTCTGAGAAAAACATATCTTATCGTAAAAGACTCGTTTTTTTATGTATATCAAACAGTCTTTTCGGTCCATTCAGGCAGAAATATTTGTTTGAACCTGGAAAGATATCTATCAAATGAGACATTAACATTTTGTATCAGTTTACGAAATAATTCAAAATTAATTTGTTACCGGTTCCAACCGATCAGAAATTGTCAAAATGCAAATTTTTGTTGGTTTTTAAAACTTTTTCGTAAACAAAAATTAATTTGTGACTAAAACGTAAAGTGATATTTCCTTTATTTTAAACAATCTAACTTTTTTCTTTTTCAAATTGCTAAATATAAAATTTTATTTTATTTAAAGGGTTTATTTTTTGTACTATTAATATAATATATTTAATTTGTAATTCAAATTTTGTATTTAATACAAAACATAAATCAAGATATCAAATAAACTAAGAAAAAAATTTAGGATTATTTTTCAAAATAGTTGACAAGATTTAAATATATTAAATATAACTTAAATCGAAATGACATATTATATTTATAAATTTTTCTAAATGGGTTACAAATCAATTAAGAATAACAAATAAAGCTAACATAAAACTATAAATACAACCAAATCGAGTGTAATGACCATTGATTGACATGATTCCACTAAATCTCTTTTAAAATTTTTGGCTTTGCAGTGGAGATTGATCGACATGATTCCACTAAATCTCTTTTAAATTTTTTGGCTTTGCAGTGGAGATGGCTAATTGTATTTAACTTTTTTTATATATAATTTTAACTAAAACAAATCGATATCTTTTTTTATATGATGTTATTTTTATGGTAATATAGTTTTGTCTCATGTAACTCGTAAAAATATAAAATATATTAGACCACTCGCTTAGTTGATACTTATATGTAATATAAGATTGATGGCATTTAATTAGTAAACTCAAATATGATGTTGAATTTAGTAACGAGTTTGGTTCATAAATGTTTAAATACATTTTAGCTAATTATATATGTAGTTTCAATGTGTTCTCATAATGATCTTGGTTAATATATTTATATCATAAGAATTTTTTTTATTGCAAGTATATTAGGTATCTAATAGTTTAGGATAGTGTTCGGAAACATGAAAACAATCACTTAAGTTAGTCAATTGTTTACTTAAGCATAAAAACTAATATTTTATACTTAATAATGACTTACTTATGTAAAAAAACATACATACATCAATAATTTATATTATTTTTAATTTATATCTGTCGATTGTGAAACCAATAAATTCGGACGTCTAGGTGTCGCGTAAGCCCATTTTATTTATACTCCTATTTAAGTAAATTTGGCTTATGAAGACTGAAGGGCATAGATGAGATGGGGCCCACTTAATCCCTTTGGAACAGCTACCAATGAAATTCATTGGGATAATTTTGTAAAAACCACTCTTGTTCCTTGTTTTTTTTTTTTTAATTATTCTCATAAAAGCAACACCTAACATTTTCATTTTTTTTTTTTTTTTTTCATATTTATCTATAGCATCAGTAGGTTATAATTCTTTACAGTTTAGACGGGTTACTAAAGCAATAACTTCGGGGTACGACTTTCTTTAGAAGGAATATTATTGTTCATTTAGCCTTTGTATATATAATTAAAGTTTAAGACTAAGATTTTGTAACATAGAGTGTTGAATATTTTTGGAAAAAAAGAATAAGTCGTTTAGAAAGCCCAAAATAACATTGAATATGCGTGCACTGCTCCTGGATATGGATAGGCATATTCATAGCATGCTTTAATTCAACTTTCCAAACCAACTGGATTTCAGCCATTGTTAATTTGCTGTTCAATGTTTTTTGGCCCCGTCAACCTTTCCTTCCGCCAATCAAGTTTGGTCGCCATAAACATCATCACAACTCATTTTCATATTATAACTAACTCCCAAATAAATAAGGGGAGGTAAGCATGATGGAAATACAAACACAAAACAAACCCTGGACCTCAAAATATCATCATTTTACAAACTCGGTAATTAAAATATATGACATTTCTAACAATACTAATTTAAATTTTCACAATTTTGGTACTTAATAATAAAAAGTAGAAAGAGAGTTGATATCCATGCTTAAGTCATAGGTTCAACCTTGTCGTCGCTCTATCCATATATATACATACTCTTCATGACTCATATCCATTTCACACGTCAATTCGATAACAAATCTTGTCTTCAATATATCATGTATATATTTATCACAATTAAGATATTTGTCATTATATTATAAACATACACACGTATATAACCATAATTACCAATCTTTACTACTAAACTAGAGTTAATTGTCATTTAGTGAAGTGTCTAATTGTCAAAGTGAAAAACTTTTTATAGGTCTTTAATTGAGGAAACTCATTAATACTCACCCATCAACACCACGACTACTACCACCACCACCGTCTACCTCTTCAATTGCAGCTTGGTTTTTTGGTAGGGGCATTTATGAGGGACAGGTAGATGTTGGTGGGTTGCATTTATTTCAATAATATCTCAAATCCAATTCAACTTCACATGCTCCATTCCCTTTATCAAATCAGAGTTTTCAGCTTCCACATTTCTTATGGATTTTTATTTAAAAACTTTTAAATACCTTTTTTATGTTATATAAAATTAATATGATAAATGTGATTATAAAAATTATATTAAAATAAACGGACTTCGATGCTTCTTCTAATACATTTTAGACAATTTTTTTACCTTTGTACTTGTAGTAATTTTTATGGCGGTATTCTTACCTTTACATATGGAATCTTTCAAAATATTAAAATAAATACCTTTTTTTACGTATCTGTTTTAGCCAACTTTCTAAATGGAATCTTTCAAAATGTAAAATTAAATATAAAGTAAATGAACTATTAGAATTTGTTAGGTAATAAATTGTGATTTATACTTTTATTTTCTTAACCTATTATAATTCTTGGTCTAGGATAGAAAACACCACGTTTTAGTGTTGATTGGACCGAAATCGCATGTGATTTCGGTTAAGCCTTATATTGTTTTGTTTGAGTTTTGGGTTTGGGCTTGGTTATTAGGTCTAGATATAAATACTGTCATTTATGCCTTGTAAAGGGTGTTGGACGTTCTTGGGACTGTCATATGCTAAGAACGTGATTTGGAGAGATCTAGAGAGAAACCAATGTGTAATCGGAATCTTATGTACTGGAAGAGTGATCAATAAATCGTGTGCATTGAAGATTAATTACTTGTTCTTATTCATATTTATCTTGCATTATACATTTTGATTGAGATTCTGCACCATCAAAGTAAATCCGATTGATTCCTAGGAGAATTCGGGACTTACAAGTTATATCAGAGTTTGGATCAGTATCAATTAGGGTATTGCAAACGGTTTTTCTTGGAGTTTCTTGGTGTTTTTTATTTATATTTTTATGAAATTTTGACCATTGTTCTTCGTGTTCTTCATATTTTTGAAGTTTTGACCATTGCATATCATGGACAAAAGATACTTAAAAGTGTTTGAATTATGTTTTCAGTCCAAAGGTGAAGCTCGGAAGCAAAAGGAAGCAGGAGAAGCGGTTGGAAGCTCGGGAAATGAACAAAAAAGAAAACCACCAAAAACAACACCTACTCGGCAAGTAGGGTTGACTACTCGGTAAGTCCGGTCGAAGGATCGAGAAGATAAGGAGAAAATAAAGACTCTGTGACTTACCGTGCACGGGAATCAAGTGATGGACTCGGCGAGTCGATTTGCATCTATAAAAACGGCTGCTCAGATCGACATTCAATATTCTGGAACCCTTGGGGAGAAGCATGCTGCGAATCAGAGCCAGGAGAGATCTGAAGAATGAAGATACAACCTAGAATTCAATCCCGAAGGAGATTTGAGGCAAAATCTACATCATTCTACTTAATCTTTTGTTTTCCATTATGGCTAGACAATTAGAATTCATTTTTATGCTGTTAATCACCTCAATCATGAGCTAAAACTCTTAAACTTCTGTTTGGGGATACAATATTGATACTATGGATTGATTATTTATGGTAAGATTAATTCAATGTTGGTGATTTTGTTGATCTTAGCTTGTTAAAGAACCTTGTGTGTGAATAATAACTATTTTTCCGTTAATAGGAAGATAATTAAATAGTATGAACATCTTTTAATTGTTAACCTCATATACTTATGTGACCACTTCATCATATGATTAGGATTAATGAACATGAAACTAGAATTAATAAGAAAAATGGGTAAATTCATGTATGAGCTTGTGTGATGACCATCAACAAGAAGTCAACTAAAGGACCAAATTAGTTAGTTATTACAAGTCTAAATTAACCCGAATAAATAATCTAGTGAATTAAATTCAATTAGACAACTGGTCACTGTTTGAGTTAGTTTGTTCTCGAAGGATTAGTGCAGCGAACATGAATCTAATCACTTGAATCGGTAACCAATAGAAGAATTAATTCATTGCACTATTGCCATAATATCAACCATATGATCAATTGAGTTGAACTAAACAAAAGTCCTTCCCATTATTGAATTTAGTTGAATCTTTGCTTTTCTAGTTTTTAGTTTAAGTGATAGTTAGTAAGTTTCTAGTCTTGTAAAACTAGAGAAAACCCCTACTTATTAATTAATTTAGATAAAATTAGTTTTTAGTTTTAATTTACCGTTCCCTGTTTTCGATACCCTACTTATTTAGCTTTACCACAATCGATAGGTCTACTGCCTTTGTGTGTTTTTTTTATAATTAAAAACTAGATTTAAAACTAGTTAAGTCCACACACATCAAGTTTTTGGCGCCGTTGCCGGGGAACGGTTCTAAATTAGCACTAATTTCTATTTTTATCGATCCTTTGTGTGGGATTTATCTCACACAAAGTTAATTCTTAGGTAATTTAGTAGTTAGTATAGGTTTTAATAAATATCCGTTTTAATAGTTAATTAGAAAAAAATTTCTGTTTTTGCCTTGAACTCGCCGAGTGCACTCGTGACAACTCGGCGAGTCCATCGCTGTAACAGTTTTAATTTTTATTTTATTTTTGCTCTTTTTACGCATTTTTTTTTGTTTTGCTTGCAGTTGTTTCATGACCCGAGGATCTGATACACCTCTGGTCCCTCCTCTAGAAGACCCGGAATCCGCACTAAGGAGGAACAAAGGAAAAGCTGTTGGAGAATCCGTTTCTTCAAAGAACTCGCCACTAAAGAACCTCAAGTCCGTTTTCAGCAAGAAGAAGAGCAGCAAATCAGGAGCATCCAACGCCTCTTTATCAATCAAAGACCCGATTAAAGAAGACATCGAGTACGAGACCGAGGGAGAAGAAGATCTCACTTTCGGGTACGAATCCGACTTTGAAGACTATTTAGGTATCACTATGGCTAATATCGATGAAATCCCCATGGGGGAATGGAAGAAGAGGATGTGTGAAGACACCCGATTGGGACTTATGCAACCCGCAATTCCCGCTATTGCTACGTTCGAACTAAAGGGCCACATACTCGCTCAACTTAAGGAGATTCCTTTATATGGAAAAGACCACGAAGATGCTTACAAGCATTTGGATGAAGTCAATGATGTAGCGGATTACTTCAATACTCCAAATGTGCCTCACGAGACTCAGCTACTTCGCATGCTCCCAGTTACATTCAAAGGTGCTGCAAAAGACTGGTTCAAGTCACTCCCTCCCGGGTCAGTCACCACATGGGCTAAAATGAAAGAAGAGTTCATAGACAATTTTTGCCCATCTTCTAAAATAGTCAAGTTAAAGAAGGCTATTGCTAAATTTGAACAACAAGCTGGGGAGTCACTTTATGAGGCGTGGGAAAGGTACAAAGGTCTTCTCAGAAATTGCCCACACCATGACCTTAATAGCCAACAAGAGGTCTCCATCTTCTATGATGGAGTCAATGTCACCACAAGGCAGTTATTTGATTTGCAAGGCCCGCTCACAAGGAAGCCACCCCTAAAAATCAAAGAATTAATTGAAGAATTCTCTAAACATTCTAGAGAATACCACAACCCAAGAAATGAAGTAAGTCGGGGGGTAGTGAACTCAGCCAATGATGGCATGGTGGCGATGATGGCTAAGCTTGATAGTTTAGATAGAAGGATGACAAAAATGGATCAAACAATCCATGTTATTTGAGTTGGATGCGAGAACTATAGAGCTCCTCATCTCATGAAGGATTGTGACTTAGATGAAGATGGAAACAAGAAGGAGCAAGTGTTCTACTCAAGCGACGATCGTTACGATGAGAATTGGCGGAAACCGAAGAAGGAATGGCTCCCGTATGAAGAATACAAAAACACGAAGGAGGAGAAATACAAGCAGAACGAGAGGGGTTTTTATCAAAAAGAAGAACTGGTTATGGAAAAGAAGGTCGATTTAGAAGAAATGTTCACTAGATTTATAACCACGTCCGAGAAAAGACACAATGATCATGATGCTACAATACAAGAGACCAGAAATATACTTCGGAATCAGCAAACATCTATTCTCAACATTTAGAAACAACTACGTCAACTTGCACATCAAGTAAACGAGAGAAGACCAGGTCAACTTCCGAGTAAAACTGAGAATAATCCAAGAATGGAGAATGTGAATGTTGTGACCTCCAGCTATGGAGAAATTTTCACCCCTACACAGAAGATCTCCAAGATGCATACAGAAAAGACAAAAGAGTCGGGTCCAGCTAAACCTGACCAGACTCGACGAGTCCATGCCCTGATGAAAAATTTGTTGTTTCCTTAAGGCCTTACAACCCTCCTCTGCCATTCCCAATCAGAGCCATACCTGCTGAAAAGGTTAAAGCATATAGAGCTTTCATGGAGCATGTAAGAGCCCATCAAGTCAACGTTCCATTTCTGGAAACAATGCTTCAAACACCAAAGTATTTTAACTTGCTGAAAGGTCTCTTTGCTGCTAGAAAGGATTTAGCTGAAGTTGCGTAGATAGTAATGAGTGAGCTACCCGAAAAGAAGGACGATCCGGGAAGCATCATAATTCCTTGTCAATTTGGAAATGTACTTGCTACTCAAGCATTAACCGATTCGGGTGCAAGTATTAACTTAATGCCTTTTTCTTTCTTCAAGAAGCTAAATTTACCAGAGCTAAGGTCTGTGAATATGAAGATCCATTTGGAGGATAAGACGATTATTAGTCCAAGAGGTGTTTGTGAATATCTCCTCATTAAGGTGGATAAATTTATATTCCCCATGGACTTTGTAGTGCTCGATATGGAAGAATACCCTAAATTCCAATTATTTTGGGGAGACCATTCTTGAATATCGTGGGTGCATTAATAGATGTATGCGAGTCAATACTAACATTGAGGGTAGGAGATGAGTCAGCAATGTTTAAAGCTCTACCAGAAATTAAGCAAGAATAAGGAAGAAAAGAAGTAGTGTCCTTCATTGATTTGGATGATGAAATACTACAAAAAGAACTTGCACTCTTGCAAGAGGAAGATCCAAATAAGTTTTTGCTATCTTCTGGAGGAAATGAAGATGTTTACAAAGACTTGGAGGAAATAGAGATGCTGCTGAAAGGGACCGATTCAGAAAACACAGTGGGATACGCTCCGACTCGACGAGTCGCTTTCACGGACTCGACGAGTCCAGTCGAAAATCTCAGCAACCTGGACGATTTTGATTTGCTTGTTACCAGCTCCCCGCATATTCTGGACATGAACATTTTCCCTAATTCTACGGAGGATCAAGCAACAGAATGAGGAAAGGATGGTGATCTTCAACACGTTCATGTAGCATCTCTCGATACAATAATGCAAGAATATGAAGACAATCCACTTGAAGAGGAGGCAAGCTTTGGAGAAGAGGAAAATGCAAGGGTTAGGAGAGATGATGTTCATCACTCATTCATTACCAAACCTCAAGCCCAAGTTTTCACCAATTATGAAGTGATGAAGTTTAAAATAGAAGGAGTGAAAAAGATACTGCAAGAGAATGGGGTAAAGAAGAAGAAGATGAGGAAAAAGGAAATTCATGCAGCGGCAGATGATGCTATAAGAAAAAAGAAAGAAAAATTAAGACGGGCTTACAAGAAGAAGATACACGCTTACAAGACAAAGTATAAACCGCAAAAGATTAGGCGTGCATTCCCGATGCAGGAGGATGAAGAAACGTAGATGGGAAGGAGTCCAGCTAACAACTACTTAAAAAGAAGCGCTTGGCGGGAGGCAACCCGTTATTAGAGTTTGCTTTCTTTTATCTTTTTCGTTTTAGTTTGATTTTCGTTTTTTTTATAATTTTATTTTCGTCCTCTAAATCATTAGGCATGACTGCTTGAGAGTGCGTAAGGACTAAGTGTGGGGTGGAATGAACTTTTATGACAAAATGATATAATTTTTGAATTTATTTACATTCGCGACCAGACTCACCGAATCTGACCCTGACTCGATGAGTCGGTTTTAGTTACAGAAAAAAAATTACATCTGGTAAAACTAGGGTTTTTAACCCTAATGAGATCATCTTTTCCCCCCTTACTCGACGTGCAACTCTCTTGTTTTCTCTCTCAAGCATTCATCAAGTTCTACACTCTTTCTTCAAAATTCTCAAATTCTATCAACAAAGGTACTTAATTTCTTCCATAATTATGTTAAAGTCATGATTCTTAGATGATTTAGGGTGTCAATTTCATAGAATACCCGATTTTGAAGTTTAGTGAATTTTTAGGGTTTTGATTTAGTATTAATCGTGTTGTTTTGGATGGTTATTCTTATTCTAATACATCTAAGGAATATCCATGGACAAAACCCTTGAAAAAATTTGAGTTTTTATGGTTGAATTTCGATCGACCCGTCGACTGACTCGCACAGTTCAAGCGACTCGTCGAATCGTTCATGGACTCGACGAGTCCAGTCGGGGACCCAGAGGAAATCTGTTTTAATGTTTTTCTGTATTTTCTGGGTTGTTTGTTCTTTTTTTTTTTGCAGGGATCATGTTTTTTAGAGGACAGAGCTCAAGAGGAAACCAAGGAGATTTTCCTTGGTTGAATTTCCCTCCAATTGAATCTGCTTCAACAATGACAAGATGGAAGAAGAGGCTGGCTGATGTCAGAAAGAAGGAGGTTTATGTACCTAATAGGGTTGAATGGGATTGGTTAAATAGTGTCTGGTATGAAGAAGAGTTGGCACCTTACCTTTTGAAGGAATTTACTTACGAAGGGGAGATGATTATTTGTGATGGATGGAGTCAGGTTTTCAGAATTCAAGAGTCGGTGTATCGAGAACTCTTCTGGGAATTTTTCTCCACGGTATCTTTCCGAGGAGGAGATGATTGCTACCACCCCACGAGTTTTAGTTTTTGTCTTGGGGGAAAATTCCATCAATGTTCTGTCATTGAGCTTGCATGTCGATTGGGGATTTACAACCGACCATTGGTTACTACTGCTATCTTCCGCGCCTTCTTGGAACAATCTCATAAGGTGTTTCCCGATGGTGTTACAAGTACTGGTTGGTGGAACACAATTTCCAACAAAGTATATATTCTGAAATCGACTCAAGAAGGGAGCATTAGGTCACCCACACACTGCCTTATAACCACTACAATCAATCAAAGGAAGGACGACGACAAGGTGTCCAACCTTGACATATTTTTTCTTTGGAGTATCATCACGCCCGACACTTTCTGCAACATTCTATGGTGTTTGGCATCTTACTTGTCGGAGGGTGCGGTCAAGGATCAAAAAACCTCCAAAATAAACGGTGGCATGTTCGTGACCCGGCTAGCCAACTCATATGGGTTGATGACCCGCGGTGCATGGAATTTGATGACAATGATTCCTAACCCTCCCTTTAATCCCATTCTTTTTCGAAGGGCAAGAATTATTGAAGACTTTGGGGGTGGTCATCATGCTATCCCACGTGACGATCCGGTGATCGGGCCCGAGGCACCGAGAAGGAGGGTTAGATCGAGACATGAGCGGGAAGTGGAGGAGGAACCGCCGGTGATTCCGGTGGACAATGATGAAGTACCAATGGATTGGTACAATGTCGAGATGAGGAGGCTCCAAGATCAAATGGCGAGGGGTATTAATTTTAGCAACGAATCCCACGTGCGGCTTTTTGACCACTTCCATATTCCACACATTGATGGGGGTAATTTTCCCTACATTCCTTCATGGGATGAGGTAATTGATGCAAGGAGAAGTGGAGCTGGTGGGAGCACGGCTGCACATGGCAATGATGAGGAAGAGGATGATTATTTTTTTATGTCTTATGGAACAATCTTCATTGTATTTTTGTTTTTGTTTTGTTTTGTGTGTTTTGAATTCTTGGTTGAGACTCTAAGTTATGTGTTTGATGTTTTATTTGCCTTGGTGACTTTCAGATTTTGGATTAGGAATGCTTGCATAAAGGGTTTAGAGTTTGAGAGAAAGAGAAAAAAAAAGAGTGGAAGAGAGTCAAGAAAGGGCGATGTTTAGAGCTAAGGTGTCGAGTCCAGTCCTAAGGGAATTGAGTAAATAATTCTAGAAGTTATGGGAAGTTATTGAGATTTATCAACAAATGGAAGAAGTGCAGAAAGTTATTTTTTTTCACCCAGCGATGACTCGCCGAGTGCAACAAACCTGCTCGAAGAGTCGCCCTTTATACTTACACATTCGAAGCTTTCCACGACTATACTCGACGAGTCGTTTATATGACTCGACGAGTCACTTATTTATATACAAAGAAGACTGTTGATTCGATGTTGGTGGCTACACTACTTGACCATTTATTTTTTGCAATCAACTCCTGGAGATTTTATACTATTTTCCTGCACATCTGAAGCTACCCACATGTGATTTGATGTCCGAGACATGGATGCGCTGTTTCTATGTCTAAAGTCAATTGAAGATGGAGTTGAAAAGATCTCGACCTAGCGACTGCTGTCAGACCCCAAAACCAAGAACGGCGGAAACGTTCTGGGGCGGAGGACGTCATGTAAGTATCACAACACAGTAAATGTAAATAAGCAAACAACATCATCCATTGCATTAAATATATAATTTTAATACAAGTGTGTTCTGTACATTATAGACACCAAAAATAACGTATATCAAAATAATAAGATGAGTCTTGAATGCGCTCCATCTTCTCAAAAGCTGGCCTCGGTACCTGTCTACTGACGACCTGAGAATACAAGTTATTTTGAAAGAGTTTATCAGCATTAAGCTGGTGAGTTCATAAGTATTTTAGTGTCTGTAATTGTCATTCAAAAATGTTTGAACATGTATCAAATATAAGTTTGTAAAATGTATGTAAAAGTTTGCAATTGTTTGTAAAAGTTTGAATCTCTCAGAAAAACCTATATTTTCTATTAAAGAAGCCTTCTACCAAGGCTTGTCTATTTTGTATGTTCGCTTGATGTAAAAGTGTGTAATTTCCCAAATGTAACTATCATTTATCAAAATATAGTTTGTACATAAACGTGTAAGTGAGGTTATCACTAAAATATGTAATGGGTAAATTAATGTAGTACTGTAGCCTTTGTGGTTTAAGAACTACTGCGGTACTAACTACCTTAAACCGGATTTATATTAAGGCATTACGTGATAAATTGCACCATACTATCGACTAGTAACAACGACAAATGAATGGTCGTAATAACGGAATGACGTTTGGCACCCGCAGACCTGCAGGTCCGGCTGTAGCTAGCAGCAAGGTGTAGGATTGTCAATCCAGTATAGATCTATACGCAAACTCAACGCTCTCCCTTCAAGAGAATTCTGGCTACAACTCGAGCCATGACAGTTAAGTCATGCTCCGATTTAAATCACCATAATAAAGTATTCATGTATATGTACTGTTTCTCGTTCTAGTATATGTATATGTATTGTTTCTAGCATCATTGTATATGTATTGTTTCTAGTATATGTATATGTATTGTTTCTAGTATCATTGTATATGTATTGTTTCTAGCATCATTGTATATGTATTGTTTCTAGTATCATTGTATATGTATTGTTTCTAGTATCATTGTATATGTATTGTACCGTGTTACCCCGATGGTAACTAACTAATGATGTACTGATAAATATGAGTATGGAAGTACTTTTATGTCTATACATGTATATATTATATATAACTAATGTTGAAACGACTTTCGGATGGTCACCCGAAGCTCCACCAGACCACATCCAAATCGAGGAAAAGGAAATAGGATAGGTGGCTTTCCTAAGCCTTTTAAACATTATTTATACATCTATACGTATATGGGCATGCAATTTATAAGAAGTAGAACAAAGTTTAATAAAAGCATTTGATAAGTAAAAAGAGTTTGTAAAACGTTTGAAGTGAAACAGTTTGATAAACAGTTTGAACATTGGTAAAAATCGTTGTTTTCCTAGTTATTAATCACATGTGATTAAAGGCAATCACATGTGATTGAAGCAATAACTATAAGTTTTTGACTTTTATCCCCCCCCCCCATAAAGTGTTTAAAACATTTAAAATCATTTCAAAGGTTGATTCAAGGGGTATGAACTCACATGTGGTGAGTCGCTTGAGTTGAGGTATCGGGTACCGTGCTAAGTGTCAATCGGAGACTTGTTCACACGTACGAGCCTAGTTATCATATAATAATCATATATATAACTAATTAGTCACATAATAACTTAACAAAGTAAGTTATTACAATTAGGAACATGTAAGCACTCTTATGAGTGTTTAAGGGTCAAATGGTTGCATCTAAGTTGTTACGGGACAAGGCAAAAGGGTTTGAAACATCAAATGGCCTTGTATAGGATTTTACCACCCAACAAACCCCACATCTTGGAGTTTACGGCCGTAAACTCATGGGTTTATGGCCGTGAACTCCTCAAAGGTTGGTTTTGGGTGTTTTATGGTGCTATCTTGGTCCTAGCTCACTCCTAGCTTTGTTGGAATAACACATGAAGTAGTTTACGGCTCTAGAACACTCCATATGGGAGTTTACGGCCTAAAGTCCTTCATCCTAGAGTTTACGGCCGTAAACTATTGGATTTTAATTGATTTGGAGCACTTAAACAACATGGATTGCTTTCATGAATTTATCTAAGGCTTATGGGGACAAGAGGCACATTTTGGTGCCTTCACTTGGAGTTTACGGCCCAAGATATGTTCCTTGGCCGTAAACTCCTTTCAAGGAGTGGTTTTTATGTGTTCTACTCTCCATTCTAGTCCCAAAGGTGCAAGGTAAATTGTCTAAAGGCTTAAGGGTTGCTTGGAATGATTTTTGTCCCACAAAAAAGGGGTTTACGGCCCAAGAGGAGTTCTTGGCCGTAAACTCCTACTAACTTGTGATTTTCATGAGCTTTTGATGTTCTAAACAAGCACAAGTACTAGTAGTTAAAGTCCTTAAGCAATTGGGGAAAGTTTTAGGGCATTTAAGCCCTTGAAAAGGGGTTTACGGCCCAAGGGAGTTCCTTGGCCGTAAACTCCTAGAACTTATGTTTCTTGGATGATTCCTAGGTTATAAAGATCATACACAATGTCATTGATAAGTCCTCTAACACGTGGATGGGTCTAGAAAGCATTAAAGTTCCATTTTGGAGTTTACTCCCCAAGAACGTTCTTGGGCGGTAAACTCCCGGATCTTGAAATATATACATGTTATTGTTGTTAATAAGCATTAAACAAGTATTGAAACACATTTAGAAAAGTAAACTTACAATCCGGGATGAAAACAGGAAGATCCGTCAGAGAGAATTGGCTTTTCTCTAGTTGGAATTGTGAATAATGAATTAATTAAATTCAGAAATCTATTTATAGTCCTGGAATATTTTGACAGAAAATATTTTTATTCCAGAAGTCGGACTATAATATTGTGAAACTTACAGTGTTCAAGTTTCACGATCATAGGAGCATTCATTCTCCAGATATGTCCAGAAACATAAACCCTAATGTACACAAACTTGTTCGGACAAGTCTGAAATTTACAGAAATTGGACTAGCTTCTATTGAATAGATGATGTTCGTACAAATGAAAATTCCGGGTTGTCACATCATCCCCCCGTTAGAAGGAATTTCGTCCCGAAATTAGAATTTAAGCAAATAAGAAGTTACAAATAACTAAGCGAAGAGATGAGGATGTTTCATTTTCATCTGATCCTCGCGTTCCCAAGTGAATTCTGGTCCTCGCTTGGCGTTCCAGCGAACCTTCACGATAGGGATACGGCTTTGCTTCGTCTGCTTGACCTCACGGTCCATGATCTCTACAGGTTCTTCCACGAAGTTGAGGCTCTCGTTGATCTCGATTTCGTCGAGTGGGATTATGAGAGTCTCGTCGGACAGACACTTTTTCAAGTTAGATACGTGGAATGTAGAATGTACGTTACGAAGTGTGTCGGGTAGATCAAGTTTGTAAGCTACGGGGCCGACTCTTGCGAGAATCTCGAAAGGCCCTATGTACCTAGGATTAAGCTTCCCACGCTTACCGAAGCGTATCAAGCCCTTCCAGGGTGAGACTTTGAGAAGGACTCGGTCTCCCACCTGAAATTCCAAAGGTTTTCTGCGTTTATCAGCGTAGCTCTTTTGTCGGTCTCTAGAGGCTTTCAATCGTTCACGAATCTGAATGATCTTCTCTGTCGTTTCCCGAATGATTTCCGGACCAGTGAGAGTACTGTCGGAAGCTTGTCCACTTGCTAATTGGGTATCACCCACCTCAGCCCAGCACAGAGGGGATCTGCACTTTCGGTCGTAGAGAGCTTCAAATGGTGCTGCTTTTATGCTCGTGTGATAACTGTTGTTGTAGGAAAATTCGACGAGGGGTAAATGAGTATCCCATGCTTTTCCAAAGTCAATTACACAAGCACGCAACATATCTTCTAAAGTCTGGATTGTCCTCTCACTCTGTCCGTCAGTCTGTGGATGGTAGGCTGTGCTCATGTCCAGCCTTGTTCCTAGGGAATGTTGCAGTGATTGCCAAAATCTTGAGGTGAACCTACTATCTCGATCGGAGATAATGGATATAGGTACACCATGTAATCGTACGACTTCCCTAATGTATGTTCTCGTAAGTTTCTCCATTTTGTCGGTTTCTTTGATAGGTAGGAAGTGAGCAGACTTGGTCAATCTATCAACGATGACCCATATGGTATCAAGTCCACCCGTTGTCTTGGGCAACTTGGTTATGAAATCCATAGTGATCCGCTCCCACTTTCATTCTGGAATTTCTGGTTGTTGCAGTAAACCAGAGGGCTTCTGGTATTCGACCTTTACCTTTGCGCAAGTAAGGCATTTACTTACGAAGGTAGCAATCTCTGCTTTCATATTAGGCCACCAGTATAGCTTTTTAAGATCCAGATACATCTTATCTGAACCTGGGTGGACGGAATACCGAGTGTTGTGCGCCTCGGTCATGACTAGGTCTCGGAAACCACCGTGTTTCGGTGTCCAAATCCGATTCATGAAGTATAAGGCTCCGTCACCCTTGGCTTCTAAGTTCTTGTCCATTCCTCTAAGGGATTCACCCGTCACATTTTCAGGTTTCATGGCTTCAAGTTGGGCCGCCTGAATTTGGTTAGACAAGTGTGAATGGATGGTTATTGATAGTGACTTGACCTTGCGACCAGAATATTCTTTCCGACTCAGGGCGTCTGCTACTACGTTGGCTTTACCCGGATGATAACGAATATCACATTCGTAATCACTGAGTAGCTCGACCCACCGTCGTTGCCTCATGTTGAGCTCCTTCTGATCGAATATGTGTTGTAGACTCTTGTGGTCGGTAAAGATAGTGCTCTTCGTTCCATACAAGTAATGTCTCCAGATCTTCAGAGCAAACACTACTGCTCCCAGTTCAAGATCGTGTGTCGTATAGTTAACTTCGTGTGTCTTCAACTGTCGGGAGGCGTAGGCGATGACCTTACCTCGTTGCATCAGAACACACCCGAGCCCTTGGTTCGATGCATCGCAATAGACTACGAAGTCTTCTATCCCTTCGGGGAGAGATAGTATTGGCGCGGTGCACAAGGCTCGTTTGAGCGTTTGGAACGCTCTCTCTTGTTTCTCTTCCCAGTCAAAGGCCACGCCTTTCTGGGTCAGGGTTGTAAGAGGTTTCGCTATTCAGGAGAAGTTCTGAATGAATCTGCGGTAGTAGCCAGCAAGACCTAGAAATTGACGAATTTCTATCGGCGTTTTCGGTGCTGACCAGTTCTCAATGGCTTTAATTTTGGAGGGGTCCACGTGGATTCCCTCTTTGCTTACCACGTGTCCTAAGAATTCGACTCTTCGGATCCAAAATTCACATTTTGAGAACTTCGCATAAAGTTTCTCTGTTCGTAAAGTTCCTAAAACTAGTCGGAGGTGATCGCCATGCTCTTCCTTACTTCGGGAGTAGATCAGGATGTCGTCAATGAAAACGATGACGAACTGATCCAAGTAAGGTCGGCATACTCTGTTCATCAGGTCCATGAAAACTATTGGCGCATTGGTCAATCCGAATGGCATCACCACGAACTCGTAGTGTCCGTAGCGAGTTCGGAAGGCTGTCTTTGGAACATCCTCCTCTAGCACTCGTAACTGGTGATATCCGGATCTTAGATCAATTTTAGAAAAATAGTTCGCCCCTTGCAGTTGGTCAAATAAATCGTCTATGCGAGGTAGAGGGTAACGATTTTTGACCGTCAGTTTGTTGAGTTCCCTGTAGTCGATACACATACGGAATGATCCGTCTTTCTTCTTAACAAACAAGACCGGTGCTCCCCAAGGTGAGAAGCTTGGTCTTATGAAGCCCTTGCTGAGTAGTTCGTTAAGTTGACCAGATAATTCCTGCATCTCTGTTGGTGCTAATCGGTAGGGAGACTTGGCTACTGGGGTAGCTCCTGGGACTAAGTCGATACGGAATTCGACCTGTCGTTGCGGAGGTAATCCAGGTAGTTCTTCTGGGAAAATGTCGGGAAAGTCACTCACTACTGGAATGTTCTTGAGTTCTTTCATTTCGAGGTTCGTGTCGACGACGTGAGCAAGGAATGCGTGGTATTCTTTGCGCAGATATTTCTGTGCTTGAATACTTGATATAATGCGAAGACTCGCACCAGGTTTGTCGTCGTAGACTATAAGTGTTTCGTTAGACGGAAGGTTTAGTCGGATTGCTTTCTCGAAGCACATGATGTCGGCGCGATGTAGACTCAACCAATCCATGCCGATGATGACGTCGAAACTTTTTATTGAGACCGGCATGAGGTCGATTGGGAATGAATGGTTATCTAGGGTTAGGATACACCCTAAGTATATGCTACTGGTGTTTTCTATTTTGCCGTTAGCCATTTCTACTGTGAATTGTTCTTTAAGTGCGTGTGGTTGTGGTTTAAGCATGCGAGCAAATTTGTGGTTTACGAAGCTTCGCTCCGCTCCACTATCGAACAGAATGCATGCATAGGAGTTATCGAGGAGGAACGTACCAGTCACCACTGTCGGGTCAGCGACTGCTTCCCCGTGGCCTATAGCTAGTACCCTCCCTGCTCCTCCAGTATTCCTCGCTTTAGGGCAGTCCCTCTTATAGTGGCCTGTTTCGCCACATCCATAACAAGTTGGGCTCGCGCCAGAGCCAGGGACTTGCGTGATTGGTTGCGCCGGAAATTTACAGAAACGGACGGTGTGTCCTTTCCTGTTGCAGTTAGAGCACTGCATTTCACGGCAGGAGCCGTTGTGGTGGAAGTTGCATTTGTTGCACTTCGGCAAACTTCCAGCATACTGCTTCGTCGGTGCAGTAGCAGCAGGGGTTACTGCGGCATGTACAACCACAGTTTGCTGCTTCTTGGCAGCTCGTTGTCTCTTCTTGTCATCCCAGAACTTCTGCTTGGTGTCAGCGGGTTTGGATGGTTCTGAGATGGCTAGGGTTGTTGTGGTTGTAGGGGTTTTGACACCATGGTCAATGAGTCGCTGTGCCAGTCGCTTGGCACTGTCGAAGGTAGCGGGGTTGGATGCTAATACATTCCCCTGATACGGAGGAACTAACCCCCATATGTACCTTTCAATCTTCTTCCCTTCAGTGGGAACCATATTCGGGCAGAGGGCCACCAGTTCGCTAAACCGGGCAGTGTAAGCGATAATGTTGGTGCCCTTCATGGTCAGGCTCCAAAGCTCCTGTTCCAGTTTTTGGATCTCGCCCCTCGGGCAGTATTCCTCAATCATGAGGTCTTTCATCGTATCCCAGCCTATGTCGTTGGCCAAGACGAGAGTTAGAGATTTAACGTGGCTGTTCCACCACGTCAGTGCCTTCCCTTCGAAGGTGCATGCGGCATATTTGACTTTGCACGCAGCAGGGCAAGAACAGATTTCGAAGACTGATTCAGTCTTCTCGAACCATTGCGAAAGGGCAATGACTCCGCCGGTCCCATGGAAGGGTTTCGGCTTACAGTTGGTGAAATCCTTGTAAGAGCACTCTCTCGAGCGTACAGGAGTTTCCACCGGAATGGAGTTAACCGGGGTTCCACCTCTGCTAGCATCCGATGAGTGATACTGAGCCATGGCAGTTGCCACTGCTGCAGCTACGGCAGCGTTCAGAGCGGCAGTATCGATGACTGCAGGTGGAGGAGGCGGTGGAGGCACAAGATTATTCCTAGCCCTGGGAGATTTACGAGGAGGCATCTTTCAACTATAAGTTTATAAAGATGAGAAAAGTGGTAAGAATCAATTTGTAAGAAATGTGCGAATGACACATGGACTAACTAACCATAGCCCAACAATTGAATGAGTGTTTGTGTTCATACCCTAAATGATGTGTAAGAAAACCCAAATGCAAAGATTTATCCCACAGAGTAGGTAGTTGTCAAATAATACTGGTATTACTGATGTAACGAGTTCAATGAAAATTGACCTAACAGTAGGTCTTACATCATACCATACAGAAAGTTTGACAGTTCCTAGATTCCTAGTTAGAGTACTGAAAGTTAGGAATATTTTACAGATAAGTGCTACTTAGAGCACAGATGTTAAAAGACTAATCCTTAACCCAAAAGATAATGATGTACTAGACATCATCTAACGGCGATGAGTATTCCTCGGGAAAACCCTGAGGTCTCTCATTTGACGTACCACCTCTTGAAGGTGTCGTTCATGAGCTCTTTGACGAGCTCGAAGTTCCATGACCTCAGCTTGAGAGGCAACCAGACGTTGCTGCAGAGTTTCATTGGTTCTCCGGGTCCGTTCCATATCTTCTTTGAGACGGAGAATGCGGACTGTGTTGACACCAGAGTTGGCATCAATCTCCACGACTCGGTCGATAACTGCTCGACCTTGCTCGACATTACGAGATATCCTACGGATAAGGACAGGTAGAGCTCGGTCAGCAGAGCCACCATCGCTGACGTTGTAAAAGGTTCGGTCCCCAAAGTATGGTAAGGTTGACCCTGTTCGTCACTCCAGCGATTCAAGTTATCTACCCATAAGGGAGTGGGACCTAGAAAAGCTGGTCGAGGGTTGTTGTTCGGGGCTTGACCTACTAGAGGTAGGTTGTTGACTTCCGGCTCAGAGTCTGATCCATCTGAGAAGCCTTCAGCTTGATGATCATCCAATGGAATTGGGTGTTCATCGTCAGACTCTGCTTCGAGCCATCCTGCGTTACCTTCATTTGAAAAGTACGGGTCGCCGTGATGGAATCCAGCCATCTAAATCTACGCGAGAAGAGGGGTAAAAAGATATAGTATACAAGTAGTTGGTAGTACAAAATACACCTATAGTATTTTAAGTTTAAGTTCTATTGAATCTTCTTGTGGTATTGTTGGTAAGTTTTTAGACTTGTTAACACATCACAACCATTCTAGGGCATATGCTAATCACTCCTCGGACCAGCATAGTTGATCAGGCTATGCCATTCCCAGGGCTGACCATATATCCCCGAGCTTACCTGTGATATTTAACAATCGTAATACTTTTGTTCTTGTCGTTGTGACACTGGTTTTAGTATGAATGTAGACTAGTATACTTAATTAAATATTTTAGTATTTTAAGTATAGACTCTTGGTCAGAGTGTTTTAATCCCAAATGAGTTTATAGTTTAGTATATCTTTTATGGGTTGATATACTTGATTCACTATAAACAATGCTCTGATACCAATCTGTCACACCCCAAAACCAAGAACGGCGGAAACGTTCTGGGGCGGAGGACGTCATATAAGTATCACAACACAGTAAATGTAAATAAGCAAACAACATCATCCATTGCATTAAATATATAATTTTAATACAAGTGTGTTCTGTACATTATAGACACCAAAAATAACGTATATCAAAATAATAAGATGAGTCTTGAATGCGCTCCATCTTCTCAAAAGCTGGCCTCGGTACCTGTTTACTGACGACCTGAGAATACAAGTTATTTTGAAAGAGTTTATCAGCATTAAGCTGGTGAGTTCATAAGTATTTTAGTGTCTGTAATTGTCATTCAAAAATGTTTGAACATGTATCAAATATAAGTTTGTAAAATGTATGTAAAAGTTTGCAATTGTTTGTAAAAGTTTGAATCTCTCAGAAAAACCTATATTTTCTATTAAAGAAGCCTTCTACCAAGGCTTGTCTGTTTTGTATGTTCGCTTGATGTAAAAGTGTGTAATTTCCCAAATGTAACTATCATTTATCAAAATATAGTTTGTACATAAACGTGTAAGTGAGGTTATCACTAAAATATGTAATGGGTAAATTAATGTAGTACTGTAGCCTTTGTGTTTTAAGAACTACTGCGGTACTAACTACCTTAAACCGGATTTATATTAAGGCATTACGTGATAAATTGCACCATACTATCGACTAGTAACAACGACAAATGAATGGTCGTAATAACGGAATGACGTTTGGCACCCGCAGACCTGCAGGTCCGGCTGTAGCTAGCAGCAAGGTGTAGGATTGTCAATCCAGTATAGATCTATACGCAAACTCAACGCTCTCCCTTCAAGAGAATTCTGGCTACAACTCGAGCCATGACAGTTAAGTCATGCTCCGATTTAAATCACCATAATAAAGTATTCATGTATATGTACTGTTTCTCGTTCTAGTATATGTATATGTATTGTTTCTAGCATCATTGTATATGTATTGTTTCTAGTATATGTATATGTATTGTTTCTAGTATCATTGTATATGTATTGTTTCTAGCATCATTGTATATGTATTGTTTCTAGTATCATTGTATATGTATTGTTTCTAGTATCATTGTATATGTATTGTACCGTGTTACCCCGATGGTAACTAACTAATGATGTACTGATAAATATGAGTATGGAAGTACTTTTATGTCTATACATGTATATATTATATATAACTAATGTTGAAACAACTTTCGGATGGTCACCCGAAGCTCCACCAGACCACATCCAAATCGAGGAAAAGGAAATAGGATAGGTGGCTTTCCTAAGCCTTTTAAACATTATTTATACATCTATACGTATATGGGCATGCAATTTATAAGAAGTAGAACAAAGTTTAATAAAAGCATTTGATAAGTAAAAAGAGTTTGTAAAACGTTTGAAGTGAAACAGTTTGATAAACAGTTTAAACATTGGTAAAAATCGTTGTTTTCCTAGTTATTAATCACATGTGATTAAAGGCAATCACATGTGATTGAAGCAATAACTATAAGTTTTTGACTTTTATCCCCCCCCCCCATAAAGTGTTTAAAACATTTAAAATCATTTCAAAGGTTGATTCAAGGGGTATGAACTCACATGTGGTGAGTCGCTTGAGTTGAGGTATCGGGTACCGTGCTAAGTGTCAATCGGAGACTTGTTCACACGTACGAGCCTAGTTATCATATAATAATCATATATATAACTAATTAGTCACATAATAACTTAACAAAGTAAGTTATTACAATTAGGAACATGTAAGCACTCTTATGAGTGTTTAAGGGTCAAATGGTTGCATCTAAGTTGTTACGGGACAAGGCAAAAGGGTTTGAAACATCAAATGGCCTTGTATAGGAGTTTACCACCCAACAAACCCCACATCTTGGAGTTTACGGCCGTAAACTCATGGGTTTATGGCCGTGAACTCCTCAAAGGTTGGTTTTGGGTGTTTTATGGTGCTATCTTGGTCCTAGCTCACTCCTAGCTTTGTTGGAATAACACATGAAGTAGTTTACGGCTCTAGAACACTCCATATGGGAGTTTACGGCCTAAAGTCCTTCATCCTAGAGTTTACGGCCGTAAACTATTGGATTTTAATTGATTTGGAGCACTTAAACAACATGGATTGCTTTCATGAATTTATCTAAGGCTTATGGGGACAAGAGGCACATTTTGGTGCCTTCACTTGGAGTTTACGGCCCAAGATATGTTCCTTGGCCGTAAACTCCTTTCAAGGAGTGGTTTTTATGTGTTCTACTCTCCATTCTAGTCCCAAAGGTGCAAGGTAAATTGTCTAAAGGCTTAAGGGTTGCTTGGAATGATTTTTGTCCCACAAAAAAGGGGTTTACGGCCCAAGAGGAGTTCTTGGCCGTAAACTCCTACTAACTTGTGATTTTCATGAGCTTTTGATGTTCTAAACAAGCACAAGTACTAGTAGTTAAAGTCCTTAAGCAATTGGGGAAAGTTTTAGGGCATTTAAGCCCTTGAAAAGGGGTTTACGGCCCAAGGGAGTTCCTTGGCCGTAAACTCCTAGAACTTATGTTTCTTGGATGATTCCTAGGTTATAAAGATCATACACAATGTCATTGATAAGTCCTCTAACACGTGGATGGGTCTAGAAAGCATTAAAGTTCCATTTTGGAGTTTACTCCCCAAGAACGTTCTTGGGCGGTAAACTCCCGGATCTTGAAATATATACATGTTATTGTTGTTAATAAGCATTAAACAAGTATTGAAACACATTTAGAAAAGTAAACTTACAATCCGGGATGAAAACCCGAAGATCCGTCAGAGAGAATTGGCTTTTCTCTAGTTGGAATTGTGAATAATGAATTAATTAAATTCAGAAATCTATTTATAGTCCTGGAATATTTTGACAGAAAATATTTTTATTCCAGAAGTCGGACTATAATATTGTGAAACTTACAGTGTTCAAGTTTCACGATCATAGGAGCATTCATTCTCCATATATGTCCAGAAACGTAAACCCTAATGTACACAAACTTGTTCGGACAAGTCTGAAATTTACAGAAATTGGACTAGCTTCTATTGAATAGATGATGTTCGTACAAATGAAAATTTCGGGTTGTCACAACTGCTACCCCAGGGGAGTTTTTTCTAGTTCTCTCTACATTTCATGTTTGTTATTTTTCATGCATAACATGCAATGAGGACATTGCATAAATTAAGTGTGGGGTAGGGGTTGATGTCGTCTTAGTAAATATAGAATCCTAATTTAGGTTAATAATTTTTTTTAAAATTTTTGCATACCAAAAATATGAATTAGGAATTAATTTAGGAAATTTTGGTAAAAAGTAATTAGGATTTCATGTTAGAGTTATGCTGATGATTGCATGAAGACCCAAATGTTTAGTTGAGCCTATATACGTTCTAGTGCATTTGTGGCTTCCTTATTCCAGTGAAATCATGGGACAAAAACACAACCTTGCTTAGCCCGAGGGATGCAATATGTTTAGCATCGTGTAACAGAAATGTATCCAGGAAAATTATTATCGTTAGCCAATAAATGTTGAAGTTGAGAGCCCCTACTTAAGCATGTAGGGTTTTGAGCAAAAAAAAAAGTGAGTTACATGTTTAAAAAAAAAAAGAGAACTACAAGAAAAGTTGTAAGAATTTTGGAGCAATCGAAGTTAAAGTATAAAGTGAAAGATCAAAATTCCGAAGATTCAAAAATTTAAAGATACCAAAAATTAAATCAAACAACAAGGTGATGAATTCACAAGAAATCGAAGATCAAATATCAAAGAAGTGAAGAATTCAAAAGAGCTCCATAATGGTATCATAAATTGTAATTGTCTAGATTATGTATGCTTGGGTTGCTCAACCAAAAATACCTTGAGGTTAAGAGGTTTTCTAAGGATGGATTCGGAGGGATGCATAAAATGAGCATTGTTCGGGATAAGTGGGCGAATGTTTATGAGGATTGTGAGTATTTGGAGTATGGGGGGTCCTTAGGAAAAATTTTAGACACAAATGCATGCGTTGCGGTCTTGGCATAATGGCTGGGTTCGATTGGAGTTGTCATATGTGATTCTAATGTGTTAAAATTCAGTTTTGCTTGGGGCAAGCAAAAGTCAAGTGTGGGGTATTTTGATATTTGCATATTTAGTCTTATATTAAGCAAAGATTTTTATCATTTATTAGCTAATTTATTGCATATCATGGACAAAAGATACTTAAAAGTGTTTGAATTATGTTTTCAGTCCAAAGGTGAAGCTCGGAATCAAAAGGAAGCAGGAGAAGCGGTTGGGAGCTCGGGAATTGAACAAAGAAGAAAACCACCAAAAACAACACCTAATCGGCGAGTAGGGTCGACTACTCGACGAGTCTGGTCGAAGGATTGAGAAGATAATGAGAAGATAAAGACTCTATGACTTATCGTGCACAGGAATCAAGTGATGGACTCAGCGAGTCGGACATGGAATCGGCGAGTCGGTTCGCATCTATAAAAACGGATGCCCAGATCGACATTCAATATTCTGGAACCCTTGGGGAGAAGCAAGCTGTGAATTAGAGCCAGGAGAGATCTGAAGAACGAAGATACAACCTAGAATTCAATCCCGAAGGAGATTTGAGGCAAAATCTACATCATTCTACTTAATCTTTTGTTTTTCATTATGGCTAGACAATTAGAATTCATTTTTATGTTGTTAATCACCTCAATCATGAGCTAAAACTCTTAAACTTCTATTTGGGGATACAATATTGATACTATGAATTGATTATTTATGGTAGGATTAATTCAATGTTGGTGATTTTGTTTACCTTAGCTTGTTAAAGAACCTTGTGTGTGAATAATAACTATTTTTCTGTTAATAGGAAGATAATTAAATAGTATGAACATCTTTTAATTGTCAACCTCATATACTTATGTGACCACTTCATCATATGACTAGGATTAATGAACATGAAACAAGAATTAATAAGAAAAATGGGTAAATTCATGTATGAGCTTGTGTGATGACCATCAATAAGAAGTTAACTAAAGGACCAAATTAGTTAGCTATTACAAGTCTAAATTAACCCGAATAAATAATCTAGTGAATTAAATTAAATTAGACAACTGATCACTGTTTGAGTTAGTTTGTTCTCTAAGGATTAGTGCAGCAAACATGAATCTAATCACTTGAATCGGTAACCAATAGAAGAATTAATCCATTGCACTATTGCCATAATATCAACCATAGAATCAATTGAGTTGAACTAAACAAAAGTCCTTCCCATTATTGAATTTAGTTGAATCTTTGCTTTTCTAGTTTTTAGTTTAAGTGATAGTTAGTAAGTTTCTAATCTTGTAAAACTAGAGAAAAAACCCCTACTTATCAATTAATTTAGATAAAATTAGTTTTTAGTTTTAATTTACCGTTCCCTATGTTCGATACCCTACTTATTTAGCTTTACCACAATTGATAGGTCCACTGCCTTTATGTGTTTATTTTATAATTAAAAAGTAGGTTTAAAACTAGTTGAGTCTACACACATCAAATATCATAACAAAATATGTTAATATAATTAATACAATACAATTCATCCTCGTGTAGTTTCTATTAATATATAAATTCTTCAAAGAATTAAAATCACCATCTTCTACAACCTCACTCATTGTCTAGGCAGAGATTAATTGTTAGGCACATTCTAGTCTGTCGAGTAACGACTAGGGACTAATTGGGGTCTTGTATGGAGTTTTACAACAATATATATATATATATATATATATATATATATATATATATATATATATATATATGTTGTAAAACTCCATACAAGACCCCAATTAGTCCTTAGTCGTTACTCGATAGACTAGAATGCGCATAACAATTAACCTCTGCCTAGACAATGAGTGAGTTTGTAGAAGATATATATATATATATATATATATATATATATATATATATATATATATATATATATATATATATATATATATATATATATATATATATATATATATATATATATATATTTGTTGTAAAACTCCATACAAGACCCCAATTAATCCCTAGTTGTTACTCGACAGATTAGAATGTGCCTAACAATTAATCTTTGCCTAGACAATGAGTGAGGTTGTAGAAGATTGTGATTTTAATTCTTTGAAGAATTTATATCTTATTATTATTTTTCAAATAAAAATCTAAGAAAAATTATGCATTAATTAAACTAAATGGAAAATATTTAATTGTGGTCACCACCACCACCACATGTGAATATATCATGTAATATTAACATATGAATAGACAATGTAATATTTACATGTGGATATACCATATAACATATAAAGGTTATATGTTCACATGTGAATTTACCATATAAATATAATACATATATATAATATTCACATATGAATAGCATATATATATATATATATATATATATATATATATAGGGTTAGGTTCATGTGAGACGGTCTAATTTTGTGAGACCGTGAGACACATTTTTTTATTTTTTTAAAATTTTTTTTAGTTAATTCAAGTTCCGAAAATAATATTTAAAAAAAGAATTTTTTTGATTTTTCCATTTATTTTTCATTTTAAAATTATTTCTAGAATATATACAGTGTAATATTCTATTTAGAATATTTCACATATTTTTCAAAAAAAAAAGGATTTTTTTTTATTTTTTTATATTTTTTTTAGTTAATTCAAGTTCCGAAAATAATATTTAAAAAAAGAATTTTTTGATTTTCCATTTATTTTGCATTTTAAAATTATTTTTTAGAATATGTCAGTGTAATATTCTATTTAGAATATTTCACGTATTTTTCAAAAAAAAATGGATTTTTTTATTTCTTTTTATTTTTTATTATTTATTTTTTATTTTTTTTTAGTTAATTCAAGTTCCAAAAATAATATTTAAAAAAAGAAATTTTGGATTTTTTTCATTTATTTTGCATTTTAAAATTATTTTTAAATTTGATATCACGGTCTCACAAAATTAGAATGGTTTCAAATGAACCTGAACATATATATATATATATATATATATATATATATATATATATATATATATATATATATATATATATAATATTCATAAATATACCATGTAATATTCACATGTGAATTTATCTTCCTTCTCTAATAAAATATTCATTTTTAGCTATGTGTCCACTCATTAGACATCATTAACCTTCAACTAAATTTACCACCTTACCCTTACGTTGCTAGCAATCCCCTTCTTCTCCTTTTATCTCGCCTCCTAAAATTGATACGATATTCAAATTTTGAAATATAAAAACGGTAGGTATCCCCAAGGTTACAAACCGCAAACATTTTTTTTCTTGGATCCACGATATTGCCTTCTCTTTTTAAATCCACCCTTTCTCCAATGCTTACCATGCTTGAAAATGTTCCACAACTATATTATGCTTAAACTCAAGACTAAGAGAAATGATGGGAAAGGTAAAGTGATTTGATTATGCGTTTTATTGTTATTAAGAAAGATATTCATCTTTGTTTTTTCTTGGTTTATGTTTCATTATGGCATGTTTATTTTATTTTCACCAATTAATCTACATTTGTTTCGATTTTTATTTTGTTTTGGTTTGTAAATCTGGTTTGATCACTCGATATTTCTAAGGCTTGATTGGTTCGACCTGATTTCAGGTTAATTCAAACATTTTCTTTCAATTAGACTTAGGGTTTTATTTCATGAATCGTAAGGTTTAATTTGTAGGGTTGACTACTCGCAAGGTAACATCATCTTTTTTTGTTTGAGTTACAGTTATTCCATAACGCATGCCAACCGTTCGATGATTTGCCCAAATGAAAAACTTTGATGTGTATGGTATCGCAAAGTGTTATATTTTCCTCCTTTCGTGTTTCCTTTTAACCTAGAATACCATGGTAGTTTAGTCATGCAATTAGTTTTCGATTTTGATCTTGGTAAAAAGGTTACAGAAAAGAGAAAGTCCCTCTAAACATCAACATTTACATGTTCTTGTGAATTAATACTTCAGTTTATGATGATGTTAGTTGAAACATTATGTAAATCTTTAGTTATATCATCATATTTAAATGCAATATTCTTCTTAACGTGTTTTACTTTTATCATCAAAAAATATGTAATATATTTGTATTATTTGTTGTTTATTTTAAATTTATCTCTTTTTAGTTTTAACAAACCAATTATAACTTGGAAAACTTTGCTTATTAAATGCAACTTGAAACAAAATGACTTCATATGGACTTCTAATGTCTTCTAACTTGGATCAATATGTTAGATACCTATGTTTTTTAACATGGTCTAAATGTTATGTTTTCAATTTGTGCTACACATCATGGTACTCTAATGGAAACTATGATGTCAATACGATAATCGAATATCCTTTTGATACCATCAACAACAAGTTTGCACTCAGTCTTGTTGCCAATGATGACATTGGTTGATAAAAGGTATGAACTAGTAATTTAGCATTAATGAAATACAAGTGTGTGGATTATGGATAGAAAAGGGAAAATTAGAGAGGCTCAATGGATACAACCAGATCAAATTCACTATCAAAAAAAGGTTGAAGAGGAAAAGGTATATGTGCTATTTTATAAATATTAGATTTGGAGGAATTGAATACTTATAATTTTTTTATACAAAGTTGAAGGGCTTTAGGAGTACATGTTAGATCTTTAATTTATCTCAAAAATGACAATTGTATCAGGTGGTTGGATTGGTTTACTAAGGAAGAGCTTGTTTGGTCTTTTTTTTTTTTTTTGAAAAAATTTATTAGTAAGTGTTGCATTCACAGTAAAAAAAAGTGACGAAGTTTGTCTATTTTGGATGTCAAATTAGTTCGAAGAATGAAGGGTATAATCGGTATTTTATAAACACTAGAGTTGGAAGACGGAATTTTTTTCCCAATATATAACTGAAGGATGTTGGGAGTAAGTTATTCTCAACAATAGGATTATAGCATTATCATTCATCTGCATCAGGAAGTTAGGTTATTCAAACCATTGTGTTGAGCAATTACATCAAATTACTTAAGTATACAGAATTATGTTAATTCTTTTGTTTACCCGTTTAATCCAAAGAAATATATAGATGTTATCAAACTAGCCATATTATCCATAATTAATCCAAACTAGAGGGGTTACCCGCGCGTTGCGCGGGACAGAATGTGTTTCTTTTCGAAGACAAATAAGGAAGTACATTGCATAAATTGGTTTCCAAATTAAAGTATGTTGCTATTCTGTGTAATTACCTGATATACAAAGTGAACATTTTTTATGGCAACTTTGATGTTGTAGAAGCTATATGGATGACAATTTCAATAACCTATTGTTGGACCTACAATTTATAATAGAAAAACAATACACAAATAAGAAACTGGAGTCTAATAGAGTTTGAATGGTCTTAGTTTTTTTGTTAAATGTCTACATCACTAAATGTTGAATATGAGGACGTTATTCATATAGACTACATAGCAAAGGCATACAAATGATGATTAAATAGAAAAAACATAAATTTTCAAAAATAGGCATCTGGTTTTTGCATTTGTCGGCATCTGATTTTTGCATTTGCCGACTTAAAGTGCTTAAAAGTAATATCTCTGGGTGACTTCACCGCTTTGCTTTTTCCCTGCATAATAAAATAATTAAACTGTTAAATGTAATAAATATTAATGTACTTTCGTTAATATTTTTTCTATTACATCAATACTATCATTTCTTTCTATTTCAACCTTGTACTTTGGAAAATCTATCCAATTAAAATAATATCATCTGAAACAAAGCAAAACAAAATGGAAATAGGATCCTATAATTAAAAAAAACAATTAAATAAATAAATAAGTACGTTGCTAATTTTTTGTATTTCATTAGCCCTAAGTTTTTACAAAATTCAAGATCATAGATTGTTGTTGGTGGTGGTGGTGGTGAGGCTGCCCAGTTAGTGGTGGTGGTGGTGAGGCTGGGTGGCAACACCCAACTGCATCGGGATATTTATATTTATATTTATATTTATATTTATATTATTATTATCATTTCTGTTCTGATCTGTTTAACATTAACTATTTATGGATGCTTATGATATCAAGTTCAATAATAACACATTAAATAATCATTTTCTCCTCAGCTTTCTTTCCGACTCTTTACGACCTACAAAGGCTATTCACTAACCATCTTTTCAAGTTCCACCATTTTATGTGGCCTTTTCGCCTCGAGTAAAGTCTGTCAGCAAGTAACAACATGTAAAATGAGAATATTGCCCCCAAATTCATTTATAAATCAAAAGAATTAAAATAATACCTAGATGACAGCTTGAATTATTGCAACTACTTCTTCTGGTTTATGTTCAAGTAAAAAACCCCTTTTGCACATGAAAACCCACTTAAAATTGTATGTGTTTTTGTTGATCGATATCTGATTTGTTCAATTTTCCATAAATAATCATTATCTCTTGTAAAACATAAAACAAAAAACATATAAAAATAGATTTTTTGCTTACATACCCATGTCTTATTTTCTAGGACTTGACTAATTTATCCCTCAAGTGAGAACATACAATTCAAAGTACATTGCTAGTTTATCGGAAAAATATCAAAATAATAATAATAATAATAATAATAATGATAATAATAAGAATTTTTTTTTGTAAAGTGGAGGTACAGATTTACTGCATTTATAACCAATAAATGGAAAATCAACCAAATGTCAATGTAACATATTTTAAGAGAAATGTGGGAGAATAAAGATAAACCTAACCTTCAAAGCAACCAGTTTCATGCTGAAGCTATCACATTTTCTTATGTACTTAAAAGAGGAGATTACTAAAATAGCCAATCGTTTTTAAAAAAAAAAAAGAGTAAAAGAAATCAATATCGATTTCAACATTTCCAAATGGAATCCTTTGGAGGAGTTGATGAAAATAGTAATTAATTTTAGATTTAAAAAAAGCAAAATCTATATGCAAAGTAATAAATTTCATATCATACCTGAAGAATAGAATGAGAGCAACTCAAGAACCTTGTAACGTGGGGAGTTAGGGAACCAAATACAAAATGTGGGTTGAATGGTTTGACAATCTGTAGGACAGAAAAACAAAAAAAATTGTCAAAGTCTATGGAAAACAGTAAGAGAAAGTGTGAAAGGCGATTAAAAGATTTGTTTTTACTTACATATTCATTCTTCCAAAGCCCCTTTCGATTCAATGAAGAAAACTCAATGAAACATACGGAAAAAAAATCATATCGGGTTAGTGTTTTTTCGATCTAGTTACTGGAGAAGAAACAAACAAACAAAAAAAACATTATTATAGTTGGATGTAAGAGTAATCTTCAAATTCCCTTCCCTTTCTAAAAAAAACATGGATAGTTACCTCAGGATAAAGCACATCAAGATTCTGAAGATAAGCATAGTCAAATCCAAATTCCAGCTTACTTTACATGGTCCAATCGATGCTCCAAACAGAATCAATCTATGCACGAATGGACAACTCTGCTTTCAGATTGTTTAAAGCCACAATTAGGAATATAAGATAGAAGTTACAGTTTCATCATTTAGACATCATTCAAAAGAAAAACTTCACATATGTACTTCAGAAACTGAAAATAGAAAAATTCAAACAACTTTTTTACTTACAGTTCAATGCAATACATTTATGAACAATTGCATAAGATACAGTTGTAAAATAAGCATGTTTCATGGTGAATGACAATTTACTTTAATTTTACATATATAAAAATTGAAAACAAACCTAAAATCAAATGCATTACACACATGAATCAAAACAGATACCTTGAAAGAAATCCCAAATATGTGATATAATGGATTGGTAATTTCCCAAATCTTTCTTCCCTTAAATAGCCTACAAAATAAATCCGAAACCATGTTTCTTTAGCCCTAAGAAACCATTCAGTCACTATTCGTCAACATTATCTGACCAATTAGTTAATTTGATATCCTAAGAAAAGTCACTACAGTCTCTAAAATTACAGGAAAAAAAAAAAAAAGACTCACCCCCTTCTACAACAGGGCAACCAACAATTCTTTGGTGATAGTAATATTTCACAATAACAGGAACCTCCTATAGCCAAAGGCAAAAGAAAACATGAGATCTGATGTAGGGATTTCATGATACCTTTATAGAGTAGAGTATCCCCAAAGGCCAAAACAGGTAATTCATAAACTAAATTTCATGTATATGTTGCAAAGTGTTAAAACTACTTCTTAGACACTTGGCATTCAAACCAGTATCAAGTATCCGTAGAATAATCATAAATCTTTATGTGTACTGACATTATATATTGATGATATTAGGGATAGGTAACAAAAAGCTATAGCATGAGCAAAGAATTGCACTTTTTTACTCAATATTATTACTTAGAGTACATATTGAATTCCATGACTTCCAATTGGGACATGTATAGAATTGGTTGATTGGTTAAACCAATTGAGGTCGAATTTCAGAAAAAAAAATCCAAAATTTTTACTGAATTGCATTACTCAGACTACAAATTGCAATCAAATGGTTAGAATTACGTACATAAATCCATATCTTTATCCTAAAAAAGCAAATTGTTGATTGAATAAGTAAAAACAACGCGTAATTGCTCCCACAGGTCCTTCTTACTTGTCCGCTGCTGTATAACACCAAGTGCACATGTAAGTAAGACGTTTAATGGGAAACGGCTTATGCATGTAACAGAACAAAATCCCTAATAATAGATAAAATTAAATACACAAATCCAAATCCATTGTTCAGATCAAACCGTAGAACCCTAACTCAGTATCAGATGGTTCAGACTGAACATACAGATGTTGATATTGTAAAACAGTTGAAGGGTATCTGCAATAAATCACAGATTGCAGACCTGGAAGTGAAGGAGTGGAAATGTGGTTGTAGACTGGAGTTTGGAGCGCAAATGGAATCCACGGCAGTAGGTGGGGATGGAGACAAAGGTGGTGGATTGGAATAGTAATCGTTAACAACAGGGGAGCAAAAGCAGAGTGTAACGCCCATAGATCCGGGTTAGTCAATTTAGAGACAATAAGTGTCGAAAACGACTTTTCGACAAAGGATTATTTAGAATAAATAATCTTAACCAAGTTGTGCAATATGTCTCGAGGTTTCTGTACATATAAATAACGTCGAAATCCGAGTTATAACGAAGAAGTTATGACCAGTTGAAGTTTCGCGACGGAACCGGCACGATACCGGGAAGCGTAAATAGTGAATTTACGATAGAGCGAGATTTAGCCTTAGCGATCTAAACGGAAGTCATAGAATATGTTAAACTAAGAGCGTCGATAAAAAGAACGCCCAAATCTGAATTCGTATGAAGAAGTTATGATTTTTCGAAGTTTCGAGTTGGCAGTGTATAGCCCGAAATTCAAATATTAGATCGAGCGGTTTTTAGCTGACACGACCTAAACGAGAATCGAAGATCTCGTTAAAAGTAGCGTAACAAGAAAAAGATGGGAAAAAACGGACGTCGGATGAAAAAGTTATGAGAATTTAACGGACCAATCCTGTCCCGGCCTGTTAATAATATAAAATTTAAAATTGAGTAAAAATCAGCCGACAGAGTCTAAATGAAAGTTGTAGAGTATGTTCCCACCTTCGCGTGTATATAAAGAACATTGAAAATGAAGCTCGTACGCGAAAGTTACGAATTTTTAAAGTTGAGTATGTAAATTGCAAAATCTGATGCGAGATGGATGACGTGGCCTCATCGCAGCCGTCCATCGCCGATCACAGAGCGCCCTTCGGATCACGCCACGTCGCCCCGCTTCGCCTTACGCCCCGCGTCGGAGTTCGGTACTCCCAGCGTACCCTCGATCCTTATCCTCTTCCGAAGTGCGAGACAACTGGATGCAGCTGGACCCTATCCGAAGTTACGCCCCGTGTAGCCAAGGATTACGTCCAGCGTAGTCCGAGGCTCGCACGTTATAAAAGGGGGAGAGGGTCTCCGGATTTTTCACACATTTTCTCATTCTCTCTCTACAATCTTTCTCTCTCTAAGGGTTTTAACCCTCTCCTAAGCCTAGATGATCCCCTAGCACCCTAAGGAAGCCCCGAGGCTTCTGGAGTCCCGAGAAAAAGAGCCGTTCGGTTTCGAAACGCTGCTCCAAATAAGTTCCGATTTTCGATAAAATTCGCTGTAAGTGTGCTACACTTATGCAATTTTTAATATAGCTTTCAAATAATTATAGGAATGTTATTAGGTCCTTAAAATAATTATTTGAGCTATGATTATGAGTTATATTGAGTGTTATTAACGCTGATATAATAATAATAATAATAATAATAGTCAGACTAATTAATTTGTCGCGATTATCGTTAGACTAAATCCTAGTGGTGTTGATACTAGGTTTTATCGAAGGAAATTGTTTTGAGAGTATCGAAGCACTGTTCGAGTACTAAGTCACCACCTTTCAGGTGAGTGCATAGTCTCTTTCATCTCACACATAGATATGAAGTATCTTATATAAATTACGTGTTATGTGTGCATATTATCTGAATACTTGTTGTCTATGCTAGATGAACGTTTTATACATGTTTTAAATGATTTAAATTGTATACGTATTTTATATATACGAATATGTTGGGTATGACATGGGTAGATGAATAACGAGAGATATAAGATGATGAGAGTATACATTGGCAGCTATAGACTTAGTGCCTATTGGACAAACACCGGTAGCTATGGGTTTAGTACCTGTTAGACGTTGGTAGCTATGGATTTAGTACCTGCTAGGAATTGGTAGCTATGGAGTTAGATGCTGGTAGCTATGGATTTAGTACCTGTTAGGAATTGGTAGCTATGGACTTAGTACCTATTAGATGAACACTGGTAGCTATGGATTTAGTACCCGATGAGTAGACTATAGCAGCTATGGAATTAGTGCTTTACAAACGTACATTGGCAGCTATGGATTTAGTGTCAGTCCTATGACCCTGGAAGTAAGGGACTTCGGAATAAACGAATGCAGGATAGATGACTCTTAGGTTAAATCCTTAAGAGTAAAGAAGATAATGGGGATGGGTAATTGGGTTGATTGTTTGAGTGTTTAAACATAATAATTATATTATTGTGGGTTGAAAACCCTATGTACTCACCAGGTTTCCCAACATGACCCACTCAGTTTATTTATATCACAAGTGTTGATACGAAGTCACATTACACTGAGAGATTAAAAGAGATGTAGATCACTAGTGTAAATAAATGTAAGTTTCGTTTATGCTTATGTTTCTGTATTGACAATGACATCCCAAAAGTTTTAAAATGAATAAAATACGTTTCTTCGAAAATGTTAGATAACGTATTTATCGTATTTTTCTGGGAACAAATTCCGCAACATTTTATGAAAAGAAGTACTCTGATTTTTATAAAGAATAAACAAAATCGGTCTTTTCTGGCCGTGAAAATTAGGGATGTCACACAGAGAGCTAAATTACCAGAAACAACGACAGCAAGATGAGTTCCATCGATTACTTTCTTTTTCACCCGAAACAAAACTGCAAATCAAATTTTAGATTCGTATGAACAAATCATCTAGAAGATGAATTTAGAAGTTTTAGGTGACAAACGTTTCCAAAAAAGAAATGAAATAGGAAAACTACCTAGTACGAAGGTCGTCTAGCATCAAATATGACATCCGTATGAATTTTGTCGGGCTATTCGGATCTGTATACCTCCATCTCCATCCTCACCCCCAAAATCGCTCTTAAAAGCTAAAACAAAGGGAATTCCAATAACAAAATAAACAATACAAGCCATTAATCGGTCGTCATGAAATGAAGGTCAATACCTGTAATGAAATAGAGTGGTAGTAGTGTTGAAGAAGTGTGATTGAAAGAATAAAAGATTTAAAGTGGTGAATAAGCCGCTTTGCTTGTCATAGTCAAGTCGCCGAAACCTAAATCGGAACTTGATCGACGATCATCTTTGTCATCGCTCTAATCCCATCTTCACCGATAATTTGTCTTCATTCCATGGTGGCGCTGATTTCACCGTTCATCATATCTGGAATTAGCAACATGTAGAAGTGAATAATCGGGCGGAGATAGAGAAAAAAGGAAAGAGAAACGATGGTCTAATTCCAAAGCGAGTCGAGGTAGAGAATAGTCTTTAATCGAGAGAGAGAGAGAGAGAGAGAGAGAGAGAGAAAAGAGAGAGAGAGAGAGAGAGAGAGAGAGAGCAGACAGTGGTGATGGTGGTTCTCAATAGCTTCTAGAGAGAAACAGGCATACAGGTTGAGGAAGGATCCAAATGAAACGGTGGGTTCTAGATTAGATCAACAAAAATCGAAAGCTGATTGGCCAAAAAAACGGCGGACACAACTGTGAGTTACACATGTCCATAAACAATATACAAAATGACAAAAAAATGCTCACACAAAAACCGACAACAACATTAGACAGAAGAGAACACCCAACCATAAATAAGGACCAGTTTTGCCAAACCCTTACGACCTATGGACCGAACATTAGTGCAAGGACCAAAGTGACATTTCAATAAATAAAGGGATCAATTTTGCCAAATCCTTAGGGAGTATATTGTTCCTTTTTTTCACATCTTTAATATATATATATATATATATATATATATATATATATATATATATATATATATATATATATATATATATATATATATATATATATATATATATATATATATATATAATAATTTTTGAGCAATTACATCAAATTACTTAATTATATAGAATTATGTTATTTCTTTTCTTTACCCGTTTAATACAAAGAAATATACAAACTTTATCAAACTAACCATATCATTTAGGATCACGTATCCTTCAATGCGACCTACTTGGCATTTTGAATAACATGAAGTTGTTTGATAATTATGAAGATTTGATGCAATGACATTTAAAATATAAGTAACAAATCGAGCAAATTTTCAAGGAAATTCAGATAATTGTATATGATAATTTTGCATCATTGTTAGAATTTAATGTATATGTGTTTGTGTAATTGTCACAACAATGAAGTTAAAAATAAAAAATAAAAAATAAAAAAAAAAAAAAAAAAAAAAAAAAAAGACAAATCAATTACCTCTCAGAAATTATTTGTATAAATGAAACTAATCGTATTCATCAGCATTGTATAGTTATTTTATTTTTATTTACAAATATACATGTTTTAATAGAACATATTTTGTCAATTTAATCAAAGCTATTTTTGATAGTAATTGAAAGTATACATGTTTTAATAAATATATTTTGTAGATTATATATAAGGGAAAATAGTTTAATATAGTTTAAAATGCAATTTAGTTTTGCTATTTCAACAAAAGCAAATAGATAGACAATTACAAATATAAGTTTTTTCTATGAAAAAAATTTATATCGGCAACAACAATATGAACATATGAACATATCAGTGAAGAATATTGCTTTGTTACTTAAATGGATTTACTTATTCTTTATTTTCCTTAAAAAAACATTGTTTTAAGAATCTTAACATTTACACATTCCTATTTAATGTTTCTTTTAATCAACTGGTACAGGTATTAACCTAATCATGTAATATTTATATGTGAATATACCACGTATTATTCGTGTATGAATAAATCATTATTAGTATGAACTAACCCTATAATTCGTGTATGAATAAATCATTATTAGTATGAACTAACGCTATACGCATATTTACATTTGAATATATAATGTAATATTCACATATGAATATATCATATAACTATTTACTAATCAATGCCATAATTATAATCGTCATACAACTAGTAACAAAATGAATATACCATATAACATATGCAAGTTATCTTATATGTGAATCTACCGTATAAACAAAATATGCATGTAATATTCACATTGATAACCCTTTTTCCAATAGTTGACATAACTTCTCCGACACTTACCATATTATCAACAAGGCGAAATTTACCATACACTATTTCTAAAATCTAGAAAGATAAGTATGGCAATCACATATTTGCCACGAGAGCTCGCTAAACTTATCAGATTGGGGGACTTATTAGTGTATCGCCCTAATATGGCCACGACCGAACTGAAACACAACAGAATTTATGACCATATTCGAACCGAGAAACAATTCCACAATACCGTTCAAGGTTGGACAGAGCCAATGTATACTTGGCCCAAAGCAATATAAGGGATCAAAAGTATCCCATTTAATTCCAAACGAAGTACTATAAGCTTCCCACAATCACCTCCAGAAAGAAGACATAATAAAAATTGTATAAGGGTGACATGCTTTGGTCCCCTTCCTCAAGCACTATAAATACCTCATCCGTATGGGGTATCTCCATCTAATGAAGTCACATTCTCTCTCTAAAAACTCTCTCGATTAGCTCTCACTAACTTAGGCGTCGAATTGTAATCTCAGGACACCTTTTTAGACTGTGACAAACCCTAGATATTATTTTGTCATCAATAGGTCTTGGAGCATTCTATTCAATCAAGACGACCCTAAAACACTATACATAGTTAAATACATCCTCCATATAAGGTATCTCCAAGTAACAATTTAGTCTCATTCTCGGGAGAGAAAATATAAAAAGAGAATGACTATCACCGTATAAGACTAATTGGTCTTGATGATGTTTTTTTTTTAAATTGAGTTTGATAAAGACTTTGGTTTGACTAATTAGGAAATTTGGGATTCGGTGATAGAATAAATGAAATTTTTGAAAAAAAAAACATCATAATTAGATCCATGGTTATTTCACTTTGAGTCGAGACTCCATCTTTTTAGGCAATGTGACCCGCTCTCTATATTCTTTTTCCTTCTCTTCATGGAAGGATTACATGTCTATGAAGGATGCTTATGATAATAATATCTTTCATGGAACTTTCCTCCCGAATAACAGCACAACCATTTCTCGTTTCATGTATGTTGATGATATGATAGTCGGTGAGGAATGGTCAATTGGTAAATAACAGCCCAACCATTCCTTTGGCAAATAATCTTGTTAATAGGATAATGACATTTCCTCGGTCGCTTGGTGTTGTGGGTAACTCAAATGATGAGATCAAAAGTTGGAACATACATTTTTCCCATGTCCTTTTGTTGTCCGTATCTAGAAGGGGACAAGTTCCCGGTACGAAGCAAGTTTTGGCTCTCCACTATCGCTCCAAAAGTTGTTTGAGCTTGTATTTTTTCACATTTGGAAGGCTACGAATGTGTTGGTGTTCAATGAATCAATAAAAAAAAACCTATGAAAGTAGCAGATAAAATTCAAGCTAGTATTTTTACTTGATTATTTTTCACATTTGGAAGGCTACAAATGCATTGGTGTTCAATGAATCAAGAACAACACCTATGAAAGTAGCGGATAAATTTCAAGCTAGTATTTTTACTTGATTAAAACATATAGCAAAATTTTAATGTGTATTGGGCTGTTGTATCCCAAAATTAGCTTGTTCTTTGCAATTGCTAGGCATCTTGCTTGCTAGTTGTTTTGATTTTGTATAGAATGAAAGGACTTCTGCCCTTCCAAAAAAAAACATAATCATCAATAATTTGAGATATTAGATTTCTACATAAGTTGTTCTTGTCCGAGTTAGTCATTAATTTCCTTAAGTTTATTACAAATTGAATGAATTGACTAAGTTATTTTTTTTTCTTTATAAAAAAAAAAAAAAAAAAAAAAAAAAAAAAGTCATAAGATCGCCACAATCGATTTGTATGAAGTAAAGAAGCGGATACTCGTACAACTACAAATGTTGCAAATGTTGCAAATGTTGCAAATGTTGGGTTGGGTTGGACAGTAAATAAATTAAATGTCAAAGGCGATCTGTGGCTGTGGGTCCGACTGAAATCGACTTTTAGGTTTTGTCAAGTAAAAACATTAGGCTCAAGGAATTGGATTTTATTTAGGTTTTGTTGTGGAGTTTTCATCCATCCTGTAATAATGTGGTTAAAGTTTTGTTTGTACACAGCGCAGCAACAACATACAAACATGAAATGCATTTCGAGTTTTTGTTGAAAAACTATTAGCCGCTAACTAAACACAAAGCATGAATCCATGAATGAATGAATATATTTCAATTGTAAAAAAAAATAATAATAAATGTATGTTAATTGTGCACCCACTCACAACTATAGAAGGATGTGAAGAGAGATGCTTAAAAATCCAACCGATCACTGAAATGAAATCAAACAACGACTGCAGGAGGATGTAAAAAGAAAAAAGAAAAAAAAAATCATGACATGTATGGTTTTTATACAGAAGAGAAGATGCACAACAAGCGTCTAGAAAAACAAAATAATAGTAATAATAATATTGTAGTAGCATGCATTATCTGAAAATATAATCTATCAACTAACCAACCAACCTATAAGAAGAAGAAGAAGATGCAGATTCGCAGTAGTATTGTATGTTCAACCAACCACTCCAATGGTCCATTCTTGCTTCATTCCACTACACAACAACATTAAAATCTTTACATCATCAATTACACAAGACAAGACGGTAAAAAAAAAAAAAAATCAAATAAAACTTATTCAACATATAAAACCAACATGCATGCATATTTGCATATTTAGAGACATAACATAACCACCAAACAACCAATGCATTATGTATTATTATATTTATACCAATAGTCAATAGTACAGTACAGCCACAGGGAGGGATATCCATCCTTATTACTTTCAACTGTCGCCCCTATTCAGTATTCACCACTCACCAGACACCAGTACAGTACTCAAGTCTCAAACCAAACAATAATAATAATAATAATAATAATAATAAGAAGAAGAAGAAGAAGTGTGTTGTTTTCATATCATAGAATTAGATACCAACAAACAAACTCATCATCCTTCCCTCACAGTACGTACTAATATACAAGCATCAATACTCAACACATCTGTTTTTCACTACAACTCATCAACCTCCAAATTCTTACTCAAACAAAAAATGACTCATGCTTATTATTTTCTAAATCCAACTAAAATATGCAACTGAACCCTATTAAAACACTTGAAACATTGCAATTCTTAATTTAACATTAACACAAATGTTCTAAACAATATCAAATTCAAAAATCATATACTAATATAATGCACAACTGTCACGATACAAATACACATAAACCTTTATATACTTATTATAGTATTATAGTAAGGTAAGTTATTTAATATAACAAATGTGATACCATATATTCTATTTAAAATACAATAATACAACAGAACAGCTACTATTTGAAATACAATAATACAACAGAACAGCTACTATTTGAAAAGAGTCATTAGGTATTCAGCTTCAGCCATTCCATCACAAGTAACACAAGTCAGTGCTATTAATTAATCTTCTACAATTCCCCAAATAGCCCAGCCCCAGCCCTTAAACATGAAAAGTTTACACTCAAAACTATAATAATAATAATAATATCTCAATTCTCAACAACTCAACTTTATTTACTCCTCAAACTACAAACACTGCAACTCATGCAGCTTCACTGGTCATGATCATTGATCAGGTAAAAGATTATCACATCCACAAAAAAATGTACTCTACATACTGAATGCACTTCTCAAAACAAGATACTAAAATACAGGAAACCATCTCCAACCCATAATCCCATTTTTTTAACCAAAACAAATTCTTAAAAATTGGAATAGCTTCTTCTTTTTTTTCTTCTTTTTTTAAACAAAAAAAAAAACTCTCGGATTTATTAGCTTTTACAGACTTCATAAAACTTGCGTTTTAAATAATAAAAAAGTAGTACATTTTTATTAAAGTTTGAAACATAAAAATCAAATTTAGTATACTGTATACATAACATATTATCATCAATTTAATATCACAGGTAACAATATGCTATCAACTAATGAAAATCATACCAAAACACTGAAAGATTAATGGTATTCAAATAAATGTTTAAGAAAAAAGGATAGTTTGGCATGTTTGAAAAGCCACTCTCCCAATGGCCAATATCTTATAGGCTAACAACCCCTGTAACAGAAAACCAACCTAAAATGCCACTCTTTGTTTCCCTCCCATATTACCCTTTCCTTTTCTATAAAACATGCATAGCACAATAGTGAATATAGACTATTATTATACAAATAATAAACTGGTTGAAGAACCAATTTGTACTGGTGGGTTGGAGACTTGGAGCAACTTCACACCAAAATTAGTGTCCCCAATTTTTTTCAAATTCATCTGCTAATGATATGCATATGCCAACTAATTTGGTAATTTCAGACACAAATATAGCATGCCTACAGCCTACCTATGTTGTTGGCTTATTTATGAGCCATTATTTTTAATGAGACAACAAGCTCAACAAGTAGATTCTACAAACAATTTCAAATGTTCATTTCTGAATCATCAAAAGAGCAAGTGCAACACCCTTCCACAATGAAAATTACTCTTTGTACTTTAGATTTGCATATTTTAAGAGTTTGATATCAATACAAAAATCAAGATTTCCTTATGTTAGATTCATCATGCATTCCCATCTCTGAGGCTGTAGGAAACCAGTGGAACCTTTAGTGAAGAATTGTGCAATCTTAAGTTTAAAAACCTTGACAAATTTAAGGATTATTTCCTCCGATGTTACCATTCATTTTATTTGAGCATCATATAATCAAAAGCATAGTGCTGACCAATATTAACATCAGAGTGTGTGCAGCGCACATAATTGTGGTTTAATACTGCTTCTACATATGACATACATGCCTTCTAATTCAAAAGAACAGGAACCCAATTCTTTACTTAGATGTTAGCAATTAGCAAAAATCAATTCCCCAATAAAGTTTTTTTTTTTTTTTGCTAATCTGTAACATATTATATAGGCAGATGTAATGGGTAAGTAAACTATTTGACAATATAAAGTATGCAGATTTATACTAACCGATCATCAGCCAAGATCTTCCTGTCTTGCCTGACCACCACTTCCTGAGTTGGAATTGCCTGAGTTGTTGTTACCTGCTCCACTATTGCTTGACTCAGCAGATGTGCCAAACCCAGTAAAAGGCCAAGGCAAGTTAATCCTAAACCTCCTTTCCATACTATTTGGAGTATTGGGATTCTCCTGAGGATCACCACTGCCAGAGGCCACCCCTGGCCCTGCAGCACCCAAAGTTCCACCAGTAGAACCTTCGCGAGACCTGTTCTCATACTCCTGGTCATCGGTGGGTAACTCATATCGACAAACAGGACACGAGTTATGCAGCTCCAACCACGGTACGATGCAATCCTGATGATAAACGTGCTTACACGGCAACTGCTTGGCCTGCTCATGAAGCTCAAAGCTGTCTTTACACACCGCACAATCAGAATAATCGGATTCCAACAGATCATTAGTAATCTTGATGTTAGGTAGGTTCTGAATCACAGATTTTGACGCAGGGGGGGTGCCATATCGATTAGGATCGTTTTCGGCGAGCTGTTGGATCAGTTGCTCTAAGCCCGGGCCAATAAAGTAGTCTCCTAGATTCGCAGGGAGACGAAACCCCGACGGATCACCATCACTATTGTTTTCAATAACAAACTGGATGTTGGCGCCACCTGCTCGTAGAGTGCTGAGATAATTCTGAAGAAATGCAAAAGGATTGAACTCACCAGGATTCTGGAAGCTTCCAGATCGTGAAAGAGGACCGCCAAAGAGAGCAGAGAGATCCGTCGGATTCTGAAAATCTCCGGTAGCCGCGCCGGAGCCACGGGATGTAGTGGAGAATACAAGGGGAAAACCACTGGAGAAAGGAGCAAAAGGCGAGGCATCATCATCAAAGGCGAGAAACGGATTTTGCGTCGTTGGGCTAGGGTTAGGGTTTTCGTATTCTTCAAGGAAGCCACCACTACAATCGGGGCAAAAGAGTTCGGATGAGTCGGTAGGTGAAGGTCTAATAGAGACCGTGCGTTCACACTGGTAACAAAAGTATAACTTAGAGATTGCCCCATGAGTGTTTCCTCCGCCGTCACCGTCTCCGCCGCTATAGACTCCTTGAGACATGGCGTTGATGCAATGGGAAAAGGGTACAGAGCCGGCGGTTGCTATAATTTTTTACAGAGAAGGGAGAAGAAAGTGTGCTGCGTCGTGTTTGAAGAGTGGCGCGTCGATTGTAAAACACTCTGACCAAACAATAGAAACCACAATAAAGGGTTTTATGATTTTTTATAAAATCAAGACAACATTATATAAATGGTCCCTGCATTTTTTTAAAAAAGACCACAGATGGTCCCTATCAGAATTTTATTATGCTGATGGTCCTTTTTGAAAATCTTGCATGTTGCATTTTAGTCCTTACGATGAATAATAATAATAATTAAGGTTGTAAAAATCGTTCGGCGTTAGCTAGTCGGTGGACTGGGGTTAAGGGATTAATCGGCTAGGCGGAGATTAATCGGAGGATTAATCGGGGACCATTAATTGTTAATTTGCTAGATTTTAAAAAATTAAATATGACTAATATCATATAAAAGTTCATAAATGTCACTAATATCATAACAAAATAGGTTAATATGATAAATACAACACTAATCATACCTCATATAGTTTTTATTGAGATACAAATTCTTCAAAGTGTTAAAATTTCATCGAGTTCTACTATTTCAGTCATTGTATATGCAAGGATTAATCGTTAGGCGCTCTCTAATCAATCGAGTAGCGCCTAGGGATTAATCGGAGATTAATTGGGATTTTTACAACACTGATAATAATAATAATACATATAATTAATGGATTACATGTGTCATTGTAAAAAGATTAATAATAGAAAGATTAATAGATAGAATTAATGGATTACATATCTCATTATTTTATAGAAATAAGAAAATAATCACAAACAAAAAAATAGGATATATTTAATTTTTCATCAACAAAACACTTTTACCCTTCTTATCATTTTTCTTATATTTTCATTTTATTTGTATTTTATTCTTTTGTTTTCTTATTTAATCCATTAGTTAGTAATCAATACAAATCCATAGAAACTGAATATTCCCACTCCAACATTGTTTGTGCCTCTCTTACAACCACTAATTTCCAACTTTTCCGATGACCACCTTCCTCTCTCTCTTTCTAATTCTTCTCCACTACTATTGCGATGAAAATGAATGGGTTTAGGTAAGTTCTTGGTCCAAATCTGAAAATATGAAATTAAAAAAATTTATGAAATCAAACCATTGATTTATCGATCTTCTACATCCATATATACATGAACAAAAACAAAGTTGATGAAATTAGTGGTTTCATTTTTACCTCAAAAGGTCCAAAAAACAATACTAACCAACCTTTGGATCTGGAGTTTTCTAAACTTAATAGAAACATGACTAAAATGGACCAAACGTGCTCATAATGCTAGATCTATAAGCAAGGAAACATAAAAATTGAAGCTTTAACACTAACAAAGGTACAGAAGATGATGAGAGGGTAGGAACTTATCTATATCTAGCTTCATATGCACCAACACATCTTGCTTGTTCACCAAGAATCACCAAAACACTAACAAAACAGAATGATGGAAGGAGATAGGGTGAGTTTTTTCTCTCTATGGTTTCTGGAGGATAGAGGTTGCAGAAATGATAACTTGAAACATCCCAAAAACTTTCAGGCAAAATTTTACTTTTAAATCATTTCAAACATCCAATAATCGTATCAGAACAACCAAAAGTGTAGCATAGTGAATGATAGTAATAATATCATAGTACAAATCCTAAAATCACATAGTGCAGAAAATATGGGCGGATGTGGTGCGATCAAGCACAAAGTTAACATACATACATAACAGTCAAAAACTATAAGCACAAAGTTAACATACATACATAACAATCAAAAACATATTTGGTCTAGTTCACCCGCTTCGCTATCTTTCAACTGGTATTTGGTCTATTTCACCCCCTTCGGTATCTTTTAATCGGTACTAGGTCTATTTCACCCCCTTCGATATCTTTCAACCGATACTCATTGGTTTCATAAATCTTATTATTGTCATGTTTCTCACCTTTCAGTCCCTTGAGCTTGTGTTTTTTGAGTTAAGACAACTCCAAAACCTCACTATTGGGACTTTTTGGACTTGGAAAGTTGTGCTTGGGTACTTGTGCTTTAATTCATGCAAGTTGTGTTATCATTTTTGGTCATTTTAGTGCATAAAGTTTAGATCTTGCTTGGTGGGAGTATCTTAATATGTAAAGTTGGAAACTTTATCCATTAAGACATTGTAAAGGTCCATATTGGAAAGTTTAAGGGATTAGCTTTTTTTATTAAGAGATTAATAAATTTTTTGGATTTATGGGGCTATGTTGAGCGTAGCTTCCTATATGATGAGAGTGGGAAGGTCCTCTATGCTGAGAGTAAAGTTGTATGATACGTTAAGCATAGGTTAGCTGAGGATTGGCCATTGACTTTTTGAGTGGTTTGACTTTTGGTCAATTGTGTTAGGATTTAGTTTTGGATGGGAAACTGATATTTTTCCTAAAGGAGGATTAATTGTGAACCAAGACTCTTGTGAGTTAGTTATTACCTTAATTGTTGGTTAGGGTTTATGATGTGTATATTTAGTGTGAGGAAACTTGGTATCATCAGCTCAAGTACGTGGATTATATTGTCTTCAGATTGAGGTGAATTTCTCACTATGCCATGTATCCCATTGTAAACCCTTTGCATGGTAGGGGAGAGGTACTATCATAGTAAATGTATGCTAGCGACGAGGATAACTCCTTTGATATATATGTGCAGTTTAGGACACTTAGTGTCTTAGTATGTTAGACTGGTAGGATTTTGCCTATTGGTCGTACGGTATAGTTAGGATTTATGTTTGGATAGGGTAATTAAAGAAATCCATTTACCAGGATTATGTATGTTTGACTAACGAAGGGCTCCATTAAGAAGTTGTCATACACAGGGTAACTAGGGAACACTAGTTTCCAAGGGAACATACTATGTTAATTTATGTTATGAGTTTAAGCTATATTGTTATGTGGTAGTGATAGCTTGGGTTCTATGTAGTCTAATTTGGATAGCCAAAGAACTTTTGGTCCAATTCTTTATTGTGATGTTATTTTCTGATTGTTCGCTCTCGGGTGGATCATATGTTTGAATCTCTATCTGATCCCTGACTACATATAACTTTGTATTTCATGGAAAGGCCACAGGGGTACCGCATGGAAATTATATGAAAGACCACAGGGGTAACCCATGGCACTTACTTATAAGACTAGGATGTAGCCCATGGCATTACAGGTAAAAGACCATGGGAGTAGCTCATGACACTTGCTTGTAAGACCATGGGGGTAGCCCATGGTATCGCACGGGAAAGACCATAGGGGTAGCCTATGGCACTTGATTGTAAGACCATGGAGGTAGCCCATAACATTACAGGGAAATACCATGAGGGTAGTGTATGACTATGATTTGGCCCATAGCATTCACCCGGGGGTTGGAGCAAACTCGTTATTTCATGTTGCTAGGAGATTTGGTTGTTCGACGCTAGAGCCGAACTGTAACATCCCAAAATTCAAGGCTAAAAATTTCCTTTTTTTTTTAAATAAGTTATTACCTAAAACCATCAGTATAAAAACATTCATAATAATATCTCGTGCCAAACCAAAGTGCCAGTAATCAAAACATATTATCATAAAACCATATCAGAGTGTAATCCCAAAGATCTCATGTGCGGAAAACATAGTGTGATGCGTTGCGATCGAGCCGGCTCCTTTCCTTTGAAAACGAAGTACCTGAAACCAAAACTGAAAACCGTAAGCATGAAGCTTAGTGAGTTCCCCTATCATACCACATACAATATAATCATATAAATACTATCAGGCATATCTGGGTGCCCGACCTACCCCTTCGATCCTCTCGACTGGATACTGGCTAGCATATCTGGGTGCTGACCTCCCCTCCGGTCCTCTCGACCGATACTAGCTAGCATATATGGGTGCTGGCCTCCCCTTTGGTCCTCTCGACCGGATATTGGGGACTATTTCATCCCTCTACTACTACCACATAACATATATCACATAATCATATTCTATCTAGTTTGACTGGGTATGACTACCCCTCTTCGACCCTATCGACCGGAAATCTTGGGGACTATCTCCCCAACTGCTACTAGCATATAACATCATATCATACTAGCACATAACATATCAGTTAGAAGCAAACCTAGATGAATATCACAAAGACAATTATCTAACATACAACTCCTACTGGTGGGCCGGCATTGTGGTCGTAGACCCACCGCTACTGCAAGGTAACTCACCTCACACTGCTGAAGTCCCGCATACACAATCCCACACTTGTTGAAGTCCCGCAGACTCGACCCCAACTGTTGGCTGACAAATTCCCGAACTATCAACACCAAAATAACACCTAATTAATAATTGGGTCCCAATACATAACCATAAGTACATTCTTTGGGTAATTACTACATTACCCCTAGCTTGGCTTATTCAAGCCCAATGCCCAATCCATAGGCCCAAAGTCAATTAGGAATCAAAGCCCAACACATGGCCCAATTTTCCAAATTGGGGATAGGCCTATACATGGTCTCATTCTAAGGCCCAACATCATATAATCATTAAGGCCCAAACTATGTCCCATCTATGGCCCAATTTTCCAAATTAGGCTCAAGCCCCTTACATGGGCCTTACCCTAGGCCCATTAAATTACTCTAGACCATTTGCTTGATCTTGGATAGCCCATTTAATAACCCAATCATCAAGGCCCAATAGAAGGCCCAACAATAAACCCAAGTGAAATTAGGGTTTCATATAACATGATGATTAGGGTTAAGTTTCCTACTTAACCCATTAAGGACTTAATCCATTAAGTCCAATATTGCTTAGATTAATTTCCGCCAATGATTATTATTTAATATCTCAAGTTATTAAATAATTCCTATGTGTCCCGATTAATTTCCCAAAATTAGGGTTTTGATTGCATTAGGGTTTTCCAACCTAAATACTAGCCTATTTATTAATTTGTTGGACTTTTAGGTTATTTAGGGCTTTATTGGGCCTATCAAGCCCACTAGAATGTCATCAAGCCCATTTGGGTTTTATTGGGCCAATTTATGAATTTTTTGGGCTAACAAGGCCCATTAGGGTTTCAAGCATCCCCAATCGTCCAAACGAGTCCAAACACCATCAAAGCACACCGTCACCCGACACGGCGGCCGGTGGCGGCAGGAGGCGGCAGCCACCACCCTAAGGTGGTGGTTTTCAATTTCTTTTATTATTCCAAGCTATAATTTACACTTTACAATGCTGAAGCTCAAAATAAACACCTAGACTAAACAACATAAACACACACACAGCCACCCTGTGGTGGTCGGTGGTGGCAGGAGGTGGCAACCACCACCCTAAGGTGGTGGTGATGTCCTTTTCGAGCAATCTAGTCAACACCCACACGTATCATCACGCCTTCAGCTTGGAGAAGGAAGCCAACCATCCATTTGGTGGCGCATGGAGGTGACATATGGTTTTACGTCGTCAGCCACCACCTCGTGGTGGTGGCGATGGTTCCTTTGGGTCCCAGAGGAACAACGCCCCCACACCCGGATCTTGAATCAGGATCACACCTACATGAACTCATGAAAAGTTGTATCAATGATTCACGGTGGTGGCTCGACTGGTCTCAGTGGTTTTGGCTAGAGCGAGTCGTCAGCGAGACATCGACCAAGAGCAATGGTGGCGCAACAGCGGAAAGAAATAGAGACAGAGGAGATTGGCGACCCAAATAGCAAACCGCAGTAGCACAATCCTTGATCTCCCGACCAACCTGCATCGACTCGTGGCTCCTTTCTCTTCAACGGCGGCGGTGGTGATCGAACTCGAACTCACAGCGACGGTAGCTCCGGTCTGCGAAGTAGCGAGCGGGCGAAGCCTCAACTGACAGCGACTGAAGAAGGAGAATAGGGGAAAAAGGACAATCGTCCGATGGTCATTTGCTGATCGGGAACTTGGAGATGGCAGCGGCTCCGGTGAGGGGGCATAAGGGGGGAATGACGGCTACTACATACGGGAGGGTTTAGGGTTTTGGTAGCGATGCTTTAAACGGGAAGGAAGGAGTCATCGGGTTTAAATCCCGCTTCACTCAAAACTTTGCTCATTTTTCTAGAGTTTTTCTAGAGTTTTTCTTTTTGCATTTCCCACACCATTTTTCTTTACCTCCTCTTTTTCTAGACTTCGAGAACCTGTTGCTCTTGTCAGACCTTGAAGACCCCTCAAATTTCCTCTTCTTGCCAACTTCAGTCTTGTTGGCGATACTATCGTTGATCACTTCTTCGACTGACTTAGCAAACCCGATAGTTATCTCAAGAGTAGGTGCATGGCGTACTGGCACAGTAAGTTCATCTTTACTTTGTTGAAGTAAAATTTTTGTCTCTTCCATCTGTTGATCCAACATCATCCGTACCATTGCTTGTACTCCTGCCATCATGATTGGCTCAGGTGCAGCTGTTATTTCGGATGTACTCTCAATGACGTGTGGCTCAGGCTTCGGGTTATAATTTCCCAATCCATTTTGTGTGCTTGCCATTTCGATCTAGGTGAATTTCGATCTCTATTTCGATAGACGTTCAAATCATCCTTATAACTCCGAAACGTTTACATACTAGGTCTAATATCGTAGACGTACGCTTAGATTCCTAAACACATAAGGTTTTCAGATCTGGTCGGCAACGGATCATAGATCCAAACAAAAAATATCATATATGGAAAAGATATAGCATTTAGCACATAAAAGCATTTTGGGCATCTTTCCTAAAATATACTGGTGCTCGTGTCTAAAATATGGTAGACACTCATCTCTTAGCATTCTAAGTTTAAGTCTAGAAATCCTACAAATTCCTAGTTCGCTTAAACTAATGCTCTAATACCAACTATGACATCCCCAATTTTCACGGCCAGAACAGACCGATTTGTTTATGCTTTGTTTTAAAATCAGAGTAATCATTTAAAGGAAACTATTGCGAAATTTGTTCCCAAAACGAAATACGATAAGAATTTATCAAAGCATTTCTTAAAGAAATGTATTTTTATTATATAACAAAATCTCGGGATATCATGTTCTGATACAAACCAAAAGCATAAACAGGACAAAATAGACCTTACAACAGTTATTTATAACTATTAGTCTATAATCGAAAATCTCTCGTCTTGTCAACCAACTTATGCTCTTGTGCCACTACCTGTAATTCAAAGGAAACCGAGTGGGTTAGGCTTGGGAGTCTGGTGAGCATATAGGGTTTTCAACCCACAATATTATATCATACATATATTTTATAATTCACAAACTCATACAATTTCACCATATATAAGCAACTCTTACCCCACCCCATCGTTCCCATAACGACACAATCTATACTCTCATATCTAAAATTTACCTCCTTACCTAATCCATACTAATCGACCCAAAACTAACCTCTCTACCTAATCCATACTCCTAGATTAATAACAAATAACTATGTCTTAATCCATAGCTACCAAAGTTTTTCTCGTTTATCGACAGTATCGTTTTCAAGACCCCTCTCGCAATACATGTCAATGGGTTTTTAGAGTACACCGATGAACATTAAGTTCACAATACCTACAAGTTACGAGTCTGCTAGTGTTCCACTGGACTGTCTACAAATTAGAATAGTCTGTGGTTTTCATCCCTACTCTGCTGAATGACGGGGCTATCGCTTGGGTAAAGGTTTCACTCATTTTTCATGTGTCACCGTCATCTCATGATCTATATCACCTTTTGTATTTATCATCCAACTCATCTTTTATTACATACCAACTGTCTCATCTACCCATGTTCTACCCAACATATTTGTAGATATAAAATACATATACAATTTAACTCATTTAAAACCTATATAAAACATTCATCCAACACCCATCTCAAGTAAACAAACAACGTATAAACACATAACACGTATTTCATAGCAAATACTTCATATCTATGCGATAGAAGAAAGTAACTACACACTCACTTGTTAAGACGATTGTCGAACAGCACTACGACTCTTCAAGTATAAGTTCTTCTATGAAACCGGGATATCTTCACACATCAGGATTCTCGAGGGCACAGCTTTGGCTTGAAACTTATTTCTCCTCGGGATCTTCGAGGCTTCGGGACTTGCTTCGGGTGTCGGGATGATACGGGGGCTTCGGGGGTGCTTCAAAAGGGCTAGAGAGGGTATCGGGAGTGAGAGAATGAAGGAATTAGCAACTATGGTCGGATGCCCTTCGATTTCTATTTATAGGGACATTTTTCTGGATTCACGTCGTGAATCTCAAATATTCACGTCGTAAGTTCAGTAGTCATTAGGTACGTCATCGCAACTTTGGTTCGTCAGGCTCCAGAAGACGTTAATACTGAGTTCACGTTGTGAACTTTGACACAGTGTCCGAGTTTGTGCCCCGAAATTCAGAAATTCATATCTTTCGCATACGAGCTCTGTTTTCGATGTTCTTTCTATGCTTGCGAAGGTGAGATTATGCTCTACAACACTCGTTTAGACTCCATCGGCTAATTTTGATTTTAACTTTTATTATATTATTTTTAGTAGGCCGGGACAGGAAAACTCTGTTAGGAATTCACAACTCCTTCATTTGACGTCCATTTTCATCTTTCTTTTTACCGTTGGACTACTATCGATGAGATGTTCGATTCATGTTTAGATTTTTTCGGCTAGAAACCACTCGATCTCATATTCGAACTTTGGGTTGCATACTGCTAAGTCGAAACTTTGAAAAATCATAACTTCCTCATACAATGTCAGATTTAGATGATCTTTTTATGCATGCTCTCGATTTAAAGTATTTACGACTTTTGTTTAGATCACTAAGGCTAAATATCGCTCTGTCATAAATTCACTATTTACGTCACGCAGTGTCGTACCGGTTTTGTCACAAAACTTCGACAGGTCATAACTTCTTCGTTATAACTCAGATTTCGGCGTTCTTTATATATCTGGAACCCTTGTCACGACCACTACAACTTAGTTAAGATTATTCATTCTAAATAATATTCTATCAAAAAGTCACTTTTGAAGTTTATTGTCGCTTAATTGATTAGCCCTGATCTACGGGCATTACATTCTTATTGTAGCCATGCATGAGTTTAGCCATTTCCATGGAAGTTAGTTGTCATATTTCAAGTTTGGGTCAATTTGGTGGTTTACAAGCCACCAAGTAATCGACTTTATGAGTTAAGACATGTTAGTGGACTCAAATATGTGTTTTATTGTTTTAAGCTTAAGGTCTTAAGGGATTAAGCATTTTTGAAGAATATGGCTTAACAGGGCAGTACGTTGGGTATACAAGCCAGTACGTGCAGCATACAAGCCATGTAGCCTGTACACTTAGCGTACAGAGGAGTACGCCCCATGTACTCGCTGATTTTGGGCTTCACGTATTGCGGGCCTTGGTTTGGGTTACTCTTTGGACTTATGCCTTAGTGGGCCATCAGAAGTCATTTATTGGGCTAAGGACATGTTTGGGCTTAAGGGAAGGCCTATTTGGGGAGTTGAGCCTAGTCTAGAAAATTGGGCCATTAGTGGGCTTGGAAAGATTATATAAAATTGGACCATTGATGTTATGGATTCGGTCCTAGGTTATGGTCCAAATTAGATCAAGGGTAAAATGGTTATTTTACCCTAAGAAAGATTATTGGATATTGACTAAGTATTATTTTGCACTGATAGCTAGGGGAGTCGTCAGGGTAGCCGATAGAGATTTTGTAGCGAGAGATTCTAGATTCAGCTTTGAGAGGTGAGTTTTACTCCTGTATGAATGGGTTGAAGGCACCAATGCCAGCCCGTATATGTATACTAGTTCCGAGCCAAGGTCTGATGTCGAGTAGTGCCCGATGTAGGTTTATATGTTTCCAAATCTCTGATATGATGTCGGGCGGTGACCGAGGAATGTTTGTATGCTTGATGTCTTTGTGATTCTTGCATGTGTCTATTTTGTATGTTCCGGATTTCGGTCTGATGTCGGGCAATGCCCGAGGAATGTTTGTATGCTTCCAGATTTCGGTGCGATGTCGGGGGGAGCCCAAGGAATGTTTATATGTTTATGTTATGTGATTATTTATGTGTATTTGTTGATATGTTTATATGTATACTAAGCTTTTCTTGATGTCGGGCGGGGACCGATGCCGGATTTCGTCTGATGTCGGGTGGGGCCTAATGTTGAATAATGTCCGATGCCGGGCGGCGCCCAATGAAGCGGGAAAGGCCCATGATATGTTATGATGTGATTATGTGTATGGTATGTGGTAGTTTGAGGTGTGGTAGTTTGAGGAGACTCACTAAGCTTCGTGCTTACAGTTTTCAGTTTTGGTTTCAGGTACTTCCGGTTGCAAGGGGAAGAGCTCGGGATGATTGCAGTGCACACACCATGATGTTAACCTGGGATTATTACTCTAATATATATATATATATATATATATATATATATATATATATATATATATATATATATATATATATAACATATGTTTGATATGGGGATATTGTTTTTGATATTTTGAGATATTATGGTTCATGTTTTGGTAAATGATTTTTAGTAATTAGGGTTCATTTAATGATATAAAAAGGAAATTTTTGGTCATGGTTTTTGGGATGTTTCAGTTACTTGTTATGATATGATAGTACTACATACTAGTGATAGGCTAGGGATCTTCAGGAATTGCATTATAGAATTTCCTGATGTATGATGCCTAGCTTAGGCAGACTTCTTATATGTTAGTTAAAATTGACATCATTACTGTAGTCTCTCAGTGTGTGCATCATAGTTGTACTGTACATAACAAAGATTCTATAGCCTGAGGATGTTTGAATTAGCATTATTTCCTATTCTTGTATGATTAAGGTCTTAGAGTAGAGTTAAGTATTTGACTGTCTATGGGATCCAGTGTTATGTATCCTTGTCTTTCAGGCTCTTGGTAACCTGGTGGCTGGACGATGTGTGAGACTGCTAGTCTCAGCGGTGGTTGGGAAAAATATTTATATCCAGGTTTAGTGAGGGGTTTCTATGAAACAAAAGATTTCAGGTGAAATGCAAGTATAGGTCCTTAGATCTTGGGTTATGAGTTAAGTACCGAGTTGGTTTTTGGTGGGAACTCGCTTTGGGAATTGTAGGTGTTTATGTGCAAGGTCCTCATTTTAGTAGGATATTAATTAAGTAATATGGATGACAAGAGTATCAAGTGAAGGGTCCAGTGTTAAAGGGTGGTTTCAATTTCGATGGCAGATCTAATTCTTGTGACTATGGTTTGGTTAGGTTCTATCGGTGTAAGGGTCAAGAAAGTATGGGGTTTCATAATTTCATCATCGGTATGTTGGTTCAGGAGTTAACGGAAGCATTGTCTTTTTGACACTAGAAGGTTCATCACCCAGTTCGTCTCCCGTTATTCATTATATTCCTGGAAAGTTTGTCATCGGTATGAGCTTCCCTCGAAGGAATATTTGTCCCTTTGGTCAAGTGAAAGGTCGTCGGCAGCAATATATGGTCTATGAATCTTTTTACTAGTGGGAACTTCTGGTTATCAGAGGTTAAGTAGTCGGTTGGGGATAAGTAGAATGGAATTAGCAATGGTAAAATATGGGCAATCTGTCAGGGAGTCAACCAATTCGAGACTTCAGATTTCAGGTTGAGAAGGCATAGTTATTTTTCGTGAGATTGTTTGAGGCTAAGAAGGATTCTTCCATATTTGGGTTGGAGAGCCCTGCTACGGTTGGTTTCGGTTGCCTTAGGAAGGTCGTGTTGCTCAGGTTGTCTGGCATGTCGGAGATGGTAAAGAATGATTTCGAGTACGAAATCTAATTTAAGTGGGGTAGAGTTGTAACACCCTGTTCTGAATCATTTCCTAATGTAGGGTGGTAACCTGAAGACCAAGTATCATCAGGCTTAGGGCCTTTAAGGAAAAGAGATTTAGACCCATTTGGGTGTGGGTGAGGTAGCTGGGGTGATCCGGGAAGTTCAGTTTGTGTTTTGGAGCCAAGGGGTATTTCAATAAAGGGTCAGTTCTGTCTTTTAGGGAATTTGGATTTTCATTCGAGAGGTTCTAAGGTATGTATGAGTTGATAGAAGTGTAGAGCTTCTCATTACCTTTTCATGGATATAAGGATCGTAGAAATCGGATTTATAATGAATAAGTAATGGCCTTAGGAAGAATTTATGGTTTGGGGAAAACTCTAGTATGCGGGCGTACATAGGGAGTACGTTGGGCGTACTTGTGCAAGGACCATTACGTGAGGCGTACATTGGTGTATGTTGAGCGTAGTCAGTAGATGGATCATGAAGCCTCGGCCTCGTACATTGGGCGTACAAAAAGTGCAAGAAACCTTAATATAAGTGACTTGTATCATGTTTAAGCACCTTAAGTCTCTAGGGATGGCCTCTTTACCAACCTCCAAACCTCCTAAAACCCTAAATTGACCGTTAAACCTTCCTTGTGGTATTCTTGAGCTCTTGCGAAGATTTTGGTGGTTATTTTGCCCTCTATGAAGGAAGTAAAGAAGATTGGAGGTGTCTTGCTTGGTGGGAAGGTCATAGATCCAAAATCATCACCCTTGTTGCAAACTTATCGAGGTATCAACTTAAAACCTTACTTTCTCCATGCCTAGATCTCTTCATATCTTGGTTTTTATGCTTTTGGTGCCTTTTTAGGTTGGTTTGAGGAGTTAGGACGTTTCAAGGACTTATTAGTTTAGATCTAAACTTACTGTGGACTCCTTAAGCATGAAGGTGCAAGCTTTATGGGAATTTTGGTCACATGCATGCATTTAGTCACTTATTAAGTCCTTTTAAGTTTTAAGAGTTCATTTAGCCATGCATGAACGTAAAGTTAGAAACTTTATGTGATAATCCAGCTCAAGGATGTCAGATCTACGTTTTGGAGAAATGTCTTAAGGGATTAAGGGATAAATGCAGAAGATGGTTGAATGTGAAGAGTACGCTGGGTGTACAAGCCTGTACGTGCAACCTACAATCCCTAAAGCATGTACGCTTAGTGTATAGCTGAGTACTCCCCATGTACTCAGTCAGTGGGCTTCAGACATTGTGGGCTTCAGTTTAGGCCATTCTTTTGGGCTTTGATGCTTAGGGCTTTGTAGGCCATCTGAATGTAATTATTGTTTTAGACTAGGAATGTTGTTGGGCCTTAGGGCAAGGACCATGTAAGGGTTTAGGTCCAATTTCAAAAACTAGGCCATGTATGGGCCTTGGGTGTTTAGTTGGATGTTGGGCCTTTGGATTGCTGTTTTGGGCCTAGATTTGTGTCATGTTGAGTATACGGTAAAAAGGTCTTTTACCCTATTTCGGGCACTTAGTGTGGACCATATTCGATTATTGATGGATGCTTATTTTGGTGATTGTAGCACGGGGATTATAGCGAGGAAGTGGCCATAGAATCTTTCTGTGAGATTCGGTAGAGTGAGGTGAGTTTTCCTCACTGTACTTTTGGGTCGAAGGCACCAAGGTCGGCCCATTTGGATTGTTATACTGGTTTATCGCATGCTTGTATGTTGTAGTGATCTGTTAGATCTGTATCCTGTTATATAGGATGATGTTATGCTTAGTGATATGTTTGATCTGTATCAGGTATATTAGATGATGTTATACTTAGTGATCTGTTAGATCTGTTACATATGCATGACTGTCTGTATATGCTAGCTAGGGTTTGATATGACATATGTGTTGGGTTTTGATCACTATAACACTCCTATGGTGCACATGCAACCCGAAATGCTTTGGATCTATGTTTTCTCTAATTATACATGCATTTTTTCATTTTTGCAAAGCATATATCCTAACTAGCATACAAATTGTCAAATGAACAATACAACTAGTTAGATAACTTACCTTTTAGAAGGACTTGTAGTTCATGGCCTTTGAAGCTTGAGAACCATAAGTGTGATGCCTCTAATAGTTCATGTAAAATCCAGACTCCCAGGTATATTATTTATTTTTGAGATCTATTGAGCAACTCGACGAGTTGGTGCATCAACTCGTCGAGTAGAGACTGATTGACCACGTGGGTCTAATAACTGACTCGACGAGTCAGAGAGCCGACTCGCCAAGTTGGCGTTGTGAGATGAAACCCTAAATCCCCAGGGTTGGGGCCTATTTAAGGGAACTTATGACCTCATTTGCGCCTCACCAGCTACCCAACTCCCCTGTGCGAAACCCTAATCGGCCATTGATCTAAGAAAGAGTGTTTGAGCTAATATTTGAGTGTTTTGGTGAATCTTTTGGAAGGAAAGAATTAAGATACAAGCAAGGAACGAGGAGAGGCTGTGGGATCCAACATTCTTTCACTTGGAGCTTCTGTTGAGAGGTAAAAGCCATCACCTTGCTCATCATGTTGTTTAGATCTTGCTAATGAGGAACTTTTGGGGCTTTTTCCATATTTCCTTGAGATTTGGTATGACTTGTGTTTTCCAGGCATTGAGACATCAGATCTGGACCTTTTGAGGTCCATAAAGTCCAAAGGTCCCAACTTTATTCAGCCATATAAGAGTTATTGTGCTTAAACATCCTTGTTAGAGTTGTATTGGCATTTTGGAGCAAAATATGCCATGCATGAACATAAAGATCGAAGCTTTACGTGATAATCGAGCCTTGGGAGCCTAGATCTAGAGTTTGGAGTGGTAGATCCGCCTTAAAACGTTTGAATGAGAAACTAACTTAAAGGACTCAACGAGTCAAAGAGCTGACTCGACGAGTCGGCTAGGTTTTCCCCGATGAGTTTGGACATGGGTAACTCGGCGAGTTGATGGGACAATAATCTAGTTTATTTCGAGTTGTGATTTAATTGTTAATTAGAGATTATTATCTTATGTGTTAGGTGGAGGCTAGTACGAGATTCGTGTAGGCGATTATTACTTGCTAGCTTACGAAGTGAGTCTTCTCACTATACTTTACCTAGAGTGGTAATCTTTGTGTGACCGAAGGGTCTTATGTGTTATATTGAGTATTATGATATCCTACATTATGTCTTTGTGATTTGTGTTATGTATTATTCTGGGCTATTGAGTTAGGATTGGAGGGTCCCACTGAGACACATTTACCAGATGAAATTTTTAGGTGAATGTGGTTGGGTATAAAATGAGTGAAGTATGTCATTCCCTTCCACATAGGATGACAAATTTCCTTACCGGACCATTCTTCTTAGCCTTATAAGGCCTTCCTTACCTTAAGCCTTAAGCCTGTTTTTTTAGGATTCTAGGTTTTTCGAGTTACTATAAATATGACCTCTCGAGTCCTATTTATTCCACATATCACATATAGTGTCATATCACCTTGTGTCATTGGCCCAACTAGATATGTGTGTGGGTTTGACTATCCCTTAACCTACATTAAAGGTCTTGGAGGCTAAAGGTAAAGAAAGCCTTATAAACCCATAAATCTTTCTTTATCCCAGAAATGCGGGATAATGAGAAACTTGTAAATTGCATTTAACCAATTAAATTTACAACAATATGATACAAAAACATGAACGGTTGAATTATGGCATAACTAGAATTGACCAGTTAGTAATGAGCATGTCTAAATGAAGGAAACTACAACATTGTCATTGTCAAGACTCGAACTCAAGTTATTTCTTTATCTCAAACCCGAAACATGGCATCCGAGAACCAAATAATGAGAGATAAGTTACGCATGCATTATTGTAAAGTCATGAACAAATTAAAGGATAATTTCATGTAAAACATGTTCTCTGGAAAGGCTTGGGACCTTATGTTTAGGAAGGTGAAAATCAACGTTGTTATAAAAATAGTTTTGGCGGTTATTTTGTAATGTGTTGATTTGTGAAGAAAATAACACAAGAAAATTGTATAATAAGGTAAAAAGAGACGTCGCATGAGGAAAGAAGAAAAGGAAAACAAAGAAGAGAGTAGAGAGTAGAAGAAGCGTGAGCAACAAAAATAACAAAGAAAGACATGAAAGGCAACAGTTAAGTTGAAAAAAAAAAAAAGACCCCACCAAATAACGAATAGGCTCACATCGATCTAATCAACGTCTTACATTGCATTTGCATAACAAATCTTAATATAATAAAGGGATAATGATTTGAAAGGGTAACGAACTTTCGACTTTTGTCACATTTAGTCACTAAACTTTTTTTTGTTATCTATTTGCCATTGAACTATTGAAACTGTTCACATTTTACCCTTATGACCGGCTGTTACCGTTCATAAGGGTAAAATGTGAACAGTTTCAATAGTTTAGTGGCAAATAGATAATGAAAAAAAGTTTAGTGACTAAATGTGAACAAAATCCAAAGTTCGTTTCCCTCTAAAAAGTTCAATAACTAAATGTGAACAAACTTCCTATTGTATTATGTTTTAGCAAAATTATTTATTTTTGTTTAATTGTAGCAACATTTGTTGATGAAGAAATCTATGAAATAAAAATATAAAATGTAACATCTGGATTTCCATGTATCATCATTTAAGTATTTTTCTTTTGAGTTAAGAAGAGAGACTCGACGAGTTGACGCCTCAACTCGTCGAGTAAGGTCGCGACTGGTGATTCAGATTAATGAATGGACTCAATGAGTCGGTGAGGCGACTCGACGAGTCCGCACTGTTGGCAGAAACCCTAAATCTTTAGGCTCGAGCTATATTTAAAGGCACTTATGGCCTTCAATTGCGACTAACTTTCCCATAAGTGCGAACCCTAGCAAGCTTGAGTGTGTAGAGTGAGAGGAAGAGCTATCTTGAGCTTTTTGGTGTGATAGATCTGGACCCTTCTAGGTTCAGAGAGCCGAGAATATGAAGCTTTAGTAGAGTAAACCTTGGGGTTCAAAGTTAGGAAGCATTTATGGTATATATATAGTTACTTTCATCTTACACATAGATATGAAGTATTTTATATAAATTACGTACTATGTGTGCATATTATTTGAATACTTGTTGTCTATGCTGGATGAACGATTTTATACATGTTTTAAAAGATTTAAACGGTATATTTATTTTATATCTACAAATATGTTGCGGATGAAACATGGGTAGATGAAATAGTTGGTGTGTGATGAAATAAAATGATGAGAGATAGGTAATGATAGAAAGGTGGTGATAATTAGGTAAATAGATGATGATGAATATGTGATGTAGGATGAAAGGAGATACCATAATCTTCACCAGCAATGTGGCGATGTAGTCATCTACCAGAGTATAGATGGCGACCACGGACTATTCTAGACAACCCAGTGGAAACACCAGCAAGCCCATAACCTGTAGGTGATGAATTACGAGTTCAGGCGATGTTGTAACTACGTATTCATGTGATGATACTCTAACTCCTTACTATGAATTACGAGTTCTGACGATGTTGTAACTACATATTCATGGGATGTCACAAATTTCGCATGCCAAACCAATGGTTATAATTCACATCAGTGAGAATGGTTCATTTTTTTGTAAAACCAAAATCAGATTGGAGATTTTGATTTTTTATTTTGGGAAATGTCAAACCATTGGTTTTTTATTTCGGTTTTGGTTTTTTGTTTTTTTTTAAATATATTTTCAGGGTTTTTTTTTTTTTTTATTTCATAGATTTCTTCATCAACAAATGTTGCTACAATTTAACAAAAATAAATAACTTGCTAAAACATAATACAAGAGAAGGTTTGTTCACATTTAATCATTGAACTTTTTAGAGGGAAACGAACTTTCGATTTTGTTCATATTTAGTCACTAAACTTGTTTTCGTTATCTATTTGCCATTAAACTATTGAAATTGTTCACATTTTACCCTTATGACCGGCAACAGCCGGTCATAAGGGTAAAATGTGAACAGTTTCAATAGTTCAATGGCAAATAGATAACGAAAAAAAGTTTAGTGACTAAATGTGACAAAAGTCAAAAGTTCGTTACCCTTTCAAGTCATTATCCCTATAATAAAGGGTTAGGTTATTTTTAGTCACCAAAAAAATTTGAGTATTTTATTTTGATTATTATATTTTGTTTAAACGAGCATTAGTTATTAAACTTGTTTATTTTTGTTCAATTTGGTTAACTTTTTTTTAGTCATTGAACTTTTCTTAATGTTTTACCTTAGTCATTATATTTTGTTTAGGCTACTATTAGTCACTAAACTTGTTAATTTTTTTTCATTTTAGTCATTCTATTATTTATTATCATTTATTAAAAATAAAAAAAATAAATAAAAACTACAATTTTTTTTCTTTCCTCAACTAAAATTGTTATATCAATTATTTTAAAGTAAATCATATGAATAATCATTGTGATTTAGGTAACATGTACATTTAATGTTTTCAATTTCTTTATATAAAACATAGAGATGATTAGGGGTGAAATTGGTACGGTACCAATTTATTTTTCTCTAAACCGTGTACTGTATCAACTATAATTGGTATAAAAAAATTGTTATCGGTACTGTACCAAGTATATTTGGTTACCAACAAGTTTGGTTGGTACAAATTGGTAATGTTATATACCAAATTCTTTTAATTTTCTATTGTAAGATTTAAAAATAAGCAAAGATATCAAAATTTTGATGTGTAGTATAGAAGTTAGTTACGTAGTTCTTTTAGTTTACAAAAGAATTCTACTAAAGTAATGCGAAAGTAACGTTTTAAAATTGTACTTTAACATGGTAATAAATATTGACTAATACTACCAAATGACTAATATAATGTTATTAAAACTGTAAACACAAAATACAATTAACAGTTGATATATATATATATATATATATATATATATATATATATATATATATATATATATATATATATCAAATGAATTGGTTGGTACGGTATTACCATGATATTCCAATTTTTTGTATCATTACTGTGCCAACATTGATCAATTGTACGATACTACCAACCAAACCCAGAAAAATTCAATGACTAATTATAACATTAACAATGTTGTTCAATGTTATACACGTATCACCGGTTAGAATGACCGAAATAAATAAAGATAAACAAATTCAATGACCAGTTGTCACTTAAAAAATATAACACCAAAATAAAACATCTAGAAAAGTTCAGCAACTAAAAATGATTTAAACCCTATAATAAATTAATAATCAATGGTGTGATTTTCATGTATGTATATATGTTTTGTTTTGGGATTACATGTCACTTTTGCCTTTACGCTAAAGCCTAAAAGGAAAGGAAAACGTTTATCAACTTTATCTTGACAAAAGAAAAATACCATTTTTATACACTTCCATTAGATTATGTTGTATTCTAATTTTTGTCTATGAAGTCACTTACAAATGTAATAACCACATGCCCATGGTTGTGAAAATTATAAGATATGTAATAATTTAAAATAAAAATTAAAAATAATAATAATAATAATAATAATAATAATAATAATAATAATAATAATAATAAAGGAAAAGATTTGGCAAGTGATGATGATTCATGTCACAGCCTAAGGATGACAAGAGATATATGAAACATAGCAAAAATGTAAATATTTAGTGTTAGACAATCAAATGCTTCAAGTTGAACCACCCACTCTACATTTCAATTCAAACCATCTGCAGTGCAGATTCTCTTCATGTAAAATTTAACCTTTTTATATAATATTTACTAAGACATAGCAATTTGTCCAAATCTTTTCCTTTTTTTATATATCTCTTGTCATCCTTAGGCTGTGACATGAATCATCATCACTTGCCAAATCTATTAAAATTGCAGTTGCACCATCAATTTTGTCCAACTTCATATTCAACACCCACCACTTCATAGCATTCATTATACTTATATTTTTATTTTCTTATTTTATTAGAACATTATATCAATTAAAATTGGTTTTTGGATTTAGAAAAAATTTTCAATGTACAATGTTGTAATAGAAAAAAAAAACTGAAAGTAAGATGCTGCAATAAACAAATTAACTGAAGTACATTGCTTGTTTTTCATTTTCATAATTCCGTCTGTAGGTTGTGGATTGAAATAAATCAAAACTCATTCCAGAGACAATGACAAAAAAAAAAAAAAAAAAAAAAATCCTTTTCAGGGTCTTTAATATGTTTGTACATTATAGTAAAAGTAAGAATAGCTAGTTGGCTTGAAATTCAAGAAACATCCTTAGCTTCTGTAGAAGAAGGTCACGGGTAGGTGTGGGAGCTGACGTGGCGATCCAGTCTTTGTCAAGCAGTCCAGCTTTAGAGCTGGTGAGCATTTGCTGATGGAAATTTGAGACGATTTGGTAAATTGACGTCCTGAGAATGTCAGCCATGGAGTATGCTTTTGAGTAGCAAGGGCTGTGTTTCTTGTTTGATGATGACGATGCTGTTCTTATTGTTGTGTCTCTCCTTGTTGGGCTCAATGCAGCCCATTTGATATTGGCAGGCCCATTTAGATACTGGTTGGGTGATTGGTTGGTCTTTTTCCCCATTAAAGTTTCAACAGCTAATAAGGCAGCCAAAAGGGTGGAGACAGTGGCGGCATTGGAGCCAGAGAGCTGAGCAACCCCAAAACGGTCTTCTTTGTGTGATCGTACAGTGAGTGAAGCTGCAATACGAGCACACCATGCACATACCTACCAATGCCATATTGCCATGTCAATTCACAGACTGAAATATCAATCAATTGCTTCACTATACTAAATTACTAATTACTAACAACTACAATATATATATATATATATATATATATATATATATATATGTGTGTGTGTGTGTGTGTGTGTGTGTGTATGTCTGCTAGATGCAATGGCCAAACAAAAAGTAATACTAGAAGCTCATTAAAACCCAAAATAATACTCTACTTCAATTGTAAACAAAAATGGATTATTTGGCATATTTTCATTCCTTTCCATAATTGAATGGAAAAAGAAAACTTACTCACTAAGAAATGAAATTTAACCATCCATCAAGGCTCAAGCAATTAACTTTAAGAAAACGGAATATTTATATAGCAAAATAAGTAAATAACAAGGTCAAGTGTATAAGTTTAGCAAGTTCAAAACTAAAATAATCTTTGTGTCTAACTACAAAATTAAAAGCAACAAGAGGTGGTTAATAAATAATAAGACTTATTTTTAACCTAAACCGGAACAATTATTATGTAATGCGACGTAAATACATAGCTTAAAAAGAAGTATCGACCTGAAAGTCATAAAATGGTTCATGCAGACTTGAAAGCAGCTGAGTTGAAGAACATAACTGATGAGACAGTTGGAAGGACTTGTCTTCACTCAAATCCAGTGTGAGCTGTTCCAGGGGCTTCAAACATACAGCTATCACTTTTTTGTAGGTCTCACCAGTTTCTTCAAAGAACGCAGCTCGACGCCAGGTGTCAACATTACTCTCACTCACCATACACAAATCAAGATAAGCAAGATGACGCACAACCGACCTTTCACTTGTCTCCTCAAGGGCTGCAAGAAGATGATCGCTAGGGTTTGTTTCTGCTGCTGCTGATCCCTTTGGAGGAGCAAACAGATACCTCTTTGTCAGAAACACCTAAAGCATACACCCAAATTTTTATATCATTTAGTGAGGATATGCAAAAAAAAAAAAAAAAAGAATTGTCTTTAAACCTGAAGCAGATGAAGATTCAGTTCCCAACAGAGGAACACCACAACACATGCAAAATAGAAAACAATCTGCTCGATGACAAGACCCCCGAACGCCAGCTGACCCTTGTGGTCATTGATAAAGAAAGGCAGCACGAATGAGAGTAAGTACCCAGCACTTGACAGCTTAATGGCTTTTACAATTGCCTTGCGGACGCCCATTTTGTAGCTGAAGAAAACAGGCCGCTGTCAAGATGAACATAAACATCAGCTAAAGGGAACCTCCTGACCAAATGGTACAGCATTTTTTCATAACAACTCGATGCTTTGCCCATTTGTTGCAACCGGTTTGAAAATGATTGTTTGACTCCTAAATAATATCTACAACTATGCTCTACCTAAACACTATAAACTAGAGCCTCTAATCCCTTTCAAAATGCACATCCAAACACCCACAAGCCATCTACATGCTTATGTTTTACAAATACCAGTATCAACCAAGAGAGCTAGAGGATATCCAATAAAAACCATACGAAATCATGAATAAAAAGCTCCCTGTACTTTGTAAGATTACAAATGAAAGTGTTTAGCGCAACAAGTTTCAAAAATCGACCCTTCTAAAACAGTTAAACGAATGTGCATTTACTAAGTCAATAGAAATTAAATACGTTATGCTTGAGTTCAAGGATGAGATATAACTGTAAGGGAAAAAGGTTTAGTCACCTGAACGATGGGGAAATCCAAAACCCATCTCCTAGTGAGCACATAATGTGATCCGTAAATCAATCCAACAGCCAAACCCCTTAGCCCTAATGCTCCAAAAACCTGACACCCAGAAAGGCAAACAACAGACAGAAAAGCAGACACCCCGGAGGAAGCTAGGAACAGTATAAAGCTCAATGTAATCCTGGCTCTCCGTCTAAAATCGGAAGGCAAGGGCTGGCCTCCATGGACGAAGATGAGTTTAAGTATGCCGAGGAGGAGTTCGATTGGTGAAACTCCGCGAACAGGTTGAGGAGAGGATACCAGGAAGAGGGAAGTGGAGAACAGAAGGAGGGAGAGTTGGAAGAAGAGGAAGGCAAAGACGGCGGCTGAGAAGGTGGTCGATGGGGCTAATGGGGCAAGCAGGGTTTTGCAGAGAAAGTAGACTAGGGTTGATTGACATGATTGCCAGATTAGAAACCCTAGGAATCTGTCCTTGATGATCGTCGTGGTATTTCCTAATCTCCCGATCATTGCTCTTGTGACTTCAATCATTTTTCTTCTTCTTCGACTGTGAGAGAGAGAGAGAGAGATATGGTGATAGGAGGAAGAAACGGCGATAGTAAGACTAATAAGAGCAGAGGCAGCAACCAATTTTGGGGTTTCCGGGACAAAGTGTTAATGGGCGGGAAGAAATAATGTCCTCACCCAAAATATCACTTGTGTTTATGAGTTTTTTTAACTTCATGAATTTGATTGATCCCATAACTTAATCTATTTTTTTTTAATCACAAAGGCTCCCTACTTTAGTATTTTGTTGCAGGGGAATAAGACTAATTAAGGTAATTAACTTTTCAGTTTGTTCACATGTAGCTAACTATCTTTTTTTTGTACACATCTAGGTAACAAACTTTTTGAAACTGTTCACATGTGACCATGATGACCTGCTGTAGCAGGTTACCTCCGGCTACAGTAGGTCATAATGGTTACATGTGAACACTTTCAACAAGTTCGTTACCTAGATGTGTACAAAAGAAAAATAGTTACCAAATATGAACAAAACCAAAAGTAAGAGTAAATTACACGAATGGTCCCTGTGGTTTGGGGGAATTTATGCATTTGGTCCCTAACTTATTTTTTTAATTCGAATGGTCCTACTGTTTTGTTTTGTTGCTTTTGGTCCATGTCTTATCTAAAAAGACTAGTGTGTCCTTATTAATTTAATTTTTTAAAATTAATTTCCTTATTTATGTATTTTTTTTATATGTTTAAAAAAACTAATAGACCTCACATATCTGTATCTCCTCACCATCCTATCTTTCATCATCCTAAACTTTTATTTCTTTTCCATATTTAATGACAATGAAGTCTTCACCATCTATTCTTTTTCGGTCCTTCAACTTCAGCAAACCAACACCACAACCCAATAGTGTGAAGAGACCGTGGGTTATGGTGTTTGTTCGATAGAGTTGAAAGACCAAAAAAAAGGATGGTGAAGACTTCCATGTTACTAAAGATTGAAAGAAAATAGAGGTTGAAGAGGATGTGAGATGGGATGGTGACCGGTAGGACCCAAATTAAATTTCTATATATGTTGTTTCAGATTTACGATGAGGAGATACAGATATGTGGGGTCTATTAATTTTTTTAAACATATAAAAAACATAAATAAGAAAATTAATTAAAAAAATAAATTAATAAGGGCATAATAGTCTTTTTAGGTAAGATAGGGACTAAGCGCGCAACAAAAATAAACAGTAGAGACCATCCGAGTTAAAAAGAATAAGTTAGGGACCAAATGCACAAATCCCCCTATACCATAGGGACCATTCATGTAATTTACTCTTACCTTTGATTTTGTTCATATTTAGGTAACTAATTTTTTTTGTACACATATAGGTAACGAACTTGATGAAACTGATCACATATAACCATTATGACTTGTTGTAGCTGGATGTAACCTGCTACAGCAGGTCATAATGGTCATATGTGAACAGTTCCAAAAACTTTGTTACCTAGATGTGTACAAAAAAAGATAGTTACCTATATGTGAAAAACCCGAAAAGTTAATTACTTTAACAAGTCCTATTCCCTTGTTGTAGAGATTGTTCGTTGCAATCTTTTACCTAACGTTTTAAAAACCAGTCAGTTGAATCGGTAAGGTCGGAAACCGGAGATGATGGTAGTTAAACAACAATCAATTTTATGTCAATTTCTAGATCGGATCGAATTGGATGGTTTCTTCGAAACTGAGTTTAGCCGGTGTGCAATGGCGGATCTAGAAAAAAAAATAGCGTATGCAACTAGTAAACTTTGATTAATAATCAAACAAAAGAAACCAAAAGTTATTTAATATTGAAATAAAAATTTACAATTGTTGTCGTCGATTGCTTATACTTTGGTAGTGATTAACAATAACTTCATCACTAACTTTTAAAAATATATCTTTTTCTATATAAGTTACTAAACAATCATTTAATAACTGATCACTCATACTGTTACGTAACTTGTTCTTCACAAAAGTCATTGCCGAAAATGCTCTTTCTACACTAGTTGTCGCCACCGGGAGGATCAACACGAACTTAATAAGTAAATAGACATGATCAAAAAGTTGATCTTTATTTGATCTCACCATCTCCTTAAAGAGTTCTTTAAGATCCTTCAATCCTTAAAATCTGTCGTCTTTTTTCATATCATAGATGTAGTTATCAAGTTGATCACCAAGACTAACTAATTCAACACTTGAAAACTCATTAGGATAAAGTTTTGCAAGTGCAATAATTTTTTCTTTATCAAAAGATTTAAAATCATCAACAGGGCTCAAACTAGCCATATAAACAAGTAAATCCATACTAACATCGTCAAACCGATTTTTCAACTATTAAAGTTGCAAATCAACGATTGCAACAAAAACTTCAACTCGAAAATGATGAAGATTTGTGGTGTGTAGTTTACCACGTTTTTTTCTACCTGTCGGAACATATACATCTTCCATATTAGGAGCTTCGATGCAATTTTTTTCACAGAAGGCTATGATCGAACTTAAGAGAGGTTCCCACCTATTATCTCTTACTTGTTGTAGTCGTTGTTGGGTCAATCTCACCAACGACATGGCATTAAGTATATTTTGATACTTTCTTTGTAAAGCGTTGTTCAAATCATTAGCCGCACCAAAAATAGTCTTCGTCAAATGTATCGTAAATATAAAATCAAAAGACTCGAGTGAATAACAAACAACATCCGCTTTTAGCCGATTGTCCGATCTTGAAGATACATCTCCAATCTTATCAAGAACCTTGTGTATCATAGGATATAAGGAAATAACATTCACAATAAGTTTATAGTGGGATCCCTAACGAGTATCACCCGGTCTTCCCAAACTAAGTTCTTGATTCAATCCTTTGCCACTTTCAATTTGACCATCATCAAATGCTTGTGAAACCCTTTGAGCTTGAGCTTCTCGCAACATTTCTTTTCTCTTACAAGAAACTCCAATGACATTTAGTAAGTTTGTAAGTATGTCAAAGAGTCACCACAATCTATGCTCTTTTTTGAAACCGCAACTAGTGTTAGTTGAAGTTGATGTGCAAAACAGTGAACATAGTATGCAGATGTGGTTTCTTTTAAGATTATAGTTTTAATTAAGTCCATTACTTTCACCCTTCATATTGCTAGCTCCGTCATATCCTTGAACTCGGATTTTAGATGGACTTAATGAATGTTCCGCAAGCAAAAAATAAATTGCCTTTTTAAGAGATAAAGTTGTGGTATCAACGACATGTACAACATCGAGAAACCTTTCAACTATGTCTCCTTTCTTATCTACATGCCGCAAGCACAAAGATATTTTCTCGTTATGAGTTATATCAACCGATTCATCTGCCAATATTGCAAATTAATCTTCACCAAGTTCTTTAATAATGGCTTTAGTCGTTTCTTTTGCACAAGCGTGTATGATATCTTTTTGAATGGAAGGGGAGGTCACTTGTAAGTTCTTTGGAGCATTTTTCAACACAACTTTATCAACTTCCTCATTATGTTTTGCTAACCATTCAAGAAGTTCGAGAAAGTTCCCTTTATTACTTGATCCTTGACTTTCATCATGACCCCGAGTTGGCAATCCTTGATGTAAAATATACCTTATACAATGTATTGAAACAAGCAATCGAGTGTGGTATTCTTTTTGGGATTTTGTAGATTGATGCTCAAAAGCGCTTTGTATTGACTTTTTAGGTTTAGTAAGCATATCAAACTTTTATCTAGCTCGATTATGGATACTATTAACGGCTCCTTCATGTCTTTCGAACCTATTTGGTATATTCCAACTTTTAAAGCCATTTGTAACAAAAGCATCTCCACCTTTTCCAGAGAATTCATCCTTATCCCTAAATAAGTAGCACACAAAACAAAAAGCAGCATCTTTATCGATACTATATTCAAGCCATTTATGTTTATTAAACCAAGCGGGAATAAAGCAACGCATATAGCCTCCAAAATCCGTTTGGGGAAACCAATGACTACGTGGTTGGCAAGGGCCTCTTTGCATATATTCTTTCCTTACTGTATCTTATCCGTTGGGATGATACTCAAGGATATTTTTTCTCAAGCGTGGATCATGTGGAAGTGTATTTACATCAAATTGACTTTCTCTCTCCCTATATGGAGCTTTGGTGCTACCATGTGTGATATTATCGGGCGTCGAAGAAGAACCATCTTAAGTTTTGGGTTTTTTTAGCATTAACAAACCAATCTAATGTCTCGTGTTTCTTCTTGAGTTTTGCTAACTTGTTTTCATCATCAACCTAAAAGACTAACAAAATTAATAGTCTAAAAAATAAAACAAAAGTAAGAGTTATAATATGTGTTTGTACAAATTAAAAAGAAATTAACTGATAGGATTTAAGTATACTTTCATTTATAGTAGTTAGGTAAAATAAGACTAAAAGTAAAAAAGATAAACAATTAAACTCATAAGTAATAGTACTGTATCGTTTTTATTCTATTGAATGATATATGTATAGTCTTTTTCTGATGCACAAGCAAATTGGTTTTCATTTTTTATATACCACTTTTTTTTTTTACATTGAAAAAACAAAATGTCATTAATCCACCACAGATTACAAACAACACAGTGACATAAGCACTTTCTAGACTTTATTTTATCAATATAATAATAATGACAACTTTGAGTTATGTAATATAATAATCAAGAAAGTAACTTTCACTATTTCCTTAGGTTTTAATATACATCCATGAACAATCACACAAAACTAAACGAGAGAAATTATTCAAAGTTTACAAAACCCAGCAAAAAACTATGAACGACTTAAGGATATTGTGATAGACAAAGATAGACTAACTTGTAGAACAAGAGGCCAAGAAAGCAGACGATTACCAGCAAGATATCAAAGACGTAAACAGCGGGCGTTTCTCACTTTCTTGCTTTCTTCACTTTCTTGTTTTCTTCTGTCGAAATCACCGGTGACGAAAGTAACGAGAGCGCTTACAACGGTTAGGGTTTCTTAGGGGTTATTTCTTCAGATTTATTTTCTTACCCATTATTTGGTTTTAAAAAAATTGTGATAGATATAGAGTTTGTGTTCTTTTTTGATTCAAATATTTTGTAGGTTTTATAATTTTGTTAATAAACCTCAAATTGATTAGGATTTGTAACAATTTTTTTTGTTTTGTTTTATAGTTACAAGTATTTACAAAAAAAAAAAAAAAAAAAAAAAAAAAAAAAAAACTCATTGCGTCAAATATAGTTTGCACTTTGCAGGAAGATGAATCCTTTAGTTTGGGTATTCATATAATTTCACAAGGGTTTGCACTTTTAATAAATATAAATATGTATAAAAATTTTAATGAAAAAAGAGTACTTCACGTGATAAATCAAGGGTATGCATTTGCATACCCTTCCAATATTCTAACTCTATCCATGCCGGTGTGATAGAACCAGTTAAAAACCGTTTGAACCGGTTTATTGGATTTTGATAGTTGGATTTTATTTGATCCATTAAAAAATAATTTGTTTTTAAAAAAAATTGAATAACTCGATCGATCATGTTATGTAAAATGTACATAACTTGAATGCTAACGCACACAACTGCCATATGTAGACTAACGGTTGAAACAGATAAATCAACAATCGAACCAACTGATCCAACTGACCCAAAAACTGATCATTATATCAATTCAACTAAAAAAACTTGTTTTTAAATCATTGATTTTACCTTAAATTTTTAGAAAACAATTTTGATTTTTAGTTCATAAAAAACTGTTGGGTCAGCGGTGGAGGGAGCGTGGGTGTAAGACTTATATATCGTGTTTATTACTTTTAGTATAACATGATATTGGTCCTTAGGTTTTCAAATCCTCAACCATTATCTTGATACGTGTTTATATTATTAAATTAAATATATGTCGGTGAGCATTATAAGAACCAAACATAGTTTATTTTATTTACTTTATAAGAACTATGTCATTTGACATGACTATAGAACTTTTATATAACTATAAAATCTTATTTAATTATGCATCTTGGAATCATGGGACTAATCCGTAAATGTTTTTCTTAAATTGAAATATTAGACATTATTTAAAGTTATCTATATGACAATATTTAGGGGTGTTTGGTTTGTCTTTTTGAAAGGTAAAAATCATTTTTGGAAAAGTTACAAAAAATCAGGTTTTCCTAACTTTTTCAAAAAATCATTTTTCCTACTTTCTAAAATCCAAAAGTCTTTTTAAAATGTTTTTACCAAACATTTTTTACCTTTTATTTTTGACAAAATGAACTTTTGCCTTTGAAAAAGACAAACCAAACACCCCCTTAATACATGAATACATAGGAAGTTTATTCAACGGAAATCGGTGTTCAATTATTTTGAGAACACAACATATGGTCTATTACATTGGAATTTTTGTGGGGCACGTTACAATATTTGTGTTGCATGCTTTGGGATATTTGTTAGAAAAATATTGCAAATTAGATATAACATCGAGTATACTAGTCGTCGTTATTAAAACATAAGAAATTTGAATATAGTGTCAATCAAGTGCACCAACAATCTCTATTTTATGATACAAATATTACGGTATTTTTTATGAATGAGTTCTACTTTTGATATTGGGTCTTTTAAAACTTTAACCACATCGCAATGAAATAAAGACAAGAAAATGACAAACATTATACTTCTTCAATTTTGACGAGACAATATGGTAGATAAATAATTGTTTCTTGAAATATAAAAATAGTCGTTGTTAATTGTGTTTCTCCTCAACAACTAAGATACTATATGAAAAAATTAAGTTTCCATCTCCGTAGTTAGCAAATTAAAGAGGGAAAAGTAACATAATTAAGTTTCTAGCTTCCTTTGTTGGCAAATTAAAGACGTAAAAGTATCATAAGTGTTTGATAAGGGATTTTCTCCTTGTTTGTTAAAAAGGAGTTGAGATCGAGTCCTAAGAATGCAACCTGATATCCACCCACTGAGCAACAATATCCCACATACGAGTTGTTGCTTCACATTCAGCAAACAAATGCAATAAGTTTTCCCCATAAAACTGAAGATACATCAGCTCTTCTATGCCCCAAGTTTGGCCATATTAGAAGGCAAACTCAATTCTATAAAATCCTCCACAGTAGAATGTTTACTTTTTGCAATACGAAATGGTTCCACCTTCTTTCACCGTGTTAAAGACTTTAATAAAAAGTCACCAATATATTTTCTAGTATTTTACCAGTGAACTCATCCGATCCATCTAATCCCTAAACCCAACTATCTTTGACCTTAGTTTGCATGAAATTGCTAATGAACTCCATCAACACATGCCCCTCAATAGTTTTTTAAGATTCGATGCTAAACCAAAGAAATAAATTCAACGATTCGATGCTAAACCAAATAAATAAACCAACAATTGTTCATTCAAGTACTAAGCTCATGATCAAAGTATTAAACAAGCATAAGAATTAAGAACTAGAATCATAAACATGAGATAAATGATAATCAAGCATGAATTCTTCAAAACCCACAAATATCCAAGGGTTTTAGCCCAAGTCAACCAAATTAAATAGATTAGCCACTCATGGAAACAAGATAACGATCACAAAGGTGTTTTTACATCAAGAAACTAACAATTACTAGAAGGATGAGAAGAATGTAGATCAAGCTATCAAAAATCACCTCCAAGGGCCTCCGATGGTGGAAAATCAAAGTGTGGCTGCCCAACATAATCCCCCAATGTAAATGATAAGCAAAATGACCAAAATGCCCCAAAATGTGCAGTTGTGCAGGTACCCTCACAAGTTTGTGCCACCGAGACTCCACCCTCGCAAACAATGCTGAAATGCTATTGGCTCTTTTTTTCCACTACTTAAGATTCCCTTGGTCCCTTCCACACCTCACATGATTCAAATTTGGCCAATCATGTTCAAGCTTTCAAATGGATAATCCAAGTCCATCTTCTTTAGTCCATGACCCATCTTCATAAGACCACTTCATCCAAGTCTTTAACATTTTAAGCCCAATTCCTCTTTGATGGATCTAGAAAGCCCAATAATGCCTCGAAAGTCCACCAAGCCCATCTCCAAGCCAAACTACAACCGCATCGAGACTCTAAAACCTTGCAAAATACCTCATGCAAAATAAAAAGTATCCGACATGATCAACAGGCCCGGCCCTATAGGGGGCAGGCTGGGCAATGGCCCAGGGACCCAAAATTTATATAGGGCCCATTTTAGAAGTCTGTTATAGCAAATAGAAATAGTCTGATATGTGTTTTCTAAAATTTTGAGGTCCATATGATGATATAAAGTTCGATTAGCTAATTAGAAAAAAAAAATAGCGTCTGATTTCTCAGTGGCTTCTCGTACGCACATTGATTCGTTCAAGCCTAAAGCGGGACTCTTCAGCTTTCAATGCCAATTGTTGTCGTCCTTGAACCTTGATTCTTGAACCGTACCCTCGACCTCTCATCATTTCTATAGTCCGGCACTCCCGCTCCCGATATTGAAGGAAAACGAGAACAACTAATTTCTGAAATCGATTCCATCCAGACGTCCAGTAATCGATTGAGCAATTAGGAATCAATAACATCTGATCAGGTAAGAATAAGCAATTGATTTTTACTTTTTTTTTTATCGATTTTCAGATTTGTTAGAGTGATAGAGATTTATCAATTTTCTAGATATCGTGTTTTCTCAATTTTATTCTCCATCTGATTTCTTATATTTTATCTTTCAAATAGATTTTGTTGATTTGTGAAAGTCCCCATAACCGATTTCTAAATCACGATATAGATGATACCCAAAATCGATTTTGTTGACTTCTCTGTTATCAGCCCCATTTAATCAACTGGAACTTTTCAATTTTCTGTTTCTGTTTTTTTTATATATACACTTTAACTTTGTCTCATATAGTGAGTATAGGTAATTGTGTAATTGAAAAAGAAATATAAATCTTTTTGGAAGCAAATAGCAACTTGACAACAACCTAGTGAGCCTACAAATTGATGCTTCATGTGTTCATTTTCCATTGCTCTATCTAATAATCTTATATTATCATTGTCTTCCATTGCTTTGTTTAAATAAAAATCCACATATAATAACTATAAGATAATAATGATTCCTAGAAAACATCTATCCGGAAGTCAAAAAAGGAAAAAGAAACAAAAAATAGAACAAGTTGAACATGCTCAAAAGGAATCCATGGATAAATTTATAAAAAAAAATAGATAATCCCTATGTTTCAATTCAACATGAAAATATCACAAGTGATAATGAAAATAGTCACAATGATAATGAAATTAACACTAATGATAATGAATTTGATAATGAAAATAACGTTACTAATAAAGATGAAAATAATAATAATGAGAATGAAATTCGTAATGAAAACATTGTTACCAATAAGGATGAAAATAACACTAATACGAAAGAAATTGATAATAAAGCCACTAATGAGAATGAATATAACACTAACGAGAATAAAATTCCCAATGAAAGTAATGCCACTAATGAAGATGAAAATGACACTAAGAATGAAATTAGTATTGAAAATAATGTTGGTAGTGAAAATGATATGAATGAAAATGGCCATCAATTTGTTCTTCCTTTAAATATTTATGATCCAAGTAATTGGGATAATATTGACAATAAATTAAGGGAATTTTTAGTTGATAAATGACGAATTAGAGAATCAAATCTTGTGTTTCATAAAGATAATTTATCTAGATATTTTTCTTATGGTGTTTATACTAGAAAGCTAGGTAATGGTGAAACAAGCGATCGAAAACGGTTAATTTATTCTAAACAAGTAGATAAAATTTATTGTTTTTGTTGTAAATTGTTTAAACCTATTAATAATAATAATCAAATTTCTTTGACAAATAATGGATTTAATAATTGGAAATACCTTTATGAAAGACTTGATGAACATAAAATAGTGCTCATATGTGTACCATCTTGGAATGAGCTAAGAGTAAGATTGGGTAAAAATGAAACAATTGATAATGACTTACAACAAATATATACATAAAAGAAAAAGAATGTTGGAGACAAGTTTTAATAAGAATAGTTGATGCCGTGAAATATTTATCCAAATATAATTTAGCTTTTCGAGGATCTAATGAGAAACTTAATCAAGATAATAATGGTAATTTTTTAGGAGTAATTCAAATGATGACAGAATTTGACAGTGTAATGCAAGATCATGTTAAATGAATAGAAAATCATGAAACCCATAATCATTATATAGGGAACAATATCCAAAATGAACTAATTTCTATTTTAACTCGCAATGTTAGAAATTCTATAATTAAAATTATTAAAGAAGCAAAATATTTTTCTGTGATTCTTGATTGTACCCCCGATGTAAGTCATCAAGAACAAATGACTCTAGTTATTCGATGTGTGAACATATCTAGTAACAAAATAAAAGTTGAATAACACTTTTTAGAATTTTTAAAGGTAGATGATACGTCTGGCTTAGGACTATTTAACGAATTATTATATGCAATTAAATCAATCGGTCTTAATATTGATGACATAAGAAGGCAAGGTTATGATAATGGTTCTAACATGAAAGGGAACACTAAGGGGTTAAAAAACGATTACTTCAAATTAATCCAAGAGCGTTGTATATGTCATGTGCTTGACATAGTCTTAATCTTACAGTTAGTGATATGGCTCATTCATGTGAAAAAACTATTTCTTTTTTTGGAGTTGTGCAACGCATGTTTGTACTATTTTCGAGTTCTACTAAAAGATGGAACATACTACTTGAAAATGTTCACAATTTAACTGTAAAATATTTATCTAATACACGTTGGGAAAGTAGAATTAAAAGTGTCAAAACTTTTAGGTTTCAAGTTCCTCAAATAAGGCAAGCTATACTTGAATTAGGTAAATCATGCAATGATGCTAAATCAAACAGTGAAGCAGAAAGTTTAGTTGGTGCCATAGAAATTTATGAATTTTTACTTGGTATGGTAATTTCGTATGATATTTCGTTTGATATTAATATGGTAAGTAAAAAATTGCAAACTAAATCTATGTGTATTGATGCCACCGTTAATCAATTAAAAAATATAATATCATTCTTTGAGAAATATAGAAATGAAGGATTTTCCCGTAGTTTAGATAATGCTAAAGCCATAGTAATTGATATGGATGTTGAACCTACATTTCAATAAGACGTCAAGATACTAGAAAAAGGAAATTTGATGAAATTGATAATGCACAAGAATTACATTCAGCCGAAGAATCATTTAGAATTGAATATTTTATGGTTGTTGTTGATATGACAATTGTTTCATTAAAGAGTAGATTTGAACAACTAACTATTTTTGAAAATATTTTTGGATTTTTATATAATTCAAAAAAGTTAATGTCATTGGATGACATTGAACTTAAAAAAAGTTGTACTAATTTCACAAAACAATTTTCTCATAATAACTTGTGTGATGTAGATTCAAATTATTTGTTTTCCGAACTTCAAGTGTTACAAATGACTTTGCCAAACGTTTTTATGTCCGTTGTTAAAGTTCTAGAGTTCGTTAAAACTGAAGATTGTTATCCACATGTTTTCATTGCATATCGAATATTATTAACTATACATGTTATTGTAGCATCAACAGAAAGAAGTTTTTCAAAATTAAAATTATTAAAAAGTTATTTGAGATCATCTATGTTACAAGAAAGATTGAATGGTTTGGCTATGTTATGTATCGAAAAATATATGTTGGATAAAATTAACCTTGATACTATTTATAATGACTTTGCTTCTAAAAAAACTCGTAAATGTAAATTTTTTAGTTTTTTCTTTGTTATGTTTATGTAATAGGTGCAAATCATGTTATAGCATTTTTTATTATGTTGCTTTGTATTTATAGTATTAGGTTGTTTGGCTCCTCGCCTGTCGCAAAGCTTTTTCCTTTCCATAGGTGGGGAGTCCTCAACTTGCAATTGTATTATTTTTCTTCTAATTAATAAAAAATTTCGGAGGTACCGCCCCTCCTTTACCAAAAATAAAAATTATATTTATATATCTATCACTAAAGGTTCCATTTTTTTTTTTGCCCAGGACCTCAAATCATCTTGAGACGGCCCTAATGATCAATGATAAAGAAAACAAAGAATATACAATATAATACTAAGAAAAAAGGATAAAAATCTAAAATAAACTATATAAAAGAATGAAATAAAATAAATTATAGTTTAGCATAAAACGGATGCCACACCGTTTCTAGAACCTCGACATGTCGTGGCACACACCAAAATGCATATTTCTAACGGCTGAGGCCATGCCGTGGTGCCTTCCCCCACCACATCATGGCCAACCAAAACTTCATATTTTAGTTTTTAAATGCCAAAAACACAAAGGGAAAATATATACCTGAAACTAATATTACATTCTGTGTGGACCAATGTTACGTTGAAGGGCGGGTGCAAACCATATTTATGTTGCAGGCGAGTAGGGTGGGCTAGTCATAGAGTGAAGGCCAATGCTTATATGCTTGTATTTATATTGTGGTGTGCGGTATTTTAGGGAACTCACTAAGATTTGGCTTACGATTATGGATTTCAATGTTTCAGATACTTCAGATGATCATAAGAATGCGAAGACGTGACTGTACACACATCAACAACTTTGTATTTTATGATTCTGACCTATGTTCATACTCTAAAATTTGGAATGTAAACTTTTGGAACAAATGATTTTCTTGATGTTACCTTAACAAATGGCTTATTTTACCCGAATTAAAAATTGAAAATTTTGTTGCGAAAATCGGGACGTTCCTAAATGTGTATAATTTAAACAAGTAGAATGAGAAAATGTGGATGAAAAGAACTCAGTGATAAAATATGTACAAATCAAAAAATATATTATCATTTTAAGATGTTATCCCTAAAATATATTATAAAGTATAACATAGTTAATATATTTATTTAAAAATAATTATAAAAGTTTGACGTCACAAATAAATAAAGTTAGTTAAAAAGGTGTGTATGTGTGTGTGAGAGAGAGAGAAAGAGAGAGAGAGAGAGAAAGATAGACATAGGCATAGATATGGATAGAGATAGAGATGTGTAATTAATCTTAAGCTATTAAAAAGGAATTTTGAGTAATCTAACCACTTTCTAATGTTATTTTAAAAAACAATAACCATAGATAATGGTGCAAACGAGCAGAGTTACTCATGAGATACTCGAGATTAGATCGTTAAAAGTCTGACTCGAAACTGATTTTAAATGAGTCCAAACCGAGCTCGGGTTTAATATTAAGTTCGTTCATTAAACGAGCTCGAGCTTGAGCCTATGTCACTAAGCTCGATTAGGCCCGCGATACTAAACAAGCCTATATATAATATAATTTATTATTATTATTATTATATTTTAAAATAAAAACTATTTAGGACATTAGTGATTTAGGGTATTAATAAATGAGTTCAAACCAAGCTCAAGCTTGTTTAGGCATGTTAGACAAAAAAATGAGTCGAGCTCGAGCCCGAGCCAAACTTTTATAATTCTTTACAAGCTCAAGTCAAGTTCGAGCCTCGTATAACTTAAACGAGCTTGACAAGGCTTGGCTTGGCTTTTTTACATCCTTAACCACAATTTTTTTTTTTTTTTGAAAAATTACCACAAGGTCTGGAATTGGTCATTTTGGACCCGTATGTCGAAATCAGTAATGGGTATAAGATCCAAACAAGTATTGTGATCCCCTTATATATTGCATATAGGTAACAAAGAACACACAAATACCCTAATTTTACCTTTGTGGAATAGTACTCTAGAATGTCCATACATTCCGGGGTACATTCCCAAAAAAATACTTTTCAGTCCGGAACGTACGTTGTGTCAGATTCCAAACTCAAATCCTATCTACTAAAACCTACTTCGGAATGAACTTAAATACTCCATAATAACATATTTTGGTATCCATAGTCTGGAATACATTTCGTCAATCTCTAATGTACAATTGTCAGATTTCGAACCTAATACCTGCGAACAACCTCAACTCCAAAATGATCGTACCCACTCTCGAATACGATATTCCGGAGAGATGGTTATTTTTCGAAAATAAAATGTAGGTTGTTTTTATTTTAATACTCGTTTATAAATGTTAAAATATTTAATTTCTAAAAATAAATAAATAAATAAATATAATTATAAAAAAAAAAAAAAAAAAAAAAAAAGACTTCAAGCGACTCCCAAACAAAATTAGTCAAAAGTCTAGATTATGGTGTAACTAAAAATCTCTATACTAGATTAGTATGTACAATAAAATTAAGATAATGTGTAAAAAATGGGTAAATGGTTAATATATATATATATATATATATATATATATATATATATATATATATATATATATATATATATATATATATATATATATATATATATACTAGCCGTTACCCGCGCACAGCGGCGGGGACAAATAACTTCTTTCAACGATATTTTTTTAAGAAAAATGTTATGTTCCAAAAGAAAGTTCATGTCGTGAGTGAGAGGAAGGGTGGTAGTCGTGATAGTGGTTGTTTGAAGGCGAAAGGAGGTAGAGTAGCTGTGGTGGTGGTGGTTATACTGTCTTGGTTACTGGTTAGGTTCTTCGAGAGAGTGTGCGTATATTTCTTATTTTGAAGGGATTACGAAGATAGATATTATGAGATGGCTTGTTACCAATGTGAGAGAAGGGATCCTCTATAAATTGTTGACATTGACTGTTTCAAATGGCTGAAGTGTTGAGATTGACGGGTTCAATTTGTAAATGAATTCTTCTATTAATTTGATACGAGATTTTTAAGGGATAAAGGATAAGGTTAAAGTTTTAATATTATTATATTATAAATGGGTTGTACTTCAAGCTTAATAGTTTGGACGTCTTAAAAAAATAATATTATTATATTTAATCTATTTATAGAAATAGTTAAATTTCTTTTATAAGTAGTATATATATATATATATATATATATATATATATATATATATATATATATATAGGTTCAGGTTCATTTGAGATTATTCTAATTTTGTGAGACCGTGAGACCAAATCTAAAAATAATTTTAAAATACTAAACAAATAGAAAAATCCAAAAAATTCTTTTTTTAAATATTATTTCGAAACTTGAATTAACTAGAAAATTAATAAAAAAAATCTCATTTTTTTTAAATACGTGAAATATTCTAATAGAATATTACACTGACATATTCTAAAAAAAAAGATTAAATGCAAAATAAATGGAAAAATCTAAAAATTCTTTTTTTAAATATTATTTTCGGAACTTGAATTAACTATAAAAAATCCCGTTTTTTTGAAAAATACGTGAAATATTCTAATACAATATTACACTGTGCATATTCTAAAAAAATAATTTTAAAATGAAAAATAAATGGAAAAACCTAAAAATTCTTTTTTTAAATATTATTTTCGGAACTTAAATTAACTTAAAAAAAAAAAAAAAAAAAAAAAAAAAAAAAAAATACATCTCACGGTCTCACAAAATTAAATCGTCTATATATATAAAGAAAATAAGCGAAAGAGTCATCAAACAACTTCCGATCAAAATTAGTAAGTCTAAATTATGGTGTAAGTAAAATGGATTATGTTACAAAAAGCCTTAAATTTGTCTTGAATTTACGGTTTTACCTTTTGTTGGAATTTTGGTTCGTCACTTATAAAAAAAAATAAAACAAAAAATTTCGTTTTGCCCTTTTTTATAGGTAAAACCAATCACCCTATATCACATGTGTGTTGATTGGGCTTGATTAGCTGACGTGGATGTCCACATCAGTATCCTCCTTCTCATTGAAAAAAATCGGAGGAAATAGGAAAACCGGGATTCGAACACAAAATCTCCAGTCGTGTACACATGGAGTGTTTTCCACTAGCCTAACCAACGGATTTGTTAATAATTGCTTCCGCTTAATATATAACATAATCTGAAAGCTTATATATATATATATATATATATATATATATATATATATATATATATATATATATATATATATATATATATATATATATATATGGTCCATTAGCATGGTCTAGACTGCTCCAGCGCACCAGCCTAGCCTGACGCACTCCTGTCAGTCCTGCCCGGCGTTCCCTTGTCAATCTTGCTGGGGACTCCCTTGCCAGCCTTGCTGGGGACTTTCTGTCGGCCCGGCATGACGCTCCCTTGCCTAGCTCCCCTTGCCAGTCTTTCCTGGTACGCGCCCGCCAGCCTTGCCTAGGGTGTGCCCGCTAGCCCGCCCGACGTCTCCGGGCGGCCTCACCCAGCTCCTTGCTAGCTGGGCTTGAATTGGGTTGGCCCAAGGCCTGACCCAATTCCCTTTGACCTAATTGTCCACTATAAATAGAATAGTGCCTCTTCCATGAAGGGAGACATTTCTTAAACCTCTCCTAGACCTTTTCCCAAGGACTCTTCCCCATGGATCAGCCGCTACTATACTTCGGCCGGGTGGCTCAACCGCCACCCGCCGCCGTCACCCATCATACACCACCACCAGCACCAAGATGGTTCTCTCCAGCTATGGAGGATCATCTCTGATCTATCAGCTGATCTAACTTGATCGTCGGAGTCCGCTCCCGGGGCACAGTCCCATGGGTGGCTCTAACACATCTCTCTAATTGTGACTAGCAGATCTCCACCGCAGCAGGAGACCAGAAGAATCGTTGGAGGTCCATGTCGCATCAATATATATATATATATATATATATATATATATATATATGTGTGTGTGTGTGTGTGTGTGTGGTGAGGTTCAATAGAGAACCATAATTAACCAAGGAACCAATGAACCAATCTTTTTTTTCAACTTTTAGAGCTTATTTTTTATCAAAAAAAAAAAAAACTAAAAATACATAAATTCATAACTTTTTATCCTTTTTCCAATAATATCAAATTCGATTTTTTTTACGTCAAATTCACAATGTGAATTTTTGAAAATTTACAAGTGAATCCGGATTCACACGGTGAATCCGAAAAATATTTTTCACATTCACAATGTTAATATATGAATGTAGATATTTATAGATTTTTTTTTCGATAAAGAATAAGCTTTAGAAATTGAAAAAAAAAATTTGGTTCCTTAAAGAACCAATAATTATGGTTCTCTATTAAACTTTTTATATATATATATATATATATATATATATATATATATATATATATATATATATATATATATATATATTACAAATACAAATGCTTTATATTATTCATGTATTGTATATGTATCTTTTTTCTAATTTCAATATAAATATATATTATTTTGTATTACCAATATAATTTTTTTTGTATTTTCAATAAATACGGTTTTTTCGTATTATTAATATAAATAAGTATTTTTTTGTATTTTTTAAAAGAAATTTTTTTAATGGTATTTATATATTTAAAAACATATTTTTACAATTAAAAACAATTTACAACCGAAAACTTATTTATATATTTGAAAGAGTATTTTATATATTTAATAACATATTTATATATATTTAATTGTAAAATACCTTTTTAAATGTATACACAAACAAAATACATTTTAAATGTGTAAATAGCTTTAATAATTTCACATCAAATAGATATTTTTATGTTTTTACAAATTTATAAAATATGTATATATCTATATCTTTTATACTTTCAAAAACGTAATATATATATATATATATATATATATATATATATATATATATATATATATATATTTAAGAGTATTTGTATGCTGATTAAATATAAATCAATACATTTTTACTCTATAAATAAAATTTTCACCGTATAAATATCATTTGGCTTACATGAATAATACAAAAAAATATGTATTTATATAATATATACGACAATCTATGTATTTATATTGAAAATAAGAATATATATATATATATATATATATATATATATATATATATATATATATATATATATATATATATATAGTATTGATATACAAAATATATGTATTTATATTAAAAATACAAAATGTATGTATTTAAATATTTATTCTGAAACTACGAAAAAAAAATACTTATATTGATAAAACGAAAAAAAAAATACATTTGTTGAAAATACCAAATATATATATATATATATATATATATATATATATATATATATATATATATATATATATAGTGATAATACAAAAATACATATCTATATTGAAAATACGAAATAATAATAATAATAAGAATAATAATAATAATAATAATAATAATAATAATATTCGAAATTGAAATTATATTTAAAATGTTTGGGTCATTGCATTATATATTATTTGTTCAAGAAATGGAAACAAGATGTTCTCTAGCCTTGTCGTAAGCTTATGGGTTTGTGAGTGGAACGGCAGGTTCTTGAGTTTTAGATTGCAAAGTAATACAGTCAGCACACAGTTGCTACACGTCATGCATGTGGTTGCCACATGTACAAGTAACCGACTTAGCAGAGTCATTGAAACATAATAATTTGTTATCCTTATACTTTTTAATACTAGAAAATAGATGACGATGCACAGTTTCATATATTTAACGAGCCATGTAGGTTTGTCATTGATATAATAAGAACAAAAGTCTCTATTAAGGTCCCACCCTATAAATTAAAAGAAAAACATATGATATAAAATAGACAAATTTACATAAATAGTCCTTATAGCTAACAAAAAATAATGTTATAAATCCCTTTAAGGATTTTTTTTAGCATGACGATCCTTCATAGTTTGAAATCAAATACAGTTGGTTTTTATGACTAACACCGTTAGTTAACAAGAATTATCTACTTATGAAATGACTAAAATAGCCTTAGTAATTATTTTTCCTTTTCTTTCAAATGTTTTATAACCAACACAATAATAAAATGGGGATTACCCATCCGATCACCATCATTGGCGACAAATCATCAATCTGATCTTGATTTTTCACAAAAACTCAATCATCCATTTGTCTCCTACATTGTCATATGTTCAAAGAAAATCACACAATCAAAATTGGTTAATCATCATCACCAAAAATATGGTTCAAGAAAAAGACCAAATAAATGTTGGTGATTTGTTATCATCAATGTTATTTAAGTGTAATGAGATTACTTTGTTGATTAAAAATGATCTTGATAAATATTAAACAAGTAAGAAAGGTGTGGAGTACACACTTGTTTAAGTTTGATCAAGTATTAAAGTATATTGTCATTTATGGGCAAAGCCCCTGAACGAACGGGGGTCCGGGGGAAGCACCCCTGGGAGCGGGGTCCAATGGGCGGCAGCCCCTGGCGGGGTCCAAGGGGTAGAGCCCATGGCTGGAAGGTTTATACAAAACCAGGATTTATAATAGTTTTGACTGTTGAGAAAAAACTGTTATATGACAGTTTTGACAGTTTTTCAAACAAGGAAGGTTTATAACCAATTTTAGTCATTTTTCTGGTACTCACGAAATTACACAATCTCATTCTCTATTTCTTTCTCTTTGATTTTCTCTAAGTCTTATCCAATTGAGGATTTGGGAGTACCATCCAAATACTTCGATTTGAAAGTGATTATCACGATTCTCAGATTTCCAAGTGCCACAAAACCATATTTCTAACAATAAACACAAATTACAAACTACCAAGACTCACATAAGACTTGAAAATACAAAATTGTTCCATTATCATCACTATAAATTGCAAATTCACTCATAAAGGACAAAATTAGGAGAATAATATGTCAGAGTCACCAAAGAAAAAAAATAAATTAGGGAAAGAGCGGGTACTGGGTATGATGATGATTTTGAACTTAAAAAGACAAATTATCTTCTTCCCTCATCCTTTTCCTGAAATTAAATCTTAAAGGATTAATAGACATCTTTTCTATGAAAAACTCATGAATGATTCAGATGTAAAACCTATAAATGAGGGAATCTCCGAGAGTCTGCCCACAATGTAGAATCTTGAAATGATCGATGTGTAGATGTAAAATATTGAAAGGATCGTTGTGTAGATGTAAAACCAAGAGATGATTTGGAATTAGGATACCTAGAAATGAGGAGATCTCGGGAGTACGACCACTATAAAAGGTTTCAAGATTTCCGATATATGCACCCATAATTGAAGCTTTGTTTTATTCTTTATGTTTTTGCCTTATGGATTGATTCTAAATCTTTGTTTTTACATTTCCCGATTTCAGTTAACACGCATACAAAGCTTTGAAGCTTTATTTATGGCGGAAACGGAGAGTTCCTTAATCAAAACTTTCAAACTTCATTTATAGTGGTGGTTTTAGAACCACCAAAATAGGTCCAACACCCAAACCCTAGGCTTATGGGAGTGAGGTCTTAACCAATAAGCACTTCATATTTAAAGACATAGCCACACAATGTAGATCTAACACCTTAGAGCTGGAATACCACGTAAAGTTGCCAACTTTACGTTCATGCATGCCAAGAAGTGCTTAATAAATGACTTAATGCATGCATGAGACCTATAATCTGATAAAGCTTGCACCTTTTAGCCAAAGGAGACCACAAAATGCTCATATCTAACAGGACAACCCATGAAATAACTTAACTCCTTAGATAACCCAACAATGAGCCAAAATCATAACAAAACCCCATAAAAGAAGATCTAATCAACAACAAAGCAAGGTATGAACTTGATAACTCCAAGAAACTACAACATGTCACACCCCCAAACCAAGGATGGCGGAAACGTCCGGGGGTGGAGGACTTCATGTACAGTATCACAACAACGAATATAATAGTGCACAAAGTAAATACAACCAACATAAATATAATTGAAAAAGTTATACCAAAGTATATGTTTACATGATTCAAAATCAATTACATTATGATGACAAAAATAAATTGTTGACGGTTTAACGTCCCATCCTCAAAGCGATGAAGTTTTCCTGTTTCACTGATTTCCTGAGAATACAAGTAGTTTTGAAAAGTGTCAACAATTAAGTTGGTGAATTCATAAGAGTTTTGTTTGAAGTAGAAACCGTTTTCCTTGTAAAATCGATATAGTTTGATTTCCAGAAAATCCAATATTTTCTTAGTTAAGTGTGAATAGAAATATTCCTATATGATGCATTAATGAACCCTAGAATGACCCGTAGAGTTCCTCTATAATCGTCCAGCGTATATAAGTTATATAAGGTTTAAATTAGATAAAATGTTGAATATAGTGGGTCTGCCCTAGGTCCACAACCCAACGAGGAACAGGAGATGAGGCGGGCACCACCAATTTTAGGCCAATCAAGACTAAATTCTTATATGACTCAAACATATACGCTCAGCGATTATAGTTGAAGTCTAACAATTTTAGATGAAATATAGTTTGATTTCTAGAAAATCCAATATTTTCTTAGTTAAGTGTGAATAGAAATATTCCTATATGATGCATTAATGAAACCTAGAATGACCCGTAGAGTTCCTCTATAATCGTCCAGCGTAGTTATATAAGGTATAAATTAGATAAAACGTTGAATATAGTGGGTCTGCCCTAGGTCCACAACCCAACGAGGAACAGGAGATGAGGCGGGCACCACCAATTCTAGGCCAATCAAGACTAAATTCTTATATGACTCAAACATATACCCTCAGCGATTATAGTTGAAGTCTAACAATTCTAGATGAAATATAGTTTTAATATCATAATACTATCTTAAGTGAACCTGGTACTTTGTATCGGTACCCCCTTTTTGTATAGAGACCCGACACTTTGTATTTGTACCCCTTTTTGTATAAAAATCGGCACTTTGTATTTGTACCCCTTTTTATATATAAACCCGACACTTTGTATTTGTACCCCCGTTTGTATAAAAACCCGGTGCTTTGTATTTGTACCCCCTTTTGTATAAAAAGAAACCGGCACTTTGTATTTGTACCCCTTTTTGTATATAAACCCGACACTTTGTATTTGTACCCCCCTTTTGTACGAGTGTATTATGTAAATGATCATAAACTATACCTATTATAGTTTATTAAAATGTTTGAAATGTATATGTACCCTAACTATACCTATTATAGTTTAGTATATTTCTTTATGGTGTTCAAGAATCCCATTCTATGTAAGTCAAATGTATAGTACAATATAACTATGTTTAACTTGCTTTGTTTTGTACTAATGATTATGATGGAGGATTCTTATAAATTCAGTAAATAATTTCTTATTATACAAATATATCATAATAAGAAATACATGAAATATATGAAGTCATCAAGGACTTAACACCTTGCTCAACATGTTACAAAGTGTTTTGATAGTTAGAAACTGTTAACTAATTCTTAATCTTTCTGCACTGTTTTAGAAAAATCATAGAAAAATAATACGAAGTCAAAAACTAGATCCGTAAATTCTGATAGTTCCTAAAATGAGTCTAGTTTACTCACAATTTTTATCATGATTTTTGGAAGCTTTTAACTTGTCTTAAAATGCTCAAAATCACAGACTGGTCCGGGTTTGTGTTTGAAAAGATAGGCTGTTTTGTAAAAATCACCATAAATTGTAGAAAAATCGTATGGAGGTGTGCAAGTAGTCATTTTAAAGATAAGAAGTGGAACTACTTGCACCTAAAACAGTTTTGAAAAATAAAATGTTTAAGTTGTCCAAAACAGTCCATGAATGGAGTGGAACTTTTCTGATGAAGGCTGTTAGAAAAATTTAGTTATGTTCTTGGTGTTTTAACTTGTATTCCCCCCCCCCCCCCCCCCCTTAAAAACTTGAGAAAACATTAAAATGTAGGGGTATGAACTCACCTTGAGTGATTTCAGTGGATGGATGATGGAGAGAAGGGGTGTTCAACTCAAGAACACTTGGGAAGATTGCTTGAAGATTTGAAGATCTAACACAAATATGATGGAGTTTGTGTAAGATATCTTTGATATGTGTGGAAATAAGTGAGATAATCACAAGGAGAATGGATTGTGCTTACCAAATGTGGAATAACACTTGATAATCAGCCTTGAATCTCGAGTTTGGTGGAGAAAAAGTTTGAGAGAAAAGTGGTGTTTGATACTTAGTGAAATGAGGCAAATGAGAGAAAATGAGGAGAGAGGATGTTTGTTCCAGCTCTAAAACGTGGGAATGGGTGGAAAATGAGTGCAAGGGGCATTGATGTAACTTAGGTAAGGTGGGGAGGTGTGGTTAGTCAAAGAGTGGGTGTGGGGTGGTTGCTTGTGACATTGGATAAGGCAAAGTCAACACTCCACCTTTAATAATTCACCCATTTGATTTTTATTATTTAGATAATGATTTTCATCAAAATATGTTTAAATTATGAATATTTAGAGTTTATTATGTTAAAATATAATTTCTGGAGAAAATCCCGCTTTAAAATCACGAAAAACGGGCTTAAAATGTTAAGAATATAAAAAATGGGCTAAAAGTGACAAAATCCCGAAATTTGGCCGAGGTTCGGTCTTCTGATGCTGAACCAAGAGAGAGGAAGGCAGAAACCGAGAGGGGAGAAGAGGGAGAGAAGGAACCGAGAGGGTAGGATAGAGACCGAGAGAAGAGAAGAGAAGAGAGGAGAGAGGCGAGAAAGAGCAGAGACCGAGAGGCCGAGTAGAGACAGAGAGGCGGAGGCCGAGAAGGAGCAGAGACCGAGAGGCCGAGTAGAGACAGAGAGGCGGAGGCCGAGAAGGAGCAGAGACCGAGAGGGGCAGAGACCGAGGCTCGGTCTCGCATGCCTCAGCCAACAGAGGCTCGGTTCTGGTCCTGAGAGGCCTCTCTTCTTGGTTTCGGTTCTTAAAGCTTATTTTTCTCGTTTTCGCCCTGTTTTAAGCCGTTTTTTACCCGGTTAAGGGTCGGAATGACCCGAATGATTCTGAAAAGTTACGGGAACTTTTGAGAGAGATTTGGGAGAGATTTGACATTCTTGGAGAGATTTCTCATACAAAGAGATATTTGAGAGAGATTTCACATACTTGGAGAGATTTGGGAGAGATTTGACATTCTTGGAGAAATTTCTCATACAAAGGGATATTTGAGAGAGATTTCACATACTTGGAGAGATTTGGGAGAGATTTGACATTCTTGGAGAGATTTCTCATACAAAGGGATATTTGAGAGAGATTTCACATACTTGGAGAGATTTGGGAGAGATTTGACATTCTTGGAGAGATTTCTCATACAAAGAGATATTTGAGAGAGATTAAGTGACAACGATTGAGAGAGGTTCCATGTGGGACAGTTGTGAGTGTCCGGCTTCACAATGCAAGGCTTGTAAATCCTGTTAAGCCTTGCTTAAGGGTCTTACACACTCCCGATGAGTATGCAACATTGTTTTATCGGTTTGGCTTGCCACTTACCGTAGTTTTTAGGTTAAGGAGATCTAGTTGTACGTACTTTTCGATTTATGATTTCTTATCAGAATAGCGAGTTGTTTAGTAAATACTGAACATAAGTCCTAGTACACAAGGGTTAGTTGAGTTGACCGGTTTGACTTGTTGACTTTATTTGACTTTGAATTGACCAGAATTTGATGGTTGTCACACAACAAGTGGTGAGATTTTGGATCTATGTCCTTCCTTCTAAGCTGGGCACCTTCAAACTCCAAATCTCTTTCAAATGAGCAAAAAATCCACACGAATCCACACAAAACTTCAAGAACACCACCAAGAAAGCACAATACACAATTTAGGGTTTTATATAACAAAGGAAGCTGGTAAGGAGGCCAGTCAAGGTGTCACAACTCGAAATTTTAAACCTAACAAAGCCTAAACCCTCACCTAACACAAGTGAACTTAAATTGCACTCCTTATTGCATTATAGTCTCTATAACCATTAAGCCTTGTTCATACGCTAGTAACTAAGCCTAGATATAAACCTAAGTTAATTTAGGTTAGCTTAATATGATATGAACGAAGAGCAAAAAGGTTTAAAACATAAATATATACCATTTATTAGTGAATTCGGTCAAGGAAATGAGTCAAATCAAGAATTTGGCCATAAGGAAATCAAAAGCACATGAATTCGGTTATGAGAATCTTTTCCAAGTGAGTTTTCGGTCCCAAATAAATTCAAGGAAGCAAGTTCGGTCATTGCATGACTGAAAACAAAGAGAAATGGCCCATTAAGGACCGAACACTCCAAATCCCAATCCACTAAGACCGATTTTTCATTCCTTTATATATGTGTTCGGACGAATTCACTTTCATTTCCCCACTTTTCACATTGAATCCTTGCCAAATTTCCTCTCAAAACTCATAAGTTTTCACCCCGAAGATCTTCAACTATTCATAAATTTTTCAAGAACACACCTAGAACACCAAGAACATTCAACCAAATCTTCAAATCTTCAAGCCTTGGCCGAAAACCCATTTTCTTCCAACCGAACACACATTTTCGACAATTCCCCATTTAATTTCCAATTAAATTGTAAGTCCTCTTTTATATAATTAAATTATTATTTAACCCATTATTTAAATTAATTTATCATTAATTTAAATACGACGACGAATACAATTATTTTAGGGTAACATTATTAGCATGTACGCTTACCTGGGGATCGTCTCTACAACTCGCTACTTCCAGTCAACGCACATTTAATGTGAGTTCATACCCCTACTTTTCTTTCACTATTTTTAAATGTTTTTAGGGGGAATACAAGTAAAACAAAAAGAAATTTTGTGTTAATATTCAAAGGATTTCAAACAATTTTAAAGTACATCAAGTCATTTCAACTAAGTCATAATATTTTAAAAAGTGTTTCAAATTACTTCAAGTGTTTTATTGTAACACCCCAATCTAGGTATGACTTAAAACCCTTGAAGAAACTCCATTTTTAGCATATTGGTCCCTTAAGTACGATGGGCGTACTTATGAGTACGCTTACCATACTACGCATGGGTGATCGCGGAGGGGCAGCACATACGCTGGGCGTACCAGAATTACGTTGGGCGTACGTGCCGAATGACCAAAACCTAATTTTCGGACATGAGACCTATATAAACACCCTTAACTCACTTGAGCCTCACCCCCATCAGCTCCTTTCACCTTCAAACGTCTCTGGAAACCCTAATATCAATTGTGAGTTCATTTTGAGCTTTAAGAGTGCATTTATGGCCCTTTTAGTGTCCATTCAAGGAGAAGAGGCTGGAAAACAAGCTTGTAGTGGCCTTGGACTTCAAAAATCTGAATATATTCGACCTTGAGGAGCTTCTGGAGGTATAAAGCTTGCATATTTCCACTTGAATATGTAGATCTAGCTAGGGTTTTCTAGTTTTGTCCCTTTGGTTGTTTTTGGACCTCCACTTGTGAGTTAAGCATCTCCAAAGGACGTAAATGACAGATCTGAGGTCCCTTAGTCCTTTTTCAATATAAAAATGGAGTCTTGGTGTGTGCTTTGACCTCATGCATGGGTTCAGAGCTTTAAAAGGTCTTAATAAGGGTGGTGGGAGCATATGGGACATGCAAAGGCATAAAGTTGCCAACTTTTTTTCCTTGGGTCGTCTTAATAAGCTTACATCTGACTTTTGGACGTAAAATAATAGATTATTGAGCACTTAATGGAAAAAAGTGCTTAATATGCTAGTACACTGGGCGTAACCCAGTGTACGCAGCGCGTAAGCCCCAGAACCCCAGTACACTTCACGTACTAGGATGGTACGCTAAGCGTACACGTCACAAATAGGCTTGGATCTGTTTTGGGCTTTTGGACAGTTGGGCCTCATTTGGTTATTGTACTTGGTTGCATTCTGAGTATAGTGGGGCATTTTAACTGTTTGGGCCATTGGTGTTATGATTGGGTCTTTTGGGCCAAGAGGCCCATTAATGATTTTGGATATGGACTTTGGGCCCATTAACAAAGAAAGGATAATTGGGCTTATTATTCAGCATGGGAGGGTACAGACTGTTAGGAGAGCAATTTTCGCATTCAGCATACAGAGGTGAGTCTTCTCACCATACCATTGAGTCTAAGGCACCAAGACCGACCCATTTTATGATAGTTGGTATACTTGTTGTGTAGATATGTGTGGCATGATTATGTGGTAATATGTGGTAGAGATAGCCTTTATGGCAATGATAGAGATAACTTTATAGCTAATAGCCTTTATGGCTAATGGTTGAGATAGCTTTTATAACTAAGGTAGAGATAGCCTTTATGTCTAATGGTAGAGATAGCTTTATAGCTAAGATGATATGTGATATGTGGTAGAGGAAGCTTTTACAGTTGTTATGATATGTGTTATGTGACTTGTGTGTCGGGGTATGCATTGGGGAGCTCACTAAGCGTTAGCTTACAGTTTGTGGATTTGTTTCAAGTACATTGGAGCCCAAGGGCAAGGGCAAAGCTTGATGGCATGGCGTGTACTCTCTCAGACGTTTTCACGGGACACTCTAATGTTTGGAATAACAGTTGTATCTGACTTATGTTTTGAAAACAATAATAACTAGATTTTCTTAATGTTGGAATTGTGTTAAATTATTCTAAAATGAAAATTTTTCTTTGTAAAATTTGGGTCGTTACATTTATACTTTCATATGTATATGTCTTATACATATATGAATACAATTTTATTTAGATAAATCTTCAACCCTGTGACATCCCCAAAATCACGGCCAGAAAAGACCGATTTTGTTTATGCTTTATAAAAATCAGAGTACTTCATTTTATAAAAAGGTTGCGGAATTTGTTCCCAGAAAAACACGATAAATACGTTATTAAAACATTTTCGAAGAAACGTATTTTTATTCATCTTAAAACGTTTGGGATGTCATCGTTAATACAGAAACATAAGCATAAACAGAACTTACAATTATTTACACTAGTGATCTACATCCCTTTAAATCTCTCAGTGTAATGTCACTTCATATCGCCACCTGTGATGTAAATAAACTGAGTGGGTCAGGTTGGGAAACCTGGTGAGTACATAGGGTTTTCAACCCACAATAATATAATTGTTATGTTCAATCATCAAACAATTAACCCAATTACCCATCCCCGTTATCTTCTTTACTCCTAAGAGTTATCTATCCTGCATTCATTTATTCCAAAGTCCCTTACTTCCAGGGTTATAGGACTGGCACTAAATCCATAGCTGTCGATGTTCGTTCATAAAGCACTAATTCCATAGTTTCTATAGTCTATTCATCGGGTACTAAATCCATAGCTACCAGTCTTTATCTAATAGGTACTAAGTCCATAGCTACCAATGTTCAACAGGTACTAAGTCCATAGCTACCAATTCCTACAGGTACTAAATCCTTAGCTACCAGCGTCTAACTAATAGGTACTAAGTCCATAGCTACCAATTCCCAACAGGTACTAAATCCATAGCTACCAACGTCTGACAGGTACTAAGTCCATAGCTACCGGTGTTTGTCCCATAGGCACTAAGTCTATAGCTGCCAATGTATACTCACGTCATATTCTATCTCTCATCATTCATCTACCCATCATCATACCCAACATATTCGTATATATAAAATACGTATACAATTTAAATCCTTTAAAACATGTATAAAACGTTCATCCAGCATAGACAACAAGTATTCAGATAATATGCACACATAGCACGTAGTTTATATAAAATACTTTATATCTATGTGTAAGATGAAAGGGACCATGCACTCACCTGATAGGTGGTGACTCAACACTCGGACAGCGCTTCGATACTCTCAAAACAACCTTCCTTCGATAAAACCTAGTATCAACACCACTAGGGTTTAGTCTACCGATATCCGCGACAAACTAATAGTCTGACTATTATTATTATTATATAAGCGTTAAATAACACTCAATATAACTCATAATAATAGCCCAAATAATTATTTTAAGGTCCTAATAATGTTACTATAATTAATTAGGAGCTATATTAAAACTAGCGTAGGCGTAGCTCACTTACAGCGGGTTTTTCGCAAAACCGGGCTTCGCTGGAGCAGCGTTTCCAAGCCAAAAGACCCTTTTTCTCGGGACTCCGGGAGCCTCGGGGCTTCCTTCGGGTGCTAGGGGGTTTACCTAGGCTTTAGGGAGGGTTTGGGAGGCTAGAGAGAGAAACTAGAGAGAGAAAGAATGTTGGAGAGGTGTGAAGAGAAGTGAATGCCCGACACCTCTATTTATAGGAGGCCTGACTGGTGGACTCGCCGAGTATGAGTCATGACTCGCCGAGTTGGTCCATGTGGTGGCCTTCTGGTGGTGCCACGTGTCCAATTCTGGTGGTGCCACGTCACCCCCTATCGCGTATCAGCCTTCAAACTTAGAAAAATCATAACTTTCGCATTCAAGCTCCGTTTTCGACATTCTTTATATCCACGCGTAGGTAAAATCAAGATCTAAAACTTTCGTTTAGACTCCGTCAGCTAATTCTCGACCGATCTCAAATTTAACAGTAGGAGGCGTTTAGACTGTTAAATGACCGTGAAGAATTCATAACTCCTTCATACGGACTCCGTTTTCATCTATCTTTTTAACGTTGAGTTCCTATTAATAAAATATTCAACTCTCATTTAGGTCGCATAAGCCAAAAACCGCTCGAACTAAAATTCGAGTTTCGGGCCGTGCAGTGCTAAGTCGAATCTGAGAAAAATCATAACTTCCTCATACGAAGTCAGATTTGGGCGTTCTTTTTATCGACGCTCTTAGTTTAACATATTATACGACTTTCTTTTAGATTGCTAAGGATAAATCTCGCTCTATCGTAAATTCACTATTTACGCTTCCCGGTGCCGTGCCGGTTTTGCCGTAAAACTTCGACGGGCCATAACTTCTTCGTTATAACTCGGATTTCGGCGTTCTTTATATGTACGGAAAGCTTGTGACATATTCTACAACTTGGTTAAGATTATTTATTCTAAATAATCTTTTATAGAAAAGTCATTTTCGACCCCTATTGCCTCTAAATTGACTAGCCCGGATCTTGCGGGCGTTACAAACCCTTTTGTATCATGTCGAGAAAAAGGGTACTTTTCAGATCGTTTTATCGAGTTATGCAAACTGTTTAGTTACTAGGACTTTCAATGTATACAGAACTCACAGAACATGCATTTAAAGTATAATAGGTATAGTTTATGGGATACTACTCTAGCTCACTACTACAAGGATACACTATTAAAATAATTATTTAAGTATAATTATTTTGTAATACAAAGTACATCGCTACAAGATAATACAAAGGATTACTAATACAAGAGAACACTATAACACTACGCATAAACTAGTTAATACAAGATTATGAGGCACTACTTTATTGTAACCTCCGGGTACATGTTTGATAAGTCTATTTTATGAATGTGTTAAATTGTCATAATTATGTTGAATTGATGTGTAATTGCCCAAGAATGGCACTACTATGATTATTTTTTGAACTTCATATGCAGGTCAATACATCGTACTAAAAGTGGGCGGAACCTGCAAGTAAAACGAATTGCTCAAGGAATAAAGAAATGTTGCTGGGAAAGTTGACCACTCTTCATTGTTTTGATCATATATCAAGTTCTGGAGCTCCTATTGACATGACTAAAGAAGTTCTGGAAACTAGACAAGATTTGCTACAACTTTTGTGTTTTGTGTTTCTGCTAGTTATGTCGTTTTGACCACCAAAACTTGCACGGAAGATGAAGGATTCCTCCAGGCATCTAAGACGCCCCCTAGAACGTCCAGATCAGTCAGTTAACATCTGGGTGAATTTCGGAGCGGAAAGGAAGAGAGAAACCCCATCGGCATCTTACATGACGTCTAAGACGTCCCCTAGGACATCTGGGCGTTTTAGGGACATCTCGTGTTGGAACGGCGTGTTTCATAAAGTATTGAACTCAAGGAAGGACGTTCTAGGACGCGTCTAAGACATCCACTAAGACGTCTTACGTTTTTGGCCATTGTTTAGTGTATTTCAAGGACGACAGATGGCATGCAAGGATGTACAAAGAACACATGGGTGTTATACACGACGTCTAAGATGTCTCCTGGGACGTCCAACATTCCACATCGCCCACTTTCATTATTTTCTGCCGCAAACTATAAATAGGGACCTATGCATTCGTTTTTAGGGTTGCCACCTGTGATTTTCAAAGTTTTCCTTGCGGTTTTAAGGCTTTTAAAACCCTTGGAAACAATTGGGAAACAAAAATCCATTCCATTTCAATCCGGATTCAAGGCAAGATTCGATTCAATTCATCATCGAGCTATAAGTGAAGATCATTTCAGTGGTTAATCTTCATCAATTCTTTATTTTCCAGAATTATTTCTTATTCCCCAAGGTTTATTCATTCTATACTTTGATAATCATTAGGCTATATTTGTTTAATGATTCTACATTTGTTTATGAATTCTATTATGCATTTTATTCATTTTAATCAAGTTATTTGTTTTATGAACTCAATGGAAGGCTAAATCATTAGGGTTAATTCCGGGGATGTTTATGACTTTTGGATGAACACACTTGATTATTACTTAATTCTAATTAATTTCAATTGTTATTTTATGCTTCATATGATGATCTTTTGGTAATAACGATTGAAATTGGGTTGTATGAAGTTGTTTGATGTCATAATTAAGATAGTTTATTGCCAATTCATCATTTGTTCCAAGTTCAATTGGTTTAGGAATAAAGACAAGTGATTGAATCAGCATATATTATTCCAATTTATGATATTGAATCTTAATAAGGTAATAGGTAGTCGTAAGACATTTTATTGCAAGTTCACTAATTGTTCCCAATTCATTTAGACATAAAGGAGTAAGACAATTAGTTGAATGAACATATTATGTACCCAAACTATGTGTTACAAGTTAATAAACCCCAATTGCATCTAAGTAACTGAATTAGGATTTTAGGGAAGAAAGTGTGTGAATCTAAACTGCCTATAACTTAACCGGGAGTACTCTAGTTTTGTCATTTTAATTAATAAATCTCCAAGTGTTTGTTTGATTTTTACTTTAATCTGTTCCGTGACATTTGCTAGTAATACTTATCTATTTATCTATGTAACATACACATTCTAAAATCATGTTTTGTAATGAATAAAATTGTGAAATACTATGTGAAATTGAGTTTTGAATTCTAACAAGATGGTTTTTACTATAAATGAAGTAAAACTATGTTTAGAATCACTTAGAAAATATTGGAACTCTTAAAAGATTCCAAATAAAAGTCAAATAGTGAAATTTAGCGAAAATATAAAATTTTAAATAAGTAAAATTTTATTATTGAAAGTTGTAAATAATCTCGTTAGAAACTTGTAGGCGAAAACTGTTGGAATAGTGTCTAAGGCTGTAACTATATTCGGTTGTGCATGGTCCTTTTGGGTTGCCTTCACCATAGCAACTTGAAGGATGATTTGTTAAGAGAGAGTAAATATTATAAGGAATAATATTTAGCTATTTGATTAATATAAGTCATAAATTAATTGGTATTAATTTGGTGACTTAAAGAGATTAATTAAATAAGAGGGTATAAACTGTCAATTGTTTGATAGTTAAGCTTTAGACTGTAAATCCATTAGGGTTGACTTTGGACGGTTTCTAAGAGCTTTAGGATAGCTCAAAATAGTCCATAAGGATATCTATGGAATGGATTTGGATAGCCTTAAGTGAAGATTATCCAATTAGGGTTTAGGGTGAAACCCTTAAGGAGTCTAAAGGTATAAATAGGCCCTTGGGGTGTGGAATTCGTGGACAATCTTTCAGAACCTAAAGCAAGGAACCTCTGGTCGAATTCCATCCCCTCTCCTCTCTCCTAAATCATCTTGCTTGCTATTGGTGTTTGTAAGCCATTAGAGGAGTGACAATTGTGACTCTAGAAGCTCCAAGACAAGAAGATCAACAAGGAACTCAAAGGTATGATTCTAGATCTGTTTTAATGTTGTTGTTTAATCTAATTAGCCATTAGAAGTCTTGGATTCAAAAGCATGTCTATTAGAAAGCCTAGATCCAAGCAATAGGGTTTTGCATGCGCACATAGGAAAGTTCTTATGGCTAAAACCCAACAGTGGTATCAGAGCCTAGATTGGTTTTCTTTAAATTGTTGCTTGAATAACTGAAACAAACCTGCAAAATTCGATTTTTTGGGTTTTGAGTCACTGACTCGTCGAGTTCCAAGGTGGACTCGTCGAGTAGGCCTGACTCGGCGAGTCCCCTTGTGCACTCGGCGAGTCCAAGCGTCAGGAAGGGCCAGATTCGGGATTTCTTTGTGTTTATCTTATCCAAACTTTCCATAAACTAATTAGATCAATATGAATCCGTTTTTTTGATAAATATAAGTGTTATCTTGATCTAGTTAAAGGTAATTATCAACTAATTAAATATTTAGTTTCTTTATATGATAATTAATTAATTGTTTTAATTATTTTTTGGTAATTATCCTCAAAGAAATCAAAGATAAATCAAATAAAGATAATTAAGATATTAATTGTTAATTGAAATTTTTTGTTATTTGATCCTCAATGTTTTTTAAATGTTTAAAACCTACCCTATAGTTTTGAAATTTAAAATTTGTGATTAAAAGCTTTAATTTAGACAACTTAAATTTCAAACCATAGATTTTGAAAAGTTTAAAATACAACCCTATACTTATATGATGTTATTAGAATAATATATATGTATAACTAAATGCTAGTCTTACCGCTAGTAGGCCTCATTCACGAAGCCGATCTATAAGGTGGGTATAAGGTTGCGGCCTATAAAATGGCGCTTAATGGGTGTACACTCACACCCACCGCTTGCTTGATTGGTGGAGGGTCGTTAGCCAAACGGGTAGGATAGGGCAACCTCATCCTCTCATTAAAAATATAATAAGAAATACGAAGTAACTAAATCTTTTTCAAATTTCCCAATCTTAGTTACTTTAGGAAAGGTGAATTGATGCAATCCCATGAAATTACACTTTGCACCTTGCTAAGATGTTAGTGGAGCGTGTGTGGTTTACCGGCACACTAATTGGTTCTAAGCGAAGGTGGCAAAGGGTGATTCATTGTTTATCATAGTTCGATGGAGCGTGTGTGGTTTACCGGCACATCAAATAGGTGATCGTAACAATGAAGGCACCATGTAAATTTGCATGGTAATTCACACCCGCTTTGTGATCCTCGGCATCCCAGTCACAAACAAGAGGGGCATATCGAGATTTAAACATGCCATTGAATAGTTCAATGAATCTCATCCGAACCTAGGAATTCTCAAAAACACTTAGGACTAAAAGTTTAAGTTTTGTGATGGAGAATTAGTGAATCGTCATTCACTTACCTTCAATTTATTTGCATGTTAGATTACGGCATCCCTTTTCTAGTATGTAAATGTTATTGTTGGATCCTAGCCCTAATTTTTCTTATTGGGTGATAATTAGGGATTCTTGTTCTAATCTATCTTTATCCTTTCTATAGATGTCAAACGCAAACAACGCTGCTGCTAGTTCTTTCACGTTGATGAGCCTTTGCCAAAAGGTCACCTTCGATGGAACGAACTTTGGCGAATGGATAAGATACATTCGCACCATTGCTCGCTATGAGGATAAAGAGTATGTCCTCGACGAGAAGCTCGAGAAAATCAACCCCGAAGTTGCTACTCCCGCTGAAATCACCGCCTTTGAAACCCATGAGCGAGATGCGACGAAAGTACATTGCATCATGATTGCCACCATGAACTCCGAGTTCCAAAAGTCCTACGAGGACATGTATCCATACGAGATGCATCAAGACTTGTTGGAGAGGTACCACCAAAACGCGAGACAAGAGCGTTACGAGATCTTCACCAACATGATTTCCGCTAAGATGGGTCATGGAGAATCTCTTACCGTGCACTTGCAAAAGATGCAAAGGTATGTCGACCGCCTTCGCAAGTTAAACGTTGACTTCGGCGAAGACTTGGCGATCGACATGGTGCTTCACTCTTTGCCTCCGATGTATAATCAATTTAGGATGACCTACCACATGAACAAAGAGGAGGTCACTCTAAGTAAGCTCCAAGGTCTCTTGAGGGTTGCTGAGAGCAATTTCAAGGACAAGTCTGTTGCACCAACTCCCAATCCGTCTGCTGCTCCTGTCTTGGCTATTGGTCAAGGGAAGGGAAAGAAGAGGAAAGCTTCTAACTATCGAAAGGTGAAAGCCCGAGATGGTTCCTCTTCTAGTGGGACAAAAGTTGATCCCTCTAAGCCCTGCTCTAACCCGAAGGAGGCAGAGTGCCACCACTGCCACAAGATAGGACATTGGAAGCGAAGCTGCCCGGACTACCTGCAAGCCATCAAGGAAGGAAAGATCAAGCCATCTTTCGCAGGTATATATGCAATCAAATCTAACAATTCTAATCATGCTATTTCTTGGGTTCTTGACACCGGTTGTGGTTATCACATTTGTTCTAATGTGCAGGGACTAAGAAGAAGTAGGGATGTGGAGCAAGGAAGGATCAATCTAATCATGGGGAACAGAAGATCGTCGCCTGTGACCAAGATTGGAGTGTATTCTTTGGTGCTTAAGAATAGTTTAGTTTTAGATTCGAACAATTGTTGCTATTCGCCAGAAATGGCTAGAAACATCATTTCATTTCATGGTTTATATAGACAAGGTTTTCTTTTAATAATGAGAATGGTTCTATTTTGGCTTATCTAAATGGTGTCTTTTATTTTGAAGCTATACCATGTAATGGAATATATGAAACTGTTATGATTGTTGATAACTTAGGAAATGATGTTTTGAATATTGATTCTTCCACTAGTATGGATAAAGCATCCTTGTGGCATTGTCGTCTTGGACATGTCAACAAGAAACGCATAGCCCAACTCCAAAAGGTTGGAGTGTTGGAGTCATTCGACCTTAGGGAAGATGACACATGCGAATCTTGTTTACTTGGAAAGATGACTAAATCACCCTTCACGAGTACTTGTGAAAGGGGTGAGGGACTATTAGACCTAATACATACCGATGTATGTGGACCTTTTAGATCAACCACGAAGGATGGGAACCGCTTCTATGTGACCTTTACCGATGATTATAGTAGATATGGGTATATCTATTTAATCAAGCAAAAGTCAGAAACCTTTGAAAAGTTCAAAGAGTTCAAGAGTGAAGTGGAGAATCAATTGGGCAGGAAAATCAAGATGCTTCGATCCGATCGAGGAGGAGAGTACCTAAGTCTTGAATTCCACGATTATCTCAAGGAGTGTGGAATAGTTTCGCAATTGACGCCTCCTAGGACACCGCAGTTGAATGGTGTGGCAGAAAGGCGTAATCGAACCTTATTGGATATGGTTCGCTCTATGATGAGTCGTGCTTCACTACCTATCTTCTTTTGGGGGTATGCCTTAGAGACTGCCGCCCATATCCTTAACCGAGTCCCTACTAAGAAGGTTGCCAAAACACCTCACGAGATGTGGACGGGGAAAGCTCCCTCGTTGGCACATATCAAGGTTTGGGGTTGCGAGGCTTTCGTAAGACGAGATACTCACGACAAGCTTGAACCTCGAAGTGAGCGATGTATTTTCATCGGCTACCCGCAAACTTCCTTTGGATATCTCTTCTATAGACTGAAAGATAATGTTATCTTTGTTGCGAGGAGAGGAGTTTTCCGAGAGCGAGAACTCATAAGCCAAGGAGACAGTGGGAGGCAAATCGAACTTGAAGAGATTCAAGAATCGATAGATGAAGGAACCTCTACCGCTGGCATTCAACCCGAGGAGGAAACTCCGGTTGAACCGATTGACGAATCCTTACCTCTTAGACGTTCCGATAGAGTTAGAGTTCATCCCCAGTTTTATGGTTTTCATATTACTACCGAAGGGGACACGTATATTAGTGATGGTACACTAGTAAATCTTGATGAACCTAATAGCTATAAGGAAGCCATGGCAGGCCCGGAGTCTGCGAAATGGAAAGAGGCGATGGATAGCGAGATCCAATCCATGTACGATAACCAAGTTTGGAGTTTGGTTGATTACGTGCCCGAACGTAAGACCGTAGGGTGCAAGTGGATCTTCAAGAAGAAGACCGACGTGGATGGGAACGTACACACATAAAAAGCGCGATTGGTTGCGAAGGGCTTTACTCAAACTCCTGGAGTTGACTATGATGAGACCTTCTCACCAGTTGCGAAGATTAAATCTATTAGAGTGATGCTAGCAATTGCCGCATTTCATGATTATGAGATTTGGCAAATGGATGTCAAGACCGCTTTCCTTAACGGAAAGTTGGCTGAGGATGTTTACATGGCTCAGCCAGAGGGGTTTGTGGATCCGAAGCATCCGAATAGAGTGTGTAAGCTTGAGAAGTCCATTTATGGACTTAAGCAAGCGTCTCGCAGATGGAATCTTTGCTTCGATGAGAAAGTCAAAGAGTTTGGATTTGTACGAAGCGAAGACGAATCTTGTGTATATGTCAAAGCCAGTGGGAGTGTAGTAAGCTTCCTCGTTCTATATGTCCATGACATATTACTCATAGGAAACGACATCCCGACTCTGCAGGAGGTTAAGTCCTGGCTCGGGAAGTGCTTCGCTATGAAGGACCTCGGAGAGGCTTCTTACATTTTGGGAATAAGGATAGTAAGAGAAAGAAGTAAGAGACTAATTGGACTTAGTCAGAATACTTACTTGGAGAAGGTACTAAAACGTTTTAGTATGGAAAACTCAAAGAAGGGAGAACTACCGATACAAGGAAATGCCAAGTTGAGTAAGACTCAAAGTCCGAGTACCGAAGCCGAAATAGCAGAAATGAGCCGAGTACCATACGCTTCCGCAGTTGGCTCAATCATGTACGCTATGACTTGTACTCGCCCTGATGTAGCCTTCGCTTTGAGCATGGTTAGCAGATATCAAGGGAATCCTGGCAAAGCACATTGGATTGCGGTGAAGAACATCCTTAAGTACCTTCGGAGAACGAAAGAATGGTTCTTAGTCCTTGGAGGGAGTGATGACTTGAAGGTGCGAGGGTATAGTGACGCCAGCTTTCAAACCGACAGGGACAACTATCGTTCGCAGTCGGGCTGGGTCTTTACCATAAATGGAGGAGCAGTGACATGGAAAAGTTCCAAGCAGGAAACCGTAGCTGATTCAACGTGCGAATCAGAGTACATCACAGCGAGCGAAGCGTCGAAGGAGGCAATATGGCTGAAGAACTTCATCGGTGATCTTGGAGTTGTGCCGGCCATAAAGGAGCCCATGGAGATTTTCTGTGATAACGAAGGTGCGGTTGCCTTGACCAAGGAACCGAGGGATCATGGTAGATCTCGACATATCGACAGAAAATATCACTTCATTAGACATCGAGTAGAAGAAGGACAACTCGTAGTGAAGAGGATATCATCAGAAGATAACCCAGCAGATCCGCTTACGAAGGGACTGAGTAGGGTTAAGCACTTACAGCATGCTAGGAGTATTGGGCTGAAGGATGATATTAGCATAGATTAGATAGTATTAGAAACGTATAATAGATAAATGTAATTAACATTTGATGATTAAATAAAGAAGTTTTATTTATGAGTAAAGTTACTATCACATGTTAGTTGTTTAACTATTGTTTCACTTTGCATGTTTTGACTTCCAGAATAATTGAGTTTATTAGGAATAATCGAATTATTCAAATGGTCCACAATCGTTCATATGTTGGGAGTAGATATGAATGAAGACTGTCGTGAATTGGTGTGTAGAGTGTCTAAATGGTGTTAGACATAGCAAGAGTTGCTGCAACGTTCATGAGTGCTTACGAACTAGTTTTGAGCATTGGAATAAACCCGCGCTTGCTGGAATCACCTTATGGAATACGATATAAAAGGTGATCGCAAGATGATAATATCATATGGTCTTAAAACCTAGATATATGGTTTATTATTTGTTAATTGATTGTGCATTGATAATGCGAAAACGCATCAGTAACTTGATGTTATAAAACGCATTGTTGTGTATAGTTGGTTAATGAATAAGTAAATGCATATAAGTCGAAGTTTATCTGTAAATTTTATCCTAAGAGGGTAGAAGAGATATCTTGGCCACTCGATGATTTGATTTGACTTATGTGCCGGGCCCGGTCAGAACTGAATTGATGTGTTCGATTAAGTTCTATGTCAAATAAATCGAAGATCGAGAAATCTAAATGCTAGACTAACCATTCCATAGGATTGTCAGCATGATATCTAACAGAGGACTGTACGATCCCTTATCTAAAGGACAAGATTGATTATATCAGAGTTGACAGCGTCTTTGAGAGCTACGATTGCAAACCGTATTGTACTTGTATAGTTACTAGACTTATCCAAGTGGGAGACTGTTGGAATAGTGTCTAAGGCTGTAACTATATTCGGTTGTGCATGGTCCTTTTGGGTTGCCTTCACCATAGCAACTTGAAGGATGATTTGTTAAGAGAGAGTAAATATTATAAGGAATAATATTTAGCTATTTGATTAATATAAGTCATAAATTAATTGGTATTAATTTGGTGACTTAAAGAGATTAATTAAATAAGAGGGTATAAACTGTCAATTGTTTGATAGTTAAGCTTTAGACTGTAAATCCATTAGGGTTGACTTTGGACGGTTTCTAAGAGCTTTAGGATAGCTCAAAATAGTCCATAAGGATATCTATGGAATGGATTTGGATAGCCTTAAGTGAAGATTATCCAATTAGGGTTTAGGGTGAAACCCTTAAGGAGTCTAAAGGTATAAATAGGCCCTTGGGGTGTGGAATTCGTGGACAATCTTTCAGAACCTAAAGCAAGGAACCTCTGGTCGAATTCCATCCCCTCTCCTCTCTCCTAAATCATCTTGCTTGCTATTGGTGTTTGTAAGCCATTAGAGGAGTGACAATTGTGACTCTAGAAGCTCCAAGACAAGAAGATCAACAAGGAACTCAAAGGTATGATTCTAGATCTGTTTTAATGTTGTTGTTTAATCTAATTAGCCATTAGAAGTCTTGGATTCAAAAGCATGTCTATTAGAAAGCCTAGATCCAAGCAATAGGGTTTTGCATGCGCACATAGGAAAGTTCTTATGGCTAAAACCCAACAAAAACCTCGTCGAAATCCGAGTTATAACGAAGAAGTTATGACCAACCGAAGATCCGCGACAAAACTGGCACGGCGCCGACTGACGTAAAAAGTGAGTATTTAATAAACTACTTTTTCTCCTTAGTAATCTAAATAAAAGTCGTAGTATTTGTTAAACCGAGAAATTCGATAAAAAGAACGCCAAAATCTGACTTCGTATGAGGAAGTTATGATTTTTCGAAGTTTCAACTTAACAATAGACAACTAAAAACTCGAATTTTAGATCGAACGATATTTGACCGATATATCCTAAACGAGAATTGAAGGTCTCGTCATTTGTAGTACAAACGTAAAAAGTCTGACGAAAACGGATGTCGGATGAAAAAGTTATGAATTTTAACGGATTTTCTTGTCCCGGTCTGTTAAAAATAATAATATTAAAAATAAAGTCAAAATTAGCCAACGAAGTCGAAACGAAATTTGTAAAGCGTAATTTTAGCTATGCGTGCATATAAAGAACGTCAAAAACGGAGCTCGTATGCGAAAGTTATGGATTTTAGAAGTTCGGGGCTTAAAATCTGAGAAATCTTGCATGAATAGTGTCAGGCCACGTCACCTCGCACGAAGCAGCAGCATCACCGGAGTCGTGGCACGTCCGAAGAGCGACGCGTGTTGCACGCATGTCTGAGCCTCGCAGCCGGGTCCGCTTCGTGTCATCTTCTAATTCGCCAAGGCCGAGGTCTAGTAAGAACGAGACACGTCTCGCATCGGTGGCCAGTCCGACGCGAGCCACGTCTCGCCTACCAGCCTCGCATCCGAGCCACGCTGCCCCTCGCTGCTTTGTCACCACTTCGTCCGAACCTCGCAGATGCGATGTGGACCTTTCTCATCCACAAGGTCCGAACCCTCGGCCCTATATAAAGGGAGGTTGCGAGCCTTCCCGGGTAACTTTGAAAATTTGACACTTTTTCACCCTAATTCCATATATTCACTATTTTGACTTTCCCCGAAGCCCCGATATCAATATTAGCACCAGAAACACGTCCCAAAGCTCCCGAGAATCCTGGAAATTTTATCTTTTTGGTTTTGAAGCTCTACCTTCGCAGAGCCCGGTTTTCAATTAAGCTCCCGGTTTTCAACATAGAAAGTCATATTTAAAGCCGAAGTGTTGTCCAAATTACTATTTTAACCCCCGATTAACTTAAGGTGAGTTCAATATATAGGAACAATTGTATGTTATGTGTTATATGTGCTATGTGCTTCTCAGTGTTATTATTCCGAGTTATCTTCCATGTTATTTTTATTCTGCTATTTTGATAGCAAAAGTAATACCTTTGACCATGTGATCAGTGAAAAGACTTAGATTCACATTGGTAATGGTACGAAGCCTCTGGCCATGTAGAGCATGTTCCGTAAGTGAATGACTTATATTTAAGTGGCATTGGCAGAAGATTAAACAAGGCGTGAAAACCTGAAATCTACTGAAATGTTTAACAGGACGTGAAAACCTGAAATCTACTGAAATGTTAAACAGGGCGTGAAAACCTGAAATCTACCGAAATGCTAAACAGGACGTGAAAACCTGAAATATATCATATTGATAATCAGAAATTATATGTCTTCTGTGTCATTTGGGCCAAAACTTTATTGATGCATATCAAGTATTGAAATCGTTATGTCTCATTGATCGTAAATCTTTGAATCAAATCTTGAGTTGATATTGAAAGCCTGACATATGATACGCATATGCTATTGTTGTTCTTGTTCCCTTTTGCTTCTGTCATAATGGTATATATAAGGCATAAGATTATATTGTATCTATTTATTGAATTCACTAAGCGTTATCGCTTATCCCTCTCAATATTTAACAATTGCAGGTGATGAGTATCCAATATAGTTTTATACTGCTGAAAGATTTAGAATAGTTAATAGTATTTCTCTATATTTTAATGTTCATGTATGTATATGAATAGTAGATTCTGAGTAAACATGAAATGTAATAAAACTTAGTCGGTTTGTATCCAATCTTTTGTAATCACTTTATCAATATAAAATATTGTTTTATAAATATGCATATAGCATGTTTTGAGGAAGTAATTTAAGAATAATGTTAGAATAGTATGAAAGTTTGGGTCTTATATAAATATGAAAGTTGGGGTTTTTCAATCTATTACTCTGACAAAATGTTTAACCACGAAATCCTTGTAGATTCGACCCGACTTACCCTATCTACTTAGGTTAGTTGGTTTATTTTTGATTGAGACAACGACCTCGATCAATGTTCAAGTGTTATAAATTATAACAGAGTCTCCCGGACGGAGAGCATGAGATTTGTGTATATATCTATACGGGACTTACAACCCCACACCCAAACTGCTAGCTACAGTTAGGTAGGCATGCCTGGGGGTGACAAATGTCATAAATACCGACGCTTGAAGAACGTCTTAGAGGCCACTAGGTCATATTAGTACGGTTATATGAAACTCACAATAGTATCGACTAAATGATATTTATGGGATCAACACTACTTCATGGGTTTTATCTTAATAATAAGACCACACAATTTTACAAAGTAACATGAGTATACAAACAAAAAGGGGACCTATAATGTTAACACTATGAATATTGGCTTATACGTCTAAGGTTACTTATAATTATGGGGTCCGATAGGTAATAGGATGAGAGATTTTCGCTTTATTTCATGTTCCTTGTTTGGTTGTGGGCTTAGAGCAGGTTCGCACAATCTATTACCTATTCGATCCTGGTTATATATGACCTGTATAAACTAAGAAACTATAAGGGGTAACATGTATGGGTCAAGTTGCTATATACAAATAAAGTACACTATTTTCTAGTACAAAACATACCTTCCTTAGAGATCGTATAATAGAAAACATGCACACAAAAATGGTCGTACTACAAAAACAATCACATTACATTACTGTGACATCCCCAAAATCACGGCCAGAAAAGACCAATTTTGTTTATGCTTTATAAAAATCAGAGTACTTCATTTTATAAAAAGGTTGCGGAATTTGTTCCCAGAAAAACACGATAAATACGTTATTAAAACATTTTCGAAGAAACATATTTTTATTCATCTTAAAACGTTTGGGATGTCATCGTTAATACAGAAACATAAGCATAAACAGACCTTACAATTATTTACACTAGTGATCTACATCTCTTTAAATCTCTCAGTGTAATGTTACTTCATTTCGTCACCTGTGGTATACATAAACTGAGTGGGTCAGATTGGGAAACCTGGTGAGTACATAGGGTTTTCAACCTACAATAATATAATTGTTATGTTTAATCATCAAACAATTAACCCCATTACCCATCCCCGTTATCTTCTTTACTCTTAAGGATTTAACCTAAGAGTCGTCTATCCTGCATTTGTTTATTCCGAAGTCCCTTACTTCCAGGGTTATAGGACTGACACTAAATCCATAGCTGCCGATGTTAGTTCGTAAAGCACTAATTCCATAGCTGCTATATCCTACTCATCGGGTACTAAATCCATAGCTACCAGCGTTCAACAGGTACTAAGTCCATAGCTACCAATTCCTACAGGTACTAAATCCATAGCTACCAACGTCTAACTAATAGGTACTAAGTCCATAGCTACCAATTTCTAACAGGTACTAAATCCATAGCTACCAACGTCTGACATGTACTAAGTCCATAGCTACCGGTGTTTGTCCCATAGGCACTAAGTCTATAGCTGCCAATGTATACTCACGTCATCTTCTATCTCTCATCATCTTTCTACCCATCATCATACCCCACATATTCGTATATATAAAATACGTATACAGTTTAAATCCTTTAAAACATGTATAAAACGTTCATCCAACATAGACAGCAAGTATTCAGATAATATGCACACTTAGCACGTAGTTTATATTAAATACTTCATATCTATGTGTAAGATGAAAGGGACCATGCACTCACAACACGTAAATTATATAATAAATACTTCATATCTATGTGTAAGATGAAAGGGACCATGCACTCACAACACGTAAATTATATAATAAATACTTCATATCTATGTGTAAGATGAAAGGGACCATGCACTCACCTGATTAGGTGGTGATTCCGAACTCAGACAGCACTTCGTTATCTCAAAACAATTTTCCTCGACAAAACCTAGTATCAATACCACTAGGGTTTAGTTTTTAACGTTAACCACGACTAATTAATAGTTTAGCTATTATTACTATTATATAAGCGTTAAATAACACTCAATATAACTCATAATAATAGCCCAAATAATTATTTTAAGGTCCTAATAATGTTACTATAATTAAATAAAATCTATATTAAATATGGTATAGGCGTAGCTCACTTACAACGAGTTTTTATTAAAAACCGGGCTTCGCTGGAGCAGCGTTTCCAAGCCGGAAGCTTTTCTTCTCGGAGCCGTCGGGCGCTCCGGGGCTTTCTTCTTGTGCTAGGGAGGTTCCGTAGACTTGGGAGGGGTTTAGGGAGGCTAGAGAGAAGTTAGAGAGAGAAAGAGAGGCTTATGATGTGAAGAAAATATGAGGAGTTCACCCTTGTATTTATAGGAGTTTTATAGTAAAGTAGCCTCTAAGCTTCGTCCGTAACTTTTGCATATGAGCTCCGTTTTTGTCTGTCTTTTTACCTTTGAGATCCTATTAATGAGATCTTCAACTTTCGTTTAGACCTCGTTAGCTAATTCTCATTCTATCTCGGATTTACAAAACTGTATCGAATTCGCCGTGCTCGAAAAGTAGGGACTAAGCTTCGTCCATAACTTTCGCATACGAGCTCCATTTTTGTCTGTCTTTTTACCGTTGAGTTCATATTAATGAGATCTTCAACTCTCATTTAGACCTCGTTGGCTAATTCTCATTCTATCTCGGATTTACAAAACTGTATCGAATTCGCCGCGCTCGAAAAGTAGCGACTAAGCTTCGTCTATATCTATCTCATACTATCTCCGTTTTCGACGTTATTTATATCCATGCGTAGGTAAAAATAATATCTACAACTTTCATTTTGGCTCCGTCGGCTAATTCTCGACCGATCATAAATTTAACAGTAGGAGGCGTTTAGACTGTTAAATGACCGCGAAGAATTCGTAACTCTTTCATACGAACTCCGTTTTCGTCCATCTTTTTACTGTTGAGTTCCTATTAATGAGATCTTTAACTCTCATTTAGGTCGCGTAAGCCAAAAACCGCTCGAACTAAAATTCGAGTTTCGGGCTGTACACTACTAAGCTGAAACTTTGAAAAATCATAACTTCCTCATACGAAGTTAGATTTGGGCGTTCTTTTTACGGATTTTCTCATTTTAACATAATCTACGACTTTGGTTTAGATAACTAAGGCTAAAAATTCTTCTATCATAAATTCACTTTTTACGCTTCCCGGTGTCGTGTCGGTTTTGCCGTAAAACATCGACGGGCCATAACTTCTTCGTTATAACTCAGATTTCGGCGTTCTTTATATGTACAGAAACCTTGTGACATATACTATAACTTGGTTAAAATTATTTATTCTAAATAATCTTTTGCCGAAAATTTGTTTTCGACCCATATTGCCTCTAAATTGACTAGCCCGGATCTACGGGCGCTACAATTATCTGCCCCTTAGGATGATTACGTCCCGGAATCATCAACGAAACAGGATTGTATAATGACTCCATACATTATCTCTTCACCCTAGGTAATAACTGTAACTTCTATGTTGCTTCAAACGAGTATCTAACTCTTGGACTCCTTGACTGCAGGCGGTGCTCGGTCTTGCACCAGCTCGTTAGACTTTCAATCATGACCTTCGTGTCACAACCTCATTCTTTATCAGAGACTCCTTCTTCTTCTTAATAAACTTAGGATAAGTTAATTTGTTACTACAATTGACCGATATGTCATATTCTAATGACCTATCATCGTATGTAGCAATGCTTAGACTCAGGTCTCTTAGAGTCAAATTCCGGAATGGAATATGCCTTCCTTCATCGTCTAATGTGATATAATCATCTTTTAACATGTAGCATTTCTAGCTACCAACTTATTTAACAACGATCGTGATACTTCTATTGATCGCTTTGATTTCAATCGTTTGGTTTAAGTCGGACGCTACATCAAACTTGGTTCTCTGAACCACATAACCTACTCATTGTATTCGGACTCAATTTGATATGACCACTAGGGTCGGGCTAACAACAATCTTCTTAGTCATTACCGAAACAATGGTAACGACATACTTGAATAAAACAAAATCAATTACTAGTTTCTTGGTAACCTTATGACTTTCCCTGATCCAAGCGTGAGTCCTGTGCTTCCGGTAGTATAGGCCTCTACTACCATTCACACCTACTCATACTCGTCCCAAGTATCGTCTCGCAGTTTCCCAAGTCACCATGCAGCAAATCACACAACAATTTCACACACCAGATAACAAAACGAAGATTTCATTATTTCTCGAAACTATTACATAGGTGTTCAAGTTCACCCTAGACTATGCCTTTACTAGGCTACATCGTACGAAACTATGGCTACTGCATAATCCGATCTTCGGGTAAGAAGTCCTCATTCTTGATTCCTTGCATGGTTCTCTGCCTCGTCAAGGATCATGTGAAATGCCCTCGGCCTTGGTGGCGTTTCTGGTCTTGCTGCTTTATTTTTCCTTGGGCAGTCTCTGGACATGTGCCCCTTGCCTCCACATCCATAGCATACTTTGTCATTATGCGTGCAGTCTTTGGAATAGTGACCAGTCCTCCCACACTTGTAACAAGTCACTTCTTCGTTGAACTTTCCACCATGCTTCTTCTTGCATCTATCACACCATCTTGCTTCACCTCCATTTACTCCTCCAAGCTTTGAGAATTTGCTTTCCTTGTTCGGCCTCGAAGATCCTTCAAACTTCCGCTTCTCTCCTACCTTATCTTTTTCTAGACCCTTTTCTCTTATCTGGGCTTCTACGTTCTTACCTGCCCTAACAGCTGCTTTCAAGGTAGTTGTCATTTTGACCATTGGGCCAAAGTCAGTGGGCAGCCCGTTAGCAAACCTATCAATCTTGGAGAGTTCAGTAGGCACCAAGTAGGGGAATAGCTTCATCCTCTCGGTGAATGCGGTGGCATACTCATCAACACTCATCTTTCCTTTCTTCAGGTTCTGAAACTCGTTGTTTAGGTCTATCAGATCTATCTCCGAGCAGTATTGCATTTTCAACTGTTCCAAAAACTCTTCCCACGACATCCTTAAGGCTTCTCCTCGTGGCATCGTATCTGCCAATAGCTTCCACCAGCTCAAGACTCCAGTTTTCAGCTGTCTTACTGCGAAGACAGTCTTCTGTTTCTCGTTACAGCTGCAGCTCTCAAACACCATTTCCATCTCAGAGATCCAATCCATAATCTCAACCGGCTTCGGGCTTCCTGAGAGACTTGGTGGTTTCGCACCCAAGAAATTCTTGTACATCCGCCCATCCTTGTTGTTTCTCCCTTCTGGGTCATCCCTTTGCTCACCTTGAGTCCCTACTTGACTCACTTGGCGGCTGTAGTTCCCTTCCTCAGATTGCTCGGGAACTGGCTCCGTCGGTTCAACATGTACGGTAGGTTCGTCCCTATTCAACATTTGTCTCATTTCTTCCCTTTGTTCAGCCAACATAGTCAGAATCATGGCTTGAACTCCAGCTATGGTGACTGGATCAGGCGCAACTTCTTCTACAACAGGTATTTGCTGAACCACTGGGGGTTGGTTCCTGTTCCCATTTGCGTTTACGTTTCCGCTACGGGTTCTTGCCATCTTGATCTATACACCGAATAAGGTGAATCTAGATCTTAATTTAGGATTGACGTCTTAAATCATCCTTATCACCCCGAAACGTTTATATGCTAGTTCTAATATCGTAGTTAAACGCTTAGAATCCTAAACATATAAGGCTTCCAGATCCAGTCGGCAACAGACCATAGATCCGAACAAATAACAACATATCATGCACAAAGCATTTAGCACATAAAAGCAATTTAGGCATCATTCCTAAAATAAGCTAGTGCTCACACCTGACAATCATCGCTTAGCATTCTAAGTTTAAGTCTAGAAATAAATCCATATTCCTAGTTCGCTTAAACTAATGCTCTGATACCAACTGTGACATCCCCAAAATCACGGCCAGAAAAGACCAATTTTGTTTATGCTTTATGAAAATCAGAGTACTTCATTTTATAAAAAGGTTGCGGAATTTGTTCCCAGAAAAACACGATAAATACGTTATTAAAACATTTTCGAAGAAACATATTTTTATTCATCTTAAAATGTTTGGGATGTCATCGTTAATACAGAAACATAAGCATAAACAGAACTTACAACTATTTACACTGGTGATCTACATCTCTTTAAATCTCTCAGTGTAATGTCACTTCATTTCGTCACCTGTGGTATACATAAACTCAGTGGGTCAGGTTGGGAAACCTGGTGAGTACATAGGGTTTTCAACCTACAATAATATAATTGTTATGTTTAATCATCAAACAATTAACCCCATTACCCATCCCCGTTATCTTCTTTACTCTTAAGGATTTAACCTAAGAGTCGTCTATCCTGCATTTGTTTATTCCGAAGTCCCTTACTTCCAGGGTTATAGGACTGGCACTAAATCCATAGCTGCCGATGTTAGTTCGTAAAGAACTAATTCCATAGCTGCTATATCCTACTCATCGGGTACTAAATCCATAGCTACCAGCGTTCAACAGGTACTAAGTCCATAGCTACCAATTCCTACAGGTACTAAATCCATAGCTACCAACGTCTAACTAATAGGTACTAAGTCCATAGCTACCAATTTCTAACAGGTACTAAATCCATAGCTACCAACGTCTGACATGTACTAAGTCCATAGCTACCGGTGTTTGTCCCATAGGCACTAAGTCTATAGCTGCCAATGTATACTCACGTCATCTTCTATCTCTCATCATCTTTCTACCCATCATCATACCCCACATATTCGTATATATAAAATACGTATACAGTTTAAATCCTTTAAAACATGTATAAAACGTTCATCCAACATAGACAGCAAGTATTCAGATAATATGCACACTTAGCACGTAGTTTATATTAAATACTTCATATCTATGTGTAAGATGAAAGGGACCATGCACTCACAACACGTAAATTATATAATAAATACTTCATATCTATGTGTAAGATGAAAGGGACCATGCACTCACAACACGTAAATTATATAATAAATACTTCATATCTAAGTGTAAGATGAAAGGGACCATGACATGCACTCACAACACGTAAATTATATAATAAATACTTCATCTCTATGTGTAAGATGAAAGGGACCATGCACTCACCTGATTAGGTGGTGATTCTGAACTCAGACAGCACTTCGTTATCTCAAAACAATTTTCCTCGACAAAACCTAGTATCAATACCACTAGGGTTTAGTTTTTAACGTTAACCACGACTAATTAATAGTTTAGCTATTATTACTATTATATAAGCGTTAAATAACACTCAATATAACTCATAATAATAGCCCAAATAATTATTTTAAGGTCCTAATAATGTTACTATAATTAAATAAAATCTATATTAAATATGGTATAGGCGTAGCTCACTTACAACGAGTTTTTATTAAAAATCGGGCTTCGCTAGAGCAGCGTTTCCAAGCCGGAAGCTTTTCTTCTCGGAGCCGTCGGGCGCTCCGGGGCTTTCTTCTTGTGCTAGGGAGGTTCCATAGACTTGGGAGGGGTTTAGGGAGGCTAGAGAGAAGTTAGAGAGAGAAAGAGAGGCTTATGATGTGAAGAAAATATGAGGAGTTCACCCTTGTATTTATAGGAGTTTTATAGTAAAGTAGCCTCTAAGCTTCGTCCGTAACTTTTGCATACGAGCTCCGTTTTTGTCTGTCTTTTTACCGTTGAGATTCTATTAATGAGATCTTCAACTTTCGTTTAGACCTCGTTAGCTAATTCTCATTCTATCTCGGATTTACAAAACTGTATCGAATTCGCCGTGCTCGAAAAGTAGGGACTAAGCTTCGTCCATAACTTTCGCATACGAGCTCCATTTTTGTCCGTCTTTTTACCGTTGAGTTCCTATTAATGAGATCTTCAACTCTCATTTAGACCTCGTTGGCTAATTCTCATTCTATCTCGGATTTACAAAACTATATCGAATTCGCCGCGCTCGAAAAGTAGCGACTAAGCTTCGTCTATATCTATCTCATACTATCTCCGTTTTCGACGTTCTTTATATCCATGCGTAGGTAAAAATAATATCTACAACTTTCATTTTGGCTCCGTCGGCTAATTCTCGACCGATCATAAATTTAACAGTAGGAGGCGTTTAGACTGTTAAATGACCGCGAAGAATTCGTAACTCTTTCATACGAACTCCGTTTTCGTCCATCTTTTTATTGTTGAGTTCCTATTAATGATATCTTTAACTCTCATTTAGGTCGCGTAAGCCAAAAACCGCTCGAACTAAAATTCGAGTTTCGGGCTGTACACTACTAAGCTGAAACTTTGAAAAATCATAACTTCCTCATACGAAGTCAGATTTGGGCGTTCTTTTTACAGATTTTCTCATTTTAACATAATATACGACTTTGGTTTAGATAACTAAGGCTAAAAAGTCTTCTATCATAAATTCACTTTTTACGCTTCCCGGTGTCGTGTCGGTTTTGCCGTAAAACTTCGACGGGCCATAACTTCTTCGTTATAACTCAGATTTCGGCGTTCTTTATATGTACGGAAACCTTGTGACATATACTATAACTTGGTTAAAATTATTTATTCTAAATAATCTTTTGCCGAAAATTTGTTTTCGACCCATATTGCCTCTAAATTGACTAGCCCGGATCTACGGGCGCTACAATTACCTTTCCAAGTATGAGTCAAAAAAACTTACGTGTCATTACATCAGAAAAATATAGGATTTTATGGAAGAATATACTTACAATTATAAAAGGACCATTACAGTTAACTCTGTAAGTACTTAGTGAATACGACCGGGTTATATACAATGAGGATCCAACAAACAGTGGGATGTGTGCCTTCCGCCCCATTTCTTGTTCCTTTTTTGGTTGTGGGCTTGGGCAGAACCATACAACCGATTGTCAGTTTGATCTGGATTGTATGTAACTTGTATACACTAAGTACTCGTAGAAGGAAACTAGTATGAGCCATTTTACATATCATTCTTTACATCAGGAGATATCGGATTTCCTGGAGGACGCATCATATTTTACAAAGAACAAAGAAACTGTTTTCTAAAACAAAACGCTTATGAACTCACCAGCTTTAATGTTCACACTTTTTTCAAAACCACTTGTATTATCAGGACACTAGTATACAAATACACGCGCAGGTTCTAGAAGACAGAGCATAGTGGCTTCAAGTCTTTATTTTGCTATTAACTTTGTGAGACAATCATATATGATTCAAATACAACGTAAACACAGGTCTTTAGTTGTTTGACTCCAAAGACCGTCTTTTGCTTATCGCTACAGTCGCAGATCTCAAATACCATATCCATCTCGGATATCCAGTCTATAATCTCCACTGGTTTTGGGCTTCCAGCAAGACTTGGTGGTTTGGCACTTAAGAAGTTCTTATACATGCGCCCATTCTGGTCAATCCTTCTGTCCGGGTCGTTTCTCCTGATTGCTCGGGGTCCAACTTGACTCACCGTACAACTGTAATTTCCCTCTTATGACAACTCTTCATTCAGTTCGGGCTGCTTAACAGGCACCGTAGGTTCATATCGGTTCTGTTGAAGAAAACACCTTGTTTCTTCCATTTGACGATCTAACAGCATCTGGATCATTGCTTGTACCCCGACCATAGTGATTAGCTTGGGTGCGGCTGCTACTTCTAGCGCACGCTCAATCACTTGTGGATCAAGCTGCGGGTTACCGCTTCCCAATCCGCTTCGAGTTCTCACCATGTCGATCTATATACCGTTTCAGATGTTCGGTGTCCAGTGATGAGATTTTAGATAGGAAAGATTTTATTTACAATCGACGTGTAAATCTCCCTCTTACTCCGAAAAGTTACATGCCAGTTCTAATGTCGTAATTAAACGCTTAGAAATCTGAACACATAAAGTTTCCAGATCCGGTCGGCAACAGACCATAGATCCGATCATACATTTAGCATCATAAAGCATCATAAATCATTTAGCACATAAAAGCATGTTATGCATTTTCCCTAAATAAGCTAGTGTCTGTGTCTATTCAGCTGTATTACCTAAGACACACTCCTCGCAATCATTGCTTAGCATTCTAAGTTTAAGTCTAGAAATAAATCCATACTCCTAGTTCGCTTAAACTAATGTTCTAATACTAATTGTGACATCCTCATTTTCACGGCCTGAAAAAGACCGATTTTGTTTATGCTTTATAAAAATCAGAGTACCGTTTTTAATAAAAATGTTGCGGAATTTATTCCCAGTAAAACATGATAAATACATTCTCAAATCAATTCTGAAGAAAAATATTTTTATTCATTTTAAAACATTTGGGATGTCATTGTCAATACAGAGACATAAGTATAAACAGAACTTACATTCGTTATCACTAATGATTTATATCTCATTAATCTCTCAATGTAATGTGACTTCATATCAACACCTGTGATATAAATAAACTGAGTGGGTCAGGTTGGGAAACCTGGTGAGTACATAGGGTTTTAAACCCACAATAATATAATTATGATGTTTAATCATCAAACAGTTAACCCAATTACGCATCCCCATTATCTTCTTTACTCTAAGGATCTACCCTATGAATCAGTTATTTCTCATTCATTCATTCCTAAGGATTAACCTAAGGAATAGGTACGAAGTCCATCGTTGTCAATAACACACCTATCAAGCACAGCTGCTAGTTCTATCACTTAGGTGCAGCTGCCAGAATTGTGACATTCTCTATGAGGTGCAGCTTCCGGTATTGTCCTTCGTGCACAACTACTACGGTTATATCGTTTATTGACAGTATCGTTTTCGAGAGTCCACTCCCAATACATGTCAATGGGTTTTTTAGAGTACACCAGTGAACACATCGTTCACAACACCTACAGGTTGCGAGCATGCTAGTGTTCCACTGGACTGTCTAGAATAGTATGTGGTTGTCATCCTTACTCTGCTAGATGACGGGGCCATCATTTGGGAACAAGGATTCTCACATCATCCACCTCTCACCCTTACCTCATGGTCTATATCACCTATCAACTCATCATCCAACTCATATTTCATCTACCCATGTTTTACCCAACATATTATGTAGATATAAATACATATACAGTTTAAATCATATAAAACTTGTATAAAATCGTTCATCCAACATAGATAGCAAGTATACAGATAATATGCATAAATAACACGTAGTCAATATAAAATACTTCACATCTATGTGTAAGATGAAAGGGACCATACACTCACTTGAAAAGGTGGTGATTCGGCACTCAGAAGACACTTCGTTTACTTTAAATAACTCCTTTCACAGAACCTAGTATCATTACCATTAGAGTTTAGTCTAATGCTCGACGAGACTAATTAATAATCTAACTATTATTACTATTATATAAGTGTTAACACAATACTTTTCACCCACTATGTATAGACAACGACAAGACATGGAACACAGGAGGGCAGGATCATTTTGGCATATAACACTTCTGAAATCCAGCAACCCCAGCGGCTCTCCAAACCAGACTCCCCGTACCACGAGTGGTTAAAAAGATATTATAACGACATTTATATAACTCATAATAATAGCCCAAATATTTATTATAAGGTCCTAATAACATTACTATATTTAAATAAAAACTATATTTAAAATAGTGTAGCCGTATCTTACCTACGAGGGGGTTTGGCTAGAAGTCAAGCGTTGTAGGGGCAGAACTTCCGAGCCGAAAGATCTTCTTCTCGGAGTCGTCGAGCACTCAAGGGCTTTCTTATAGCGCTAGGGGGGTTTTGGGAGGTTTAGAGAGAGTGTAGAGAGAAGAAAGAATGAAAAAAGTGTGAAGAAAATGAGAATGGGAGAGGTTCTATATAGGGTGAAATATGGCTGAACTTGGTGCCACATGTCACCATCTGGTGGCAAGAATTGGGGAGAAAACAATGACCAATATTGTGTCACGCCACCCATTTTTCACACAGCACACTTCCGACTTCTAAAATCCATAATTTTCGCATACGAGCTCCGTTTTTGACGTTCTTTATATCCACGCGTAGGTAAAAATAAGATCTACAACTTTTATTTTGACCCCGTCGGCTAATTCTTGACTGATCTTAAACTTAATAGTAGGATGAGATTATATTGTTAAATGTCTGCGTAAAATTCATAACTTCTACATACGGACTCCGTTTTTATCTATCTTTTTATCGTTGAGTTCCTATTAATGAGATCTTCAACTCTCAATTAGGTCGCGTATGCCAAAAACCGGTCAAACTAAAATTCAAATTCACTATTTACGTATCCGGATAGCGTACCGGTCTTACCGTAAAACTTCGACGGACCATAACATCTTCGTTATAACTCAGATTTCCGCGTTCTTTATATGTACAGAACCCTTGTAACATATACTACAACTTGGTTAAGATTAATCATTCTAAATAATCTTCAATTAAAAACTCATTATTGATGCTCATTGTCTCTAAATTAACTAGCCCGAATCTGCAAGCGTTACACTCCGTCTCGGTTTGGGGGTGTGACAAGTCAAGGGGACTTAATGCCTTTAAATAGGGTGCAACACTCTAAAAATCAGGATTTTCTTCCCAGCTGTTAACACGTTGTGTAGAGGTACCTCAACACGTCGTGTGGGCTCATTAAACTCCACGACCAAAGACATCTCGACACATCGTGTTGAGGCTCCAACACACCATGTCCTAAAGAGAAAACATAAACAATTTGAAAATAATTTCATACCGGTAACCAAGGGTTGTATTTTTTTGTCACTTGTCACACTCTCGTTTAATTGTCAAATGTTATTTTGTAGTTATTTTGAATTGTTTTTTCCACATGTCATTTTATAAGTTTTTCTATTTTTTTTAAAATTTCACATAATATTTTAATGTAATAACTGCAATAAATGTAGTAATAAATGGTTATCAATATCATCAATGATATTACCTTTTAATTTTAAAATTCTCAAAATTAAAGTTTATTAGTTTTTTTTGTTTATTTATTTAAATTATGTGTTTAAGGATAAAAAAAACATTTTCATTATAATAATTTATTATTATAGAGTCCAACGGGTCATGCATCCTAATATCATATCTCCTAGATCCACAAATATTGTTTTCAAAAGAATTGGTTTTGCCATCCAGAAAGGGTTAGCAGCGCAGCTTGTTGCCCGTTTGTATTCAATCGATATGTATTGAACTGACAATTAGTTAATTTCCAACTTGAATTTTGATTTATTATTTTTCTTATTTTCTTATAAATTCATAATTTTTAAATATTTAGACATTTATATTTATTTATTTATTTATTTAAAATTAATTCATGTAATACATGCGTCTCACAACTAATATATAACTGATATATATATATATATATATATATATATATATATATATATATATATATATATATATATATATATATATATATATATATATATATATATATATATATATATATATATATATATATATATATATATATAAGGTATAAAGTTATTCCTCTTTTTCTTAATATAAAAGAAAAAAATAGGATATTTTTTTGTTATTTCACAAGCATTTAACACTTGGTAACTAACGATGTTAGTCATAAACAGCGATATTAAAAAATTGAAAATTTTCTTAAAAAGATTTGAATGTGGTTTTTTGAGAACCATAAGTACCATTTATGTACTTTTGTAGTTTTGTCTAATAAATAAACAAAATGTGAAAGAAAAACGGTAACAGATGTGAATCTGACGTTTGTTTGGATGCGTAACAACACATCCATTCTTGAACTTTGATTCTTGGCTGCCGAGTGCCGACCACCTCTCCAAATCCGCCCCCACCATCTCGCTGTATCTGTCGACTGGATTTCCTTTCATCAATCAACCTCACAACTCACTAATCTCTTGCCAACAATGACGGATGATGATTACGCCATCAATGAACAAACTTCTAAGCAACATTGGGAAGATCTCCTTCGTAAGATGTTGCCGGCCGGAGCCCCCTTACCTGACGAAGATCAACTCGATTATTCAATTTCCGTCGAATACCAACCCCCCACCCACCCACACAACAATAACATTAACCACCACGCCCTTTCCAGAACCACCACCAGCAGCCCTATACCCATCACTAAAAATTCAAATTTTACTAAACCCCCAAAAATTCACCACAAATACACTAGTGCTACTACTAATTTGGCTGCGTCTCTCGTTACACCGGCTTCCGAAACCGGAGAAGATGGAATTTCCAATGTACTGAGTTTCGATACCACCCAAGAAGAAGAAGAAGAAGAAGAAGAAGAAGAAGAAGAAGAAGATAATGATTCATCTACAAGTGTTACGGCTTCTCCTGTCGTGGAAACTGGTGGAAAGAAGAATCAGAAGAAGAATATATGTAGCAGGTGTGGAAACGGGAATAGATTGAAAGAAAAAGAAGGTTGCATTGTTTGCGATGCGAGGTATTGTAGTAACTGTTTGCTCAAGGCAATGGGATCAATGCCTGAAGGACGAAAATGTGTAGGTTGTATCGGGCGACCTATCGATGAATCAAGAAGACAGAGGCTAGGGAAGTGCTCAAGAATGTTGTCTAAAATTTGTAGTCCTCTGGAGGTGAGACAGATAATGTTGGCTGAAAAAGAATGCTTTGCTAATCAGCTTCGTCCCGAGCAACTTGTTGTGAATGGAAGACAGTTAGGGCAGGAGGATTTGTGTGAGCTTTTGGGTTGCCCTGTTCCTCCATTGAAGTTAAAACCAGGCAAGTATTGGTATGATAAGGATTCTGGACTTTGGGGGCAGGTAAGCAGATTGCTTAAAGTTTCTTGTTTGTTTGTTTGTTTGTTGGTTTGTTTTGTGATTGAAATTTTGTAACGAATTTTTTCAGGAGGGGGAAAAGCCTGATAGGATTGTAAGTTCAAAATTGAATGTGGGTGGTAAGCTTCAGATGGATGCAAGCAATGGAAACACACAAGTTTATATCAATGGGCGTCAAATCACAAAAGTTGAACTCAGGGTACTAAAGGTAAAATAAATGGTAACACTTAGTAGTCTGTGGGTGTATACATTACAGTCAGTTTTATGAACTGAAATTTTGATATGCATTTCAGCTAGCCAAGGTACAATGCCCACAGGGAACACATTTCTGGCTTTATGATGATGGGTCGTATGAGGAAGAGGGTCAAAACAATATCAAAGGAAACATATGGGGAAAGGTTTGAATCAATAAATAAATAAATATATATATATATATATATATATATATATATATATATATATTATTGTTTTATGATAGTTATCTATCTGGGATGTTTTATTGGTAGGTAGGCGTCTACTCGGTTCATTTCTTCATTGTTCTGTTTGCCTGTACCCCATGAAGCGTGTCAGGGTTTGAAGTTGAAGAAGCATGAGTCTATTACTCAGAATTTGGAGCATTCAACAAGAGTCGACAAGCTTATGCTGTTTGGGTTGGAAGGATCAGGGACAAGTACCATCTTCAAGCAGGTATCATAATCCGTATTCATAATGTGATATATCTATCTGTATTAATGCTGGTGACTTGCAGGTGAGGTTTTTATATGGAGACAAGCTGAGTGGTGAGGAGTTGCAGCATCTTAAGCTTATGATACAAAGCAACACATATAGATACCTTAGTGTGTTGCTTGAAGGGAGAGAGCGTTTTGAAGAGGAAGATGATTCTGATTCAAGTGTTTATTCATTTAAACCAAAATTCAAACATTTCTCTGATTGGCTGCTGGATATAATGGCAATGGGTGATTTTGAGAATTACTTTCCGGCTGCGACACGGGAGTATGCTCCATTAGTTGATGAGATATGGAAGGATCCTGCCATTCAGGAGACTTACAGGCGAAGAGACGAGCTGAATTTTCTTCCAGATGTCGCCAAATATTTTCTTGATCGGGTAGGTAGATGTTGTTTCTTATCTATTGGTCTCAGCTCTTCATTATTAAATACGGTATTATTCAATTTGCAGACAATTGAGTTATCAAGCAACGATTATGAACCATCGGAGAAGGACATTTTATATGCTGAAGGAGTAACCCCAACCAACGGTCTTTCGTGTCTGGACTTCTCGTTTCGTGATCACAGCCCCATGTCTATGTCTATATCTGATGATGAAAATGGTCAATCTCCTTTAATCAGGTGACCTACGTTTCTTTTCTGGAATTACTACTATCATTATTAAGATCAGATAAAATAATATAAAGTTTGTGTTTGGTGATAGGTTTCAGCTACTTGGCATGAAACTGCATGATGGTTGCAAATGGCTAGACATGTTTGAAGACGCGCGGTTGGTTATATTTTGTGTGGCGTTAAGCGACTACGACCAGGTGTGGGCCCACAAACACAATGATGATGTCATCATCACGGAAAACAAGATGTTAGCAAACCGAGACTTGTTCGAGAGGCTCGTGAAACAAGCTTGTTTTGCGGACATTCCGTTTGTGGTTATTTTGAACAAATACGACATCTTTGAGGAGAAAATCGGGCGGACCCCGTTGAGTGTCTGCGAGTGGTTTAGTGATTTTGGGGCGGGGGTGGTGAAAACTTCAACCGTGTCATTGGCAAACCAGGCTTATTATTATGTGGGTATGAAGTTTAAGGAGGTGTATGCGGGTATAACTGGTAGGAAGCTTTTTGTGTGGCAGAGTGTTGGTAGGGATCGTGGATCTGTTCAAGGAGGAATCTCATTTATTACTGAAGTCATTAGATGGGATCAACAAAGACATCAACATCAACATCTCTATGCTCATGCTCATGATGATGACGATGATAATACTTCATTCTATACCCACTCAAACTTGATTGTAAATAGTTAGTTTTTCTTTCATCCGTAAATATCATGTCATGCACTCCACTTTTTCAACATGTGTTGTGTGTATATATCATCCTACCCGCTGTTTACTTGACATAACTCCGTCCGTCTTCTTGGTCTTTTCTTCTTGTACAATATGGTTAGGCTACTTTTATGTTATTTTTATCATCAATGACTGAACTTCATATATCAATCCTCCTAATAAGATCACAACAATTACATAAGCATGTCAACAGTTATACAACAAATCAGTTTATATACAAACAAAGATATCAAATAACTTATTACATTTCATAAAAACGAGTTTCAATGAATACACCTTGCCATGCCACCGCCCGTTTGTTGTTCGGTACATGGCTCTATACTTACCAAGGAAACTCACAGCCATGACTCCGCTCATTATCTGGTATCCCCATACAAACCCATCCATTCTCAACCAATTTATAAAAAGACAACACTAAATCTCATTTTATACAAATAAATTGCTCAAATCCAACATCACTTGTTATACCATACCATTTTGGTGTAAATGAACCATATCATACCAATTTTGGAAATGGGCATCACAGCTTTCACTCGAGTCCTTCAAGTTTAAGTTTATAGATGTAAGTAGTTAATTTAGTTGAAGGTTTATATTATAAATATATCTTTTGAGAAACTGAGTAAATGTTTAAGGAATTGAATAAAATTACCACCATTTTTTTTGAAAAATAATCACATATTCTGGAATTGACCATTCTAGAGTGGAGTTATCCAGCCTAGCTTATTATGTATCGGGTTCCAAACTTAATGGGCAGTGATAACGCGCCTCCTAGCGCGGGATCCCCAGGTCGAAGGATCCTCCAATTAGCCAGCCAGACCCGGCGTGGATGTCTCAGCAAGGACTCTAGCATCCGGGCGATCCCTCGGGGTGGAACGCCCGCACGAAAAGTCCGGCTTTGCCAAGAGCATCCCTGCTGCTATGTTGCTACAGGACAAATGCAATAGCATCAGGCGACAAAGAGTATGCCCATAGCACTAACGCCTAAGCCAATCGTTGGCCTTAACACAACAGGGGACATGATTAACCAATCAGAGGAGCGGATTCTGTCAGAATTGCAATCCATGTTCCCCGTACGGAACAACATGGATCCCTAGTATAAAAGGGCCTCCGGTTTACCTTGAGAAGTAAGTAATCTCTCTCAATACTCATCACTCTTAGCCAGATATACCCCACTGACTTGACCGTCGGAGCTTCTTCCCGGGAAACAACTCACAGCTTTCCTTGTTGTGACTTTGTAGAGCCTTCCGAAGACAAAGCAATCTGAGAGCCGATGGTTGGAGCCAAGGTCACAGCAAGCAGTACATAAGGCATCCTGGAATGTATGCCAGAATATCTTCATATTTCGGACTTAGTAGGCAAAGAAGAAACTACATCTGATTCTGGTGAGTTTGAGGTTTTGCAGCTAAGGTCTTCACACTTTTACTAGTACTTTTAAAATTTTTAATTATAACTGCAAAAACGTTAGTCTGAAACGCACACATATTGTCCAAAAACCATAAAAACATTTCCAAAATGTTGTATTAATTGATAGCAGGTGTCTTAGTTAGTCAGTTATTTAATATTAGTAAAGACCCAAAAATATTGTAGTTACATTAACACTAACATATCCAGAATATGAAGAACAACTCCAAAATGTATAGAATAATTTGTTTTGAAACATCATAACCAATCGGAAATTATAAACTAAATTCTTTTTTTCCAACATGGCCTCATTTTTTATACTTCTCTTACAATGTCTTGCACACATGTAATTGTTGCATATATTCTTGCTAAAATCAAGAAACAACCACCATACAAGACTATCTCCCTTACAGACATGTTTATGTAGGTGGTTAGATATTATTGTCGATATAAAGGAGATCATTTGTTTTATATATTCTACAAAGTAGTTGCCAAACATCACATTATGTTCGGGATTTCCTTGCTTATGGAGTGAAGGTCGGATCAAGTTCTTTGGATATTTGTACCGGCAACTTTCAATATTGTTTTACATGATTTGTGTAACATAACCAATGGATCTCAATACCCAGCTTGGTCTGAGTATGGTACGGTATACAAGTGTTTCATTTACATTATCCAAATAATAGTCGCATATAAAAAATGTTATTTGATGATTAGTAATTTCTAGTGTTGTAGAAATTGGCATGGTGGCCAGTTAATCATTTGGTGGCCTTAAATCGATTACGAATAGAGATGTTCACGAATATTTGTCAATATCGGTCAAACTCAGACTCAGCGGAAAAAATTAAAAAATTTAAATTGTCAAATACTAAACCAAGTTTTTTAAATTTTAAATTTTCAAATGTTTAAATATTATACTAACAATTTCAAAATTTTAAAAATTTAAAATTTCAAATACTTATTTTCTTAGGATATATAAAGTTCTTAAATAGTTTTATTAATAACTCATGGTCCCAGTTAATCCCCAATTAATCATTTAACCTCAATCGAACGTTGAGTTATAGTCAAATGTTTTTTACAACCTTATTTTCAATCTTTTGTGTAGTTATACATCCACATTAATATGCCGATGTTCACTCTCAATATATACGGTAGTTACTGGGATGATGACTATTCCTTTTGGTTTATCGATAAGTAAGCATGTATCCACAAACTCCTAATGACTATCAATTATTGCGGTACCAAACCTATTGATGTAATCCTCTTTTAGAGTTTCACACTCACCCTTATGAATAGCATATACGTACCATAAAGGTCTAACGCTAGAAGAGATTGTAAAGCTTTCTCAAGTTGGTTCCTAACACCTTGCTCCCGAGTTCACTAAAGGAAAGAAAAGAAAAGAAAGGAAGAACAAGGAGAGAAAGGAAAAGGAAGGGAACGGAAATAATAAAGTATTCAGTGCTCCCGAGTTCGAAAGAAAGGAAAAGAGAGTATTCATTTTAGGTGCTCCCGAGTTCATTAAAGGAAAGAAAAGAAAGTAAAAAAAGACAATTATACCCTTTTATGTTTTTGAGTAAATATTAAGTCTTTACATCCCCACATTCATTCTACCGTACCCCCTACCCCAAAAAAACCAACTCTCCCTTCCTCCCCTCTACTTAAAACATTAACAAAACAATTTTATTTTAACATAAAGTAAATTGTAAAAAGGGAAACCGCATGTTATTCAATTGTTTTCAAGATGCAAAACGAAAACCACAAACAACTCAAAAAAAATAAAAAATAAAAAACCAAAATCATAAACGCATTAGATCAATCCAGTAACAATCACCCAAGGTTATTTAATCACGTGCACCCATCATATCTTTGAGGACACCCATCCGTATCTGAAGGGGACAACTGAACAACGTCCTAGCTTTTGCTTGATTTGTTGCCAAAAAATTTAGAGCCCTCGGTAATTCATGGGGTTCCAAACCCACCAACTCCAATTCTCTATAAATTTCTTCCCCTGTATATTCCCGAGGATAAGCTCTATCAAAAATTATATTACCCTCCCTGATAGCACCAGCCACATTATCAACCGATTTCATTATCTTTGAGTTAATATCTTCTTCTTCGTCGTCGTCTTCAAATTTCCTCTTTTTACTCTTACACTTCTTTGCACATGAAGACTGTTCTTGTGAAAAAGGAGGTGGAATAACATCCTGAATGTTATCATCAAGATCAACATATTCGTTCTCCAAATGAATTTTATTGTTAGCTAACATGTCATCAACTTCTTTAATTGTTTCAACTTGAATATTTTCATTTTTATTTAATCGGGCATTTCTTTCTTTCGCTGTCTCAGCATGTGCACCAGATGCCCTATCCCTTGCAAATAACATCAACATCTCATCGAAGTATGCAATCTTTTTTGTCTTTAACGACACAGCCTCAGGTTTTGACTGTATAACAACACAAAAATAATTAGTATTGCAAATGATAACATAAAATATTTTAAAAAAATAACATAGACATAAAATGAACAATTACTTTTATTAAATTATCCCATACTTCTTCCTCCGCTTCTATTAGTTGAGTAGACGAATTCCAAGAGAACCCGCTCATAGAAATTCCCCTAAACACATCGTACCATTGCGAAAAATGTTTTTTTAAGGTTTTGTAGCGATTCTTCAAATGACTTTTGGTAATATCCATTTGATGGTTTGTGTTCAATTCCTCAACCATTTGAGCATATGCAGTTGGTGTGAAACTACCATTCACCCTATTGCCTATCTCTTGTTGTTTAATCATCACTTGGATGTACGCATAATCCATTATTTCTGACCATTTAACTTGTTCCTTTTCACTACCACCAGCTTCCTGTTTGATCATGATGACTTTGCACATAGGAATAAAAATTAAAGAATGGTACATTGTTAGACCACAATATGAAGGATAATACTAATAAAAAATATGAAGGGTAAATAACATAATTAATCTCAAAAACCAACTCTTTAGAATTTTGTGGACCACGCATGGAGTACTCTTTTAAATGATATCTAACACCTCTATATGGCGCCATTAGTTTATCCGTATGAGGCAAACCCCCATCTACTAAACAGTATTTACCTATAAAGAGCTTAATCAATATTATTGAAAAATATTAGATATTGAAATTACATTGGTTTAATAAATTACCTAATGGAATTAGCAGTTTATCATTTCTAGTAAATGCGTTCTTTATTATTCTCGAGTCTGATGCAGTACCCTCCCAACCCGTTAAAACATACGTAAACTTCAAATCAAATGTACAAGCAGCTAATACATTTATTGTCGGGTATCCCTTACGACCACGGTATCTAGGGACATCTCTATTAGGCACATGGACACGAACATGTGTTCCATCTATTGCCCCTATACAATCCTTGAAAAAAAGATAAAATCTCCTACTTTCTTGAATTTCTCTCGGGACAACATCACCTGTAGGTTGCTGAACATAAAGACCTTCTATTGCTATAATCGATCGTAATACTCTATGGAAGCACCTACTCGTTGTTGATCTAGAGCGACGATACATCCACGAGGTAAACCGAGTTCGAAAATCATTACTTACAATATGCAAAAATCTAGCAACATGTTCCTCAACGGACATGCGTTGCGTACGTCGTAGACCACCTATAGTTTGTAAGATTTCACACAATCTCCTAAAAGCGTTTTCACTCATACGAATAAGGTCACGACATTAACCACCTTCTAAAAGATTGTGGAGCAACTCTTCCCGTACAGCTTGTCTTTCTAAAATAACTTTTCTAGTGGGTAATCTAACCTGCTTTTTGTTGGCCATATTACGTTGTGTAATAAAAGTCAACAACAAGCAAATCAAGTTAACGACTTGCAATTGTCGGGCTCTTAAAGCATGAGCAGGGTTGAGTACCGGAGCATCCATAAGGACTAAATATGAACTAATCGTTTTTTCTGATACATGATCATATAGTTTAAGTTAAATTTAAACAACATTGATAAAAATAACATGTAATTATAAAGAGTTGATTTATTAATTATAATTAATAAACTTTTTTTGTTATAAAAGTTAAATGTAATCTAGGGGCAAAACAGTCATTTTGATAAAAATAACATGTAATTATAAAGAGTTGATTTATTAATTATAATTAATAAACTTTTTTTTTTATAAAAGTTAAATGTAATCTAGGGGCAAAACAGTCATTTTGATAAAAATAACATGTATTTATAAAGAGTTGATTTATTAATTATAATTAATAAACTTTTTTTGTTATAAAAGTTAAATGTAATCTAGGGGCAAACCAGTCATCTCTGTGTGAAGATAAAAAAAAGCAACCTGTGGCAGCATATTGCTTGTGAAATTTGTAGATTTGGACATGCAGATCCATAAGTTTACTCCATAAAATTATATATATTTTTTCTTAAAATCCATGTAATAGATACAAACTATATAAACAAAAGATGGACAAAATATTACCTGTTACCGGTAAAATTCTATATTATCTATTAACTCTATATTATCTTTAAGCAGTTTGAACATTTCAAGTTAAGGGTATTACCTGTTACAGGTAAAATTCTCTGCTATTATAAACAAAAGATGGACAAAATATTACAATTTTTAGGAGGGACAAAATATTACAATTTTTTGTCCCATTGATAAAAAAAAATTTGTAAGCAGTTTGATGGGATTAATTAGTGCTATAATACAAAACAGATACATAGTCTAACCAAAAAAAATGGCAGAAGTCATAACAGAAGCAGAATCCGTAACACAAATAAGAAGAAATTGGGCAACAAACATAAGGCAGAAGCCTAATCAGGTAGAATACAGAAGGATATCAAAAAAAAAAAAAAAAAAACAGTTGAAGAAGAAATTGGGTACCTGGTGTTTGGTGTTTGTAACAGAGAAGAAGACGAGGCAGAAGCTGATCAGTGAACATATCTATTTATTGTTAGGCTAAAGGGTATTTTCGTCATAATCTACCTTTTTATCTTCCAGCCGTTTTCTTTCTCTCCAATTCCGCCCATTTTGGGAGGAAAGTTTGGAACGTTACAAATCCTCCCAAATCTGCTCTCTTCATCTCTTCTCTTCAAAAAAAAAACTCGGGAGCACCCAAACTTCTCTTCTTTCCTTCCAAATCCTCTCAATTCCGTTCTCTTCTTTCATTAAGTGATACTCAGGAGCAGGGTGTAAAAGGATTCATCGGTAGTCATTTAGTAAGCATAAAGGGTTGCACGAAGACCTAAACCAAGTCATATCTATGGAGATTTGCACACATTGCATGGATACATGACAAAAGTAATGGTCCATTTAAACACGTTTATATTATTATTGAACATATTTGGGTTTTTTTAAAATATTAGTTTTTGTACTAGATTTTTTGTTTCATAAAATTACAAAGTTAATTGTTTTTGCAATACAATTTTTGGTTTCATTTGAAAAATATGAATTGTCTTTGTTAGTAACTAGTTTATAACTCGTGAAAATCACAATTATAAAATTAATTAAACTTTCATATGTTAATCATGTTATTATGAGTTGGGCCTATATTATTATAACATTATTTTGTGGGTTAATTACTCTTAACCGACTATTCATCATCAATTAATCTCCCTAAATATAATATAATTCATAGCAACAGGCAGATAATAGCCAAAAATAAATGAACAAAGACCACCACCATAAATATAATATGATTCATAGCAACCAAGCAAGTATTTTCAAGTTTTAGGTTGGGAAGTAACACACACAAACACCTACACACATAGTGTTGTAATTTATCCAGCAGAAAATACACACATACATACATGAAATGAAAGGGTATTCTAGCAGTAGAACATAACCCGCTTGACATTCTCCTTGAGAGCAGGTAGGGGTCTGACCGCAGCAGCATTTGCCCCTGGCACACGGGTGCTCCTTGTCCCTGCACCACGGCCGCTTGTCATGGAGCCACTGTCAGATGTGTCTGGCTCCATATAGAACCGTGCGCGGAAGGCAGCCAGATGAGCATAGTATGCCGGTGGCACTGTGTTTTGTTGCATCAAAAAATCAGTCAAATAATGCATTTTATAGATTAGAAAAAAAAAAAAAAAAAAAAAAGCATCAAACAACTTTACTTACCAATGGACACAGAGCGGGTGCACCTTGCATACCTGTCCAAACAAAAACATAATCAAAACAAATCTTTACTTAATTCAACAAGAGAACATAAATGACACAAACAAATATAGACAGACATACGTGTAACAGAGGTTGTTTGTGAGTGATTGCAGAGCATCAGCTGCAAACTTGTTCTCATCCCACAGCACATGGTAATGGGCTGGACGGCTTGTCCCCTGTTTTAACAACACCACCCAAATTAATGTATTTAATATTTATGGAACTCAAATCTCAATTTAAACAAAAACACAAACACATACTTGAATCCCAGCATGGCTGCACAGATAGAAATCAAACTCGGTCGGATGACATATCTTGGAGTCGACAACCGTGCCTGCAGAGCACATACATTTTCATTTACATCAGTAAATATAAATTAATTACCAAATGCAAATCCAAAATAAACCTGGCAGTATATTCCCACTCCTGTCAGTAGCATTGCGGTCACGATGGTTGTTAGCAAACAATCGCGTGTGATGACGTTTTTGAACCACCACAAACGTCACTGGAGGCTGATAATCTGGCTCCAACGATGCACATGCCTGTCAACCCACCAACTTCGTTCATTGTTCATTTTATTTCCATTTTTTTATAACTTAAACCATTTATATTATATTCCATCACCCCACCTTTCGAATTGCATCAAGCTCATAAAGTAAAACTTGATAGAACTGCCCCTCGCTCACTCCATCCCTAAATCCAAACCACAAACATCAACACTCAATCCAAAACATACAAACAGGATCCAATCAGATAAGTATATACATAACAAATACCTGTAAAATATAATCCGCTTTGGCTTCTGCCCTGTTGCTCTGCGGAAAGATATCAGCAGTTCCCTGTTTTTTCATTGCATTGCATAACAAACATCAATCAATCAATCAATCAACTGTCTGCTGCAAGTAAAACCAATCCTTTATCAAATCACCAACAAATTCATACTTGACCATGCCACCAGACATTTTGCCTCTTTGTGGGTCATGCCACTCCTTGTACAGATCCTGGATCAGTTCTTGACGATGGGCTTGTGCACAAACCAACCCAGCATACTTTGTTATCTCAGGCCAGTCTTGAGAGGCAACAACCTATAACATCAATATCAACAACTCTTTTCACTTTTTCTTTCTTACAAACAAACACATAAAAAAAAATATATGCATATTTTTAAATAGCATACAGCTGCAATAGAAGGGCTTGAATCTTCCCCAGGGTGTGGATGGGTGACATCAGCACCAAAGATGATAGTTGGAACATCGCTGACATTAGGTATACGCCTTGAAATTGCATCCAGAAGGACCGTGTTCCTTCCTCCAACCTTCACGTTAATCTTCAAAGCCACGTTTGCAAGGTACTGTTTGCTCATCTTAAAAACATGTTTAGTCAGACAGCATTGAGAAACAACCCCAAGATCAGTCTCACAGATTCGTTTCAGGTCACCTACATAAAATTTTAAACAATAAACATAATCTTTTATCAACAACCAAAAAAAAAAAAAAAAACTCTTTAAACACAATCTATGATATGATACAATGGAAGTGAAAACTTGATACCATAGAGGGATCCATTGTTGTCTGGCAGAATGACAATGAGCAGATCAAGCTCCCTTTTCTGAGGTTGAAGCTTAGTCATGGCATCATGGAAACGAGCTTTTAACACTCTCTCCACCTGATCAGGACGCCCACTAAATGCCGGAAGCACCGGTTCAGGATTAAATGCCTGCATTTATAAAATTAGTAAGTTCATTTGTTTTTTTTTTAAAAGACAATTGACGATCAATATATGGATGAGTGTTTTCTTTGCTTCGCATAGTATGAGCATACCATGCCAGAAATATTACACATTTGAGCAAGCTCATGACAGAAACCACGGGCAGTATTATCTTGCACATTGCGGGCGAAATTTATGCAGATCCAGCTTGCGACTCTTCCTCCATTGACCATTTTCTGCAAAATATTTTGAAGCGCATGTTTACGTGAGATATGTGAAGTATACATGGAATGATGTAAATCAGGTGTGAGCTACCTTGTTCATCATATTCCATTGACCTACTTGAGGCAGACAGTCCTTTTCGCGGCCTGTGTCATGGTACTTGAGCTACAAAAGCAAAAAAGAGCAGTTAGTTAGACAAGGGAAAGGTATATGTGTATGGGTATCCATCCAATAACAGATGGTTTAGGTACCCATGGAGGTGGCAAAATCCTAGCTTCAACAGAGGCGAGATTGCGACTAATTTTTATCCCAAATTCCTGGGCGTAAGGATCCTTGTCATAAGCATTGTGAGCGACCGTCTGCATTAGTAGCATGAGACATGTAAAATGGATAAATATGTTTATGCATACAAAGTAAATGTTTACAGCAGAACCTTTAGGATATCCTCCTCTCTCTCATGAGGCCGCTGACATGTCACTTTAAGTAAGGCAGTAATTTGTCTCTCATTTAGTCTCTTTGAATACCTCTGACCCTCTACAATCTTGCACACCTGATGAATAAGCCATTCATTCAAAACATTAGTCGGCATCTCATACACAACAACAACAACAACAACAAAAAACATAAAAAACCAACCTCCATAGGCAAATAGTTGGGTCTCTGAGTGTTTCCAACTTGCAGGCATGGCCACTGAATGTGTTGGATCACAAATCCATAAGTCTCACGGAAGTATTCCACCACAGATTTCATTGTCCCTCTCTCATCCACTGGAAAACTGATGTTTAAAAAAAAAAAAAAAGTGAATTCAGCGACAGCATACAATATAATCAATTAACAAACCAAAAAAAAACATTTCAGGCCAGATATTAGTTGTTACTTAAGCTCCCGTGTTGCTTGAGATGTTAATCCAGATATACGATACTTCCTGCGCATATTTCCCCGGTGCGTTACTTCCACCTTGACTCCTCTTAGTGCTTTTTTTATCTATTTATTTAGCAATAACAAATGAGAAATGACGTTTAGCATAGACCACCCATTTGTTAGAAGTGCATTGATGTCATCTGGGTGAAGAATCTAACCTTCACCCGGTCAGAGTCAGATAATGGTCTTGCTGAAACATCCCTGTTCAAGAGCTGAGTGACAAAGTCAATCACAGGCAGTGGCTCAATGAAGGCAGTCGAGGACATGTCTGCAGGGCAACATTAACAAAAAATGTCAAATGAAAGAAAAAATTTAATGAGATAATGGCAAAAAAAAAAAAACTACCGATATTGAGGGACAGCCCCATCTGAGTAGGGCGTATACTCTGGTAGAAACCACGCCAGCTTTCAAGCCCTTCACCCAATGGTTGCCTTCGACCAAGAGCAGGGTGATAGAATGATCGCCCCACCGGTGTGTACCTACGAAAGGATAAGATCCAACATGAATAATCAGTATGTAGTTAAGTAGTGAGTAGTAAGTCCACTATAAAAGATGGTTTGAATACTTACCGATTAGTAGGCAGCTCACGAAGAACAATATCCAGCACCTGAAGAGCTTCCTGTGGAGCATCAGCCTGCCTTCCTTGTAAAAACATGTCTAAGTGATGCAAGTCGGCGCGTGATGCCAACTTGATTGCAACCTTGAAGTCCCTCTCTCTCTTGGCACCACCTGATCCATCATCTTCATCAAGCAGAGTGATTTTGAAATCTTTGGAGATAAAAGGAAGAGGGCCTGCAGTATAAAGACTCTTTCTTCCATCATAAGCAGGTAGCCGTTTCCCAAGATGAGAGTCTTTGTACAGTTTCACCAACTGTGCCATCACAGCCCGATTCACACCACGGGAGGTCACTTCAGGTGTGATAGTAACATCATATTGGTGTAAATCCTTGTCAGGCAGTTCAGCAAAAAAGTGGTTGGCCTTAACAATGCACCTTGTTCCAGAGCTACCTTTTCCAGGACGTAAAGGAAATCTCATTGACTTGCTGGAAGCAGGTGCAGCCTGAACAGCCACCTCTTGCTGCTGCTGCACAGACAGCTGTTTAAGCTGAGCTGTTGCCTCATCCACAGGCTGATTACTAGATGACCCCACAGAAGATTCTGCTTGCTGGGGGACCTGTGTTGCTTGGTGCAGCTCGGGAGTTGGTGCCTTAGAAGGTCCAGAACCAGAACCACCATGAACATCACCTCCACCACCTTGAAATGGTGCAGTTCCTCTTGGACTCTGCTGAACTGGTCCGGTAGGATACTGTTGGGGAGTCATGCCACCACGTTGTGGTCCACCAACAGTGGACCCTCCTCCCCTTGGACCCCACCCCCTTCCTCCTTGTGGTTGTCCACCCTGTGCTCCTTGGCCACCTCGCCCTCTTCCTTGATAGCCACCTTGTGGTTGTGGTTGTGGCTGTGGCTGTGGCTGCGGCTGTGGTTGTTGTTGTGGTGGCTGCTGCTGTGGTGGAGGTCGTTGAGCAACAGTGCCTCGTCCAGCACTGGCTACCTGAGGGTCAGAACTCTCTCCTGCACTGGGCTGTTCAGTTCTCCTCTTCCTCACCATGATGACAACTAAAAGAACAAACATCACTGTCAGTACGGTAAACAAACCCCAAAAGAGAATCAACGAAAAAAACTCTTACTGAAGTAATAAAACACACAAGATCAAAAGCATGCGCATAACTATTTGAAAAAAAGACATGCATTACATGAGCAGTGATCCAACCCAACAGTTGTATGATTTTCACATAATCTAGAACAAAAGAGGACGATAGAACATTTTGCAACGCTTTTATAGTCGATAGCAACTTAAAATGGAAGGAACGCTCGACCAAAAGTGCCAGATTCCAGTCAGAAACCCTAACTTCCAGAGCGAAAACCCTAAAACCCCAAAAATCGTACAATGGAAAGTGATAAAAGTGAAATGAGCACATAAACTTAGAGATCGATGAAAATCCGAGTAAAAATACACCGTCAAACACGACATGGTACAGATCTAATAGAATGATCAACGTGGAAGGGTATTAACCTAAAGTTGATCACTGTACAACACTTATGTACCTCAAATGATCTTCTGAATACTGTTTTTCGTTCCGCCAGAGCGCAAACAATATCGATTCAAGCTCTAACTAGGACAATAAAGCTCGATAAAACTGCGATTTGTAGAAGAAACCGTTTCTTGAAGCAGTTTTCTTTTGCTTTTCTTCAGCGAAAACCAAGCGACATACCCGTCTCCTACTACTTATGGGAGTGGCAGGTCTAAGAAAATGACAAGTCGTTTTGGACTTCGGAATGGCAAAAGGACATATTTTTGGGCTCGGTAAAAATATAGGATACAATGGTATAATATACATTTAAGGGATAATGACTTACGGGGTAATAAGGTTTTCAGTTTGTCCGTATTAGGTTACTAAGGTTTTTTTTGTGTGTATTAGACCAATATGGTTGTTATTACCGTTTAGAAATACTCCTTTTACCGGTGACCTAATACGGACAAGCTGGAAACCTTATTACCCTCGTAAGTCATTAACCCTAATTATTTAGAAAACATGCTTACTAATCAATGTGACTGATTTGTTTGACTGAAAATAGTTGTTTCCATTTAAACTTATCTCACAACCCTTCCAGAACTTCTAAATCCAGAAATTTATATGATTGATGATCTTCATTACATAAATATGCAACATTTTATCAATAACTTCTTTTTTGTCATTTAAATGCTTACATGAACACATTCATATATACAAAAACAAAATCTCACTTTGATACCTCCCATCAATGTCTACATTTGATAACGAATGGAAATGTAAAACCAAACCAATAGGGACTTGTATAGGATGTCTATTATCAATTATTTTATAAAAGCAAAACCACAACATGAACTAAGAAACTGAAGTTGCAAAATGAATAAAAAAATCAACACATAAACAAATACATACATACTATATACAACACATAAACGGAAGTTTATAAAGCATGAAACTTAATGACATGAGAAGTAAAAAACTTAAAAGAGACTTTATAGAAAGAAAGATCACCCTTACTTGCCACAAATGGTTGAAGACATCAACAAGAAGATCAATCTGACCATAGAATCCACATGTTGTCTCGATTTGTAAGTGTCATCCTTGCGCAGGGGCCATGCTAATCTTCTCTGTATCGTTCCAATTTTATCGGATGTCCCCAAAGAGACGACTATAGATGAAGAGCTATGCCATATAGAGGAGTAGCAGGTTATATGGGACGACGCATGTTCAAAACCAAGTAGTTTACTGTTGATGGTCATATATTCTCAATGTCTTTAAAATTAGGGTTAATGACTTAGGAGGGTAATAAGGTTTCCAGCTTGTCCGTATTAGGTCACTAAGGTTTTTTTGTGTGTATTAGACCAATATGGTTGTTATTACCGTTTAGAAATAGTCTCTTTTACCTGTTAAAACCGGTAAAATGACTATTTTTAAACGGTAATAACAACCATATTGGTCTAATACAAAAAAAAAAAAAAAAAAAAAAAAAAAAAAAAAAACTTAGTGACCTAATACGGACAAACTAAAAACCTTATTACCCTCCTAAGTCATTATCTCATACATTTAAATATGGGTTAAATGTTTATCTATGCAACAACTTTATTTTAACAGTAACAATTAAAAAAAAATAAAAAATACGATAACCGTATCCAGCCATATCCTATAATAATATGACGCAAGAGTTGCTGTATTTTTATCTAAAGTATGGGTTCTTTTCATTTATAACTTTTGTATAACAAAAACAAAATTGGTAAAAAAAAAACGTAGTTTTACCTTGTATGGGATAATTTACTTTGTACATATGGAAATACAATCCCATAATGAATAATAGGTAATGGTATGTAATTAAAGAAAGAAAAACATAAACAAAACAAAACAAAAAGTGTATAAACGATTTGCCAAAGGTCTCAATTACAGTTAATTTCTTCGATAAAACTTAATCCATATGTTTTCCCAAACTTGCATGGATGCCCGTGAGCCACATGAAATGATATATTTTTCCTTTGTACTTGAATCTATTGTCAATTCATGAATTCGACTACAATAGTTCAATACATATCGATTGAAGGCAAATGGGCAACAAGATGTGCCGCTAGCCCTTTTTGGATGGCAAAACCAATTATTTTGAAAACAACATTTGTGGATCTAGGAGATATAACATTATAATGTATGACCCGTTTGACTCTGTTGAGGAGCTTCACCGCCTCTGGTGCGAGAAAATCAAATGTATCGAATGAAAAAGGTACAAACACATGTTGATTTTCTATACATGCATTCTCGTGCTTTACCACTTTACACGCAGCAGCTTTCAAAGCGACATGCCCTGCTGTGAAGCCCCCGCTCCCCAAACCAACGAGAGGAGAGACCCCAGTAAGATTCATGCACGCATGCTTCCCTCCTATCCATCCAAAGACCAAAATCTCAGCCGGTCTAAGTGTGGACCTTCCATCTTGCGGGTCTGTCAAAAAGTTCATTGGCGCTTCTTTCTTCGCAGACATATCAGCACGCCGACAACCATCAAAGAGAACATCCTGAACCATATTATGTATGTACTTGAAACCAGGGAGCTCTCAACAATGAAGCGCATGTTACCTAAAGATATTCAAACATGCTTTGCGGCAAACTGGGCATATCTCATCGATTGGGAATAGGGGAATCATGAGGCGATAACGAATGATAGTTCGGTACTCCACAGGAGACATATGTTGGCCAAGACCATCAATAAGGATAGTGAGCAGAAAATCATGAGCATGAGGTGCCACAAACACTCAAATAATGCTTTAGGTCTAACAGTCATGTCGAAATCGACTTCCATATCTTTGATGATTTTTCTAAAAAGGGCACACGCCAATGCTTTTGGGATTTAGGGGGTGTCCTTATTAGTGAAACCACTACAGTCAGATATCGGAATCGTATCGCGAATACGAGTCATAGCACATAGGTAATCCGAGTTCTTACCACATACGTCACAGTCACATACGATGTGGTATTGTAATGCCCAGGATTGGGCCCTCGAGGCTACAAATGCATGGGATGAAACCTTGTATGTCGAGTACAAACCCAAACCACCAAAACGAATAGGTAAGGAAGCTAGATGGCCCTGAATGTCTCCAAAGAAGGGGCCTCCACATACCACCATATCCTCGATAGACCTACGCAATCATGTGTCAAATAACAAAGGTGTCTCTTCTATGTGTACCGGCTGGCATGTCCTTAAACCAAAGAAAAGTTTTGCAATGCCCATACATGATTGAAGCAAAAGGAGCTCACTATGTGGGTCACATAGTTGTGGAAGAAGACCCATCAAATCAACAACATTGACCTGCTAATAAACCCTGTGTTTTTGCTAACAGCCCCCCTCCCCCAATGAGCTTCACCCCAAAAGAAGGTCTCCCTATATTCGTTAGGAATAAATCGACACGAAGCTTCCTACCATCACAGGAGTGCCAAAAAATCTCCGTTTTCTTGATGTTCAACTCAAGACCCAAGTTTGGACCATGCAACTGAATAATGTTTAACACTCTAGCCACCTCCTCTGAATCCCCAGTGACAATCTCGTAATCTAGATACCAAGCATGGAGAATGAGCTTACAATTGTCCCTAGTCTTTTTACTTAATTTTTTTAGTTTAAATTTTCTTAAAATATAATAATTAATAAACATACCCGCCCCTCACCCTCCCCATCCCAATAAATATCTCAATTCCCACCCTTCCTATTCACCTAATAGACCCCCCCCCCCCCCCCATTTAATTATCTTATGCAGTCACCCTAAATCTCAAGCCAACTTCATTACCGCCACACTCCATGGGTAGCCATCGGGACTAACGACGACTCCAATACGAGACTATCCCTTCACCACCCCTCAACATCGTTGTCTTCCTCTCTTACTATCTTAATTTGAGAATAGGGCAACACACATTCATTAACACTTGCATTTGTGAACATAGCAACATATTCACCACTTAGGGCGGTTGACACAAGTAAGCTTCTTACTGATTGTATGGGGTCCTTTGAGGTTAAAATAACAAGAATAAACTCACACTCCATTAACATAATTCAGATCCCAACACCAAAAACGTTAAACTAAATCCCTTTTATTGTTAATTGTCCAGTTACAAACCAAGAACACAATGTAGTGGCTATGAGTGCATGTGACTGATAGGTCAATATGATAATTAATAAACCTACCCGACCCCTCACCCCTCCTCATCCCAATAAAGATCCTAATTTTCACCCCTTCTATTCATCTAATCAACTCCCCCCCCCCCCCCCACACACACTCTCATCCCTTATTATTTATCTTATGGGGCACCCTAAATCTCAACCCAACATCATCATGGATACACTCCATAGGTAGCCATTGGGACTAATAACGACTCCAACACAATACCATCCCTTCGCTACCCCTCAACACCATTGTCTTCCTCACTTGATATGAGAATATGGCAATGTATATTTTGTGCCATCCCAAAATTCATAGCCAAAATTTTTATTTTTTATAAGTAATTATACAAACCAGTAGTCTTAAAATATCAATAGTGCCATCCCATATCACAATCAAACCAGTATGTCAAATAACCAAAACATGTCATAAAAGAGTAATATCAGAGTACAACTCCCAAAGATCTCATATGCGGAAAATCATAGTGTGATGTGTTGCGATCATGTCGGCTCGTTTCTTTTCGAAGAATAAGCACCTAAAACCAAAACTAAAAATCATAAACACGAAGCTTAATGAGTTCCCCCATCATACCACATATCATACGAATAAACATACTGCCTAGCATATCCAGATGCTGGCCTACCCCTTTGGTCTCTTTCAACTGGTAACTGCCTAACATATATGGGTGTTGGCTTACCCATTCGGTCTCTTTCAATAGGTAATCGCGTAGCATATCAGGGTGTTGGCCTACCATTTCGGTCTCCTTCAACCGGTAACTGCTTAGCATATATGGGTGATGGTCTACCCTTCGGTCTCTTTCAACCGGTTACGGGGTCTATTTTACCCCGACCACTACCACATAATGATCTAGCATATAAACACATAAATCAAATACTGTCTAGCATATACGGGTGTTGTCCTACCCCTTTCGGTCTCTTTCAACCGGTTACGGGGTCTATTTCACCCCTACCACTACCACGTAATAACATAGCATGCAAGCACATAAATCTCAACAAATAGTGGTATACCAGACAATTATCACAAAGACAGTCATATCTACTGTAAACAACTACTAGTGGGCAGGCATTGGTGCCTTCGACCCATTCATACCAGGAAGGTAACTTACCTCGCACTACTGAAGCTCCCTGTCGGAAATCCTTAGTTGTTACCCTGACAACTCCCCGAGCTAACAGCACCAAAATATCACCCAGTTAGCAATTGTGTCCCAAACCATGATTCATAATCCATACGTGGGGTAAAATTACAATTTTACCTATGACCCAACAAGATATAAAACCATAAAATCCATGAAAGCCCACTAATGGCCCAATTTTCCAAATTGGGCCCAAACCCTTACATGGGCCTTACCCTAAAGCCTAATAACTTATTCCCAATTCAAACATACATACTTAGCTGGTCCAACAAAAATCCATGCACTTACAAGCCCATAAGAAAGCCCGAATCTGAATTGGCCTATAAGGCCCAATAAGTCCCAAATTCATCATGGACCTAACCCAAGAAAGCCCAATATCCAAAAAGGCCTAAAATACTTAATGGTCAACCCTAGTCAACTCCTGGTCTAAGGTCCAAAGCTCAAAAATTCAACAATCCAAAAAGGTAAAATTTGGTCGAGTACGCCCCGTGTACTCAACAGGTACGCCCAACGTACACCCCTTGGGGCCAGTACATGCAGCGTAACAGTTGGGTACGCCCAACGTACTCTGAATCCTAACCATCTCCAAAAGCACTTAATCACTTAAGTCCTTGCCCAAAACTCTCAATTATGATTCCCATAGGTGACTTAATACGTAAAGATTGCTACTTTACTTACATATATGACTTAATGGGACCCAAGAGCTCAATGAAATGTCTTAACAAATGCATTAATCCAAATAAATCATAAAAATTACATTTTTATGCCTCTGGGACTCCTAAAACGTCCAGATTCACAATATCAACTTCTGAAACAACTAGATCTTACAAGAACCACCCAAAAGATGCTAAAATTGCTAAGAAGAAACCCCAAAAGAGGATATATGAAATGAGAAGACAAGATCAAAGCTTTTTTACCTCCAATGGATTGCAAAATATGAGAACTTTCTGGATTTACAAGCTCCCTCCAGGAAATAAGTCATCAACTTTCTTTTTTCTCTTACACAAATGTCACAACTAGGAATTCTATACCATGTAACAACGACAATGATAACAATTGTGAACAAAAAATATAATAAATATCTCAATTCCCACCCTTCCTATTCACCTAATAGACCCCCCCCCCCCCATTTAATTATCTTATGCAGTCACCCTAAATCTCAAGCCAACTTCATTACCGCCACACTCCATGGGTAGCCATCGGGACTAACGACGACTCCAATACAAGACTATCCCTTCACCACCCCTCAACATCGTTGTCTTCCTCTCTTACTATCTTAATTTGAGAATAGGGCAACACACATTCATTAACACTTGCATTTGTGAACATAGCAACATATTCACCACTTAGGGTGGTTGACACAAGTAAGCTTCTTACTGATTGTATGGGGTCCTTTGAGGTTAAAATAACAAGAATAAACTCACACTCCATTAACATAATTCAGATCCCAACACCAAAAACGTTAAACTAAATCCCTTTTATTGTTAATTGTCCAGTTACAAACCAAGAACACAATGTAGTGGCTATGAGTGCATGTGACTGATAGGTCAATATGATAATTAATAAACCTACCTGACCCCTCACCCCTCCTCATCTCAATAAAGATCCTAATTCTCACCCCTTCTATTCATCTAATCAACTCCCCCCCCCCCCCCACACACACTCTCATCCCTTATTATTTATCTTATGGGGCACCCTAAATCTCAACCCAACATCATCATGGATACACTCCATAGGTAGCCATTGGGACTAATAATGACTCCAACACAATACCATCCCTTCGCTACCCCTCAACACCATTGTCTTCCTCCCTTAATATGAGAATATGGCAATGTATATTCTGTAACATCCCAAAATTCATAGCCAAAATTTTTATTTTTTATAAGTAATTATACAAACCAGTAGTCTTAAAATATCAATAGTGCCATCCCATATCACAATCAAACCAGTATGTCAAATAACCAAAACATGTCATAAAAGAGTAATATCAGAGTACAACTCCCAAAGATCTCATATGCGGAAAATCATAGTGTGATGTGTTGCGATCATGTCAGCTCGTTTCTTTTCGAAGAATAAGCACCTGAAACCAAAACTAAACATCATAAACACGAAGCTTAATGAGTTCCCCCATCATACCACATATCATACAAATAAACATACTACCTAGCATATCCAGATGCTGGCCTACCCCTTTGGTCTATTTCAACTGGTAACTGCCTAACATATATGGGTGTTGGCTTACCCATTCGGTCTCTTTCAATCGGTAATCGCGTAGCATATCAGGGTGTTGGCCTACCATTTCGGTCTCCTTCAACCGGTAACTGCTTAGCATATATGGGTGCTGGTCTACCCTTCGGTCTCTTTCAACCGGTTACGAGGTCTATTTTACCCCGACCACTACCACATAATGTTCTAGCGTATAAACACATAAATCAAATACTGCCTAGCATATACAGGTGTTGTCCTACCCCTTTCGGTCTCTTTCAACCGGTTACGGGGTCTATTTCACCCCTACCACTACCACATAATAACATAGCATGCAAGCACATAAATCTCAACAGATAGTGGTATACCAGACAATTATCACAAAGACAGTCATATCTACTATAAACAACTACTAGTGGGCAGGCATTGGTGCCTTCGACCCATTCATACCAGGAAGGTAACTTACCTCGCACTACTGAAGCACCCTGTCGGAAATCCTTAGTTGTTACCCTGACAACTCCCCGAGCTAACAGTACCAAAATATCACCCAGTTAGCAATTGCGTCCCAAACCATGATTCATAATCCATACCTGGGGTAAAATTACCATTTTTCCTATCACCCAACAAGATATAAAACCATAAAAGCCATGAAAGCCCACTAATGACCCAATTTTCCAAATTGGGCCCAAACCCTTACATGGGCCTTACCCTAAAGCCTAATAACTTATTCCCAATTCAAACATACATACTTAGCTGGTCCAACAAAAATCCATGCACTTACAAGCCCATAAGAAAGCCCGAATCTAAATTGGCCTATAAGGCCCAATAAGTCCCAAATTCATCATGGACCTAACCCAAGAAAGCCCAATATCCAAAAAGGCCTAAAATACTTAATGGTCAACCCTAGTCAACTCCTGGTCTAAGGTCCAAAGCTCAAAAATTCAACAATCCAAAAAGGTAAAATTTGGTCGAGTACGCCCCGTGTACTCAACAGGTACGCCCAACGTACACTCCATGGGGCCAGTACATGCAGCGTAATAGTTGGGTATGCCCAACGTACTCCTCTGAATCCTAACCATCTCCAAAAGTACTTAATCACTTAAGTCCTTGCCCAAAACTCTCAAATATGATTCCCATAGGTGACTTAATACGTAAAGTTTGCTACTTTACTTACATATATGACTTAATGGGACCCAATAGCTCAAAAGAGCTTAATGAAAGGTCTTAACAAATGCATTAATCCAAATAAATCATAAAAAATTACATTTTTATGCCTTTGGGACTCCTAAAACGTCCAGATTCACAATATCAACTTCTGAAACAACTAGATCTTACAAGAACCACCCAAAAGATGCTAAAATGGCTAAGAAGAAACCCCAAAAGAGGATATATGAAATGAGAAGACAAGATCGAAGCTTTTTTACCTCCAATGGATTGCAAAATATGAGAACTTTCTGGATTTACAAGCTCCCTCCAGGAAATAAGTCATCAACTTTCTTTTTTCTCCTACATAAATGTCACACCTAGGAATTCTATACCATGTAACAACGACAATGATAACAATTGTGAACAAAAAATATAATAAATATCTCAATTCCCACCCTTCCTATTCACCTAATAGACCCCCCCCCAATTTAATTATCTTATGCAGTCACCCTAAATCTCAAGCCAACTTCATTACCGCCACACTCCATGGGTAGCCATCGGGAGTAACGACGACTCCAATACGAGACTATCCCTTCACCACCCCTCAACACCGTTGTCTTCCTCTCTTACTATCTTAATTTGAGAATAGGGCAACACACATTCATTAACACTTGCATTTGTGAACATAGCAACATATTCACCACTTAGGGCGGTTGACACAAGTAAGCTTCTTACTGATTGTATGGGGTCCGTTGAGGTCAAAATAACAAGAACAAACTCACACTCCATTAACATAATTCAGACCGCAACACCAAAAACGTTAAACTAAATCCCTTTTATTGTTACTTGTCTAGTTACAAACCAAGAACACAATTTAGTGGCTATGAGTGCATGTGACTGATAGGTCAATATGATAATTAATAAACCTACCCGACCCCTCACCCCTCCTCATCCCAATAAAGATCCTAATTTTCACCCCTCCTGTTCATCTAATCAACCCCCCCTACACACACACACTCTCATCCCTTATTATTTATCTTATGGGGCACCCTAAATCTCAACCCAACATCATCATGGATACACTCCATAGGTAGCCATTGGGACTAATAACGACTCCAACACAATACCATCCCTTCGCTACCCCTCAACACCATTGTCTTCCTCACTTGATATGAGAATATGGCAATGTATATTTTGTGCCATCCCAAAATTCATAGCCAAAATTTTTATTTTTTATAAGTAATTATACAAACCAGTAGTCTTAAAATATCAATAGTGCCATCCCATATCACAATCAAACCAGTATGTCAAATAACCAAAACATGTCATAAAAGAGTAATATCAGAGTACAACTCCCAAAGATCTCATATGCGGAAAATCATAGTGTGATGTGTTGCGATCATGTCGGCTCGTTTCTTTTCGAAGAATAAGCACCTGAAACCAAAACTAAAAATCATAAACACGAAGCTTAATGAGTTCCCCCATCATACCACATATCATACAAATAAACATACTACCTAGCATATCCAGATGCTGGCCTACCCCTTTGGTCTATTTCAACTGGTAACTGCCTAACATATATGGGTGTTGGCTTACCCATTCGGTCTCTTTCAATCGGTAATCGCGTAGCATATCAGGGTGTTGGCCTACCATTTCGGTCTCCTTCAACCGGTAACTGCTTAGCATATATGGGTGATGGTCTACCCTTCGGTCTCTTTCAACCGGTTACGAGGTCTATTTTACCCCGACCACTACCACATAATGTTCTAGCGTATAAACACATAAATCAAATACTGCCTAGCATATACAGGTGTTGTCCTACCCCTTTCGGTCTCTTTCAACCGGTTACGGGGTCTATTTCACCCCTACCACTACCACATAATAACATAGCATGCAAGCACATAAATCTCAACAGATAGTGGTATACCAGACAATTATCACAAAGACAGTCATATCTACTGTAAACAACTACTAGTGGGCAGGCATTGGTGCCTTCGACCCATTCATACCAGGAAGGTAACTTACCTCGCACTACTGAAGCACCCTGTCAGAAATCCTTAGTTGTTACCCTGACAACTCCCCGAGCTAACAGCACCAAAATATCACCCAGTTAGCAATTGCGTCCCAAACCATGATTCATAATCCATACCTGGGGTAAAATTACCATTTTTCCTATGACCCAACAAGATATAAAACCATAAAAGCCATGAAAGCCCACTAATGGCCCAATTTTCCAAATTGGGCCCAAACCCTTACATGGGCCTTACCCTAAAGCCTAATAACTTATTCCCAATTCAAACATACATACTTAGCTGGTCCAACAAAAATCCATGCACTTACAAGCCCATAAGAAAGCCCGAATCTAAATTGGCCTATAAGGCCCAATAAGTCCCAAATTCATCATGGACCTAACCCAAGAAAGCCCAATATCCAAAAAGGCCTAAAATACTAAGTGGTCAACCCTAGTCAACTCCTGGTCTAAGGTCCAAAGCTCAAAAATTCAACAATCCAAAAAGGTAAAATTTGGTCGAGTACGCCCCGTGTACTCAACAGGTACGCCCAACGTACACTCCATGGGGCCAGTACATGCAGCGTAACAGTTGGGTACGCCCAACGTACTCCTCTGAATCCTAACCATCTCCAAAAGCACTTAATCACTTAGGTCCTTGCCCCAAACTCTCAAATATGATTCCCATAGGTGGCTTAATACGTAAAGATTGCTACTTTACTTACATATGTGACTTAATGGGACCCAATAGCTCAAAAGAGCTTAATGAAAGGTCTTAACAAATGCATTAATCCAAATAAATCATAAAAATTACATTTTTATGCCTTTGGGACTCCTAAAACGTCCAGATTCACAATATCAACTTCTGAAACAACTAGATCTTACAAGAACCACCCAAAAGATGCTAAAATGGCTAAGAAGAAACCCCAAAAGAGGATATATGAAATGAGAAGACAAGATCAAAGCTTTTTTACATCCAATGGATTGCAAAATATGAGAACTTTCTGGATTTACAAGCTCCCTCCAGGAAATAAGTCATCAACTTTCTTTTTTCTCCTACACAAATGTCACAACTAGGAATTGTATACCATTTAACAACGACAATGATAACAATTGTGAACAAAAAATATAATAAATATCTCAATTCCCACCCTTCCTATTCACCTAATAGACCCCCCCCCCCCATTTAATTATCTTATGCAGTCACCCTAAATCTCAAGCCAACTTCATTACTGCCACACTCCATGGGTAGCCATCGGGACTAATGACGACTCCAATACGAGACTATCCCTTCACCACCCCTCAACATCGTTGTCTTCCTCTCTTACTATCTTAATTTGAGAATAGGGCAACACACATTCATTAACACTTGCATTTGTGAACATAGCAACATATTCACCACTTAGGGTGGTTGACACTGGTAAGCTTCTTACTGATTGTATGGGGTCCTTTGAGGTCAAAATAACAAGAATAAACTCACACTCCATTATCATAATTCAGATCCCAACACCAAAAACGTTAAACTAAATCCCTTTTATTGTTAATTGTCCAGTTACAAACCAAGAACACAATTTAGTGGCTATGAGTGCATGTGACTGATAGGTTAATATGATAATTAATAAACCTAGCCGACCCCTCACCCCTCCTCATCCCAATAAAGATCCTAATTTTCACCCCTCCCTTTCATCTAATCAACCCCCCCCCACCCCCACACGCACACACACTCTCATCCCTAAGCTTCCAATTTGACTATTTTGGGCTTATAACTCTTAAATGGGATCTAATTGGACCCACTTTCATTTATTTTAATATCCTGGGCCATATTGGACCTAGAATGAAATAAAATGCCCTAATGGACCTTATTGGGCCATAACCAACCTAATTAGCTTTAATGGGCTACGAAACTCATTATTTTTGACAAATTGAGCCGTAATCCATTATAGGAGCCCAATGGGCCAAAAATCATCAAAAATGGGCCCATAAGATGGAATTAAGCACCAAAGGCCCAAAATTCTTTTTCTTTATTCCCGTTTCTCGGCCCAAGAAGAAAAAAAAAATAAGTGAAATAAGGAGAAGAGTTAACTTTGGAGTGCCACCTCCATAAAATCTAACATGCACCAAGGATTTAAACCACCATGCAACCAAGCAAGTCACCTCACCTCTCTCATTCCCTCTTTCTTTTCTTCCCCACGGTCGAGACCTCACAAACACACACACTCTTCTAAATTCTCTCAAACACTCACAATAACACTCTACATTTCCTCTCTAATTTTCGAGAATTTACACATCTTCAAGAAGAGTTTCATCATCAAAAATAATAAATTCTTGGTAAGTCTTACCACACTTAAGTTGTATAACTTCATTTTCATGTTAGATCACACATTCTAAGTAAGTTTTTCATGATTTACTCCTAGAATCTTCTTAAATTCGGGATCTACTCAAGGGTGTTGTTAGGACCAAAATCTTCTTTCATTTCTTCTTCAAAACCGAACCTACAAACTTAAGGTGAGTTTGTACCCCTCTATTTCGGTTTTCCTATGTTTTATGGGGGAGAATTGTATCGACCCAATTTTCACGTCCGAAAATTTCGTTTTAAAAACATTACTTTAGATTACATTAACAATTAAAAACACTGTTTGATCAAACCATAACACAATGTAAACCATGTCTAAAAGCCAAACCATACAACCCATCAAAATATCATAGTACAAATCCCAGTGAATCTCGTAAATGCGGAAACTAGAGTGTGTGCATGATGTGTCACTTCCGCGCCAGCTCCTTCCCCTTCGAAGAAGAGGTACCTGAAACCAAAACTATAAAACGTAAGCACAAAGCTTAGTGAGTTCCCCCATCGTACCACATACCATACAAACACATAACATACATACTGTCAGGCTATTCTGGGGTGCCTAACTACCCGGTACAGCCATTATGGGGTGCCGACCTACCCATACAGCCATTCTGGGGTGTCGTCCTACCCGTGTCAAGCCATTATGGGGTGCTGACTACCCATGCCAAGCCGTTTTGGGGTGCTGACTACCCATTGGTCCTAACAACCGATCCTCGGGGACTGGTCCCCTCCTACTACCTCTATCGCATAACATAACAGGCCAGCATACAAACATATCATCACATACTGTCAGATATTTATGGGGTGTTTGACTACCCTTCGGTCCTAACAACCGAACTCTACTACTATCACATATAACATATCATGCTAGCATATAACATATCAGGTAGTAGCAAACCTATATGATATCACAAAGACAATCATCTATCATACGTCTCCTACTAGTGGGCCGGCATTGTGGCCTTAGACCCACCACTACTGGAAGGTAACTCACCTCAAAGTAGCTGCTGAACTGATCGGGAACTGACTGACTGCTGCTGCTGCTGCTCCGAAAATCCCCCGGCTGCAATTTCCACAACATACTCAATCAAACACTACTAACTGTCCTTTGGGTAAGATGACCATTTTACCCCAGGTCTAGTCCTAAGTCAAAGTCAGAGTCAACTTTCAGTTGACCCGATTTGCCGAGTTGGCTCTCCAACTCGCCGAGTTCCTATCCAGACGATTGTCTTGAGTCCCTATTTCTACTCATCGAGTTAGGCTATGACTCTACGATTTCCTCTTCTAAACTGACATTAAAGTCCTTCATCCTACTCGCCGAGTTGTATGAACAACTCGTCGAGTTCATCTTCATCCGATGAACACTTATGCGGAGACTCGTCGAGTTGTATGAACAGCTCGCCGAGTATGTTCTTGATCTAAGGAGATTGCCTTGAACTCGTTGAGTCAGGGAATCGACTCGCCGAGTTCCTCCATAGATGAGTTCAGCTTCCAACTCACCGAGTCACACCCCGTGACTCACTGCACACTCGACACTACAAAAAGGGGACAAATTCGAAGACTCGCGAGTAGACTCGCCGAGTCACACATGCACCTACAAAATACACAGATTTGCTCGATTCCAGTCCATGCCATTCACATATCTGGACTCCTATAACACGAATCACACGCAAAGTTTCCAACTTTACGTGTAGATATTCACCCATGAGGGTTTTAGGGTTCAAAATGTACTCAAGAGGGTATATCTAGGGTCTTCATGCAATGAGGGTCCATAAAGGCAACAGATCTGAGCTCTTGGAGCTCAACCATGCCTAAATCTAAGGGCCAATCAGCCTATTACGAGATAATTTGCACATACAAACTTGGGGATTGGCTCAAGAATGACTTTCATGAAGTAATAAGCATAGGAACAGGGGAAAAACGGATTATACCTCAAAGAAACTGCTGAAAGAGTGCAAAGATGTATGGATTCCTTTCCTTCCTCTTGATCTACTTCCCCTTCTTGCCTCAAAACCTTCAAGAACACACACAAATAAGATTTACATACCAGGAACCAGGAATCAGGTGCTACAAATAAGATTTACATACCAAGGTTAAAAATGGAAAATACTCAAATAAGATTTACATACCATGAACCAGGTGCTACAAGAATACAAGTAAAATGTGTAGATCTATGTGTATGTGTGTACTATGTGTGATTTCATGTTTATATGTGGTAAATATGTGCCAAAAGGAAAGATATTTCGAGATCTATAGTTCATAAGGGAAAAATATGTGATCTAGGGTGTATTACACATAACTAGTTAAGAAAAATGTACCATATAAGGGTTAAAATAAACATGTTACAATATAAGACTCATTATTGGGTTATTTTTGTCAAATAAGCAAAAGTTTGGGGAAAGATTGTCATTCATGGATTCTTAAGGACTAAAAGAGTCAAGTCAGTAAAAATAAATGTTTTTATGGATATCATACTCTTTTAAGGGCTATAAGTGTAAATTGTAGCTTAAAAGGGCAAATTTTGGGCTTTTCGGCCAATTAAGCCATAACTTGCGAAAATCTCAACTTTCAAGGGAGTGAAATGATAAACTTCTCAATACAAAGGGGTAAAAAGGGTAAATAAAACTATTTCAGGGGTCAAAATAATGTACTTTCCAGTAAGGACAAAAAATGTAAACTTTTTGGATTTTGGACCAATATTGTAAAAGTTGCAAAAGTTTTGGCTTAAACCGAAAAATACTTTTCTGGAAGGGCTGAAACTGCCAAAGAATAAGTTTTGAGCCAAAAATATCTCTTGAACAAATCGTTGGGTCAAAAGTGTCAAGAAAATGGTTTAGGGGCTTAAAGCATCTTTTTTTATATAAAGGACTAAAATTGTCAATTTTATCAAAAAAGGGTTGAAAGGGGTTCAAACCAAGATTTTTGAGTCAATTATTTTATTTTTAAGATATTTGACTTAAAATAAAAATACCAAAGTACCATTCATGAAATGGAAAGATGAAAATACGTAACATTCCAAACATCGTTAAAAGTAACCGACCGACTTTGTTCCGGTGCAAAATTAACAATCACACAATCAAACTTTCCGACAATTAAACTACACGTAAAACAAGTAAACATTCAAATCTTTGGGGTTAAAAGTTCCAATCATGCTTGTTGGGCCTTTGTGACCCATTAACATGATTTTTAGGTCCAAGGGATAATAATAAATGTTATCGGGCCTTCTATGATCCAATTTCATATTTAAGGGACCCTCAATGGCTTTTAAGTGCTATTGGGCCTTAGTGTCCCATTAGCATTGCTAGTAAGGTCCAAGTAAATCAAATGTGAAATGGGACAGCGTGTCCTTCGTATAATCAATAACTATAAATAATACGCAGGAATAGTAGGATCTTGTAATCCTCTTATCCTCGTTTATTAGGCCTATCGTCAATCCAAGTAAACAAATACGGGTCGATAGTCAATAGTAATCAAAGTCAATTGGGATTTAGTGAGTAATAACGGGTGGTACCAACGTGTGTCGGTCGTAGTCTGTAGTTATAATCAAAGTCTCATGGAGGGAGAGCGAGAGTTTGTGTATAGATCTATACGGGGGTGACTCTCCCACACCTCGGTTGTTCGCTACAGTAAGACTCGGCCAGTCTAGGGTGACAAAATCTTAAGATCAATTCTGGCATTCACCAGAGTGCCAAGACAGACGAACTAGTCATTATCATGCATGGTTATAACGACTCACATAGATAAATCCAATATTAATCAAGTAATCAAGGTAAATCAAAATCATTCAAGGGATGGGATATCAATTTGAATAACTATATGATATTTTCTTTATTTTCGGAAAACATCGGGTTTTCCGGGGAAGTTCAACATTTTTCACTGGTACTTTTAATACGAAAATTTTCAACTATACACGTTTTGAAATCATCATGCATATATTTACAGATCTTCACACTTTTATACAATCAATGGTCTTTTCAGAAAATATCGGATTTTCTGGGTTGTTTTCTTACAAACTACACAAAACATTTTCATATCAAACCTGCTTATGAACTCACCAACATTCCATATGTTAACCGTTTTCAAAATAACTTGTATTCTCAGGTAACAAGTAAGTTGAGGAGTAGTACCAAGTATGTTAGGGTGTTGTGCTTTTGAAAACTATCAAAATTTTATGTTATGAAATTGTAATGTTAAAACAATGTACTTGATGTGAACAATGCCAGTTGTAATATATAGATGCATGGTGATGCTTATGTTATGATTCATGTATATTCATTATGATGATATTCAAATTTAGTCACGTGAGCCCTCAGACATTTCCGTCGTCTGGTTCGGGGGTGTGACAGCAAATCACCATAAACACTCTTCTCCAAGATCCAAAAGCTCACTCAAGGCACTCTAGGTTTTCTATGATGCTAAAATGGGTGGAGGCTGACCTGAAATGACCCAAGGAAGGATATAATGTTGCTAATATATGGTATAAGTCGAGAAATTAGGGTTTGGTGCTGAAGGGAGTACGCCCCGCGTACCCCTTTGTACTCCCGACGTACTTATGGAACACCCACGATCCTCTCACCATGTACGCCCCATGTACACGATCGGTACGCCCCACGTACCTAATGGCTCTCAAAACCCTAGAATTTCTTCCGGTCATAACTCCTTCATTCTAAGTTCGTTTACGATGACCTTTATATCCTCGAAAAGGTGACAAAAAGCCCTACGGTTCTAACAACTCACCCTTGCCTAAAAACTTCATGAACAAGAATCCAAAATCCATAAAAGATCGAGATATCAGTTTACAGTCTTACCCTTGGCTTTCGAAGACACAATCGAATACATTTATCACTTAAACCATGGCAACTTCATCCAAAATGGGCTAAACCCTTCCTTTCCCGAAACCCTAAACCATATGGCAACTGATGATTGGGCCACAACCCCGAGTAACGAAACACTTTCAAATCCAGGTGTTACATATTCACCAACACCTCCATCCGTGAACATAGTAGCATATTCACCACTTAGGTCAGATAACACAATTTAAGCTTCCTATTAGTTGTATGGGGTCTTTTGAGGTCAAAAGAGAAAGAACAAACTCACACTCCAATAACATAATTCACATCCCAACACCAGAAACCATAAACTAAATTCCTTATATTGTTAATGTTCAACTACAAACCAGTAACACAATTTACCGACTAAGAGTGCATGTGACTGATGGTTCAAAAGCTAAAGAACACGGTGGAATTTAAGTAAAATGAACCGAAAGAATTTTATTTTAGTTTTAGGTACCTCCATCATAATAAACATACACATAGACACAAACAAGTGTAGAAAACATCCCATTTTGTGTACTTTGGTGGTGATCAAGTGTCGAAGGGTTCTCCAAAAAAACGGTGATTGCTTAAAGGGGGGAGGAAAGGGTTAGGGTCTATGTGATGATGGTGGTCCTGTGAGGTAATGAAAGATCGATATTGTCACACCCCAAAACCGAGAACGTCAGAAACGTTATGGGGCTGAGGACGTAACGTACAGTATCACAACATAGTATAATAGTAAACAAGTAAACAACATCATCCATTGCATTAAATATATAATTTTAATACAAGTGTGTTATGTATTATATAAGACACCAAAACATAAATCAAAATATAAGATGAGTCTTATATGTGCTCCGTCTTCTCAAAAGCTGGCTTCGGTACCTGTCTACTGATGACCTAAGAATACAAGTTATTTTGAAAGAGTTTATCAGCATTAAAGCTGGTGAGTTCATAAGTATTTAGTGTCTATTTTTATATCAAAATGTTTGAAACAGTGTTTAAAGTACGAGTTTGTAAACGTTTGTAGTAAAAGTATGCGAATGTTTGTAAGTGTTTGTAAAAGTTTGTAACTCCGAGAAAATCCTATATTTTCTACTTAAAGTAGCCTTCTACCAAGGCACGACTGTTTTGTATGTTTGTTTCTTGTAAAAGTGTGTAAATTTCCCAAGTGTAACTATCATTATCAAAATATAGTTTGTACATTAATGTTTAAGTGAAATAATCACCAAATAAACGTAAATGGTAAATTAATGTAGTACCGTAGTGTTGTGTTATAGGAACTACTGTTGTACTAACTACCTCAAACCGTATTTATATCAAGGTATTATGTGATTAATTGTACCATACTATCGACGGAAAACACGACAATGTAAGTCGTTAAAAGGTTTGACGTTTGGCACCCGCAGACCTGCAGGTCCGGCTGTAGCTAGCAACAATGTGTAGGATAGTCAATCCAGTATAGATCTATACGCAAACTGATGCTCTCCCTTAAGGGGATTCTGGTTACAACTCGGGCCATGACAATGAAGGCATGCTCCGATACAGTGGATCACATTTATGTTAACGTATTCTTGTATATGTAATGCATTGGTACTCATCATAATATCGTTGTATATGTTCCCATTCTAGTATAGCTGTATATGTTCTCATCATAGTATTGTTGTATATGTTCTCATTCTAGTATAGTTGTATATGTTCTCATCATAGTATTGTTGTATATGTTCTCATTATAGTATAGTTGTATATGTTCTTATAGTAATAAGTAATGACTCATGAATGAACTGACTCTTGTATGCCTCACTGAACTAGAAGTAATAAGTAGTATAACTCTAAACTATACCTATTATAGTTTATTAATAAACTTGTTTGAATGATTGAATGTACTGAACTGAGATACAAGTCTTTATATCTATACATATATACATAATATATAAATAAGGGTTCAATGACACTCAGACAAACAACCGGGTACTTTAAGACCACAACCAAACAAGGACAAGAAGTAAAGTGGGTTATCTCTCCTAAATCCTTCAAACCTTATTTATATAACTATATATGTAATAGACATGGTTTTAACAATATATAAGTTTGAAAACTGTACAAGAAAGGTTTAGTATACAAAAGTAGATTTGATAAAGAGTTTGATGTGTAAAATAGTTTGATAAACAGTTTGAAGTCATCTGTTTGGTAAAACAGTTTACAGCATGAAAAATCCATTTGCATGCTAGTTATTAATCACATGTGATCAAATAACTAACATGGTTCAACTTGTATTCCCCCCCCCCATAAAGCATTTAAAAACATTTCAAAGGTTAATTAAGGGGTATGAACTCACCTGTAGTGGGTGGTTTGTTCATAAGTGTCAAACAAGGTGCTAGGTGTCAAGTGAGGACTTGAACACACACAATGGTCATGGTTATCATATAATAAACATATATGTAATCTAATTAGTTAATTAATAACTAATTAATCAATTTAAGACACCATAGGACATGGAAACACTTTGATTCAAGTAATATAGGTACCAAAGGGTTGCATCTAAGGGTTGTATGACATGACATTGGAGTTTATGGCCCATGAACCACCCCCTTATGGAGTTTACGGCCATGACCATTTCCCTATGAGTTTATGGCCGTAAAATCATGGTACTAAGTGCCAGATTGTGTTTTGAGGTTTTAAAAGTCATGACTGGGCATCAAATGATCAAGTCCACGCCTTAGGAAAGCATTAAAGGCACATTAAGGCTCCTTGTGGAGTTTACGGCCAAAGGACCATATCCTTTGGTGTTCACGACCGTAAACTCTCTTAGGTACACGTTTTGATTGTTGTTTAAGGTCTTAAACACTTATATGAAGGATCAAGGTTGTCATCCAATGCTTAGGAAGGGACTCATGTCCATTTTACCACCTTAAAAGGGGTTTATGGCCCAAGAACATCCTTGGCTGTAAACTCCTTTGTTCTTGTGTTATTTGATGATTTTCAAGTGTTATCAAGATCATATTAAGCACACAAGAAGCTAGGGAAAGTGTACTTACGTGATAGAAGCTTGATTTGGTGTTTAAGGTCCAAGAACACTAGTGTATGTTCTTGGTGTTTTGAAGAACACTTGAAGATCTAGCTATAAATCAATAATGAATGGATGAAATTATGTATAACTACTAGATGTTATGTTATAATAACAAAGCAAGTTGAGAAACACTTACGTTTCCGGAAGATCGGGATGATAGTTTAGAGAGAATGGAGAGTAAACTTTAGAAGGGAAGTAATAAATGAGGAGTTTGGGGAGTAAACTCATGCCTAAGGCATGATTTCACAGCCACAAGGGAGTTTACGGCCCAAACTATAAAAGTTTTTCCATGAACTCCTTATTAGGGTGGTATGTGTGGTTTTGCAACTCCAAGACTCGAGACGGTACTTCCTTTCCTTCGTTCGTTTAAAGAATAACCACTAAAAACACTCAAAATGACTTTTAAATTGGCTAACAATTATTAGAGATGTAATTGACTTTTAATTGAAGTGATTGACTTTAGAGTTTATTCGAATGAAAATTTCGGGTTGTCACAAATATGCCCAAATGTGACGACCCAGAAATTTCAACAAATTTTAAACTTTTCAAAACTATCCTTTTTACTAATAAAATATTTCCAAAATAGTGTTCTCAACATTAATTAAAAATTAGAGTTCCCCAATATCCAATATGTTGTAAAACCAAGGATGTGTACGGTCACGCATTTGCCTTGCCACTATGATCATCTGAGGAACCTGAAACCATAAACAAAACTATAAGCACAAACTTAGTGAGTTTCCGCCAAAGTACCTGATGGGTTTTGAGCACTATAACATTCATATGGTGCACATACAATCCTAATGCTTTGGATCTAAGTTTTCTCTAATTATACATGCAATAAACAATTTTCCGAAGCATGAAGCCTAAACTAGCATACAACTTGATATATGAATCATAAAACTAGTTAGAAGATCATATTCTATTGTAGCTTCTTGTATCTTCCTTTAAGAACTTAGCACCTTAAGTGTGATGCCTCAAATGCTTAGTACATACGTAACAGTGGTACCTACGAATTCTTAACCAAATCTTTTTCGTCCTAAAGTTCTTACACTTTCACACACAATGACATATGTCCAAGATATTTCTGGTATAAACCATTCAGGATCTAGACATATCAAAACTTTATGTTTATGATCTAACATCATGAGACCGTGATGAAAGTGAAACCCAATTTTTCGAAATCAATAAGGAATTGTTGGGAAACTTTGTGCCAGATATTCACGAAACATTTGTTTCAGTGCCAACTTTTGATATCATATTTTGTTGTTATGAGTGATCTCGATGGAATGTTTGAATCCCACGACATTTTACACCCAACAAGATACAATACTTTTTTTTTGTTTTATTGAATATGATTCCCGTTTGAGTATCTATTCGATTCCTTGTCGATTACAAAAGTTTTTCCAAAGCCTACTTGTCACTGACTACACTGGTCAAACAGGTAACTTCGTGAACAACTTGACATTCATATGTTTTGTGGTGCATTGTAACGTAATGTTAAGCCACCTTTAAAGCCATGTAAAAAGAACCCCTTCGATACTTATCAACAAGTATTTGATTGTAATTTACGGGAAACCACACAAGCAGTTGATCATCTCTCTTGATGATTAATGAAGTAATCTTTGCCCAGGATTTATCTGTTTTTGTGTCGAAATTTAATTTTTCGACATCACATATCCATTTTTTTTAATTCGCTTTTTATCTTTTTCCTTGGCTCACTGCACTCACGAAATCCTTGACATTATGAGTATTACCAACTCAGGCAGAAGATTTCGACAGTCTGGCATATGACTTTGCTTTTTAACCCAAAAGTGAAAGAGCCTAACCTCCATTTCGAAGGTTTTTGACGGTTCTCATTCCATTGGGGTAAGTTAAACAACTGATGTGACGGTTTGGCAATGTGGTGCAAGTTTCAAGGTTAATTTATCTGACATGGCATCATTAACGGCTAGTGGTGCGCATTTCAAGGGGATACGTGGTTAAGTCATTAAATTGATCAATTGGTATTCACTTCTGGATACATATAAAAAGGGGCTTTGGTTTAAAATAGCTACGATATCATAATTTCTCAGACGATATTTGCCCTAATTGCTCTTTGTTCATCAAACTTTTCCAAAACCTAACAGTAACTCCAAACCATTCTGCTACCACTGAAGATGTATCTTCTCAACCAATCATGAAGATTCAAATCAAAAACTATCAACTTGAGGGGGATGTTTTCTTTCTTGAGAAGATCTTCAGATGTTGATCTTTCCTTTGAAGCACTCAATATTATAAACAACAATGTTTAGTTCATATGTCGTACCGATGTCTTGGCTTTCCTTGGCAGGCTCCACATGAACTTACAGCAAGACTTTGGATACTGTTACATTCAACATGATTAATGATAAGAGGTTTTGTCTGACAAAGAAAATATTTGTGCAAATTCTTGAACTTCCTAATTCTCCGCCGTTCTACAAGGTTTCAAATGAGCAAGTCCTTCATATGTCTATTGAGATGTGTTATCAACCCTATCTCACCAAGATTAGTGAGTTCAAGAAGTCTAGTTTGCCATGTATTTGGGACTTTTTTTGGCATTTATCTTCGTTGTCTCACAGGGCGAAGTGTTGGTCTAGATAAGGGTAGATTGGAAGTATATGAAATGGTTGCTGGTATTTACTACGATTTACCAGTGGATTATGGGACTCAAATGTGGAAGGAATTCTTGAAGAGTGTGGAGAATGTAAATGTTGTTGATAGGATATCTTATGCAAGATATTTGAGTCTTATCCTTCAATTTGCATATAACAAGTAAGGGATTTTGGTGTGTATTGATGAACCTGTTGCTGAATTCGTGAAATACCATTTTCCAACAATTGCGGAAGATGATGAGGAAGTGTTTCCTAGTATAGCTCGAATTCCTGATGCTATGCTTAAGAAGGTCGATCCAGCAAACCCAATTCTAGTGGCTTATTTACAAGCCATCAATCCTTCTGTGGAAACTGGAATTCTTTTAACCCGTACTGGTGAGGGGTCTTTGAAGAAATCCAATAAGTCCAAGCATGCGAGTGGCGCGATTCCTTCGAAATAAGTTTCCAAGAACATAACTGCTAAGTCACCAAAGGGAGGATTTGGTGATAAAGAAAAAGTTTTGAAGATAGTTGAAAAGCAACTCAAAGATCCAAAAGTTGTTTCTTTGAAGGAGTTCGTATCTTCTAAACCAGGAGTGCTTAAGAGGTTAAGGAAGTTATCTGACCCACCAAGGTCATCATTAGGTGATCAATATCCTTTAGTTAGAAAAGCTCAACTTAATAGGAAAGGGGATATTGTTTGTGAAATCCCAGCACCAATTTCTCCATCCTCAAAGAAAAGACAAGTTGAAGATGTTGCCAAACACATCTCATATAAGAGAAAGAAAAATAAAGATTAATTTTTCTGGAGGATTCGATGGAAGAAGAGGTTGTCCCATAAACACCTTTGGGATTGAGTTCACCATCAACAACATCTTCACTAAACACAATTGTTGATATTCCACCCGAAGATTAGGTAACCAGGTCATTTACTGAGGCGGTTCCAACTTCAAGCATCCCTGCACACGTATCTAATACAGATGAAAATGTCATCATGGGTGATGCTGTATCGAATCCTGCTGGTTCTCAAGGTATACTTCCTATTATCACTTCTTCTACTTTCGAAACCACTACAACTCCCAGTACTTCTTTACCATTGTTTGCTTCGAATGTTCTCACCACCACTTCATCACCTAACTTCGAAAATCTCCTACAACAACCGATCACTACTCTATTTACATCCCAATCCACTGATCCACCCAAACCTAATTTCGATGATGAAACTGATGGAAGTGGTTTTGGAGGAACATTTGCAAATTTAGAATTTGATCTCGAGGAAGAAATGTAACACCATGATCCGGGTTTGACTCAAAAACCTCAAAGAGGTTATATACATATATATATATATATATATATATATATATATATATATATATGGTCCATTGAGTACGCTGGGTATACTCATGAGTACGCTTAGCATATTATGCATAGTTGGTCGCAGAGGAGTTGGATGTACGTTGGGCGTACGTGCCGAGGATGCAAACCCTAAATATCGGACTTGTCCCCTATTTAAACATCTTTTGGACTTTTGAACCAAAACCTATCAGTATCTTTAGCCTATTTTCGTCCACTTTCAGTTGTGATATTGTGTGTGAGGGTTTTAGCGCTCAAGGAGTGAGTTTTGTAGCCATTTTAGAGTTCTATCAAGAAAGAGGAGTTGCTAAGCAAGCTTGGTATGAGTTGGTGCTTCAAGAATATTCATATTGGTCATATTTCAAAGCTCCTGGAGGGAAAAAGCATGCGCCTTTCCACTTAAATCTCTAGATTTAGCTAGGGTTTTCTAGCTTTGTTCCTTTTGTGGATTTTGGAACTCCATTTGTGAGTTTAGCAACTCCAAAAGATGGGAATGACAGATCTAAGGTCCATTGGTCCTTTATTGTCATTGAGATGGAGTCTTGGTGGGATTTTGGACCTCATGCAGGGGTTAAGAACCTTGGAAAGGTCTTGATGGGGGTGTTGGGTGCATATATGGCATGCAAAGGCATAAAGTTGGCAACTTTATGCCTTAGGACATCTTATCAAGCTTAGATCTGACTTTTGGATGTAAAGGAATCGTGTATCAAGCACTTAATGGAGAAAGTGCTTAACCTGGTTGTACGTTGGGCGTAACCCAATCTACATTGCGCATAGTCCTAAGACCTTAGTATGTTGCACGTACAAGGATGGTACGCCAAGCGTACGCATCACAGATGGACCCGAATCTGTTTTGGGCCTTTGAGTTATTGGGCCTCATTTGATTATTGGACTTGGGTGCATTCTGTGAGTTATGGTCCATTTCATCTTATATTGAACCATGGATATATTGGTTGGGCCTTATTGGGCCAATAGGCCCATTATTGATTTTGGACATGGACTTTGGGCCCATTAGTAAAGAAAGGGTATCTTGGGCCTTATGGAAGGATTTGGGAATTGAGGGTCCCTTCGATTAAGTAAAACCCTAACATAGATTATTACTATTATCGAGCAGGAGTTCACATACTATTAGGAGAGCAACTTTTGTATTCAGTAGACAGAGGTGAGTCTCCTCACCATACCAACGGGTCAAAGGCACCATGGTCGGCCCATTAATTGTGTCGTAAATGCAATTTGGATTACTTGATATGTAATGTACTAGTTGTTCTATGTATCATGTATGGAAGACCTCAGGGGTCCCCGAGGCACTTAGGTATAAGACCGTGGAGGGTTTTTACGACATCCTAGGTCAAAGACCTCAGGGGGGTCCCGAGGCACTTAGGTGTAAGACTTGGGAGGGTTTCCTTGGCATCCTAGCTCAAAGACCTCGGGGGTTCGAGAGGCATTGGACTAAGACCATGTGGGGGTTCCCATGGCACCCGGAGTAAGACCGTGGAAGGTTTCTAAGGCTTCCCTATATATGTTGGAATGCATGGCTTACATGTTATGTAGCTGCTTAGCTTGTATGATATGTTATATATTTTAGCGTGGGCATGCTCTGAGGAACTTGCTAAGCTTTCAAGCTTACCGTTTGTGGATTTGTTTCAGGTACATATGAGCCCAAGGGCAAAGGCAAGGCGTGATGATGTGGCGTGCACTCTACCTCTCTTCCACTGATATGTTTTCGGGACACTCTGATGATTTATATGAAGTTGTAATGAATATTGTTTTAAAAACAATTATGTTGGGATTTGATAAATTATGCAAATGTTATTTATTAATTAAAAATGAAAATTTCCTTTGTAAAATTCAGGTCGTTACAAGAAAGTATTCTGGATCATGTGCTAATTTCTGGCAAACAGTTTAAAATACTCAATAGAAAACTCAATTCCATTATTCAATCACAAGTTGATGCTGGGAGTAAGCATTCAGTATCTGAAATTAAAGTTGACGTGATGCTTAAAGCTCGGGAGCTTCTACAACAAAAATTGAATTTAATTGATAACAACAATGCGATCAGTGTCAATGCTCAAATTGATTCATTCAATGGTGAGATTAAAGAGCTAAGGATGGTGACAAATGAACGGCATGTTCTTTTTGTTAAATATGTTAAAACTGTAAGGGATGATGTGAACATAAAACTGGAGGACATGAAGGTTGATGTTTCTAAAGAGCTGGAGGAGTTGAGTACTAATTATTCCTCAATTCTTTCCAAAGTTGATATTATAGCAGCAGCAGTAACGAAGGTTGCGGGAACTTATCAATCTCTGATTTCGATGGTTGAAGCTAAGACAAGTGATGATGTTGGTTTTGAAAAGCTGGGTACTTTACTTGCTGAATTAAAAGAGACTGTGACGAAGTCTGATTCAACATCAACATTAACTCCTGAGTACTTTACTCAAAAGTTTCATTCTCTTGAAATAACGATAAAGAATGAGTTGGCTCCTATGTCCAAATTTATCAATCTTTTACAAATGAATGCCCCACCTATTGTCCCAAGGGTACAAGGGGAAGAATATGAGAAGGTTGATAAAGATGTGAAGGCTAGCAAAGGAGAAGGGGAGAAAGTGGAACCTATTAGGAAGGTGATTTCAACTCAAATTCAAACTCCGATTATTTTGAAAGTTGATACAATAATAGCTACCAAAACCACAACAAGACCCATTCAAAAAAGGATTGTTATTGGTTCGACAGTTGGTGGTGGGAGTTCTAATTCTACAAAACCTAAGTCATCAGAAGCTGACAAGGCTGAGATAGAGGAGGAAATGGAGAAGCAACACCAAATTCAAAGCATCTTGAGGCTGCGTGAAAATGATCCTCCTTCAATGGATAAAGGTGATCAAAAGAAACTACATAACTATGAAAATATCGAAGCAAGAGTGTCGAATAATGAAATGTATGCATTCGAGAAGAAGACAAGAAAGAGTTATGCAATAGAGAACATATATATGAATCAACTTGATTTATTAATTAATGAAATAATGTTCTTTACAGCACAATACAAAATTGTTGAGAAATTCAAGAACAAAGATGGCTTTCTACATATGAAGTTGAGGTTTCATGTTGTGTTGGGAAAGGATCAGGAAGAGGTTTGGTACATTATCAAGATTGTGTGTGTGTGATAAGCATGAATAAGGATGAGTTGTTTGAAAACATGATTTAAAATTTTTGATTTCGTGTTGTAAGGGCAAACAATGTGGTTTGTGGTTTTTCAATCACTGATTTTCCATTGATGAACTTGAATGATCTTATTCAAGTTGCATTAATTCTCAAGGATATGGACGATTCAAAACCTCAATAGACAGGAAAAGAGATTTTGAGACTTGGTCTTGGTCACATCAAAATCTTTATAGATAATTACTATGATTGTCTAGCCTTCACTGATATTGAGTTGTGTATGGCACGGGGATTGAAAATAAAAGTTGCTTAAGAAGTTGTAAAGACTCAAGCAGAACTGAATAAGTTTGTTGATGGGGAAATTTGTTTAAAGCCAACGAGATTAGTTTTTTCGGGAAAAAACAAGAAAGGAAAAAGCTAAGAGGCTCTTATTTTAAGCTTTAGAAGTGGAACGGTATACAACTGCACAGTATACGAACTTTATTGTTTGTATGAATAATTGCAGTAAAAACAACGAAGGAGATAAGGCTGAGCTGAAGAAGGTTATGAGTTAGTATACAGAGATTCGAAGATCAATGCACATGGTTGCTCAAATTCTCATAAACTAACTTCGACACTCATTACAAAGGGGGAGAATGTTAGTGTCAAATATGTTGTAATGTTTCGAAGTTATTTTAGTCAGTTTCGAAAGTTATTTTATCTATTTACTAAGGCATAATAGTTTCGAAGTCTTGATGTTAGGCCTTAGTATTTTTTTGTATAGTTTTTGATTCACCTGTAAATAAGAGTTGTACTCAGGGTTAGATAGAACTTTTCCAAGTCATTATGTCTAGTATTCTCTGTGTATTTGAAAGTATAATGAAGCAATAAACCATATGTAATGCCCCATGTCTGGTATGTGATTTAAATATAGTATTTTCTTTCCTTAAGAGGATCTCGACGAGTAAGTAGTCCGACTCGTCGAGTAGAGACGGGATTTACACGCATTTTTAGTTGGCAACTCGACGAGTCCATATTTCGGACTCGGCGAGTCCGCTTGTCTGCATGAAACCCGAAATCCCAGGGTTTGTACCTATTTAAACGTCATTATAGCCTCCTACCCAGCCTCCAGCACTTTAGAGCATTTCTCTATAAAACCCTAGTCCCTATTGTTGAGCTTGAGTGTTTTGTGATAGCTTGGGAGTTGCATAAGGGAAGGATGGAAAGAAGATCAATAAAAGAGAAAGGAGATCCAAGAGCTAGCTCCCATCTGCTTCATATTCTGGAAATAAAGCTATTACCTTGTTTATTCTTCCATTAAACCCTCTTTTATGCTTTTTATATCTCTTTTGGAGCTTTATGTAATTTAAACTCAAGATTTGAGCTCTCCTTAGGATGAAGACCATAGATCTGGATGTTATTGAGCTCTAGGAACTCTATGTAGCTACCTTTATGCAAATATAGCCTTGTTCCAAACCCTAAGTGTTTAGTGTTGGATGATTTTGGTGTTTTAGCCCCATTCTCGTGTGCATGCACGTAAACTTGGAAACTTTACGTGCAAAACCAGCCTTAGAAGCCCATATCTATGAACTGGATGCACTGAAGTTGACTACAATCGACTGTATAGTAAGGCATCCAGGAGACTCGGCGAGTCCAAGGCAATATTATTGTCACAAGAACAGACTCGACGAGTTGTTCATACAACTCAGCGAGTCATAGACTGGACGTGCTCATATGATGAACGAGAACGGCGAGTTGTTCATACAACTCGGTGAGTCGGATGAAGTTAGATTCGTCGTTAGTATGGAAGAAGAACCCGTCGAGTTGTAGCCAAACTCGACGAGTTGGAGCGAGTAGAGGATTAGAAAAGGTGTCAGGGACTCAGCGAGTTGGCGGCCCAACTCGGCGAGTCCGGTCAACTGAAAGTTGACTTTGACCATGAAGTTTACTTTGACCAAGGGTAAAATAGTCATTTTACCCTGAGAACAGTTATCAGTATTTGATTTAGTGTTTATGGGATTGTAGTCGGGGAGTTACGAAGCAGCAGTTAGCCAGTTCCTGATTTGGCATCTCAGCAACCAACATTACGAGGTGAGTTTCCTTCAAGTAGGAACGGGTCTACAGCCACAATGTCGGCTCATTTATTTAGCAGTAGTTCCAGACTTCGATCTAATGCAGTAGTTCAATGTGCTTGATGTCTTTGTGATTCAAGCATGTATTTATGTTATGTGTTATGGACTTCGGTCCGATGCAGAGGGCAAGGCCCTGGTTAGTTCCGGACTTCGATCCGATGCAGAGGGTAAGGCCCTTGTTAGTTTTTGGACTTCGGTCCGATGCAGTTTCTGGATTTCGGTCCGATGCAGTGCGTAAGGCCCAGTATGTGTTTTATATGTTATTGTATGGTATGTGGTAGTTTTGGGGGAGCTCACTAAGTTTCGTGCTTACAGTTTTCAGTTTTGGTTCAGGTACTTCCGCTAGTAAAGGGAAGAGCTCGGGACGTTGGCATTGTTGGAATAGTGTCTAAGGCTGCAACTATATTTGGTAAGTACTTGACCCGATTGAGCATGGTCCTTTTGGGTTGCCTTCACCATAGCAACTTGATAGGATGATTTGCAATGAGAGAAGAAATATTATAAGGAATAATAATATTGTTATTTGATTAATATAAGTCATAAATTAATTAGGAATTAATTTGGTGACTTAAGGAGATTGATTAAATAGAAGGTCATAAACTGTCAAGTGTATGATAATTGTACTTTAGGTTGTAATCCCTTATGGATAAGGGGTGGACGATTTTAGGGGCTTAGGATAGACCTAAAATCCGTCCAAGGCTTATCATGAAGGGGATTAGGATTGCTTAGGGCCTAAGTTATCCAATCAGGGTTTAAAGGTGAAACCCAAGGAGCCTTACAAGTATAAATAGACCCATAGGGTTGATGAAATTGGTACTCTTACTCTTGGAAGAACCCTGACCGATTTCTAGTTCCCTCACCACTCTCTTAAATCATCCTCTTGCTAGTTGGTGTTTGTAAACCATTAGAGGAGTAACAATTGTGACTCTAAAGCTCAAAGGACAAGAAGATCAAGCAAGTGATTCAAGGTAAACTTATAACTCTGATTTCTTAATGTTATTATGATAGAATAACCACTAGAAGTCTTGGATTCATGCATGTTTAATTAGAGAAACCTAGATCCAAGCATTAGGGTTTGTATGTGCACATAGGAATGTTCATATGGCTAAAACCCATCAGGCATGGCACACACCACAATTATAGTTTTATCCTGGGAGTTTTGTTCAGATATTTTGATACGATATTGACTTCAGTTTGATTTGATACATTTATTATGACATTTTGAGACATGCAATGCATGGTTTTATTATATAACATTTGATGTTGTGGTTTTAGTAATGTTAAAACAAATGAAATGGGTTGCGCTTTTGGGATGTTTCAAGTTGGTATCAGAGCCTTGGTTTGAGGGATTCAGGCACACTTTCGGGTATGACTGGACTCAAACTAATGAAATGGTAAAAGGTTTTCAAAAAGAAAAAAAATAGTGTTTTCAAAGGAATTTTTGAAAAAGAAACCTGAAAAGAAAAGAGTTTTGAGAAAGAGAAAAGGGTGTGGTGCATGCGATTAGCTGAGCTCAAGTAAGTACTCCCAAATTACCCATACAAGTTTATATTATGATTATCTGTTTTAGTTTCAGTAGAACAACATGCTAGAATAGGACTAAGGATCTAGGAGGATGCCTTATGTGCCTGTTATATGTGCTTCAGCTTCATGAGAATTGCATGCTAATATTGAGTAGACGGTAGTAGGATAGCTTGTTAAGGTTATGCCTGATAGTATGAGCTTAACATTGTATGCTAGTACATTTTCTCATTATGAGGATAGATATGCTTGAGTAGTTTCCTGTGTCTGAATGTTGCTTGCTTTGTGCGTTGTGGGACTCTAAGTGATGGGAGTTAGCCACTAGGTGAATACGTCACGTCACATGTGATCATGGTTGAATAATCTCAGAGTGTTGGATTTGTCCTTATTGCGCAACTCTTGTCTGAGTCTAACCGTTGTAGGGACAAGTCTTTTACTCGAAGGATTATATGAGCCTTGTCACATGTGATGGTATTCAAGTGATGGCTAATTGGCATTACAAGGAGGCCTTCAGCAGTTGATGATTGGTTTGGGTGGAGTCAGAGATTTCCCTAGGGAAAACCTAGGACGAGATTAGTAGAGATCAGTAGCAGTAGAAGTGAGTTGGTGGAGTCAAGGTGGTTCTTGAGGAAAGTACGGATAGATGTGGAATGTAGTATGGGCGCGTACTACTGAAAGCAGAGTATCCATACTTGAATCAAGGAAGGCTGAGACGAGACCATGAACCTTGTAGTACTAGAGATCCCTCAAGATATATCAGTGTTTTTGACATTTATCATGATGTGTTTTCAAAATGGTGGTTTTACGCCCTAGGCCAGGTGTCGGCATTTCAGGAGACGACGAGGGATCAGGATCAGGCTTAGGGCCGAGCATCTAGATGAGCATACTAGAGAGTTCCTCACCTGAGAGATTACTCGCACCATACTTGAGCAGACTTCTGTGATCTTCGGTTCGATCAAGGAGGGTATTTTAGAGCTGATGGACGAGAGTTTGAGCACATTTCGTGCTAAGGTGGCAGCCATGATGGGGTCGCACACACTCACCTTCACGGAGTTCCGGGCTTCTGGAGCTCCAGACTAACATGGGGCGCGGGACCCCAAAGCGAGTACTAGGTGGTTAGCAGATGTCGCCAACGCATTCTGCGCCAGCAGATGTCCCGAGGGGGACAAGGTTAGACTAGTATCCTGTCTTCTAAAGGACATGGAACGATATTGGTGGGAGGAGATCGGGCATGTCATCGGGGATAACACAACACTTGATGCGATGACTTGGGCTGATTTACTACCAGGTTCAAAGCCAAGTTTACACCGGTTATTAAGGTGCAACAGTTAGCCAGGGAGTTTCAGGATCTCACCCGGACTACAGAGACAGTGGCAGAGATTACCGCCAAGTTCAGGGAGAGGGCTCTTCTCGTTCCTCAGTATGCAACTGATGAGGAAACGAAGAAGGCCCGCTATCATGAGATGTTGCGGAGTGATATCCGCCAGTTTGTGAGTTGGTCCGACTGTAAAACGCTGGATGATATGATTGATGGGTTTTGGCCATAACAACATTCCTATGTGCACATACAAACCCTAATGCTTGGATCTAGGTTTCTCTAATTGAACATGCAATATATCCAAGACTTTGATTGATAGATCTAGCATAATAACATAAGAATTTAAATCTAAAAGAATACCTTGAATTACTTGCTTGAATCTTCTTGTCCTTGGAGCTTAGAGTCACAAATGCCACTCCTCAAATGGTTTACAAACACCAACTAGCAAGAGGATGATTTGAGAGAGATGGAAGGGTGAGAAAATCGGCCAGGGTTTCTTCAATACCAAGGGTGCTGATTTTCTTAGCCTTATGGGTGTATTTATACTAGTGAGCATCCTAGGGTTTCACCCTTAAAACCCTAATTGGATAACTTAGGCTCTAAGCAATCCAATCTCCTTATGATAAGCCTTTGGACGATTTTTAGGCTTATCCAAACCCTAAAATCCGTCCACCCCTTATCCCTAAGAGTCACTGCTCAAAATACAACTATCACACAATTGACAGTTTATGCCCCTTTATTCAATTAATCTCTTTAAGTCACCAAATTAATTCCTAATTAATTTCTGACTTATATTAATCAAATAACAATATTATTATTCCTTATATTATTCTCATAATATATTAGTAATATTTCTTCTCTCCTTAGAAATCATCATGTCAAGTTGCTATGGTGAAGGCAACCCAAAAGGACCATGCTCAATTGGGTCAAGTACTTACCAAATATAGTTGCAGCCTTAGACACTATTCCAACAGTCTCCCACTTGGATAAGTCTAGTAACTATATATACCGATTAGCAATCGTAGCTCTCAAAGACACTGTCAAACTCTGATCTTATCAATTTTGTTCTTTAGATAAGGGATCGTATAGTCCTCTGCTTAGATATCGTGCGGATAATTCTATGGAACCAATTGTCTAGCAGTTGGTTTCTCGATATCGGATTTATTTGACATAGAACTTAATCGAACACATCAATTTATTTTTGACCGGGACCGGCAAATAAGTCAAATCAAATCATCGAGCGGCCGAGATATCACTTTTACCCTCTTAGGATAAAAGTAACAAATAAACTTCGACTTATATGCATTTACTTATTCATTAATCAATCATACACAACAATGCGTTTTATAACATCAATTTACTGATGTGGTTTCACATTATCAATGTACAACCAATTAACAAATAACAAACCATATATCTAGGTTTTAAGACCATATGATATTATCGTCTTGCGATCAACCTTTTTCGTCAAATTCCATAAGGTGATTCCAGCAAGCGCGGGTTTGTTCCAATGCTCAAAACTAGTTCATAAGCACTCATGAATGTTGAAGCAAACTTTTGCTATGTCTAATACCATTTAGACAATCTACACACCAATTCATGACAATCTTCATGCATACCTACTTCCAACGTATGAACGATTGTGGATCGTTTGAATAATTCGATTATTTCAAATAGACTCAATTATTCTGGAAGTCAAAACATGCAAAATGAAACAATAGTTAAACATTTAACATAAGACAATAACTTTACTTATAAATAATACTCCTTTATTTATTCATAAAATGTTAAATTACATTTATCTATTATAAGTTTCTAAAATTATCTAATCTAATATAATATCATCTCTTAGCCCAATACTCCTAGCATGCTGCAAATACTTACCCCTACTCAGTCCCTTCGTAAGCGGATCTGCTGGGTTATCTTCTGATGATATCCTCCTCACCACGAGGTGTGCCTCTTCTACTCGATGTCTAATAAAATGATATTTTCTATCGAAATGACGAGATCTACCATGATCCCTCGGTTACTTGGTCAAGGCAACCGCCCCTTCATTATCACAGAAAATTTCCATAGGCTCCTTTATGGTAAGCACAACTCCAAGATCACCAATGAATTTCTTCAACCATATTGCCTCCTTAGATGCTTCGCTCGCTGCAATGTACTCTGATTCGCACGTTGAATCAGCTACGGTTTCCTGCTTGGAACTCTTCCAAGTTACTGCTCCTCCATTAAAAGTAAAGACCCAGCCCGACTGCTACGAAAGTTGTCCCTGTCAGTTTGAAAGCTGGCATCACTATACCCTCGCACCTTCAAGTCATCACTCCCCCCCCAAGGACTAAAAACCATTCCTTGGTCCTCCGAAGGTACTTAAGGATATTCTTGACCGCAATCCAATGTGCTCTGCTAGGGTTCCCTTTATATCTACTAACCATGCTCAAAACAAAGGCTACATCAGGGCGAGTACAAGTCATAGCATACATGATTGAGCCAACTACGGAAGCGTATGGTACTCGGCTCATCTCTGCTATCTCGGCTTCGGTACTCGGACTTTGAGTCTTACTCAACTTGGCATTACTTTGTATCGGTAATTCTCCCTTCTTCGAAATTTCCATACTAAAACATTTTAGTACTTTATCTAAGTAAGTGTTCTGACTAAGTCCTATTAGTCTCTTACTTCGTTCTCTCGCTATCCTTATTCCCAGAATATAGGAAGCCTCTCCGAGGTCCTTCATAGCGAAGCACTTCCCGAGCCAAGACTTAATCTCCTGCAGTGTCGGGATGTCGTTTCCTATGAGCAGTATGTCATCGACATACAAAACGAGAAAGCTAACTATACTCCCACTGGCTTTGACATATACACATGATTCATCTTCGCTTCATACAAATCCAAACTCTTTGACTTTCTCATCGAAGCAAAGATTACATCTGCGAGACGCTTGCTTAAGTCCATAAATGGACTTCTCAAGCTTACACACTCTATTTGGATGCTTCGGATCAACAAAACCCTCTGGTTGAGCCATGTAAACATCCTCAGCCAACTTCCCATTAAGGAAAGCGGTTTCGACATCCATTTGCCAAATCTCATAATCATGAAATGCGACAATCGCTAGCATCACTCTAATAGATTTTATATTCGCAACTGGTGAGAAGGTCTCATCATAGTCAACTCTGGAAGTTTGAGTAAAGCCTTTCGCAACCAATCGCGCCTTATATGTGTGTACGTTTCCATCCACGTTGGTCTTCTTCTTGAAGATCCATTTACACCCAACGGTCTTACGTCTGGGCACATTGTCAACCAAATTCCAAACTTGGTTATCATATATGGATTGGATCTCGCTATCCATTGCCTCTTTCCATTTCGCAGACTCCGGGTCTGCCATGGCTTCCTTATAGCTATTAGGTTCATCAGGGTTTATTAGTGTACTATCACTAATATACGTGTCCCCTTCGGTAGTAATATGAAAACCATACAACTGGGGTTGAACCCTAACTCTTTCAGAACGTCTAAGAGGTAAGGACTGGTCAATAGGTTCAACCGGAGTTTCCTCCTCGGGTTGATTTCCAGCGGTAAAGGTTCCTTCATCAATCGATTCTTGAATCTCTTCAAGCTCGATTTGCCTCCCAATGTCTCCTTGGCTTATGAGTTCTCGTTCTCGGAAAACCCCTCTCCTCGCAACGAAGACAACATTGGCACTCGGTCTATAGAAGAGATATCCAAAGGATTTCAATGGGTAGCCGATGAAAATACATCGCTCACTATGAGGTTCAAGCTTGTCGTGAGTATCTCGTCTTACGAAAGCCTTGCAACCCCAAATCTTTATATGTGCTAACGAGGGAGCTTTCCCTGTCCACATCTCGTGAGGTGTTTTGGCAGCCTTCTTTGTAGGGACTCGGTTAAGGATATGGGTGGCAGTATCTAAGGCATACCCCCATAATGAGATAGATAGTGAAGCACGACTCATCATAGAACGAACCATGTCTAACAAGGTTCGATTACGCCTTTCTGCCACACCATTCAATTGTGGTGTCCAAGGTGGCGTCAATTGTGAAACTATTCCGCATTCTTTGAGATAGTTGTGGAATTCAAGACTTAGGTACTCTCCTCCTCGATCGGATCGAAACATCTTGATTTTCCTGCCCAATTGATTCTCCACTTCATTTTTGAACTCTTTGAACTTTTCAAACGTTTATGACTTTTGCTTGATTAAGTAAATATACCCATATCTACTATAGTCATCGGTAAAAGTCACATAGAAGCGGTTCCCATCCTTTGTGGTTGATCTAAAGGGTCCACATACATCGTTATGTATGAGGTCCAATAAACCCTCACCTCTTTCACATGTGCTAGTGAAGGGTGACTTGGTAATCTTTCCAAGTAAACAAGATTCGCATGTGTCATCTTCCCTAAGGTCAAATGACTCCAACACTCCATCCTTTTGGAGTTGGGCTATGCGCTTCTTGTTGATATGTCCAAGACGACAATGCCACAAGGATGCTCTATCCATACTATTGGAAGAATCCATGCAGAAAACATCATTTCCTAGGTTATCTATAATCATAACAGTTTCATAAATTCTATTACATGGCATTGCTTCAAAATATAAGACACCATTTAGATAAGCACAAATAGAAACATTCTCATTATTAAAAGAAAATCTAAATCCTTGTCTAAACAAACCATGAAACGAAATGATGTTTCTTTCCATTTCTGGCGAGTAGCAACAATTATCAAAATATAAACATAATCCATTACTAAGCACCAAAGAATACACTCCAATATTGGTCACAGGCGAAGATCTTCTATTCCCCATGATTAGATTTATTCTTCCATGCTCCACATCCCTATTTCTTCTTAGTCCCTGCAATTTAGAACAAATATGGTAACCACACCCGGTATCGTAGGACCCAAGAAATAGCATGAGGTGAATCATTAGATTTAATTGTGTAAATACCTGTGAAAGACGGCTTGATCTTTCCTTCCTTGATGGCTTGCAGGTATTCTGGGCAACTTCTCTTCCAATGCCCTATTTTGTGGCAATGGTGGCACTCTGCCTCCTTTGGGTTTGAGTTAGGCTTAGTAGGATCAAATTTGGTCCCACTAGAAGAGGAACCATCTCGGGACTTTCCCTTGCAGTGGCTCTTAGACGGAGCCTTCCTCTTTTTGCCCCTTCCCTGCCCAATAGCCAAAACGGGAGCAATGGGTTGATTGGGAGTTGGTGCAACAGACTTGTCCTTGAGGTTGCTCTCAGCAACCCTTAGGAGACCTTGGAGTTTACTTAGGGTGACCTCTTCCTTGTTCATGTGGTAGGTCATCCTAAATTGGTTGTAACACGAAGGCAAGGAATGAAGTACCATGTCGATAGCCAAATCTTCCCCAAAGTCGACATTCAACTTGCAAAGACGATTAACGTACCTTTGCATCTTTTGCAAGTGTACGGTTAGAGATTCTCCATGACTCATTTTAGAAGAGATCATGTTAGTGAAGATCTCATAACGTTCTTGCCTCGCGTTTTGATGGTATCTCTACAATAAGTCTTGATGCATTTCGTAAGGATACATGTCCTCATAGGACTTTTGGAATTCGGAGTTTATAGTGGCTATCATGATGCAATGAACCTTCGTTGCATCACGCTCATGAGTATCAAAAGCGGTGATTTCAGCCGAAGTAGCGATTTCTGGATTGATCTTTTCGAGCTTTTCGTCGAGGACATACTCCTTGTCCTCGTAGCTAGCAATCGTGCGAATGTATCTTATCCATTCGCTAAAGTTCGTTCCATCGAAAGTCACCTTTTGGCAAAGGCTCATCAATGTGAATGAACTAGCAGCAGCGTTGTTCGCGTTCGACATCTACAATTAGAAAGGACAAAGATTGATTAGAATTTGAATCCCTAATTATCACCCAATAAGGAAAAATTAGGGCTAGGATCCAACAACATTATTTACATATTATAAAAGGGATGCCGTAATCCAACATGCAAACAATTTGAAGGTAAATAAATGACGATTCACTAATTCTCCACCATGAAAACATTACCTATAAGTTTTAAACGCATTGAGAATTCCTAGGTTTCGATGAGATTCATTGAACTTTTCAATGGCATGTTTAAATCTCGATATACCCCTCTTGTTTGTGACTGGGATACCGAGGATCACAAAGTAGGTGTGAATAACCATGCAAATCTACACGGTGCCTTCATTGTAACGATTACCTATTCGATGTGCCGGTAAACCACACACGCTCCACCGAACTATGATAAACAATGAATCACCCTTTGCCACCTACGTTTAGAACCAATTAGTGTGCCGATAAACCACACACGTTCCACTAACTTATTAGTAAGGGTGCAAAGTGTAATTTCATGGGATTGCATCAATTCACTTTTCCTAAAGTAACTAGGATTGGGAATTTTGGAAAAACATGTAGTTACTTTGTATTTAATATTATACTTTTAACGAGGAGATGGAGTTGACCTATCATACCCGTTCGGCTAACGACCCTTCACCGATCAAGCAAGCGGTGGGTGTGAGTGTACACCCATTAAGCGCCATTTTATAGGCAAAAACCTTATACCCACCTTATAGACCGACTTCGTGAATGAGGCCTACTAACAGTAAGACTAGCATTTTAATTATACATATATATATATATATATATATATATATATATATATATATATATATATATATTAAGGTTCTAATCATATAAAGTATAGGGTTGAATTTTAAACTTGTAAAATTCTAGGGTTTGAAATTTAAATTGTCCAAATTAAACTTTTAATCACAAAAACTAAATTTTAAAACTTGAGGGTCAGTTTTAAACTTTTCAAAACATAAAGGATCAAATAACAAATAATTTAAATTAACCATTTAATCTCATAATTATCCATATTTGATGTTTCTTGCAAAACAATTAACCAATTTAATTAAAATAATTAATCAATTATCACATAAGGAAATTATTATTCAATTAATTGGTAATTATCTTGAATTAGGTCAAGGATATACTCATATATATGATAAAATTGGATTTATATTGACCCATTAAGATAAAGGCAAGTTTCCTTAAGATAAACAACAAGAAATCCCGTAATTAGCTCCTCCTGACGCTCGGACTCGTCGAGTACCACAATGGACTCGTCGAGTCGAGGCCTACTCGCCGAGTCCACTATGGGACTCGCCGAGTTCATCAGGCAGATTGACAAAAATCGAATTTTGCAATCAACAATCAAGCAACCAATGCATCAATTCAATAGAAACCAATCAAGGCTCTGATACCACTGAAGGGTTTTGGCCATAAGAACATTCCTATGTGCACATACAAACCCTAATGCTTGGATCTAGGTTTCTCTAATTGAACATGCAATATATCCAAGACTTTGATTGATAGATATAGCATAATAACATAAGAAATTAGATCTAAAAGAATACCTTGAATTACTTGCTTGAATCTTCTTGTCCTTGGAGCTTAGAGTCACAAATGTCACTCCTCTAATGATTTACAAACACCAACTAGCAAGAGGATGATTTGAGTGAGATGGAAGGGTGAGAAAATCGGCCAGGGTTTCTTCAATACCAATGGTGCCGATTTTCTTAGCCTTATGGGTGTATTTATAGTAGTGAGCATCCTAGGGTTTCACCCTTAAAACCCTAATTGGATAACTTAGGCTCTAAGCAATCCAATCTCCTTATGATAAGCCTTTGGACGATTTGTAGGCTTATCCAAACCCTAAAATCCGTCCACCCCTTATCCCTAAGAGTCACTGCTCAAAATACAACTATCACACAATTGACAGTTTATGCCCCTTTATTCAATTAATCTCTTTAAGTCACCAAATTAATTCCTAATTAATTTCTGACTTATATTAATCAAATAACAATATTATTATTCCTTATATTATTATCATAATATGTTAATAATATTTCTTCTCTCCTTATAAATCATCATGTCAAATTGCTATGGTGAAGGCAACCCAAAAGGACCATGCTCAATTGGGTCAAGTACTTACCAAATATAGTTGCAGCCTTAGACACTATTCCAACAATGATTACGAGGGCTCATGAGAAAGAGATAAATTTGGATCTGGAGAAGAAGAGGAAGCCAGAGGTGGCATCTGGCACTGGGAGTTCGGGAAAAAAGCCTAAGGTATCAGATCACAGATCTAGAGGACAATAGAGCCACAATCGATGTGGCAAGTGTGGGAGATTGGATGATGGGGTAGTGATTGATTGTGAGCTGCAGTTAGTGAGGGCTCGCACTCCCAATGCGGGAGAGCTAGTGATTCAGGGAGAGAGGCAACAACGTGGACCAGTCCTTTGTTCAGCAGCGAGGGCGAGACGCTACGTTCAATACGGTTGCACAGGATACATCGCCTATGTTATAGATGCCTGGGAGAAGGGTAAGGCGACAGTTGATGACGTTCGAGTAGTTTGAGAGTATCCGGACGTATTCCCGGGGGACTTACATGGGATACCTCCGGAAAGACAGGTCGAGTTTCGGATTGACCTGGTTTCTGGTGCGGGTCTGATAGCTAAGGCACCGTATCGGTTGGCTCCTCCAGAGAAGCATGAGTTGTCTAGACAGCTGTAGGAGCTGCTAGACAAGAAATTCATCAGGCCGAGTATTTCACCATGGGGAGCCCCGATCCTATTCGTAAGGAAGAAGGATAGGTCGCATCGCATGTGCATATATTACCAGGAGCTGAATAAGGTAACAGTGAATAACCGTTACCCACTCCAGATGATAGATGACTTGTTTGGCCAGCTTCAGGGAGCATCTTGGTTCTCCAAGATTGATCTGCGGTCAGTATATCACTAGATGTGAGTTAGGGAGGAGGATGTGCAGAAGACCGCTTTTAGGACCTACTATGGTCATTATGAGTTTGTGGTGATGCCGTTCAGGCTCACCAACGCTTCAATTGTGTTCATGGATCTCATGAACCGCATATGCAGACCGATGTTGGATATGTCTGTGATAGTATTCATTGATGAAATCTTGGTTTATTCCAAGACTCAGGAGCAGCACGAGGAGCACCTGAGAGAGGTGCTAGAGATGCTGATGAGGGAGAGACTTTTCACGAAGTTCTCCAAGTGCAAGTTTTGGTTGCGCGAGGTGTAGTTCCATGGACACCTCGTCAACCATAAGGGTATACTAGTAGATTCGGCCAATATAGAGGGCATGATGTAGTGGGAGGTCCCGAGGTCTCCATCTGAGATTCGGAGCTTCCTAGGATTGGCAGGGTACTACAGGAGATTCATCCAGGATTTCTCCAAGATAGTAGTTCCATTAACCTTACTGACCAAGAAGTCGGTGGTGTTTCGTTGGGGGACTTAGCAACAGGCAGCATTTGAGGCCCTCAGACAGAGATTGTTCGAGGCTGATTCTTACCCTGCCAGAGGGTGTAGAGGATTTTGTAGTCTAATGTGATGCTTCAATCACAAGTATGGGAGCAATGTTGATGCAGCGGGGGCATCTGATAGCTTACACCTCTAGAGCTGGTGGCAGTGGTGTTCGACCTCAAGATTTGGAGACATTACCTCTATGGGGTTCGTTGTACCATTACGGATCACAAAAGTTTGAGGTACCTCATGGATCAGCCGAATTTGAACATGAGGCAGCGTTGATGGTTAGACGTGGTAAAGGATTATGATTGTGAGATCCTTTATCATTCGGGTAAGGCCAACGTAGTGGCCGACGATAGTGATTACTCCATTGTTGGAGTATATTAGAGAGGGCAGGTTGAGGGCCTGAAGGAGGAGAAGCAGAAGTGTGAGAGGATTGTGGGCCGAGTAGCTTCCTTTGACTATGAAAATCGAGGACTGATGACCATTCATGGGAGAGTATGGGTATCGTACTGGGGAAAACTACGGCAAGTATTGATAGACGAGGCTCATAAGTCTCGTTTCTCCATCCACCCAGGGGCGACGAAGATGTACAGAGATCTTCGACGCGATTATTAGTGGCCCTGCATGAAACGGGACGTGGCCTGGTATGTGGAAAGATGCCTGACCTGCAGGAAGGTCAAGGCGGAACATCAGAGACACCACAACAAGATGCAGCCGTTAATGTGACAACCCGAAATTTTCTATACCGTACAGTCAAACGCTTCATAGAGAGGCATACTCATTATGCTACCTTTTAGCACGTTTGGTGTCTGTTTGAGCAATTCTGAGCTTTAATCCTTCAAGTGGTAATCATAGGACGTATAATCCCGGGCATATTGTACATCATAGTTGTATCAAAACTCCAAGAAATTGGAGTTTACGACCCAAACATGGAGTTTGCGGTCGTAAAATCCATGGGGTATATATATATATATATATATATATATATATATATATATATATATATATATATATATATATATATATATATATATATATATATATGGCCATTAGCAATTTTTAGTCATTTGCTCCATTTTCAACTAGAGAAAAACCCGATTCTCTCCCAAGGATCTTCAGTCTTTCGTCCCAAATTGTAAGTACTTCTACCTAGAGCATTTTAAAGCTTAATACATGTTTAGATATCATTGAAAACACTCAAGATTCAGAAGAAGAAGGAGTTTACGACCCAAGATCTTCTTGTACCGTAAACCCTAATTTGGGTGCAAAAGTGCTCCTAACTTCTTCCTTATGCTTAGAACCTAGCTTCGATCTTACCCTTGAAGCATTAGGGACCTTAAACATCAAGTTTTAAAGGGTTGAAGGAGGGTTTATGACCCAAGATCTTCTTAGGCCGTAAACTCCCTCAAAGGGTGCCATGTGTGCCCTAATCACCTTAACTAGCCTTGAACCTTAAGCTATAATTGTACACCATTGATATAAGGACCCCAAAATTTGAAATGGTACTTCTTACCATGATTTTACGGTCGTAAACTCATGGGGAAGTAGTCCCAGGACCGTAAACACCATATAAGGTCATTTTAAGACCTTAAACCCACCCAAACACCTGTTTAAAGCTTTGGAGCACTTAACCACTTAAGCCTTAGAGTTTTAAGCCCCTTTTGGTGACTAATTGAGAGTTTACGGACAGGAGTAAACTCCCCTGGGCCGTAAACTCCAACAAACATGGTCATTAGACCATAAAATCCCGTATGAGGCCTTGCACTCCCTTGTTGCAACCGGATAGCCTCCTAGCACTTGACCAAAGTGTTTTCCTCGTAATAAGATGTTTATACATGTTTGATTAGTGTTATAATCACTAATTGTTTATATACATATGTCTTCATATGTAATTAGGATCACTGTGTGTGTCTAAGCCTTCACTTGACACCAAGCACTTGTCCGACACTTCCTTCCGATCCGCTCACTGCAGGTGAGTTCATACCCCTTAATTAACCTTTTAAATGTTTTTAAATGCTTTATGGTGGGGGACACAAGTTGAATCATGCTAATTATTATATCAATCACATGTGATTAATAACTAGCATGCAAATGGATTTACTATACGTTAACTGTTTTACCAAACAGATCTCTTCAAATGATTTTCTTAAACGTTTTTATATGTTCAAAACTCTTTATCAAACTGTATTACATACTGAATGTTTCTTTTCAAAACTCCGTTATAATTGTGTTTCAAAACAAAGGTTTCCTTATACTTATAACTGCCCTTATCAAATAAACTTCTTTCAAACCGTTTTACAAATTGACATCAAGTCATCTTTTCTTAGTTCTTAAACTTTTATAAGGTTTTACAAAACTTCTTTTATACTTTTATATTGTCAAATGCATGCCTATGTATGTATAGTTATATAAGTAATGTTTAAAGGACTTAGGAAGGCTAGCTCGCTTTATCTTCTTTTCCTCGTTGGGATGTGGCTTTAGGGCATCGGTTATCCATCCGAATGTCGTATAAATATTAGTTACATATTATGTATACATATATAGACATAAAAGTTCTATCAGTCAATTCAATACCCTTGGGTAGCAAGGGTATACGTTCAAGTTGATAAGTACAAGTCATATTACTAGTAAACTACAATAGACGTAGTTTAGGAAGTTACTAATACTATTACTAGAACAATAAATCATATAAAGAGTCAGTTCATACATGAGTCACTACTTGCTAGATAGAGAGAGAACACACAATACAGCTAGTACACACAATACATTGCTATACATGCTAGATAGAGAGAAAACACACAATACAGATAGTACACACAGTACATTATTGTACATGCTAGATAGAGAGAGAACACACAATACAGCTAGCATATACATTACATATACATTCATGCACTTTGTGAGCCACTAAACGGGACATGGTACTACCTGCCATGACCGTTTTTGTATCTAGAATCTCCTTAATTGGGGAGCATATGAGTTTGCGTATAGATATATACTGGATTGACTATCCTACACCTTGTTGCTCGCTACAGTGGGAATTGCAAGTCTACGGGTGCCAAATGTCATTTCTTACGACGTCTTACATTGTCATTTTACTATTGAGTCGGTAGCAAGATACATGCCGATCACATGGTATTTTAAATTTCATTTGGTTTAAGGTAGTTAGTGTTGGATTAGTGTCTAAGTCCATAACTATTTTGGTATGTACTTGACCTGATGGTGTATGGTCCTTTTGGGTTGCCTTCACCAAAGCAACTTGATAGGATGAATTATGGAGAGAAAGGATTAAATACGGGATTTTATGTTTTATCAAGTAGGCAGAGAGATAAAAGGTTCTTCATTCTAAGAAGAAGAGAGAGTACCTTTTATGTTTTATGATAGGTCTTAATGATTAAGAACCATATCTCAAATGATCCTCTAAGTGAGTCTTAGTACAATTGTATGTTTAAGAAGAGGAATCAATAATTGAATAAATGGTTAAATCAAGAAGTCAATCATACTTCGTTCCAAAAACAAGTCTTAGAGTTGAGATTGTGACAATGAGTGACAAGTATTAAAAGGTTTATAACGTTCATCAAATGTGGAAAGTTGTGATGTCTTGGATAAGACAAAGACCAACTAGGACCAATTTATGAAGTGTTTTGATAAAAAATACACTAACTCTTGAATATTTGTTTGTCAAGAAATGTTTATTGACAAGAGAATCTTATATGTCAAGGAGTCAGTGGGAGTCTTAATGGTCTTGAAAGGTTTTAAGAACAAATCAAATAAACCTTATCGATCATCACTAGCACACGAGTTGAGGTTAACAACCTATCGCGTTGACATTATTTTGTTTATGTGTTGTTCCAATTGAGTTAATTATGCATGTGAGTTCTATGAGTTCTCATTTTGAACGAATAGAAGGCAAGGCACCTTAATCAATGAAAGGTACATTGATAGGAAAGGGTGAGCTGCTTAACTACTTGGAAGACATGGTGGGCAGCTATGCTACCATAAGGCAAGAAAGCAAGATTAAGAAAGTTCGGTCCATATGAGTTTGAATTTATCGTAAACTTTGGGTTTAACAAATTCACATGGATAGAAACACATACACCGTTTAAATCTAAGTGTTATAAGATTTCCTCCTTCATGAAAATGATTGTGAGGAAATGCTTTCACTAAGAAAGATTTTAAGAAGATAGTGATTGTAAAATTGCATTCTCGAATTCGATTATGGTTATGGTATCCCTTTCCATAATTTGAATTGTGAGGTTTGGCAAATAGTCTTAATTGTCTAGACACACATATGAACTGTCTAAGGCAAATGTGTATAAGTTCAAGAAGCCTTGATAAAAGATTATCAAAGCATTAAGTATTAGAAACATGGACTTAAGAAATTCAATATGTATTGTTTTTCTGAAAGTTAAGATGTTTATGAATACATTTCGAAGCTAGTGGGAGCATAAGTGTTATGTTTATAATAATCATCATGACAGTGGGAGCATAAATGTTGTGATTGTATGATTATTATGGAAAGTATTGCAAGTTAGCAATATTAATTATAGAAAACAAGAGTTATACATTACAAAGTCGTAAGGGTTATAAAGTTGTTTTGATATAATTAAGGGAGAGAATATTATGCTTCATTTCAAATCTAAAGGCTTAGGTTGAGAAATGTTGATAAATTTAGTCAAAGGTACATAGTGTGTTCTTAAAATTTCGATTATGATTACGCCATTCCTCTTCACAATTCGAATTTTGAGAACATAGCAAATAAAACATTATGCATCGTGTCCCATACGCTTCGGGTATAGGATCGATTGCAAATGCTTTAATATTTGACCATTCTAAAATTTTCCAAATGTCTAGCGCATTTGGAGGGAAAAGGGACTATAATCGGTTTTGACTAAAATAATTAAACAACTATCAAAGGACAATCTAAAGTTCGACGAGGATTGGTTGCTTGTGAGTAGTTGGAAGCATGGTATTGGATGGACCATATCGACATTATTATGAATAAAAAAGATTCTTTTAAAAATGAGTTGTCATATGGAAAATATGGAAATGTTTCCATATTGGATGGACCATGTCGACATTATTACGAATAGATAAGATTCTATTAAGAATAAGTTGTCATATAGAAAATATGGAAACGTGTCCATATTGGGAATTGAATATTGAAAATCTATGTCTTGATTATAAACTTTTATGCAAAAGGATGTTCAAAGGAATGTACTTTGAGTGAGAGACATCATATCTAAGGAATTGTCTTGTAACAATCTCCAATAGAAGATTTTGTAATATCATTGGCAATAGTCTTTGTGACTTTGGTGCAGTAACATTACGAAAGAATCATTGCATAGAATGTTAGAATCTAACATATTCTATAAGTAGTAAGAATTTGATATTCTTTCACTTATGAAAAAGGATTTGGAGTTGTGAAATGAGAATGACTGGAAATGTGTTCAATTTGATCTATTTCACAAAGTAAGAACCATAGGTAAACATTGTGTGCATCCTAGGAACATGGGACAAGTGTAATAATTCAAGTAAAAAGTTGATTACCCGAAACGACAAATAATGAGTGATCGATATGGTGATAAATAAAAGGAGTTTTATTTATACTCAAAGGTTTGAGGCCATATGGGATTAGTATTATTCTTGTGTTTCACTTTGCATGTTTTGACTTCCTGAATAATTTAATTGGTTAAGAACAGTCAAATTATTCGAACGGGCCACAGTCGTTCATATGTTGGAAGTAGGTATGAATAAAGACTATCATGAATTGGTGTGTGGATTATCTAAATAGTATTAGATATAAGCAAATGTTTGCTGCAACGTTCATGAGTGCTTATGAATATGATTTGATCATTGGATTAAACCTGCGCTCACTTGGATCACTCCATGGATTGTATCACGAGTGATTGGTAAGACGGTAACATCTTATATTCTTGAAACCGAGATGTGTGAGTTGTATCTTGCAAATCGGTTGCACATTGATAATATGTAAACGCACTAGTAACTTGGTGTTATAAAACATATTGTTGTGTGTGATTCGGTGAGTGAGTGCAAGCGAGCATTGTATCAAAGTTTATCCGTTTCTTTTATCCAAAGTAGGATAAAAGCGATATCTTTGGGCCCCTCGATGATTTAGTGATGACAAAAGTAAATGCTCGGCCGGGCTAGGGCTAATTTGATTTGTTCAATTAGTCAGTCGTCATAAATCGGAAGTTGAGAAATAGTACAAAGAGAATGATTAGAAATCATGTCTCATACGATATCTAGAATGGAGGAATATATGATCCCTTATCTAAAGGACATGCGTATCTGATAAGATCAGAGTTGGCAGCGGCTTTGGAAAGCTAGGACTGCAGATCAGGATCTGAAGTCATACGCATAATAGTTGTTAGACTTATCCCAGTGGAAGACTGTTGGATTAGTGTCTAAGTCCATAACTATTTTGGTATGTACTTGACCCGATGGTGCATGGTCCTTTTGGGTTGCCTTCACCAAAGCAACTTGATAGGATAAATTATGGAGAGAAAGGATTAAATATGATTTATTAATATATTATGAGAATAATATATTAAAGGAGAAATCATATTGTTAAATTAATATTAGTCAATAATTAATTGGTAATTAGTTTTGTGACTAAAAGATATTAATTAAACTTAAGGGACTGGAATTGTAATTATAAGATAGTTGCAATTTGGGCTATGGATTTCCTTATATTAAGGGGTGGATGAATTCTATGGGGAAACCCATGAGAAATCGTCCAAGGCCTTAAGGAAAAGGGGTCCATGGGTTGCTTAGGGCTTAAGCATCCAAATTAGGGTTTCCTTGTTAGATAACCCTAATAGCCTAACTATATATACATCCCTTATGACCCAAAAACGTGGCTAAGCATCCTTCTAGGGTTTCACACGTTTTTGGGTAGCCTCCATCCTCTCTCCTCTTCATCCTCTTGCTCTTGGTGTTTGTGAACCGTTAGAGGAGTGGCATTTGTGACTCTAAGCTTTCTAAAGTCAATACAAGGAGGAATTGAGATTGTTATTGCTACATAACAATCAAGGTATGACCTTAAACCTATTCTCATGTTAATATGATTACTTGAATGCTAGAATTAGGGTTTATAGTCTTGGATAACTTGCATGTATAATAGAGAAACCTAGATCCAAGCCTTAGGGTTTGTATGAGCACATAGGACGTTCTTATGACCAAAACCCATCAGTTAGTACAACAGTAGTCACTTATTATAATACTACAGTACTATATTATTTCCCTATTACATCCACTTCGTGAACATTCACACGATGCATGGTAATGTAAATACTATATTTTTGGTTAATGATAGTCAGATTTGGGAAAATACACACTCTTACAAGAGACACAGTCAGATACTAGATGTCTTAGTAGAAGGCTACTTTCAATAGGAAGCATAGGGTTTTCTAGGATATTCAAAACTTTTACATACTCATACTTACAAATACAGTCTTATAAATACATTCTTACAAATAATTTATTACAAATACAAACACTAAAATACTTATGATCTCACCAGCTTTAAAGCTGATACTCTCTTTCAAAATAACTTGTATCCTTAGGTCAACAGTAGACAAGTGCCGATGCAAGGTTTAGAGATGATGGAGCTCGTTCAAGACTCATCTCTCATTCTTGATTTATATTTTAGCGTCTATTAAACATGTCAGAACACTTGTATTAAAATTATATTATTAATGCAATGGATGATGTTGTTGCTTGTTTACTGCTATTCATTGTTGTGATACTGTACATGACGTCCTCCGCCCCAGAACGTTTCCGCCGTTCCTGGTTTTGGGTTGTGAAAGATTGGTATCAGAGCATTGTTTATAGTGAATTGAGTATATCAACCCATAAAAGATATACATGCTATAAATACAATAGGATTAAAATACTCTGACCAAGAGTTTGTACTTTAAATAATAAAATATTTAATTGAGTATACGTGTCTGCATTCATATTAAAATCAGTGTCATTAGGATAATACAAAAGAATTACGATTGTTGGGCAACACAAGTAGACTTAGAGATATATAATCAAAATTGGGAAGATACTGCATGATCAACTATTATCCGAGGGTTGAGTAGCATGTGCCTAAGTGTAGTTGTGAGGATGCAACAAGTCTAAAATCTTACCAACAATACCACAATGAGAACAATAGAACATAAACCTAAAATACTATAGGAGTATTTTGTGTTGCTATAATTACTTACTTGAGAACTAAAAGTAATCTTCATTACTAAGTTAATAGTTGCTAAGTGGATACATTAAGGTTATATGTAACTAGGATGTCATAGACTTAGAATCGGTGAAAATTTTGCTTTACCCCTATTCATTGTGAATTTGGAGTTAAGGTCACTTATTCAAAGGCCTATCCTGTTTTGCTTACATATAACTGCACTTTACAAATAGGATGTAACTAATGGAGATTACCTAATAATTATCTAGATAGTTCGTCTAATAATTATATTTCCCCCAATTCTCGCATAGATAACATGGCTGGACTCCATCCACACGGCAACCCGTACCTTCCGAACGAAGTCATTGCTGGATGGTTTGGAGAAGAACCAAAGAATGATCATCCGATCCATTTGAATGATCACCATGATGAAGACCTTTATTAGAAAAGGTGTCAGGGACTCAGTGAGTTTGGTCAACTGAAAGTTGACTTTTGACCAGGAAGTTGACTTTGACCAGGGGTTGATTTAGTGTTTATGGGATTGTAGCCGGGGAGTTCCGGAGCAGCAGTCAGCCAGTTCCAGATTTAGCATCTCAGCAGCGAGCATTACGAGGTAAGTTTCTTTCGAGTAGGAATGCATCTACAACCACAATGCCGACTCATTTATTCAGCAGTAGTTCCGGACTTCGGTCCGATGCAGTAGTTCAATGTGCTTGATGTCTTTATGATTCAAGCATGTCTTTGTGTTATGTGTTCCGGACTTCGGTCCGATGCAGTATGCAGTTTATGTGTTATGTTAGTAGATATGACTATGCTATGCTATGTCCAGTAAGTTTCTGGACTTTGGTTTGATGCAGAGGGCAAGGCCCTGGTTAGTTTCGGACTTCGGTCCGATGCAGTTTCCGGACTTCTGTCCGATGCAGAGGGTAAGGCTCTGGTTAGTTTTTGGACTTCGGTCCGATGCAGTTTCCGGACTTCTGTCCGGATGCAGTTTCCAGATTTCGGTCCGATGCAGTGGGTAAGGCCCAGTATGTGCTTTATATGTTATTGTATGGTATGTGGTAGTTTGGGGGAGCTCACCAAGCTTCGTGCTTACAGTTTTTAGTTTTGGTTCAGGTATTTACGCTAGCAAAGGGAAGAGCTCGGGATGATGGTATGGCACACACCATAGTTACATTTTTATCCTGGGAGTTTTATTCAAATATTTTGATATGATATTGACTTCAGTTTGATTTGATACATTTGTTATGGCATTTTGAGACATGCAATGCATGGTTTTAATATATAACATTTGATGTTGTGGTTTTAGTAATGTTAAAACAAAAATTTTGGGGTTGCATTTTGGTATGTTTCACCATATCTTATTTACTCTCCGTGTTCATACTACTTTGATTACATTTATACTCGATTCACTCATTACTACAGTTGCCACTTACCTATTCGGGCAATCTTGCTTGAAGTGTCCTTCTTTACCACACTTAAAGCAAACTTCTCTCTGGGTTGACTAGCCCGAATCTGCGAGCGTTACATTATCTAGCTGTGGCCCATCCCCATGCCTTAAACTTCTTTGAGACTAAGTTTTGGTGTTTTAAGCCTTTTGAGACCTTGCATGCACGTAAAGTTAGCAACTTTACATGTTAACTTTACCCTAGAAATCTTGATATGGAGTTTGGAGTTATGAACTCAACTGGAGTGAGTTAAATGCGAAATGGATGAAGGAACTCGACGATTCGCATAGTCAACTCGACGAGTTGGATGAGGGTTTCCCCGTTTTCTGGATTCTGCATGAACTCGGCGAGTTGATGACTTGGTTAGGATTTTCCCGATATTTTGGATGCTGCATGGACTCGATGAGTTACTTGGAAACTCGACGAGTCGATTGGGGTTTTCGCAACTTATTGAGTTCTAAAGGAACTCGACGAGTCTATAAGATGCACTCAACGAGTTGGGTCAACATAGACTGTTGACCTTTGTCGTTGACTTTGACTTTGACCAGGGGTAGACCAAGTTTGACTTATGAGGGTATTTTGGTAATTAGGGGATTTATGGAATTGGATCAATGGTTGTTTTAGGTGTTTGAGTTTGGAGTCGTGCTTCGGGAGTTTGATATTTTTCAGTTCAGTACAGTTTGACATTGTGAGGTGAGTATTTCTCACTATACTTAAGGGTCGAAGGCACCAAGGCCGACCCTTTGGATTGTTATCATGCTTTGTTGTTAGTGTGATCTGTTAGATCGGTATCCTGGTAAAGAAGATGGTTTATGTGGTTATGATCAGTTAGATCGGTATCCTGGTAGATAGGATGTTGCTATGCTTAGTGATCTGTAAATTGGGTTGTCTGCTTGTAGATTGTTATATGATTATCTGATATATGTGCACATGATTAATTGGTGGTTGAGGCTTATCTGTTTTGTGCGAGAGCCAACAGACCAGGGCATTCCAACCAGATGGTTGTGGGCCGAGAGTATTCCATCCCGAGGATGATTGGACTCATAGTATGTGGGCATTCCAACCCGATGGTTGAGGGCCGAGGGTATACCATCCAGATGATGATTGGACCCATAGTATGTTGGCATTCCAACCTAATGGTTGAGGGCCTGAGGCATTCCAACTTGATGGTTGATTGGGCCCATAATATGTTGTTATTATATGTGTGTTATTTATTATGCGGGTATTTTAGGAGAACTCACTAAGCTTTGAGCTTACAATTTGGATTTTGTTTCATGTACTTTGGATGATCGCGGGAAGGCGAAGGCGTGACCGTACACTTACTAGTTTTGGATGATTATGATTTATGGGAAAACTCTGATATTGATTTATTTTGAAAACAATTTGTGCACATTACTAGTTTTGGATGATTTTGCAAACAATTTATGAACTTGGGTTGATTTTGAAAAGTTTAATTTTTTGTGAATTTTATGGATGTTACATTAGCAAACAGTTTGATTGTATAACAATAACAAATCACCAAAAAAATTTCAAAATTGTATTGCTTTCTAAGATCTCACACGAAAACATTTGATAATCATAATTTGATATAACATTACCACAAAAAACAACAACAAAAAAAAGAAACAATTCATTGCATATGATAATAACTAAACAGTTTAGCATGTATAAGAACAGAAAAACATCAAACCACCAGGGCGGCAGAACCAAACTTCATCATCAAGAGGAGGATTATGATTGGAGAAATCAATCCTTTGAGGAGCGTTAATGTCTTCATAAAGTATGTCCTTTTTCGAACTTCGAATCCTTCCAATCGATCATAATTACATCCATTGATGGATTGAAGAGAGAAAGAGAAAAAGAAAAAGAAAATAAGTTCATGTAGACAATTTGTAACAACAGAGGAAGAACACATAGGATCGGTTCGATGTATATATGAAATGGATTTGATGTATATATGAAATCGATAGGTTACGTGTATCGATTGGAGGAAGGGATTAGGGATTATATCTATTGAGTCTTATAGGGATGTTGATATACACTTTTGACTGATTATGTGGAGAGGAAAACCTAGGAATGAAATTAGGAATGAAGTTACTATCTGAAGCGCGTGCATATTTTGGTCCACGATAATATCAACAAAACGATCCGAAAGTAGAGACCAAAGGAATGAAATGTAATCAATAGCCATTGTTTATTCATTTTAGAAATTAAGTTCGACTTTTAATAATTATTAGAGATTAGAGATTAGAGATTAAACTTTAATTATGTTATATGTTAGTAAAAATTTACATTATTAATTATTAATAAAATTATAAATCATGTAACGCGATGCAATGGAGTAGTCGAAAGCTTCGTGAGCTTAAAACCCTTTGAATTAGGTCTCTTTTTTCGTTCATACTCACCCATCTCTCTCTCTCTCTCTCTCTCTCTCTGTTATCTCTATCCTCTCTCTCTTATCATTCTTCCACAAACAAACCAACCTGCACTTCGATTTTTTTGGAGAATCCGCCATAAATATAAACCCCCTCTGGAGGTTGGTTCGATTAATCGACGTCAACAAAAGATGGCATCGTCATCACCTAATGTTTGGGTTTTGCTGGGTTTGAGTTTGGCCGGAATACTGTTAATGGCGAAGAAGCTTAAGAACGTTGTCAAAGTTGACTTTGGTGCATTCGTGGAGAGGTTTCAGATACTACCTCCGCCGCAGCCGGCTCCTCCGAAAGCGCCTCACCCGCTCACTGGCCTCTCCTTTGCCGTCTCCGACCTGTATGCCCCCTTTCCTTTTATCTACTTCCTTGTTCCATGGAAGGTCTACTTTTGATTTCTAAGTTATAACTATATTGAATTGAACGAAACAACTTTACTCTTTCAATAGTTTAACCTTATTATTGATATTTTGCTGAAGAGCGTATCTGATTTCTTGTTCATCCAATCACAATCCTGTACAGATTCGACATCAATGGGTTTGTAACCGGCTTCGGCAGTCCAGATTGGGAAAGCACACATGAAGCTGCTTCACAGACTTCTCCTGTTGTTTCAGCTCTTGTAGATGGAGGAGCCACATGCGTTGGAAAAACTGTGGTGGATGAACTGTCATTTGGGTTAGTAATCTATTAACGTTTGATTTCCATTGTTTAGAACTCTACCAGTCGTTAAATAACATACCATCTCTTGTGCAGTATCAGTGGAGAAAATAGACATTGTGGTACACCCACCAATCCTGTTGCTCCTTCAAGGATACCAGGAGGATCATGCAGTGGTGCTGCTGTAGCTGTTGCTGCAAAGCTTGTTGATTTCTCTTTGGGTATGCCATTCCCATTTGTTCCTCATGTGTTTGGTGTATGCTAACAATCTCTTAACAGGTGTTGATACTGTTGGTGGGGTGAGGCAACCTGCTGGACATTGTGGCATCCTTGGATTTCGGCCATCATATGGTTCTGTTCTTCATTCGGGGATCATTCCTATTTCCACAAGCTTTGACACTGTTGGTATGCAGTTATGCAAATGCAATGAATGAATACTGATCAGTGTTTAAATTTACTTCCATACATACACATTCTATATTTATGATTGTTTGAATAATGATTATCAGGATGGTTTGCCATGGATCCCAGTATATTACGCCGTGTAGGACAAGTCCTGCTACAAGTGCCATTAACAGTTCAACGTAATCCCAGAAATGTTATCATTGCTGATGATTGTTTTAGGTTATCAAAAATTCCCATTGACCGGTTGACCCAGGTGGTGATTAAATCAACAGAGACTCTATTTGGAAGTAAGCATACTTTTGTTCTTATTTTATCATCTTCAATTTCCATTATCATTTATGGATGGGAATGACCCGTTTTCTTATTATCTGCAGAACAAGTTTTGAAGCATGAGAATCTTGATAATTACATTGCTTCCAAAGTTCCAAGCTTGAAAGCACTTGATTCCAACAAGTCAAATGGTGATGTTAAGTTCTCTTCTCTAAGGTCGCTTGCCAACGTTATGCAGTTACTAAGAAGGTAATAGAATATAACACTTTTAACAATCACTACCTATCAATCTAACTTCTGGGTTCATTATTTAATTCTGCTTACCTCATCTGGGTTTCGTTAGTTACATAATTATTTCATTTTGCAACTTGTCTAATAAGTTTAAAATATCTTGAATACAGGCATGAATTCAGCCATACCCACTCTGAATGGATTAGCTCAGTGAAACCAGCTTTAGATCCTCTTATCTCAGCTCAGATACAGGGGAAGCATGAGTTACCAGAGAAAGATATTGAAATTTTCCGCACTGTTAGAAGTGAGCTCAGATCCGCCTTAAATGCCCTTTTAAAGGTATGTATATTCCTTTAATTCATACATTACAGTTTACACACATGATGATATCATACAATAAAAAAAACATTATTATTATTATTATTATAAACTTGTGTAGGACGATGGAGTTCTTGTGATCCCTACAGTTTGTAGCCCTCCTCCTAAACTCGGTGCCAAGGAGCTTTCATCTGAAGAATATCTCATGAATGAGTTTTCACTCACTGGTTTAGCAAGCATGTCAGGCTGCTGCCAGGTCATCACTATATATCTCTCTCACACACACACACTAACACACACAAAGAAAGAAAAGAAAAGAAGGAACTCATGATTATTATATCTGGTTGGTTGCAGGCCACTGTACCTTTGGGAATGTATGAAAAGTGCCCTGTTTCAGTGTCTTTGATAGCAAGATATGGAGGGGATCGTTTTCTACTGGATACCATTAACACCATGCATGCATCTTTAAAGCAGAAGGCTGATGAAGCTGGAAACTCAAAATCATCTGCTGATGTTGTCACCAAGGAAGCATCTGCTGAAATTGCTAAAGAAAAGGTAACATCGAGTGTTGAACCTTAGCTTTTTATTAAACAAAAATGTTTTAACTGAATTTGATTATAAATAATATTAGGGCAACGAAGCTTTCAAAGCAAAAAATTGGCAGAGGGCTGTTGGGTTTTATACTGATGCCATCAAACTCAACAGCAAAATTGCAACATATTTTAGTAACCGAGCTGCAGCATTTTTGGAATTGGGAAGGTATCATAATCATAATCATAATCATAATCATTTACGTTTAAGTTGTTTTTAAAAAAAAAAAAAAAAAAATCATTTATTATTATTTTTTCTTTTTCATACTTTCAGTTTCATTCAAGCTGAAGCAGATTGTACCAAAGCCATCGATCTAGATAAAAAGGTGACTTTTCTCTTGTTTTGTAGAAGGCGATAGGAGGGTAGTTTAGGTATGTAGAAATCCATGTGGTTGTGATTGTGATTGTGATTGTGTTACTTACAGAATGTAAAGGCGTATTTAAGGAGAGGCACAGCAAGGGAGATGCGTGGATATTATAAAGAGGCAATTGAAGGTAGATTTGTGTCAAGTTTTTTTTTTTTTTTTTAATCAGGGATCAAGTTGTAAAATTGTGTGGGTTGCAGATTTTAGGTATGCACTTGTTCTTGAGCCAACCAATAAAAGAGCGGCAATGTCTGCTGACAGGTTAAAGAAGTTCTTTCAGTAAGAGAGAGTGGATGTTGAAGATAAAAATTCAAAATCTTGAGGGAAATCCTTAGCTGAGCTGAGCTATCTTTTGCTGGGATTTGGTTGATTTGGGGGTCTGTGACTGTAATATATATACATTTTAGGTCAATTTTGGTCCAGTCTTAAGATATACAAATTCAGAGGAATGAATGACGTATTTTTTATAATCCAAAAATCGGCCCGAGTCACACGACATGATTTTCTTAAATCCGTACACAACCTATTCCGAAAGTTGGTTGCTATTTTTGGCAAACGTATGATAAGTTTTCTAAAATTTTGAAATATGGAAACATGTTTTTGAGTTCTGCTCGGTTGTTGTCTAGTAGTAGAATTGGAAAAATTTTGAATTCTGTCCCTAAATTTTGTTTGTTTTCTTTGGTTCACAGCATGCAAACAGTTTTTGATTTTTTTTGTTTTGGTTCCATAGAATTGGAAAAAATGACCAACAAATATGTTGTCTTGATGAAACCAAAATTCATAAAAGGACAAAAGTAGATATTTGTTGAATGTTATAATACAAGAAAATATCTTATCAAGCAAACATGTGAATTGTTTTTTTTAACAATCTCTCTCTCTCTCTCTCACACACACACAAAACCAAATTGTTTCCAAAACAGATTCTGGTCGGGTTACAAACCAGGCTTTTGAACCGATTTATTTATTTATTTTTGCCAAAACTGAATCGTCTTCAGTGGGAAACAAATCAAACTAATTTTGAAACCGAGAGGAAATAAAAACCATTTTCTACTCTCAAGTGTAGATCATATCATATTTGATCCAATGTCCATCCAACAATTTATATTGCTCTTATTTATGATTTATGTTATGGTTATCTTAAAGCTTATCTATATTGATCATAGATTTTTCAGTTTTGCTTTATTGTTAAGTATTTAATTTATATGAAAGAGTTTTTATTAAATTACAAAATTGTATTTATTTAAGAATTATCAGAGTTAAGAAACTTATGTCGTAAGATGGTTTGATGTCTTTGATTTTTTATTTAAATCTTTTATTTATACTGAAATATAGGTCGGATGAGTCATTAGCTGATAGACTCTTCATCACGACCTATGGAGTCAATCGTGCTATAGCTGTTAGCGGAGGTAAATAAATGCTATTTAAAAATAGTGGTGACGCTATTAGCGCCGCGATTTACCGCTATTATGGTCACCCCTATAACGACATTATAACCGCTACTTAAATAAATTCTATTTTTTGACTATTTTACAAAAACGTTTTTCGTGTCATTCCATTGAATAAAATTGTTTTTTCTTATCTCAAACCAAAACTTTTGTGACATTTTATTGAATAAAAATGTGATTTTGTGAATGTCATGATTTCCATTGAAACTATGAATGTGTTGTCTTACTAATTCTGATAAAAACTTAGGTGTTGTTTGATTTTCTGAAGCAAAAATTCATAAAGTCTGCAGACCACTTCTGAAACCCTTTTTAGTAGAAAAGGTGACCAAACGGCTGCAGACTGTAATAAAAATGTGTTTGTTTTTTTTAACATCTGTATACTGCTGCAGATATTAAAAAATTAAAATAAACTAATTTTATAAACCAAAAATACCTTTTTAATATGTAAAATTTAATAATGCATAACATTTCAGTAAAAATTAATGATAATTCAGTAAAAAATAATGATATTTCAATAAAAAATAAAAATATTTTAATAAGAAATAATGACATTTCATCAAGAAATTATCATTATTGAATATAAAAAAAACAAAAAATAAATTCAACAAGAATAAACAAAAAAAAAAATGAAAAAAACTAAAATTTTAACATATAATCAAAATTTCAGCAATAAAAAAAGAAGAAGAAAAAGTTGGAAGAGGCAGTACAAGTGTTGCGCCAAACAGAGCACACACAGAGTTTTTTTGACTCAGAAGACTTCTAAAAAACAAACAACTGCGAGATGAAAAGTGATGCGCGTGTGCTGCGCCGCGCAGCAATAAGAGGTTTTTTTTTTTTTTTTTCTTCCCAAAAAACAAACACGTTAAAGTACTACAATCTGATTAACTATCAAATTGCTTTATCATTTTATTTGGAGTAAATTACTGAAATCGTCCCTATGGTTTGGTCAAAATTGCATGTTTGGTTCATAACTTTCTTTTTGCACACGGATCGTCCCTGTGGTTTATTTTGTTGCGCTTTTCGTCCCTTACATACATAAACTGAGGGACCAAACATGTAATTTTGACCAAACCATAGGTACGAAAAACGCAACAAAATCAAACCACACAGAGAATCCGAGTGCAAAAAGAAAGTTAGAGACCAAACATGCAATTTTGATCAAACCATAGGGACGATTTCAGTAATTTACTCTTTTATTTGTTAACTATAATTGTGTTGAAGTGTGATAAAATACTACGTATTGCTTATGAATTCTTGTTGATTATGTTAAAATATGATTAACTATGACATTGGTAATCAGCCCGTAAAGTATGATTAACTAATTATGATATGTAAAACATGATTTATTGATAAACTAATTAACTGGAATGAGTTGAACTTTGAATTATGATTTATTGATTAATACTCTAACATACATAAATTCTACATAATATGATAAATGTTATACTACTGCTATACCACTGTGACAACTGTGATTTCAAATAGCGGCTAATGATAAATATTATATTTTTGACCTGATAACTGCTTAAATCACGACACATTCTTGTTTTCCATCATTGCTTTTATCCACAAAAACGATTGTTTTATATCATTGCTTTTATCCACATAACAAGACACTTGTTTTCCACCATATCCATCTACTTATCTCCATTCCCACCACCATTTCTGTCTTCTCTCATTCTCTCCTCGTACGTTTGGTTTATTGACAAATATTGTAAACGTCAATTTGACTGCCACCCTTCTTCTTTTCTATTATACCAACAACAACTGTGAGAGTTTTGGTGGTAGAAACTGAGGCCATCAAATTACTTCTTTCAAAAAGGTATTTTCATGTTTCTTGATATGTCGTCAAATGATCCATATTTTCTATTCAAACTAAACAATGGATTTGAAATGGATGGAATCCATCAAAGACCCCTATTGATTCTCTATTCACATGCCTCCCAAACACTAGTCATCGAAATTGTAAACAAGTAGTTAAATCTTGTATTTATCTCGTAATATATTTTTCTTCTTATATTTTTTATTATCTAATATATGTAGAAATCCATGTGATTGTGATTGTGATTGTGATTGTGTTACTTACAGAATGTAAAGGCGTATTTAAGGAGAGGCACATCAAGGGAGATGCGTGGATATTATAAAGAGGCAATTGAAGGTAGATTTTTGTCAAGTTTTTTTATAATTTTTTTTAATCAGGGATCAAGTTGTAAAATTGTGTGGGTTGCAGATTTTAGGTATGCACTTGTTCTTGAGCCAACCAATAAAAGAGCGGCAATGTCTGCTGATAGGTTAAAGAAGTTCTTTCAGTAAGAGAGAGTGGATGTTGAAGATAAAATCTTGAGGGAATTCCTGAGCTGAGCTGAGCTGAGCTGAGCTATCTTTTGCTGGGATTTGGTTGATTTGGGGGTCTGTGACTGTAATATATATACATTTTAGGTCAATTTTGGTCCAGTCTTAAGATATACAAATTCAGAGGAATGAATGAAGTATTTTTTATAATCCAAAAATCGGCCCGAGTCACACAACATGATTTTCTTAAATCCGTACACAACCTATTCTGAAAGTTGGTTGCTATTTTTGGCAAACGTATGATAAGTTTTCTAAAATTTTGAAATATGCAAACATGTTTTTGAGTTCTACTCGGTTGTTGTCTAGTAGTAGAATTGGAAAATTTTTGGATTCTGTCCCTAAATTTTGTTTGTTTTCTTTGGTTCACAGCATGCAAACAGTTTTTGATTTTTTTTGTTTTGGTTCCATAGAATTGGAAAAAATGACCAACAAATATGTTGTCTTGGTGAAACCAAAATTCATAAAAGGACAAAAGTAGATATTTGTTGAATGTTATAATACAAGAAAATATCTTATCAAGCAAACATGTGAATTGTTTTTTTTTTAACAATGTATTAAATTATTGTTTAATTCTACCAATGTTTACCACACTTGAATCTTCCACTTTAAGGTGGAGGGAAAAACCAAAAAGATTACATATGAGCTCTCTCTCTCTCACACATATGCTCTCTCTCTCTCTCTGAAAATATGGTGGCAAACGAGACGGACAAGATTTTGACTGATGTGGTTCACTACTCGACATCACTCCCACTAGATATGTCAATGGGCGGGTTTGGAGCGAATTGTACTAATTTGATCTGGTCTGTCTCGTTTGCCACCATATTTTTAGAGGGAGGGAGGGAGGGAGAGAGAGAGAGAGAGAGAGAGAGAGAGAGAGATCCCTCCGAAAATATGGTGGCAAACGAGACAGACAAGATTTTGACTGATGTGGTTCACTACTCGACACCACTCCCACTAAATATGTCGATGGGGCGGGTTTGGAGCGAATTGTACTAATTTGTGTTATAAAAATCCTACAACTTAGAGACCATTTATGTAAATTATTTGAAAACCTCTCTCTCTCTCCGCTCTATTTTTATTTCGAATTCTTTCTTGCTTTGTGTTTTTCCAATTCTTCGGCTGTTGACCTGTATTGAACAAACCCGATTATAGTGACCGATTAACAATAAATCTCATCGGTGGAGGTCCGATTAGCGATTAATCGCCGATTAGGCCGATTTCTACAACACTGATATATATATATATATATATATATATATATATATATATGTGTGTGTGTGTGTGTGTGTATGTACGTGTGTGTGTGTGTGTTGAGTTTGTTTCATATATAAAAGACAAACGTTTGTTTCATATAAAAGAATATACATATATATATATATATATATATATATATATATATATATATATAGAGAGAGAGAGAGAGAGAGATAAAAATATCCTTTTAAAAACCAAATAATTTGTGAGAACATGCAAACTCATAATCAATGCATCATCTTTTAACATAAAAAACGTCAATCTTCCCCAAATGGTACGTCTAAACTATATATTGGCTAAAAAAATGATATATTTTTTTTTTTTATGATTGTTGGTGAGTACAATCAACATTTGTATGGAATACTGATGAACATAATTAACAGTCATTTGGACTGCTGATGAGCGCAATTAACAATCGTATTGACTGTTGATTGCTTATCAGCAGTCTATATGGCTACTCATTATGCATATCCACAGTTCATATGACTGCTGGTTGTGCTCATCAGCAGTCCGTACAATTATTGATTATGCATAAATACAAATTTCGAAAATAAATAAATAAAAATTGTCAAATATTTTTTTTGAGCCTAGTATGGCTTAAGCGTATCATTTAGAGAATATTAATATTTTTAGTGTTGAAAAATAATGAGTTGATTATGAGTTCACAAATTCTCACAAAGCTTTTGGTTCGTCGGGCTATTGACTCGTCGAGTACCCCTTAAGAAATGTTAAATACTTTTATTTAGATCTCATACCAGAAATGGGGGGTTACACTTTTGATGGGATTCAGGACCCGATCATAGCCATGAGGTGGCAATCTGACGTGGAGGGATGTTTTTCACATGCTCATGTCCTACTGACCAGAAGGTCATCCAAAGTTGGGAGCCGGAGCGCGAGATGCGTGAGTAGCATCCAAAGTTGTTTGCAGAATGAGACTTCGAGGGCGAAGTCTGATTCTAGTGGGGGAGAATTGTAGCATCCGAAATCCCAGGTATATTATTTTAATATTTTATTTTTGGAATTTTAATATTTTAGTAAGGTTGTGGTTGATCATTCGGGTTCACGTTGGACTCGGCGAGTCCACGCTGTTTAATGAAACCCTAATCCTCTGGGGTTGGAGCCTATTTAAAGGCCCTTATGGCCGTCCATTGCGGCTACCACACCCCAGAGAGAGTCTTAGATTGCTTGTGAAGGGAAGAGAGGCCATTGTTGATCAATTGTTGGTAAAATTTGAAGGAAAAGGTGACCAAGGCAAAAGAAGGCTGAAGGAAGTGCAAAGCTAGTGTCTTCAGAGATCAAAGGCTTCATATTAAGGTATTCCTTCGGACCTTCTCCAGTTTTGGGTGTTGATTCATAGAGTTTGGGTTTTGTTATGCCCCTTTAGAAGAAGAATATGAAGGGTATTTAGTCCCCTCTCGAGTTTGTGTTTGGATCTGGACTCAAAGGGGTCCAGAGACTTCAACCCATGAAGCTTTATGAGTCTTTGTGGGGTGATTGGACTTAGGTTTCCATTTTGGGACTAAATCACCATTTGATGCCATTATGTGTGTGTATATATATATATATATATATATATATATATATATATATATATAAGCATCAAGTTTCGAGCTTTACGTGATTATATTGCTTGGGAAGGACATATCTATGGATTTGAGGAACAGATCTGGCCTCAGGAGGTCAATAGAACTTGTACATGGCATGTACTCGCCGAGTTGTTCTTGGGACTCGGCGAGTTGAGTCGGGGTAGCTCCGCGATTCTTGCCTGGGGACTCGTCGAGTAAAGGGAGGGATTCGATGTGCTATATGGAACTAAAGAGTTAAGTGGACACAGGTGGACTCGCCGAGTCGAGTCAAAGTTGACCGTTGACTTTGGTTGACTTTTTGGGGTTTGGTCAACAACGAGGGCCTTTGAGCCAAAGGAGGGGTAAAATGGTCTTTCACCCTTCTGAGGGAGCGTAGAGAAAGTAGAGTCTAGTTTTGGGAGTTATATTTATGAGAATATTACTTTATATGTTTAGGCGGAAACTAGATTGTATTTTTGCCGAGTCAGTGATTTACCGAGATATCAGAGGTGAGTCTTCTCACTATACTGTACCTGGAAGGGTACCTATGTGTGACCGGAAGGTCTGATATGCTATAAGATATATGCATTGTATGTGATTAGTTACCCATTTTGTATGTGCTATGTATCCTATGCTTGATATGGGCCGGAAGGTATTACAATGTAGACCGGAAGGTCAGGGAGTTACGGATCGGAAGGTTTATCGGGTTGGGACGGAAGTCCCCTGAGACACATGGACCGGAAAGTCATGGCCTGGAAGGGCGTATGCATGTAAGTGGTATTTTGGGGAACTCACTAAGTATTTATGCTTACAGTTGTTGTGTTATGTGTTTCAGGTACTAGCGAGGACCGTGGGAAGGCACCGACATGATCTGCACACACTGACGGAAGATTTATTTATGATCTTAGGATGTATTTTTTATTATGATGACATTGCTAAACATGAGATTTGAGAATATTGAATGATGATTTATGTTGTTTGAAAAATGAAAAATTGTTTTGAAAATTCACGTTGTTACCGTAATATATATATATATATATATATATATATATATATATATATATATATATATATATATATATATATATATATTGAAGATTTGTCTTTTATATATGAAACAAACGTAACATACACACGCAAAACACACACACACACACACACATATATATATATATATATATATATATATATATATATATATCATGGTTGCAGAAATCGCTAATCAGTTGCTAATCGGTGGACTAGCGACTAGGGATTAATCGGCTAGGCGGGGATTAATCGGGAGATTAATCGGGGACCATTAATTATTAAGAAAATTATTCAAAAATTTATAAATCTAATTTTAATACTACTAAAAAAAGTGATTAATCAGCGATTAGGGCCGATTAGGCCCGACTTTAACCTTCTTTGACCAAACCCTATTATGTCCGATTAAGTTTGATTAGGTCCGATTAGGCCCGATTTGGTCCGATTAATTCCGAATTTGACATGTATTGAACAAACCCGGTTATAGTGACCGATTAACAATAAATCTCATCGATGGAGGTCCGATTAGCGATTAATCGCCGATTATGCCGATTTCTGCAACACTGATATGTATATATATATATATATATATATGCGTGTGTGTGTGTGTTGAGTTTGTTTCATATATAAAAGATAAACGTTTGTTTCATATAAAAGAATATATATATATATATATATATATATATATATATATATATATATATATAGAGAGAGAGAGAGAGAGAGAGAAATATCCTTTTAAAAACCAAATAATTTGTGAGAACATGCGAACTCATAATCAATGCATCATCTTTTAACATAAAAAACGTCAATCTTCCCCAAATGGTACGTCTAAACTGATGGGTTTTGTACATAAGAACATTCCTATGTGCGCATACAAACCCTAATGCTTGGATCGAGGTTTCTCTAATTAAACATGCATTGAATCCAAGACTCCTAATGGCTAATTAGGTATAAGAACAATACAAAAACAGAGTTAGAAGCATACCTTGAAACACTTGTTTGATCTACTTGTTCTTGGAGCTTTAGAGTCACAATTGTCACTCCTCTAATGGTTTACAAACACCAACTAGCAAAGATAATGATTTGAGAGAGAGAAGAGAGGAGGAAATCGGCCAGGGTATCCTTGCTGTAGAGGAGGTGCCGATTTCCCTATCCCAAGGGGTTTATTTATACTTGTAAGGCTCCTAGGGTTTCACCCTTAAACCCTAATTGGATAACTTAAACTCTAAGCAATCCTAATCCTTTCCAAAGATAAGCCATTAACGAATTTGAGGCTATCCCAATCCCTAGAATTCGTCCAACCCATATCCTTTAAGGATTTACAGCCTAAAGTGTAACTATCAAACAATTGACAGTTTATATCCTCTTATTTAATTAATCTCTTTAAGTCACAAAATTAACACTAATTAATCTATGACTTATATTAATCAAATAACAATATTATTATTCATTATATTATTGTCATAATATATTAATAATATCTATTCTCTCATAATAAATCATCCTACCAAGTTGCTACGGTGAAGGCAACCCAAAATGACCATGCACAATCGGGTCAAATACTTGCCTAATATAATTGTAGCCTTAGACACTATTCCAACATAAACTATATATTGGCTAAAAAAAATGACGATTTTATTTTTTTTATTTTTTTGTATGATTGTTGGTGAGTACAATCAACATTTGTATGGAATATTGATGAACATAATTAACTGTCATTTGGACTGCTGATGAACGCAATTAACAATCATATTGACTGTTGATTGCTTATCAGCAGTCTATATGGCTACTCATTATGCACATCCACAGTTCATATGACTGCTGGTTGTGCTCATCAGCAGTCCGTACAATTATTGATTATGCATAAATGCAAATTTCGAAAATAAATAAATAAAAATTGTCAAATATTTTTTTTGAGCCTAATATAGCTTAGGCGTATCATTTAGAGAATATTAATATTTTTAGTGTTGAAAAATAATGAGTTGATTATGAGTTCAAAAATTCTCACAAAGCTTTTGGTTCGCACAATAACTCAGTTATATATATATATATATATATATATATATATATATATATATATATATATATATATATATATATATATATATATACATACATATACTAGGTGTGAGCCCCATGTATTACATGGGTGTATTTAAAACAATTAAATATGTATAAACATTTGAGAAATTTGAATTTATAAGAAAAATGAAAAAAATATTGAATTACTAAAATTAAAGGTTTTTTTTTTCTTTTAAATTTAAACAAATCATTTAGATAAAATAATCAAAACAAATTAATGAGATTTTATTTTAAAATTTTAAAATTTTAAGGAAAGTTCACTAATAAAATTGATATACATTTATTATTAAATTTAAATATCATATGGAATTTAATAAAATAGGAAAACCACAAAATTACATATAGAATAAAAAGTAATTTAAAATAACTAAAAAATGATATGTGGCAAAATAAATGAGAGTGTGCCAAGTGGCAAAAAAAACCTTCATTTATTAGAGAATATATATATATATATATATATATATATATATATATATATATATATATATATATATATATATATATATATATATATATATATATCTCTTTACTATCTTATAAAATAAATCTCACTATTTCTAAAAATAGATTGAATAAAATAATAATTTATTTTTAAGACGTCCAAATCATTAAGCTAATTGTACAACTAATCACTAATAAAATAATATTAAAATTTAAACAAACTCATATAAATCTTCTCTTCCAAGGTTTTGACTAAATTTTTTTTCATCCAAATAAATACTCAACACCCTATAATTTGGTCATTTCATGAATTTTCTTTATTTTTAATATGAAATGTTTCCTAAAACAAACTAATGATTAAATTAAAATTAATGATTCTCTATCGAAAAGAAATTAATTGTCGAAACAAACTATTTGTCGCCCGCCGCTTTGCGCGGGCAACGGCTAGTATATATATATATATATATATATATATATATATGATGTAATTTAATATATTTTTTTGAATTAATATATAATACCTAACTATTTAAATATTTATATCTAGTGATACTTTTTATTAAAATATTGATCTTTTTTAAAAAACGATGAGATGAATTTGATAGAACATTTTAAATTGATGATGACAACTTAGTTCGTTTATTATACAAATTATAAAAAAATGTCAAACATTTTCGATATGAATTAATTAAATTCAAAGTTAATAGACTGATAAAAAAAACAAATTAAGTCGTCACATGAGATGAGATGCTCAGAATTGAAAGATTTTCGAAATTAAGATTATACAACATGGCTAAAAAATTAAAAAAAAAAAAGCTCAAAAAACATCCCTATCCATTAATTTTAAGTGAGTTGTGCAGGACAGGAGGGTCAATCTTGTAATTCACTCAAAAGAATGAGATGAGCCTCCTCGAGATGAGACTATATTTGACTGAGTGAGGAGTATTATACACACAGCGTAGGGTTTACAGCCTGTCTCTCTCACTCTCTCTCTCTCCCCCTTGTTCTGCTGCTGCAGCTGCTGCTTTCCGGTGAGCAAACGATGATGATGAAAGCAGAGTAAAAGTCTTCTTTCCACCCAAGCCGCATGACGTCCAACGACACCTGTTTTTGAAGATTCACATATCCCATTCCAATTCACATCCACCATTATTACAATTTTGGGTTTGCATTTTCAAATTGTTCGTGTGAAAATATGGGGATTCACTCCGCAACCGCAATAATGTTGCTCCTTCTCTTCCACATTTTGGTCTTTCTGCCCGCCGGAATTATGACAGATCTGGCTTCCGACCGAGCTGCTCTCCTTTCTCTCCGCTCCGCCGTCGGCGGCCGTACCCTCTTCTGGACAACCACCCAACAAACCCCATGTAATTGGCCCGGCGTACAATGTGATAACACCACTAACCGCGTCACCGCCCTCCACCTCCCTGGTGTCTCACTCTCCGGCCGAATCCCGCTCGGCATTTTCGGAAACTTAACTAAACTTAAAACCCTCAGTCTCCGCTTTAATGCGCTCTCCGGCCCCCTCCCCTCCGATCTCTCTTCCTGTCTCGATTTACGCAATCTCTATCTCCAGGGTAATCGCTTTTCCGGCCTCTTCCCGGAGAACCTTTTTAGTAGTTTACGCGACCTTGTCAGGTTAAACCTTGCTGGAAACAATTTCTCCGGTGAGATTTCAAGTGGTTTCAACAATTTCACGCGGTTGAGAACGCTATATCTCGAGAACAACCAGTTTTCAGGTTCTTTACCGGACCTCAATATCCCCAATTTGGAGCAGTTTAATGTCTCATTCAACAACCTAAATGGCTCTGTTCCTAAAACACTCCAATCAAAACCAAAGGAATCGTTTATCGGAAATTCCTTCTGTGGTTCTCCCCTCGACGAAATTTGCCCTACCAAGGGAAATGTTCCTCCGGCGGTTTCTGTAGATCTGGACAGAAACAGGAAGAAGAAGAACCGCTTGTCCGGAGGCGCGATTGCCGGTATAGTAATTGGATCTGTACTGGGACTCGTCGTTCTCCTCCTCCTACTGTTTATCCTTTGTCGAAAGAGAACCACTAAGAAAACAAGCTCAATCGACATTGGTGCTTCCAAGTTAACAGATGCAGAGGTTTTAGGGGAGAAGCCATTGACAGGTTCCGGAACCGGTAGCAATGGATTCTCCGTTGCTGCCGCAGCTGCGGCGGCAATGACTACATCTTCTACGGCGGGTGTAAACACCGGTGGAGGCGCAGATGGCAGTGGTAATAAGAAGCTGGTGTTCTTCAGGAACTCCTCTACCATATTCGATTTGGAGGATTTGCTACGAGCTTCTGCGGAGGTGCTTGGTAAAGGGACGTTTGGGACGGCGTACAAGGCGGTGCTGGAGGCAGGAATGATGGTAGCAGTGAAGAGACTGAAGGATGTTACAGTATCGGAGCCAGAATTCAGGGAAAAGATTGAATTCGTTGGCGCAATGAATCATGAAAATTTGGTTCCACTCAGAGCCTACTATTACAGCAAAGAAGAGAAGCTTCTCGTCTATGATTACATGCCGATGGGCAGCCTTTCTGCACTTCTCCATGGTTTGCTTTTTTCTCCTTCATCCTTTATCCTTGGGTTCATACCATTTGTAGCCATTATGATTGTTTTCTGCAACTTAACGAACCATTAATACTCTGAAGATGACAAAATTGATGTCCAAAACTAAAAATAACCAGAGACGGGACTTGTTAACTTGTGTCAATTTCGGTGACCATAAATGGTTTTTTTTTTCTTACATCCTTTTCATAAATTTTGAAAGTATAATGGTATGGTAGCATGATTAGACTCTATAATACAATGGTTAGAGATGCTATTAACGCATATTTCTGATCTACTTGTCTTCTTCGCTAGCTTGTTCATAGGATTGAGTTAGATTCTCATTTGGACAATTTAAGTTGCATTCTCTTCCATGGAAAAAGTCAATCCTATTTGAGAAAATCACATAAGAGCCATGTAAAATTTCTAATAACTGAACTTGTCAAAACTTCGATCACAAACTCTATACTTTGCAAGAACTTTGGACAAAATATGTTTGTTTGTTTGTTTTTTTTTTTTTCACATGTGTAAAATCTGTTTGTTTTTTTATACAATGTCCTTTTTGTATTTTCATAGGAAGGCACAAAGGTCAAATTTGCAACGAAAAGCCAAACACAAAGTACCAAAAGTCGTCCATGAGAAATTTTAGATGTTTGAGTTGTTCTGTAGTTTGTAATTGGAAAAAGTTGTAATTAAATTAAAAAAGTGTGAGATGTTTTGTTTGTGGTTTCAGGAAACAAAGGAGGTGGAAGGACGCCATTGAACTGGGAAATCCGGTCAGGCATTGCTCTGGGGGCTGCCCGGGGCATCGAGTATTTACACAGTCACGGGCAGGAGATCTCCCATGGGAACATCAAATCATCAAACGTGATCCTCACCAAATCATTGGAGGCCCGAATATCGGATTTTGGTCTAGCCAATCTAGTGGGCGGCCTGCCTTCAACCCCTAACCGTGTGGCTGGCTATCGTGCACCGGAGGTGACGGACCCACGCAGAGTCTCCCAGAAGGCGGATGTCTACAGTTTCGGGGTGCTGCTGTTGGAGCTTCTGACCGGAAAGGCCCCGACCCACGCCCTTTTAAACGAAGAAGGAGTTGACCTCCCGAGATGGGTCCAGTCCACGGTCAAAGAAGAGTGGACCTCTGAGGTGTTTGACCTTGAGCTGCTCAGGTACCAGAACGTGGAGGAGGACATGGTCCAGCTGTTGCAGGTGGCCATCGATTGTGCCGCCCAGTACCCGGACAACCGCCCAACCATGGCGGAGGTTACCTCCCGGATCCAGGAGGTGCGCCGGGCAAGCCTCATCAGAGGAGGAGAGGTGGTGGATCAGGTTCAGGATGTGGATCCGGATCGGGTCCATGAGTCTGATTGAGTTGAGTTGAGTTGAGTTGAGAGACAGGGAGTGTGGTTGTATTAATGAGTTGGTTGGGGATTTGGGATGAGTGGTGGTGTTGTAATTATGATTGCTTTAGCTTTTTGCTTTTTTTCTTTTATTTTCTTTGAGAAGGAACTTTCATGTGTTTGAAGATAATGATGTTTTACCTGCCTTTTCAGTTTTCGCCAATGCAATTACAGCACCACTTTCGTTTCCTTATTAAATTTTATTATGCACCGCAATAGTCGCTGCCTCAATAATAATACTATTATATTTCTTTTTTTCTGTTTTTTTACTACCAAGATTGATTTGGTATGTGGTACTATAAACCACGTGGTCATCTTTTGGGTTTCAAATTCAATGCCATTTTTGGCCCAATACATGTAATTTACTTGGGATACAATACAAATACACCAGTATTTATATTGATAAAAAGGATGCAAGGGATTATTGAGGTGCTGTAGCAGATGAGTCATAATGTCTACAAGCCTTTACTTATTGTGTGTTGTTTTGCTTGGCCTTTCAGTTTCAGGTGAGCACAGGACCAAGTATTGTCTTTCAAACCCGAACAACTCAGTCTTTAGGGGCGGAACTATTTATGCCAAAGGTAGGAGACCTATCTAAATTTTCAATTTCATTTAAAATATATATAGTAGAAAAATTATGAACTATCTTAGAAAAATAAATGACCTACATTACAGTTTGTTTTTTTTTTTTTTTTAAATATCTCAAAAAACTATTTTAAAAGGAAAAATAATATGGCGATTTAAAATATATAGTAGAAAAATTCTAGAATTCGCTGCTAAGTGGGGATCGTGTTCTAAAAAGGAGGATTTTTATGGCCATTTGTTACTGTATGTTATGGTTTATTTGGAAAGCAAGAAACGCTAGAGTTTTCAATAACAACTGGCTGCCACCCGATAAAGTCATGGATATTGTCAAATCTATGAGCTTTCTTTCGGTGAAAAAGAGGGGTAAAAGAAAGGAGTTAGCCTGGACAAATTGGTCTCAATGCCCGTTTCTTAACCTGTAATTTCAGTTGTTTGTTGTCGTTTTATTTTCGTGTTGTTCGTGTTTCTGTGTTTTGCCACTAGCTTTATGTGGCTTGTACTGTTATTTTTCTTGTTTTCTCTTTTCTATATTAATCTATTGGTCGGTTCCAAAAAAAAAGGAAAAATAATAAGTTAGTAGAGGCAATTTATTATTTTAAATTTTAGAGCTTGATAACAAAAAGTTAACCGTACGATTCATTAAACTGTACGATTATTTTCACTTATATTTCACTCAGATTTAACCGGTTGGTCCAGTTTTTTTATGGTTCTGACACGACCCCTCATGTGTTATTGATTTTTTTATTGGCTTCATTTAATTTGGGAACTAAATGATTTTTTATTCTAGATTCGTCACTATGAGTCTGAATGGCCGAATACGAATACAATGCCCACAAAATCTATCCTGATTACAATGAACAATATCCATGATGTAACAAGGATGAAGACAATCCTTTAAAACTAGGTGCAAAGACAATTCCTCTAACTTAATAACAAACCTATAACACTCCTACTACCTTGGATATTGTTGGAAAATTAGTTTACTAATTTCCAAAAATGTGCCCCCCCACCCCTACCACACACACACACACATAGTTAAGCACAAACTTTGGACTCTAAATATAATCAAAACGGACTCATGATTATATATTCGTGTTCTCCTATGCGATACCTTCGTCTCGATATTTCACATGTCCAAAACAGATTAAAATTGAATGAGAAATTACTTGTCAAAGTAAGGTAGTTGGAAGAGAATAATATATGGGTTAAGTAGATTTTTAACTCACCAATAAAGAAAATGAGTTTATAACTACAAAGCCTAGCTAACTTTGTAAGACTTATATAGAACCAAGGCTCTCTCTCATCAATGGATCATTGCAAAACAAAGAGATCTAACCAGTAATACATATACACCTCACCATACACTAGTCGAAACCCTAGACAACCCGTTTCCAATGGTACTAATACTACCTACATTCAAACACAACCATACACCGGACCATTAATACAACCAGTTGCATGACAATCAACATTGGGAACCTACACACACCACATGTCCATATCCTATGATCGGACTAATCCATACTAATAAAATTTTCGTTTTTAAATTAATAAAACTATTATCCAAAACATCATCATATAAATCATGGTGAAACAAAGTGTATCAATAACATCCCACTACATAAGAGTAACATAAAATGCGGAACGAGGTGGTGTGTGCACTGTAATCATTTTGGGCTCTTCCCCTTTGAATTAGAAGTACCTGAAAACATAAACTAAAAAACGTAAACACAAAGCTTAGTGAGTTCCTCAAGATACCACATATCACACATAATAAACATATAATGGGCCCAGCCCGTCATTGGGCCCTGTCTGGTATTGAGCCCTACTCGATATACAAATATGTCAGTCATTTGGACCCACCCGGTATACATATAAACATATAGACATATAGACACATAACACATGCAATAATCACAAAGATAAATAGCATACATAATGGTCATTGGGCCCACCCAGCATCGGGCCTCGCCCAATAAACATATAAACACATAACATATGCAAGAGTCACATAGACATCTAGCATCCTAAACATAAAAAACCATAGACCGACATTGGTGACCTCGACTCACTAAACCTAGTTAGGAAACTCACCTCTAGTTACTAAAACACTCGAATGAATCTCGGTCTGTTGGTCTGGAAAATCCCCGTGCTAACATCATCAAATAATATCCAATTAATAAATGGATCTTGACCCATAATCAAGAATCTAAGCTACTTCACCCATATCCATGGTAAAAGACAAGGCCCAACCTAACTACTCGAAATGCCCAAATTCGTATATGGAAACCTGAAGCTCAATATGGCCCAATCTTCCAAATTAGGCCCAAAACCCATCATAGGCCTAAATCCAAGCGAGCCCAATATATTAGCAAAAGCCTAAAAATCGGAAGTATGATGGCCCAACAAGGCCTAACCTTAAAAGTCCAAAGCACGGCCCAATTTTGAAAATGTCAAGCCCAAAAGTCCTTCTACTGAGTACGCGGGGGGTGCTCAGCTTGTACACCCATCGTACTCCCCAAACTACCAATACACTCCATTGAGCACTTAATTAGTTAAGACCTCTTGCCAAAATCTCAGATCTGGTCCTAAAGGGTGACTTAACACGTAAAGTTGGCAACTTTACACCCATGCATGACTTAATGGGACCTAACACTCAAAAAGATCCTATAAAACAAGTAGTCAATCGCATAAAATAGTTGTCAAAAGCTACTAGACAGTAGTCAAAACCTATAATAAAAGCAGTCAAATTACAATCACGTGTTCGAAATTTACTGAATGATAAGACTACACATGAATTAGTAGTCAATGGCTAGTAGACAGTAATCAAATTCTATAAAGATATAGTCAAATTAAAATAATGTCTTGGCAAACCACCGTATGATATGACAACACATAATATAGTAGTCAAATGCTTTTTGATAGTAGTCAAAGCCTATAAAAAGTAGATAAAGTGTCAATTATATATAGAGACTTATATGTATGCATCTGAGATTTACAAATTGTATGATACTCGTTATTCTATAAACATGATACACATACAATCATGTCTACCTCTCAAGAAAAATGCTGGTTGATGCCACAAGAGAAGCGATTGCAACTATTAATAAAAGAAGAAGAGATTAAGAGCGAGATTAAAGGCATTAATAAAGATAGGAAACAGTTGGATGACTTACAAGCAGATTGAAGACATAGAACACGACATAAAAACTGCAAGGGTTTAGGTACGAGATGCAATAGAGAACGCCAACAAATAATATGTTAAAATGGAAAAGGTTCTAAAAAACATACAAAAAATTACGACTGGGTGCTTCAAGAAAAAGCAAAATATCCAACTGATTTTCCAAATCTTTAAATTTAATCATTTTTTATTAATCAACTAGTAAGTTTATGTATTATATATGAGTTTATCTATGTAATATGTTTTATATATTTATTTTCTTGTTTGTTATGATTAATCTATGTAGTATGTACTATTCTCTTGTTAATTTGTTATGTAATGCCCGTAGATCCGGGCTAGTCAATTTAGAGATAATAGGGGTCGAAAATGACTTTTCGACAAAAGATTATTTAGAATACATAATCTTAACTAAGCTATAGTATATGTTACAAGGATTCCGTACATATAAAGAACGCCAAAATCCGAGTTATAACGAAGAAGTTATGACCTGTCGAAGTTTCGCGACAGAACCGGCACGACGCTGAATGATGTAAAAAGTAAATTTATGTTAGAGCGATACTTAGCCTTAGAGATCTAAAAGAAAGTTGTAGAGTTCGTTAAACCGTGATCGTGCATAAAAAGAACGTCTAAATCTGACTTCGTATGAGGAAGTTATGATTTTTCTAAGTTTCGACTTAGCGGTATGCAACCCGAATACTCGATTTGAGATCGAGCGGTTTTTAGCCGAAATAATCTAAACGAGAATCGAAGATCTTGTTGATAGTAGTCCAACGGTAAAAAAGATAGACGAAAACAGACATCGAATGAAGAAGTTATGAATTTATATCGGAGTTTTCCTGTCCCGGCCTACTAAAAATAATATAATAAAAATAAAGTCAAAATTAGCCAATGTAGTCTAAATGAAAGTTGTAGAGCATAATCTCACCCACACGTGGATATAAAGAACGTCAAAAACAGAGATCGTATGCGAAAGTTATGAATTTTTGAAGATCGTGGCACGCATACCAAATCTTATCCGAAGATTACGCCCAGCGTACTCCAAAATTACGCCCAACGTAATTCCATACCCAGCAGCCTATAAATAGAAACCGAGATCAGCCATTTGTCTTTCCATTTTTCTTCCTTTCTCTCTAAGTTTTTCATCGTTTTGCGTGCCAATTATATCCCGAAGCCCCGATATCATTCCCGAGCCCCGAAGCAAGTTCCGAAGCCCCGAGGATCCCGAGAAATAAGATTCCTGAGCCGAAGCCCTGCCCGCGAGGAGCCCGGTTTTTGTGAAGATCTTCCAGATCTACCCAAGAATACTACTTCTACAATTCGTAGTGTTGTCCGATCATCTTCTGCTCAAGTGAGTGTATCGTCACTTTCTTCTTACACATAGATATGAAGTATTTTATAAAATACGTGTTATGTGTATATATATTGTTGTTTATATGTGTGAGTGTATAATTACTTTCTTCTACCGCATAGATATGAAGTATTTGCTATAAAACATGTGCTATGTGTTTACACGTTGTTTGTTTACTTGAGATGGATGTTGAACAAATGTTTTATACAAGTTTTTAAATAATTTAAATTATATATATGTAATTTATATCTACAAATATGTTGGGTAGAACATGGGTAGATAAAATAGTTAGTGTGTGATGAAAGATGAGTTTGAGGATGAGACGAAAGATGATATAGATCGTGAGATGAGGGTGACAGGTGAAAAATGAGTGAAACCTTTACCTAAACGATGGCCCCCGTCATTCAGCAGAGTAGGGATGACAACCACGGACTATTCTAGATAGTCCAGTGGAACACTAGCAAGCTCGCAACTTGTAGGTGTTGTGGACTTGATGTTCACCGGTGTACTCTAAAAACCCTGGCAACTATAGATTTAATGCCTCATAATAAAACAATGGTAGTTATGGATTTAGTACAGTGTACATGAACCATGGTAGCTATGGATTTAGTACGGTGTAAATGAACGATGGTAACTATGGATTTAGTGTTATGTAGATTAACCTTAGGCAACAATGGGCTTTGTGCCAATTCCTTAGGTCAATCCTTAGGAACGAATGAAGGAAGGATAGTCGATTCTTAGGATAAAACCTAAAAAAAAAAGAAGAAAATGAGGATGGGTAAATGGGTTGATTGTTTGATGATTGAATATAATAATTATATTATTGTGGGTTGAAAACCCTATATGCTCACCAGGCTCCCAAGCCTGACCCACTCAGTTTTCTTTGTATCAAAGGTATCAATACGAAGACATGTTTTACTGAGAGTTAAAGGAGATGTAAATCAATAGTGTAAATAAATGTAACTTCTGTTTATGCTTATGTGTCTGTATCGGAACATGACATCCCGATATTTTGTTATATAATGAAAATACTTTTCTTTAAGAAATGCTTTGATAAATTCTTATCATATTTTGTTTTGGGTAGAATTCCGCAACAATTTTCTTTAAACGATTACTCTGATTTAAAAAAAAAAACAAAGCATAAACAAATCGGTATTTTCTGGCCGTGAAATTGGGGATGTCACAGTTGGTATCAGAGCATTAGTTTAAGCGAACTAGGAATTTGTAGTAAATTTCTAGACTTAAACTTAGAATGCTAAGTGATGATCGTGAGATGAGTGTCTACCATATTTTAGACACGAGCACTAGTACATTTTAGGAAAGATGTCTAAAATGCTTTTATGTGCTAAATGTTATATGATTGTCATATGTGATATTATTTTGTCACACCCCAAAACCAAGAACGGCGGAAACGTTCTGGGCGGAGGACGTCATGTAGAGTATCACAACATAGTAAATGTAAATAAGCAAACAACATCATCCATTGCATTAAATATATAATTTTAATACAAGCGTGTTCTGTACAGTATAGACACCAAAAATAATGTATATCAAAATAATAAGATGAGTCTTGGATGCGCTCCATCTTCTCAAAAGCTGGCCTCGGTACCTGTCTACTGATGACCTAAGAATACAAGTTATTTTGAAAGAGTTTATCAGCATTAAGCTGGTGAGTTCATAAGTATTTTAGTGTCGGTATTTGTCATCCAAAAATGTTTGAACATGTATCAAGTATAAGTTTGTAAAATGTATGTAAAGGTTTGTAATTGTTTGTAAAAGTTTGAATCTCTCAGAAAAACCTATATTTTCTATTAAAGTAACCTTCTACCAAGGCCTAACTGTTTTGTATGCTCGTTTGATGTAAAAGTGTGTAATTTCCCAAGTGTAACTATCATTTAACAAAATATAGTTTGTACATTTACGTTTAAGTGAGGTTATCACTAAAATATGTAATGGGTAAATCATTGTAGTACTGTAGTTTTGTATTATAAGAACTACTGCTGTACTAACTACCTTAAACCGGATTTATATTAAGGTATAATGTGATAAATTGCACCATGATATCGACTGGTAACAACGACATAATGAATGGTCGTAATAACGGAATGACGTTTGGCACCCGCAGACCTGCAGGTCCGGCTGTAGCTAGCAGCAAGGTGTAGGATAGTCAATCCAGTATAGATCTATACGCAAACTCACGCTCTCCCTCCAAGAGAATTCTGGCTACAACTCGGGCCATGACATTTAAGGCATGCTCCGACACAGTGGATCACAATTGTTAACGTGTTCATGTATATGTAATGTTTCTCGTTCTAGTATAGTTGTATATGTCCTGTTTCTATTATAGTTGTATATGTACTGTTTCTAGTATAGTTGTATATGTACTGTTTCTAGTATAGTTGTATATGTTCTGTTTCTAGTATAGTTGTATATGTTCTGTGTTACCCCGATGGTAACTAGCTATTGATGTACTGATAAGTATGAATATGGAAGTACTTTTATGTCTATACATGTATATATGATATATCACTAATATTGAAACGACCCACGGATAGTCACCCGAAATCCCACCAGACCACATCCAAATCGAGGAAAAGGAAATAGGGCGAATGGCTTTCCTAAGCCCTTTAAATATTACTTATATATCTATACATATATGGGCATGCAATTTATAAGAAGTAAAACAAGGTTTAATAAAAGCATTTGATAAGTAAAAAGAGTTGTAAAACATTTTGAAGTGAAACAATTCGATAAACAGTTTGAACAGTGATAAAATCATTGGTTTTCTAGTTATTAATCACATGTGATTAATGTAATCACATGTGATTGATGTAATAACTGTAAGTGTTTAACTTTTATCCCCCCATAAAGTATTTAAAACATTTAAAAGCATTTCAAAGGTTGATTGAAGGGGTATAAACTCACTTGTGGTGAGTAGATTGGATTAATGTATCGGGTACCGTGCTAGGTGGCAAACGGAGACTTGTTCACACGTACGAGGCTAGTTATCATATAATGAGCATATATATAACTAATTAGCCAAATAATAACTTAACAAAATAAGTTGAGACACTTAGGAACATGTAAACACTTTATATAAGTGTTATAGGTCCTAATGGTTGCATCTAAGTTGATACGGGACAAGGCAAAAGGGGTTTAATGCACCAATGACCTTGTATATGAGTTCACTACCCAACAAACCCCACCTTTGGAGTTTACGGTCATAAACTCCTTGAGTTTACGGCCGTGAACTCCACACTTGGTGGTTTTGGGTGTTTTGAAGTGCTATATTGATCCTAGAATAAGCCTAGCCTTGTTGGAATAATCCTTGAAGTAGTTTAAGGCCTTGGAATGCTCCTTTGGGGAGTTTACGGCCAAAGGACCATATCCCCTAGAGTTTATGGCCGTAAACTCCTATGGGATGTTGGTTTTAATTCATGTAAGGCACTTGCACATGTAGGATAACTTCCATGTTTTTGCTTAAGGCTAAAAGGGACATTAGGCGCACCTATGTGCCTTTACTTGGAGTTTACGGCCCATGAGATGTTCCTTGGCCGTAAACTCCCTTTAAGGGATGATTTTGATGTCATTTTCTCCTCATTCAAGTTACAAGTATACAAGGTTAATTGTCTTAAGGCTTTAAGGGTGTTTAGGGCACCTTTAACCCTTGAAAAAGGGGTTTACGGCCCAAGAGCTTTTCTTGGTCGTAAACTCCTAAAACTCTATGATTTTGAAGTGTTTTGGTGTCCAAATTAGCTACAAGCATTAGAGGGTAAATGTCTTTAAGTTTTAGGGGTGATTTAGGGCACTTATAGCCCTTAAAAAGGGGTTTACGGCCCAAGAGATATCCTTGGCCGTAAACTCCTATAACTAGTGGTTCTTGATTGATTTCTAGCCTCTAATGTTTATACATTAAGTCCTTAACTAGTTGTCTAACAAGGAATCGGGACTAGGAAGCTTTTAGGCCTCGTTTTGGAGTTTACACCCCAAGAACGTTCTTGGGCCGTAAGCTCCCGGATCTTGTATTTTAGACATGTAAACAATGTTATAAAGCATATAACAAACATTAAAACACATTTAGGAAAGTAGACTCTCAATCCGGGATGAAAACCCGAAGATCCGTCAGAGAGAAAATGGCTTTTCTCTAGTTGGAATTGTGAATAATGAATTAATTAAATTCATAAATCTATTTATAGTCCTAAAATATTTTGATAGAAAATATTTTTATTCCGGAAGTTGGACTATAACATTATGAAACTTGGAATGTTCAAGTTTCACAAATCCAGGAGCATCCACTCTCCTAATATCTACAGAAACGTAAACCCTAATGTACACAAACTTGTTCGGAAAAGTCTGAAAATCACTGAAACTGGACTGGCTTCTATTGAATAGATATTGTTCGTACAAATGGAAATTTCGGGTTGTCACATCATCCCCCCGTTAGAAGGAATTTCGTCCCGAAATTAGAATTTAAGCAAATAAGAAGTTACAAATAATTAAGTGAAAAGATGAGGGTATTTCAATTTCATCTGATCCTCGCGTTCCCAAGTGATTTCCGGTCCTCGCTTGGCGTTCCAGCGAACCTTCACGATAGGGATACAGCTTTGTTTCGTCTGCTTGACCTCACGGTCCATGATCTCTACAGGTTCTTCCACGAAGTTGAGGTTCTCGTTGATCTCGATCTCATCGAGTGGGATTACGAGAGTCTCGTCGGACAGACACTTTTTCAAGTTAGATACGTGGAATGTAGAATGTACGTTACGAAGTGTGTCAGGTAGATCGAGTTTGTAAGCTACGGGGCCGACTCTTGCGAGAATCTCGAAAGGCTCTATGTACCTAGGATTAAGCTTCCCACGCTTACCGAAGCGTATCAAGCCCTACCAGGTGAGACTTTGAGAAGGACTTGGTCTCCCACCTGAAATTCCAAAGGTCTCCTTCGTTTATCAGCGTAGCTCTTGTGTCGGTCTCTAGAGGCTTTCAATCGTTCACGAATCTGAACGATCTTCTCTGTCGTTTCCCGAATGATTTCTGGACCGGTGAGAGTACTGTCGGAAGCTTGCCCCCTAGCTAATTGGGTATCACCCACCTCAGCCCAGCACAGAGGGGATCTGCACTTTCGGCCATAGAGGGCTTCAAATGGTGCTGCCTTTATGCTCGTGTGATAACTGTTGTTGTAGGAAAATTCGACGAGGGGTAAATGGGTATCCCACTCTTTTCCAAAGTCAATTACACAAGCACGCAACATATCTTCTAAAGTCTGGATCGTCCTCTCACTCTGTCCATCGGTCTGTGGATGGTAGGCTGTGCTCATGTCCAGCCTTGTTCCTAGGGAATGTTGCAGTGATTGCTAGAATCTTGAGGTGAACCTACTATCTCTATCGGAGATAATGGATATAGGTACACCATGTAGCCGTACGATTTCCCTAATGTATGTTCTCGTAAGTTTCTCCATCTTGTCGGTTCTTTGATTGGCAGGAAGTGTGCAGACTTGGTCAATCTATCGATGATGACCCATATGGTATCAAGTCCACCCGTTGTCTTGGGAAACTTGGTTATGAAATCCATAGTGATCCGCTCCCACTTCCATTCTGGAATCTCTGGTTGCTGCAGTAAACCGGAGGGCTTCTGGTACTCGACCTTAACCTTTGCGCAAGTAAGGTATTTACTTATGAAGGTAGCAATCTCTGCTTTCATATTAGGCCACCAGTATAGCTTTTTAAGATCCAGATACATCTTATCTGAACCTGGGTGGACGGAATACCGAGTGTTGTGCGCCTCGGTCATGACCAAGTCTCGGAAACCACCGTGTTTCGGTGTCCAGATTCGGTCCATGAAGTATAAGGCTCCGTCACCCTTGGCTTCTAAATTCTTGTCCATTCCTCTGCGGGATTCACTCGTCACATTTTCAGGCTTCATGGCTTCAAGTTGGGCTGCCTGAATTTGGTTAGACAAGTGTGAATGGATGGTTATTGACAATGACTTGACCCTGCGACCAGAATATTCCTTCCGACTTAGGGTGTCTGCTACTACGTTGGCTTTACCCGGATGATTACGAATATCGCATTCGTAATCACTGAGTAGTTCGACCCACCGTCGTTGTCTCATGTTGAGCTCTTTCTGATCGAATATGTGTTGTAAACTCTTGTGGTCGGTAAAGACAGTGCTTTTCGTTCCATACAAGTAATGTCTCCAGATCTTCAGAGCAAACACCACTGCTCCCAGTTCAAGATCGTGGGTCGTGTAGTTAACTTCGTGCGTCTTCAATTGTCTGGAGACGTAGGCGATGACCTTACCTCGCTGCATCAGAACACACCCGAGCCCTTGGTTCGATGCATCGCAATAGACTACGAAGTCTTCTATCCCTTCAGGGAGAGATAGTATTGGCGCGGTGCACAAGGCTCGCTTGAGCGTTTGGAACGCTTTCTCTTGTTTCTCTTCCCAGTCAAAGGCCACGCCTTTCTGGGTCAAGGTTTTAAGAGGTTTCGCTATTCGGGAGAAGTTCTGAATGAATCTGTGGTAGTAGCCAGCAAGACCTAGAAATTGACGAATTCCTGTCGGCGTCTTGGGTGCTGACCAGTTCTCAATGGCTTTAATTTTGGATGGGTCCACGTGGATTCCCTCTTCGCTCACCACGTGTCCTAAGAATTCGACTTTTCGGATCCAAAATTCACATTTCGAGAACTTTGCATAAAGTTTCTCCTTTCGTAGAGTTCCTAGAACTTGTCGCAAGTGATCGCCATGCTCTTCCTTACTTCGGGAGTAGATCAGGATGTCGTCAATGAAAACAATGACGAACTGATCCAAGTAAGGTCGACATACTCTATTCATCAGATCCATGAAAACTATTGGCGCATTGGTCAATCCGAATGGCATCACCACGAACTCGTAGTGTCCGTAACGAGTTCGGAAGGCTGTCTTTGGAACATCCTCCTCTAGTACCCGTAACTTGTGATATCCAGATCTTAGATCAATTTTGGAAAAATAGTTCACCCCTTGCAGTTGGTCAAATAGATCGTCTATGCGAGGCAGAGGGTAACGATTTTTGACCGTCAGTTTGTTGAGCTCTCTGGTCGATACACATACGGAATGATCCGTCTTTCTTCTTAACGAACAAGACCCATGCTCCCCAAGGTGAGAAGCTTGGTCTTATGAAGCCCTTGCTGAGTAGTTCGTTAAGTTGACCAGATAATTCTTGCATATTTGTTGGTGCTAAGCGGTAGGGCGACTTGGCTATTGGGGTAGCTCCTGGGACTAAGTTGATTCTGAACTCGACCTGTTGTTGCGGAGGTAATCCAGGTAGTTCTTCTGGGAAAATGTCGGGGAAGTCGCTCACTACTGGAATGTTCTTTAGTTCTTTCGTTTCGAGGCTCGTGTCGACAATGTGAGCAAGGAATGCGTGGTATTCTTTGCGCAGATATTTCTGTGCTTGAATACTTGATATAATGCGAAGACTCGCACCAGGTTTGTCACCGTAGACGATAAGAGTTTCGTTAGACGGGAGGTTTAAACGGACTGCTTTCACGAAGCACATGATGTCAGCGCGATGAAGACTCAACCAATCCATACCGATGATAATGTCGAAGCTTTTTATTGAGACCGACATGAGGTCGATTGGAAATGAATGGTTATCTAGAGTTAGGATACATCCTAAGTATATGCTACTGGTGTTTTCTGTTTTTCCATTAGCCATTTCTACTGTGAATTTTTCTTTAAGTGCGTGTGGTTGTTGTTTAAGCATGCGAGCAAATTTATGGTTCACGAAGCTTCGCTCCGCTCCACTATCGAACAGAATGCATGCATAGGAGTTATCGAGGAGGAACGAACCAGTCACCACTGTCGGGTCAGCAACTGCTTCCCTGTGGCCTATAGCTAGTACCCTCCCTGCTCCTCCAACATTTCTCGCTTTGGGGCAGTCCCTCTTATAGTGTCCTGTTTCGCCACATCCATAGCAAGTTGGGCTCGCGCTGGAGCCAGGGACTTGGGAGATCGGTTGTGCTGGGAACTTACAGAAACGGACGGTGTGTTATTTTCTGCTGCAGTTAGGGCACTGCATTTCACGGCAGGGGCCGTTGTGGTGGAAGTTGCATTTGTTGCACTTCAGAAAACTTCCAGCATACTGCTTCATTGGAGCAGTAGCAGCAGCAGGGGTTACCGCGTCATGTACTGCCACGATTTGCTGCTTCTTGGCAGCTCGCTGCTTCTTCTTGTCATCCCAGAACTTCCGCTTGGTGTCAGTGGGTTTGGAGGGTTCTGAGATGTCTAGGGTTGTTGTGGTTGCAGGGGTTTTGACACCATGGTCAATGAGTCACTGTGCCAATCGCTTGGCACTGTCGAAGGTAGCGGGGTTTGATGATAGGATATTCCCCTGATACGGAGGCACTAGCCCCCATATGTACCTTTCGATCTTTTTCCCTTCAGTGGGAACCATATTAGGGCAGAGGGCCACCAGTTCGCTAAATCGGGCCGTGTAAGCAACAATGTTGGTGCCCTTCATGGTCAGGCTTCAAAGCTCCTCCTCTAGTTTCTGGATCTCGCCCCTCGGACAGTATTCCTCAATCATGAGGTCTTTCATTGTTTCCCAGCCTATGTCGTTGGCTACGACGAGAGTTAGATATTTAACGTGGCCATTCCACCACGTCAGTGCCTTCCCTTCGAAGGTGCATGCAACATATTTGACTTTGCTCGCAGCAGGGCGTGAACAAATTTCGAAGACTGATTCAGTCTTCTCGAACCATTGCGAGAGAGCAATGACTCCGCCGGTCCCATGAAAGGACTTCGGCTTGCAGTTGGTGAAATCCTTGTAAGAGCACTCTCTCGAGCGCACAGGAGTTTCCACCGGAATGGAGTTAACCGGGGTTCCACCTCTGCTGGCATCAGTAGAGTAATACTGTGCCATGGCAGTTGCCACTGCTGCAGCTACGGCAGCATTTAGGGCTGCTGTATCGATGACCGGAGGTGGAGGAGGTGGTGTAGGTGTAGGGTTATTCCGGGGAGATTTACGAGGAGGCATCTTTCAGCTATAAGTTTATAAAGATGAGAAAAGTGGTAAGAATCAATTTGTAAGTACGGTGAGAATGACACATGGACTAACTAACCATAACCCAACAATTGAATGAGTGTTTGAGATCATAACAAGAAAGATGTGTAGGAAAACCCAAGTGTAAAGATTCTTCCTACAGAGTAGGTAGTTGTCAATAATACTAGTATTACTGATGTAACGAGTTCAATGAAAATTGACCTAACAGTAGGTCTTACATCATACCATACGGAAAGTTTGACAGTTCTTAGATTCCTAATTAGAGTACTGAAAGTTACGAATATTTTACAGATAAGTGCTACTTAGAGCACAGATGTTAAAGGCTAATCCTTAACCCAAAAGATAATGATGTACTAGACATCATCTAACGGCGATGAGTATTCCTCGGGAGAACCTTGAGGTCTCTCATTTGTCGGACCACCTCTTGAAGGTGTCGCTCATGAGCCCTTTGACGAGCTCAAAGTTCCATGACTTCTGCTTGAGAGGCTACCAGATGTTGCTGTAGGGTTTCATTGGTTCTCCGGGTCCGTTCCATGTCTTCTTCGAGACGGCGAATGCGGACTGTGTTGACACCAGAGTTGGCATCGATCTCCACGACCCGGTCGATGGCTGCTCGACCTTGCTCGACATTACGAGCTATTCTGCGGATAGTGACAGGTAGAGCTCGGTCAACAGAGCCACCATCGCTGACGTTGTAAAAGGTTCGGTCCCCAAAGTATGGTAAGGGTTGACCCTGTTCGTCACTCCAACGATTCAAGTTATCTACCCACAAGGGAGTGGGACCTGGAAAAGCTGGTCGGGGGTTGTTGTTCGGGGCTTGACCTACTGGAGGTAGGTTGTTGACTTCGGGCTCAGAGTCTGATCCATCCGAGAAGCCTTCAGCTTGATGATCATCCAACGGAATTTGGTGCTCATCATCAGACTCCGCTTCGAGCCATCCTGCGTTGCCTTCATTTGGAAAGTACAGGTCGCCGTGATGGAATCCAGCCATTTAAATCTACGCGAGAAGAGAGGTATAAAGATATAATATATATGTAGTTAGTAGTACAAAATACACCTATAGTATTTTAAGTTTAGGTTCTACTGATCTTCTTGTGGTATCGTTAGTAAGTTTTTAGACTTGTTAACACATCACAACTATTCTAGGGCATACGCTAATCACTCTTCGGACCAGCATAGTTGATCAGACTATGCCATTCCCAGGACTGACCATATATCCCCGAGCTTACCTGTGATATTTAACAATCGTAATACTTTTGTTCTTGTCGTTGTGACACTAGTTTTAGTATGAATGCAAACTATTATACTTAATTAAATATTTTAGTATTTAAAGTATAGACTCTTGGTCAAAGTGTTTTAATCCCAACTGGGTTTATAGTTTAGTATATCTTTTATGGGTTGATATACTTGATTCACTATAAACAATGCTCTGATACCAATCTGTCACACCCCAAAACCAAAAACGGCGGAAACGTTCTGGGGCGGAGGACGTCATGTAGAGTATCACAACATAGTAAATGTAAATAAGCAAACAACATCATCCATTGCATTAAATATATAATTTTAATACAAGCGTGTTCTGTACAGTATAGACACCAAAAATAATGTATATCAAAATAATAAGATGAGTCTTGGATGCGCTCCATCTTCTCAAAAGCTGGCCTCGGTACCTGTCTACTGATGACCTGAGAATACAAGTTATTTTGAAAGAGTTTATCAGCATTAAGCTGGTGAGTTCATAAGTATTTTAGTGTCGGTATTTGTCATCCAAAAATGTTTGAACATGTATCAAGTATAAGTTTGTAAAATGTATGTAAAGGTTTGTAATTGTTTGTAAAAGTTTGAATCTCTCAGAAAAACCTATATTTTCTATTAAAGTAACCTTCTACCAAGGCCTAACTGTTTTGTATGCTCGTTTGATGTAAAAGTGTGTAATTTCCCAAGTGTAACTATCATTTAACAAAATATAGTTTGTACATTTACGTTTAAGTGAGGTTATCACTAAAATATGTAATGGGTAAATCATTGTAGTACTGTAGTTTTGTATTATAAGAACTACTGCTGTACTAACTACCTTAAACCGGATTTATATTAAGGTATAATGTGATAAATTGCACCATGATATCGACTGGTAACAACGACATAATGAATGGTCGTAATAACGGAATGACGTTTGGCACCCGCAGACCTGCAGGTCCGGCTGTAGCTAGCAGCAAGGTGTAGGATAGTCAATCCAGTATAGATCTATACGCAAACTCACGCTCTCCCTCCAAGAGAATTCTGGCTACAACTCGGGCCATGACATTTAAGGCATGCTCCGACACAGTGGATCACAATTGTTAACGTGTTCATGTATATGTAATGTTTCTCGTTCTAGTATAGTTGTATATGTCCTGTTTCTATTATAGTTGTATATGTACTGTTTCTAGTATAGTTGTATATGTACTGTTTCTAGTATAGTTGTATATGTTCTGTTTCTAGTATAGTTGTATATGTTCTGTGTTACCCCGATGGTAACTAGCTATTGATGTACTGATAAGTATGAATATGGAAGTACTTTTATGTCTATACATGTATATATGATATATCACTAATATTGAAACGACCCACGGATAGTCACCCGAAATCCCACCAGACCACATCCAAATCGAGGAAAAGGAAATAGGGCGAATGGCTTTCCTAAGCCCTTTAAATATTACTTATATATCTATACATATATGGGCATGCAATTTATAAGAAGTAAAACAAGGTTTAATAAAAGCATTTGATAAGTAAAAAGAGTTGTAAAACATTTTGAAGTGAAACAATTCGATAAACAGTTTGAACAGTGATAAAATCATTGGTTTTCTAGTTATTAATCACATGTGATTAATGTAATCACATGTGATTGATGTAATAACTGTAAGTGTTTAACTTTTATCCCCCCATAAAGTATTTAAAACATTTAAAAGCATTTCAAAGGTTGATTGAAGGGGTATAAACTCACTTGTGGTGAGTAGATTGGATTAATGTATCGGGTACCGTGCTAGGTGGCAAACGGAGACTTGTTCACACGTACGAGGCTAGTTATCATATAATGAGCATATATATAACTAATTAGCCAAATAATAACTTAACAAAATAAGTTGAGACACTTAGGAACATGTAAACACTTTATATAAGTGTTATAGGTCCTAATGGTTGCATCTAAGTTGATACGGGACAAGGCAAAAGGGGTTTAATGCACCAATGACCTTGTATATGAGTTCACTACCCAACAAACCCCACCTTTGGAGTTTACGGTCATAAACTCCTTGAGTTTACGGCCGTGAACTCCACACTTGGTGGTTTTGGGTGTTTTGAAGTGCTATATTGATCCTAGAATAAGCCTAGCCTTGTTGGAATAATCCTTGAAGTAGTTTAAGGCCTTGGAATGCTCCTTTGGGGAGTTTACGGCCAAAGGACCATATCCCCTAGAGTTTATGGCCGTAAACTCCTATGGGATGTTGGTTTTAATTCATGTAAGGCACTTGCACATGTAGGATAACTTCCATGTTTTTGCTTAAGGCTAAAAGGGACATTAGGCGCACCTATGTGCCTTTACTTGGAGTTTACGGCCCATGAGATGTTCCTTGGCCGTAAAATCCCTTTAAGGGATGATTTTGATGTCATTTTCTCCTCATTCAAGTTACAAGTATACAAGGTTAATTGTCTTAAGGCTTTAAGGGTGTTTAGGGCACCTTTAACCCTTGAAAAAGGGGTTTACGGCCCAAGAGCTTTTCTTGGTCGTAAACTCCTAAAACTCTATGATTTTGAAGTGTTTTGGTGTCCAAATTAGCTACAAGCATTAGAGGGTAAATGTCTTTAAGTTTTAGGGGTGATTTAGGGCACTTATAGCCCTTAAAAAGGGGTTTACGGCCCAAGAGATATCCTTGGCCGTAAACTCCTATAACTAGTGGTTCTTGATTGATTTCTAGCCTCTAATGTTTATACATTAAGTCCTTAACTAGTTGTCTAACAAGGAATCGGGACTAGGAAGCTTTTAGGCCTCGTTTTGGAGTTTACACCCCAAGAACGTTCTTGGGCCGTAAGCTCCCGGATCTTGTATTTTAGACATGTAAACAATGTTATAAAGCATATAACAAACATTAAAACACATTTAGGAAAGTAGACTCTCAATCCGGGATGAAAACCCGAAGATCCGTCAGAGAGAAAATGGCTTTTCTCTAGTTGGAATTGTGAATAATGAATTAATTAAATTCAGAAATCTATTTATAGTCCTAAAATATTTTGACAGAAAATATTTTTATTCCGGAAGTTGGACTATAACATTATGAAACTTGGAATGTTCAAGTTTCACAAATCCAGGAGCATCCACTCTCCTAATATCTACAGAAACGTAAACCCTAATGTACACAAACTTGTTCGGAAAAGTCTGAAAATCACTGAAACTGGACTGGCTTCTATTGAATAGATATTGTTCGTACAAATGGAAATTTCGGGTTTTCACATATTTGTTCGGATCTATGGTCTGTTGCCGACCAGATCTGGAAATTTTACGTGCTCAGATTTCTAAACGTTTAATTACAATATTCAAACTGGCATGTAACTTTTCGGAGTAATAAGGAGTATTACACGTCTAAATCTTTTCTATCTCTATTCTCGTCTTGATGCGCTGGACGCATGCTTCCGTGAATGTAATGCCATGGTGAAGGCTCGTAGCAAAAACTGAGTAAACGGAGGAAATGAAAAAAGCTTATGATAGTGAATGACACCTATCGGAAGATATCGTAAGAGTGGTGTCTTGTCGTTAGTATATGTCAAGCAGTGCGTTTAGAAGAGTACGGTACGTCCGAAGTACACCTTCGATTGGCGGGATGATGGAATATTGGTGTTATTCATAAAGTTGTCCCATCGGATGAACTTTCCACCACCAACCAAGTTGAAGCAGGATTGATGACTGGAGATACACATGGAAGAAATCATAGTAGAGTCTAAGGAAACTTATATGATTATGCGGACACATTCATATGTGTTAAATTGTTTTCTGATTTTAGGACTTGGGGATTGAGAGACAATACTTGGGACGAGTATGAGTAGGTGTGAAAGGTAGTAGATGCATATACTACCGGAATCACAAGACTCACACTTGGATCAGGAAAAGTCATAAGGTTACCAAGAAGCTAGTGATTGATACCGTTTTATTCTGGTATGTCATTACCATTGTTTCGGTAATGACTAGTGAGATGATTTTTTTTTTTTTTTTTTGTTTCGACCCTAGTGGTCGTATCCAAATTGAGTCCGACTACGATGAGTTGGTTACATGGTCCAGAGGACCAAATTCGATGTAACATCTAACTTAAATCAGAAGATTGGAATCATTTTACAAGCCCTATTTCGTTGATGATTCTGGTACGTAATCATCCTAAAGGGGTGATAATTGTAACGCCCGTAGATCCGGGCTAGTCAATTTAGAGATAATAAGGGTCGAAAATGAATTTTCGACAAAAGATTATTTAGAATAAATAATCTTAACTAAGTTATAGTATATGTTACAAGGATTCCGTACATATAAAGAACGCTAAAAGTTGAGTTATAACGAAGAAGTTATGACCTATCGAAGTTTCGCGATAGAACCGACACGGCGCTGAATGACGTAAAAAGTGAATTTATGTTAGAGCGATACTTAGCCTTAGAGATCTAAACGAAAGTTTTAGAGTTCGTTAAACCGTGAACGTGCATAAAAAGAACGTCCAAATCTGACTTCGTATGAGGAAGTTATGATTTTTCTAAGTTTCGACTTAGCGGTATGCAGCCCGAATACTCGATTTGAGATCGAGCGGTTTTTAGCCGAAACAATCTAAACGAGAATTGAAGATCTTGTTGATAGTAGTCCAACGGTAAAAAATGACAGACGAAAACAGACATTGGATGAAGAAGTTATGAATTTATAACGGAGTTTTCCTGTCCCGGCCTACTAAAAATAATATAATAAAAATAAAGTCAAAATTAGCCAACGTAGTCTAAATGAACGTTGTCGAGCATAATCTCACCTACACGTGGATATAAAGAACGTCAAAAACGGAGGTTGTATGCGAAAATTATGAATTTTGAAGATCGTGGCACACATACCAAAGCTTATCCGAAGATTACGCCCAGCGTACTGATTATGCCCAACGTACTCCAAAATTACGCCTAGCGTAATCCCATACCCAACAGCCTATAAATAGAAACCGAGATCAGCCATTTGCCTTGCCATTTTTCTTCATTTCTCTCTAAGTTTTGCATCATTTTGCGTGCCAATTATATTCCGAAGCCCCGGTATCATTCCCGAGCCTTGAAGCAAGTTCCGAAGCCCCGAGGATCCCGAGAAATGAGATTCCTGAGCCGAAGCCCTGCCCGCGAGGAGCCCGGTTTTTGTGAAGATCTTCCAGATCTACCCAAGAATACTACTTCTACAATTCATAGTGTTGTCCGATCATCTTCTGCTCAAGTGAGTGTATAGTCACTTTCTTCTTACACATAGATATGAAGTATTTTATAAAATACGTGTTATGTGTATATATATTGTTGTTTATATGTGTGAGTGTATAATTACTTTCTTCTACCGCATAGATATGAAGTATTTGCTATCAAACATGTGCTATGTGTTTACACGTTGTTTGTTTACTTGAGATGGATGTTGAACAAATGTTTTATACAAGTTTTTAAATAATTTAAATTATATATATGTAATTTATATCTACAAATATGTTGGGTAGAACATGGGTAGATAAAATAGTTAGTGTGTGATGAAAGATGAGTTTGAGGATGAGACGAAAGATGATATAGATCGTGAGATGAGGGTGACAGGTGAAAAATGAGTGAAACCTTTACCTAAACGATGGCCCCCGTCATTCAGCAGAGTAGGGATGACAACCACGGACTATTCTAGATAGTCCAGTGGAACACTAGCAAGCTCGCAACTTGTAGGTGTTGTGGACTTGATGTTCACCGGTGTACTCTAAAAACCCTGGCAGCTATAGATTTAATGCCTCATAATAAAACAATGGTAGTTATGGATTTAGTACAGTGTACATGAACCATGGTAGCTATGGATTTAGTACGGTGTAAATGAACGATGGTAACTATGGATTTAGTGTTATGTAGATTAACCTTAGGCAACAATGGGCTTTGTGCCAATTCCTTAGGTCAATCCTTAGGAACGAATGAAGGAAGGATAGTCGATTCTTAGGATAAAACCTAAAAAAAAAAGAAGAAAATGAGGATGGGTAAATGGGTTGATTGTTTGATGATTGAATATAATAATTATATTATTGTGGGTTGAAAACCCTATATGCTCACCAGGCTCCCAAGCCTGACCCACTCAGTTTTCTTTGTATCAAAGGTATCAATACGAAGACATGTTTCACTGAGAGATTAAAAGAGATGTAAATCATTAGTATAAATAAATGTAAGTTCTGTATATGCTTATTGTCTGTATCGGAACATAATATCCCGAGATTTTGTTATATAATGAAAATATTTTTCTTTAAGAAATGCTTTGATAAATTCTTATCATATTTTGTTTTGGGGACGAATTTCGCAACAATTTTCTTTAAACGATTACTCTGATTAAAAAAAAAACAAAGAATAAAAAAATCGGTCTTTTCTGACCGTGAAATTGGGGATGTCATATGTTATGTAATAATGTTGAATGTTTTATAATTAGGGGACATTTTGTTAACACAAGCTAAAATAGAACGTTATCAATCGTGTTAAAATATTGTACATTAACTGTCACTAAAAACCTACTAATCAAACTAATTTAAAATCATCTTTCTAGAAGATCCATAATATATCATGTTCATCCTAGTGCGAAACTATGTAGCAGCAATAACAGGTGTCGCCAATATACCAATCGGATGACCTGAAACAAGCTGCTCCATGTACATCAACATAAATACACCTCCCTCTCCAAACATCCCTTCGTGTTGGGGCACGTCTATACCAGTCGTAACAGTAATGGATGCTTTCTGAACAGACAAATCCATGTGGTTCCAGTAGCCAATGTGCAGTAGAATGTGGTCCATAATCTATTCAAATTGGACAAAATCAATAATGTTCACGACGCCAAAAGATTGCAAGTTGTCGTACAAATTCAATGACAACGTGTCCATCTATAACTCGCCAAGTACCTAATGATGTGAGTTGATGCATATTGGAAAATAAACTTGTTTAAACACACAACCGTTGCAATTAATTAGAGTGTTTAATTAGTGTAATATGACAAATTAATTAACTCATATATATTAATTTTTTAGTCACATGGTCAACTTTTAGTCAATCGGATTTCCCATTGCACTTCCTGCCCACCATAACATCTCAAATGCACTGAAAAATGACGATGACATAATTGTCCATCGTGCATCGTTCGGTTTCCGCTCATTCAAAAGCCCTCCCCATATGTCAACATGCTGCAGTTAAATTTAATTTTAACATAAGGACCTTATAAATTATTTAAATTTTAAATATAAAAAATATCTTTATAGCGTTTCATCTAAAAATCCCAAGTCATTTGCATAAAAAAGCAGATCCTAAAACTTTGCTTCCATTTTTTCATTGTATAACCGATGTTTCATAAAAACAACCGGTTTATTTCCCACATATAGAGAAGGGGCGTTACAACCCGACTCACATACAACTCCAATAAAAGTGTCGGGGGATCGCTGACAGATACCGGGGGGGGGGGGGGGGGGAGATGGTTCGTTGCATATTACCCCATCTGTACGATATCAAGGGCATTTTGAACCTACATTATATACGTAATTAATAACTATCCATATACTAATAAAATTATAGTAAATATAATTTTTAACATACTTACCGAAAAATGTATGGAGAGCTAAGATATTCTGAAGGTTTTCATAACCTAGCCAGACGACTTGGTTTTGCAATAGGAGGCCCGATATATGATTATCCGCATCCACAATGTCACCATCAACAACTTTTTTTTTCTTCTTCTACAAAATCATATTATTTTTTTAATATACTTTGTTTTTGTTTTCAACAACCTTCATTCACGATTTGTTTTTGTTTTCTACAATCAAACTCTGGTGGATTATCCACATCATCATCCTCGTTTAATCAATTTGATTTCCGTGGACTACCGAATTGTTGGCTCACCGGGCTTGGCATCATCCACATTCTCATTCACCTACATTTAATGAAAAAATAATTAATAAAAAGAAAAACAAATTTAACAATTAACTGACCTAATTTTTTTTTTCTATACAAAGAATATACTAAATATAACATTGTACTTTGAAAACGGGGTGACAATAACATATTTTATGACAAAGCGGAAACTACCAAAACACAAGGTTATTTTATCAAGACATTATATCAAAGTATCTATCAATTATAAACATAGAAAATTATTCAAATGGATAGTACATTGCTATAATTAATACATCATACTATACTTAAGACATTATACTTCAATTTTTTTTCAAATTGATAGTAAATTTCTAAAATTAATTATTTTACCTCAAAAGCTTCGTTAAAAAAAATTCTTCCAAGCCATCATCTTCTCGAAATCCCCTTTATTTTTCATTCATTGGATTTCTTCCTCCAAAGACTGAAGTCTTGCCATTATTTCTCGCGCGATTCTTTTGTTAATTCCCGCCGTATGAGTTCGTTCAGTGGACTGGGTAGATTGGCTGTTACCATAGGATGGATCAGATGAAGATGCCCCCTACACAAATTATTTGATATATAAATAATAGTTGAAAAATATTAATATACTAGATTCTACTTTTAGCATTTTACTTACATCTTTTCTAAAGTTGTAGCATACAGAAGAAGGGACTTCATACGATTCACACTTAAAGCTAGTAATATATGACAAATAATGTGCAGTAGAGGACTCGACATCTGAGACAATCATCTTTTTTTTGGATTGGTGCGCCTTGTCCTGGTCAACATCGTAAACATCGCAAACTTCCTCCCAAGTCAACCTCCTAATATGAAACCGCCGCAAGATACGAAGATATAAATTATTTCGTTGTATCGCAACACTTCCCCGAACTATTGAGAACATCTCCCATATCCATATACTGTAATAAATATACATTAATTTATAAGTGTTAGTACTAACTAAAATTATCAAAAAATAAAGACTGAAAATTTTATAAATATATTTTTTAATTACTTAAATATATCTTCAAAGGATTAACAAAACCCGATAGTGTATACACATACGACTTTGTTGGATGATTGCACATATGACCCTCAAATTTTTTAAACATACCCGACAATCTAGGGTATGTTTTAGACTATAGATAACTCCTCCAAGAGAACCTATATTATATACAAAAGTATTATTTAAATCGTATAAAAAATAGTATTTTATTAAAAATATTAGAATGACAAATACCTATTCCATTGATCTAAGTTCCCCACCACCCACAAAAATTCATTGTTGACTTTATCATTGGGTTCTTTTCCCAAAAAACATTGATTGAGAATATATAGCAAAATGGCACGGACATCATCGTGAGTCGATATATCATTGAACCGTTGATTTATGATAAGGAGCTCTAAATCTTCTACAAGTAAACTAGTGTCCGTGTGATATGGAAAGACTCTTGACCGAAATGTATTTTCACCATATCTATGTTTATACATAGTAGAAATTTCGATCCTTGATATAGGACACTGGCCCATGTGAAGTCCGGACACAATACAAAACTCATCGGGCCCAAATGACAATGTACATCTAGAAAACTTAAAATGTAGACGCTCAACTACGTCTGTTTCAACAGTAGCACAACATATGCAGTAACAACCCATGAATAAGAAGTCCGTCTCCGAACTGAGCTGATAGGTCCAACAAGTAACCGAAGCTAGTTGTTCAAAAAATCTCTCACACTAGTCCGTTCAAGCCACTCAAAACTTCATGTAACTTATGACATGAAGGTTTGACAGATATGTTACATATCATCTTTTTGTTTGGAAGCTACAAAATTAAATAAACATTAATGTTAAATAAGGTTTTATAAAAAGAAAAACAGTGTTAAAGAAGTAGAGAAAGCACACAATATAACACTTAATCATTTCATATATTCAATTTACTTTGTATAAAAAACCAAAGGAAATTAATTGGCAACATTTTTTTTGGTTTTTTATACTAATAGTATACCAAATATAGCATTGTACTTTGAAAATGGTGTGACAATAACATATTTTATAACAAATCAGAAACTACCAAAACACAATGTTATTTTATCAATACATTATACTTCAAAGTATTTATCAATTATAAACATAGAAAATTCTTCAAACGGATAGTACATTGCTATTGTTTGCTATAATCAAGACATAGAAAACAACATACTTTATCACAAAATGGAAACATGGAATCACAACATATATACAATCATTAAAATTTCGTAGAACCATTTTTTTTGGAAAAAAAACGAAAAAAATAAAAAATAAAAAATAAAAAAACTGTAGGTTTAAGGAAACCTACGGTTTCATTTTTTTTCAAAAAAAAAAAAAAAAAAAAAATCACGGAATCGACAATATATACAAGTGTTTATTGGTTATAACCTTTAAAAAAAAACCCGTAGGTTTTTGGAAACCTACGGTTTCTTAATTTTTAAAAAAGTTTTATGAAAAAAATCATGAGATCATAACATATATATATAATTTCTTATATGTTGCATCAAATAAAAAAAAATCCGTACAGTTCGTATGAAACCTACGTTTTTTTTTTCGGTCTTTAAAAAAAAAAACTTAACCTCATATACAAAACTACTCCTAATAAAGAACACAGTAAAATTTTGATGAAAATAAACAAACCTCGTTGTGCTTCGGGTGCTCCATTCAAAGAAAAAAAATAGACAAACAAACAAAACAATTTTGAAAAATACATTAATATGAATAATTAAACATTATATATTTTGGACTAATGAGCTATGAAAAAGTAAACAGATCGAGAAACAGTAGCCTATTGCCATAAAATAGTAGGTTTCAGGCGTTGACCGTAATCAACCGTGTCCAAATTACTCTTTCGTGGGCTAGTTTTAGCTAATATGTTTTTTTGGCTAATTTTGGATAGATAATTAGTGATTTTGGCTAGATTAGTATTTTGACCGTTAAACAAATATGATATGATTTAGATAATTAAATTATCAAAGATTTTGCTCATTTAAAAAATTCAAGTATCAAACTTATGAAGTATAGTCCAACTCCAGAGTCCAAAGTCCAAAAAAGTTAAAGAAAGCCAGCCCATTATCTGATTCCGAATTCTCGAATCTCTATCCCTCACTAAAAGGGTCGTCCGTCAGGCCATTGTTTTGGAATTGAAACTGAAATCGCCACAGGAAGAGAAGAGAAGAAAGTAGAAATCGAGAGAGGAGAAGAAATTGAAATCAGAAATCGCCGGCACGTTGGCACCGGTATCGCTCCTCACGGTCACGTTTTGACGGTCTCACGCTCACCTCACCTGTTGTGACGTGTTGGAGCAGGAAGCGAGCAAGAATTAAACAAGTAAGGCTAAAAACAAATTTTTATTTGATATTCTGACTACTGTTGAATTGAAATTAGGTTTATATGTTTGTGTTAATAGGTTTAGCTGTTGAAAACTTGAAATTAGCCAATTAGGTTTAGGTGTTGAAAGTTGAAATTAGCTGCTGTTGAAATTGGGTATAGCTGTGTATTTGATTAACCGTTGAAAATTGAAATTAGGATGGGCTTTGCTTTGTAGCGTAGATAAGGAAGATGTTTCCGCAATGAAAATCGTACTTTCTATTTTTTTTTTTTAATCTTATCTGAGTCCGCTCAAGGCCTGAACGTTATCTGACTTTCTTTGGTGTATGAATTCACAGAATTTTGTTGTCGAAAATTGAGGCTCCTTTCTTGTGTGGAAGAGCTACAACAGATTGCTCGAAAAGGAGGCGGCTTTTCACTTGTAGTGCTCTGTTGATCACTTGGAATCGAAGGGTTCAGTTGATCACGATCTCCTGTAGCTGTTTGTTGGATATCGTATATAGCTAGGGTTTGTTGGATATCTCGATTTGGATAGGTTTCTGCTAGTTAGCATCTGATAATCAGCTGTTGAGAGTTTTTTTCTTCTGTTCCTTTTCTGATTGTACCATTGGGCTCAATTATTATGGCCTGGGACATGCTGTACCAAAAAAATGATTTATAGTGACGTTTTGCTTATTTGTTTTCTTATTTCTTATATGTTCCTGGTTTTCTGATGAAAATCTAGGGAAAAGTTCAAGTAGTTCTAAAATTTTGTTCATAGCAGACTCAACTTGTTTGAGAAAATTTTGTTTTTTTTATTTTTATTTTTTTTACTGGGGTATGGGTAGCCAAGGTTTTAATAGTCAAACAAATGGGCCAAGATTGGGCATCACAGAGCCAATATCTTTGGGGGGGCCAAGCGAGTATGATGTAACAAAGACCAATGAGCTTGAAAAGGTTTTATGTTACTTTCACTTTTATTTATTTATTTATTTATTTATATAACTGGTGGCATAGTTTAAGCTGTCAGACATTTATTTGTTTTACTTTGCTTAGTTCTTGGCTGATGCTGGACTGTATGAGAGTCAGGAAGAGGCCATAAGCAGGGAAGAGGTTTTGGGACGGCTGGATCAGGTTGAATAACATTTCCAAATTTGGATTTCCTGGTTAGATTATTTTCATTGTATGTTTTACTTTTGCTGTGAATGTTTCTAAAAATGAGCAGATTGTGAAAATCTGGGTGAAAAAAGTTAGCCGGGCCAGGGGGTTAAATGAACAGCTGGTACAGGAAGCTAATGCCAAAATTTTCACCTTTGGGTCCTACCGTCTTGGGGTATGACATTATTCCTAATATTTCCTTTTGGTGAAAGATAAAAGTGGTTTTCATGTGCAGTTGTTATTCTCTTTAGTGTTTATACCATTTTCGTAACAAATGTTGTTAGTTTTCATGTGTCTGATACACTTGCCATCACATGGAATTAAGAATAAGTGGTTTTGAGTTTTGGCAGTTACATCGGTTTATGTTACTGTAATATACGTGATAATGTTGCTGCATTTGACTTCCATCTCGTTTCTCCAAACTTAGCATAGTCTTATCATCCGCCAAAAGTTTACATCTTTTATATTTTCTTGTCTGTTCTTTTAGAGTTCGTGTATAACTAAATATTGGTTTACTACATGATGCTCTACACCGTATATTAGTATGGAAGACAGTTGTTTCTCTGTCACATGCTATTGTGCTTGTTAGGCTAGCATTATACATACCTCTTATTACTCTTGGTAGCACCTTATAACATATACCTTTCTAAAACAATGAAAACTGTACACAACCCTTTTAATATACTTAATGGTTATTTGGTTACCTTTTATAGGGTTCTTCTTGACATTTTATGGGAGACACGTTATCTTTTTAAGTTTTACGTACTCTCATCCTTGGTCTTAAGCAACAAAAAACTTCTATTAATGTCTTCATCTTATCACTCGTACTTGCAACGCTGTACATTTGACAATGTTTGTTGTTTGTAATACATAGTATCCATCCTATGCATTTAATGTCACTAGCTCTCTAGCTTCTGTTGTATTTAGCTTAGCAACCTTATTTACATAAGCTTCTATCTAGCTCATAGTTTTTTTGTTAGCTCCTCACATGCTTAAGCTTTGCCCCTCATATTGCTTGCTAGGTTTTTCCCTTGGCCAGTTGATTGTTTTAAGTAGTGTATAAGCCTGTAAGAGTTTATGGCATCTTATTTATAACTATGGGAAGGAGTGCTGGAGACAAAGAAAAAAAATCATTCTCATGCTTGGGAAGTCAACGACTAAATATAGAGAAATAAGTAGGGGACCTTTATATGGCCTGCATCGACCTAGAGAAGGCATACCATGAGAGAGGAAAGAGGGTTTTAGGGCGATATGTCTGGTATTGGTAGTCAAGGACCTGTGTTTGTAGGTGAGAAAGAGTCTTTGAGAGTGAAAATAGAGGTCCATTAGAGAAATCTGTTGCTAAGTGGTACCCCTGCCCCAAATGTGTTTCTTGAGAAGTTGCATTTTGATATATTATTATTCATTGAAGCCTAGATGAGTAGGTGTAGTATGCATAGTCATTCCCCTTGTATACAATATACATAGAAGTTGTATTTTGATATATATATACTTGTGGCCTCACCTCGTCTTGTTTCTATATCATCATAATATTATTATTATTATTATTATTATTATTAGGTGCATGGTCCTGGTGCTGATATCGACACACTCTGTGTTGGACCCAGACATGCATCACGGGATGTAAGATCTACTCTGTCTCTACCCACTTTTGGCTCTTATAATCCTAATGTTCAGTTCACTCAACTAACTCACTCATGCTTGTATCATTTACAGGAAGATTTCTTTGGTGAGCTTAAAAAAATGCTCTCAGATATGCCTGATGTCACAGAATTGCATCCTGTACCTGAGGCTCATGTTCCTGTGATGAAATTCAAGTTGAACGGTGTTTCCATAGATCTTCTCTATGCAAAACTTTCACTTTGGGTCATACCTGAAGTAACTAGACTTTCCTATCTTTCTTTCATCTCCATCTGTTGTACTTGGTTACTCTACTCATGAGCTCCGTTTTACAGGATTTGGATATTTCTCAGGACTCAATACTGCAAAATGCAGACGAACAGACGGTTCGGAGTCTTAATGGATGCAGAGTTACTGACCAGATCCTGCGCTTAGTGCCTAATATTCAGGTTCGCCTATTTATAATTATAATAATCTCATTAGATTAGATATCCTTGTAATTTCTTTCTGTGTTGCAGAGTTTTCGCACGACATTAAGATGCATGAGGTTTTGGGCCAAGCGAAGGGGCGTTTATTCAAATGTAATGTTGAAGATTTCATTTTTAATTGGTAAATAAAATATGATTTTGTCACCTGTTTAATGTGTGTTTTGGTGGTCAGGTTGCAGGATTCCTAGGTGGCATAAACTGGGCTTTGCTGGTTGCACGGATCTGCCAGCTGTACCCTAACGCCCTACCGAATATGCTGGTTTCTCGGTTCTTCAGGGTGTACACTCAATGGCGATGGCCAAATCCAGTAATGCTTTGTGCTATTGAAGAAGGATCACTTGGATTGCAGATTTGGGATCCTAGAAGAAACCACAAAGACAAATACCACTTGATGCCAATCATCACTCCAGCTTATCCTAGCATGAACTCCAGCTACAATGTGTCTTCAAGCACTTTACGTATAATGACGGAAGAATTTAAAAGAGGCCACGATATTTGTGAGGTATGTTGTTAATGTATATGGAAAACTGAGAAATCAATAGAAACGGAATTACAGGTTAGTTTTTGTTGGTGTAGGCGATGGAGTTGAACAATGGTGGTTGGGTTGAACTTTTTGAACCGTATCGTTTCTTTGAAGCATACAGGAATTATCTCCAGATAGATATAGGTGCGGATAATGATGAAGATATGAGGAACTGGAAAGGCTGGGTGGAATCTCGCGTGCGCTACCTCATACTAAAGGTGATGCTCATACCACCACTTTTAAATTATTATTATTATTTTGAAATTGAAGTTGTATGTATGTGAATAGATCGAGAGGGACACGTTCAAAATGCTGCAGTGCCACCCACATCCAGGGGACTTCTCAGACGGGTCAAATCCTTACCGCTGCAGTTACTTTTTAGGTCTTCAAAGGAAAGAAGGCGTTCCTGTGAATGAAGCCAAGAAGTTTGATATTCGGTTGACAGTCGATGAATTTAAAGCAAATGTTGGTTCATATTCATCCTGGAAGCCCGGAATGGAGATAAATGTAACACATATAAAGCGTCGTGACATTCCCGCTTTCGTTTTTCCTGGTGGTGTTCGACCTGCCAGACCCCCTTCTGCAACTACAAGACGCCCTCCTACTTCAGAAACACACACCACCACCACCACTACCAACACCAGTAGTGGTGTTGGTATGATTGATAGGGAAGATGATGCAAGGAAACGGAAGCGGGAGGATGATGACATGGAAGCTTCTACCAAGTTGCTCATAGATGAAGGCAGCGGATTTACTACTGCCAATGCTACTCTTGGTCCATCTACTGCTACTGCTACTGAGACTAATCACGTAGTGGGTCTGTTGACCTCTAAAGAAGCAGAGGCCGAGAAGATTGCGATTGAGAAGTTGATGTCTGATCCGTATCAGACTTCCCCACAACAACCACCACCACCACCACCACCACAACTTGAGGAGTTAGAGGAGCTTGATGATAATTGTCACATGGAAATGGAATCTTCAACTTCAACCAATAAGGAATTCGCTGTTCCTGTCACAATCAGCAATGCAACAGGCGCCTCTTCCAGTCTGCAGTTGAATGGGAGCTTAGAAGAGCTTGAGGTCAGTTGCTAATACTTTCCCTTCCATTTTTAGTTATCACTCCTTTGATTTTCTGGAATCTCTCACACACACACTCTCTCTCTCTCTCTCTCTCTCTCTCTCTCTGTATATATTTATATAGGCCCCTGAACTTGTTGTGCCCTTGCCGACTGCATCTCATGCTACACCTGCTTCACAGAAAAAGCCAATTATCAGGTAGGTAAATGTAATTGAATTGATTTCATTGGACATCACCCGGGACCCAATGATGAATGCTAACTGAGAGAGGATTCTCTTATCTGACAGGTTCAGTTTTACCTCGTTGGCCAAGGCTACTGGCAACAGCACTTGAAACTTTTACTGTCTTCATTTGATGATGATATCATGTAATCCCCTACCCATAAAGTATATCTACTTTTATGTTCTGTTTGTTGTATAGTGGTCAGTGGTAAATTCTTGAGATCAAGTAACGAATGTTTCTGTCATTTGGATTCCCGTGTTCATGTTTAATAAGAACCTCAACCTCAAGTATGAGATTATATATTATATTATATTTTTTTTCCTGGCTATCTAAAATACTGATTCATATCATTAAGGCAAAGGAATGAATCATTTTAATGGTTCAGAACAACTCAAGTAAACTGCTTGTGCTAATATGCTAGGAAAAAACGTTGAATGTTAGACACCAAATTCTGCAAACTAGGAAAAAAGTTAGCATAAATATAAGGGTCGTAACGCCCACCAATTAGTTAGGGTTGAAGAAGGGGACCATACCATTCCTGGTGGTGTGGCATCCCAAGCCAGGCCTCTCTCTCTCTCTCTCTCTCTCTCTCTCTCTCTCTCTCTCTCCCTCCCTCCCTCCCTCGCTCGCTCTCCCTCCCTCCCTCCCTCCCTCCCTTTCTCTCTCTCTCTCTCTCTCTCTCTCTCTCTCTCACAAAAAAGACCAATGTGCCTATAATAAGAACACATCTCTTCTTCTATTGTTGTTCTCCCTTCGTTCTTCTTTCCACACAAGCTTCTTGATGCAGCTCCTTTCTCCTACCACTCCTAAGCCACCGTCTGAAGCAGATCCGTCGGACTCCGCTCTCGCCAACGCTGACATCCGCCTGTCTCCAGCGCCGATCAACCTTCATACCCTTTCTCATTCTCTCTTGTCTGATACATCCCCTCTCGATTCAGGTAAATAGCATTTTTTTGCTGCTTTTTGTTTTGATCGAGTTTTTTGTGCTCGATTATTAATGGTTCAGAACAACTCAAGTAAACTGCTTGTGCTAATATGCTAGGAAAAAAACGTTGAATGTTAGACACCAAATTCTGCAAACTAGGAAAAAAGTTAGCATAAATATAAGGGTCGTAACGACCACCAATTACTTAGGGTTGAAGAAGGGGACCATACCATTCCTGGTGGTGTGGCATGTGGCATCCCAAGCCAGGCGTCTCTCTCTCTCTCTCTCTCTCTCTCTCTCTCTCTCTCTCTCCCTCTCTCTCGTAGCTGACCCAAAAAAGACCAATGTGCCCTAATAAAAAGAACACATCTCTTCTTCTATTGTTGTTCTCCCTTCGTTCTTCTTTCCACACAAGCTTCTTGATGCAACTCCTTTCTCCTACCACTCCAAAACCACCGTCTGAAGCAGATCCGTCGGACTCCGCTTCTCGCTAACGCTGACATCCGCCTGTCTCCAGCGCCGATCAACCTTCATACCCTTTCTCATTCTCTCTTGTCTGATACATCCCCTCTCGATTCAGGTAAATAGCATTTTTTTGCTGCTTTTTGTTTTGATTGAGTTTCTTGTGCTCGATTATTAGTTTGTTGTTTTATGATTTCAGTTGGATATTTTTCATATTATCGTTTATTATTGTAACGACCCGTTCCCGGTATGTTGATTTATTGGTAATTATAGTGAGTTTTCTAGAGGGACTCGGCGAGTTCTAGCCTGACTCGCCGAGTCGGGTCGCGTCTGAGGGCACGCGTGAGCCGGGGACTCGACGAGTCCATGTCCCCGACTCGGCGAGTCCACCTGTCTGGGTGAAACCCTAAAATCCCCGGGTTGCCCACTATTTATACCACCTTATAGCCCCATTCTCGCCTCCCTCACCCTGAGAACACAGTGTTAGAGCCCCAAACCTCCATTGAAGAGCTTATTTGTGAAGGTGTGAAGAAGGAGAAGAAGGAAGAAGCAAGGAGAAGGGTTGGAGTGCAAAGATCCAAGGCCAAATCAGAGTTTATTGAGGTATTTTCGGAGTCCCATCTTATTATATGCTTTAAACTTCCATTAGGGCTCTCCTAAGAGCTAGTTGGTGCTTGTTTCAAGCCTTTCTCTTGCATGAACGTCTTATTAAGTCGAAATATCTATGGATCTGAATGTTGGGGTGTTGTAGAGCCCAGATCTACTGTCTTTTTGGGGTTGTATTGCATGTTAGCCATAGATTTACTCATTTTATGCATCTTTTAGCCTTATTTCCCTTATTCATGAGGTTGTGCACGTAAAGTTGGAAACTTTACGTGGTAAAACAGCTTATTGGACTCAGATCTATCAATTGTATGCATTGGATTCAAACAAAATCAAGTAAAAATCTGTTGCATGGCGGCGACTCGCCGAGTCGGAAGAACGACTCGACGAGTTGGGTCGCGAGTCCCGAGTTCTTCAGTTTAATCAGTGTTGAGTGGACGAGGTGAGTTAGGGAGTGGACTCAGCGAGTTGAGAGTAGACTCAGTGATGAAGGGACTCGGCGAGTTTGTTCATACAACTCGGCGAGTCCAAGGCAATCTTCTTGGGGATCAAGAACAACTCGTCGAGTCTGTTCATACGACTCGGCGAGTTGGGGATCAAGATTGTCTGAGTTCTTGGATCCAGAGGGTACTCGTCGATTCGATGCCACACTCGACGAGTAGCAGCGTGAAGAGCTGAGAGATGAGACTAGGACTTGGCGAGTTGGGTAGCCCGACTCGGTGAGTCAGCCCAGAGTGAGTTGACTTTGACCAAGGGTAAAAGAGTCATTTTACCCCCAAGTGTAGTGTTAGTATTTGATTGAGTGTGTTTATGGATTTGTAGCCGAGGAGATTCAGGAGCAGCAGCCGTTAGCTTTCCGAGCCACACACTCATCAGCTAGCTTACGAGGTGAGTTTCCCTCCAGTAAGGACGGGTCTAAGGCCACAATGCCGGCCCGTCCAGTTAGCAGTAGTTTCCGGACTTCGGTCCGATGTAGTAGTTAGTATGTTTGATGCCTTCGTGGTTCAGACAGGATTTATGCGCTATGTGTTATGTGTTTTATGTTATGTGTTCCGGGCTACGGCCCGATGCAGTATGCAGTATATTTGTTCATGCTAGATGATATGCTATGCTATGCTCAGACAGTTCCGGACTTCGGTCCGATGCAGGGGACACGGTCCCAGTCAGTTCCGGACTTCGGTCCGATGCAGTCAGTTCCGGACTTTGGTCCGATGCAGGGGACAAGGTCCCAGTCAGTTCCGGACTTCGGTCCGATGCAGTTTCCGGGCTTCGGCCCGATGCAGTGGGCAAGGCCCAATATGTGTTTATATGTTATTGTATGGTATGTGGTATTTTGGGGGAGCTCACTAAGCTTCGTGCTTACAGTTTCAGTTTTGGTTTCAGGTACTTCCGCAAGCAAAGGGAAGAGCTCGGGGTGACAGCATCGCACACACACTACAACACAGCTTTTGTCCTGGGGATAACTTTTTGATATTTTGGAATTGATGTAGTATGATACAATCTTCTGCACCGTATTTTATTATGTTTTAAGGATACACGCGTATGATTTACGTTATGACACTTATATTATGGTTTGATTATATTGAAAAAAGAAAATTTTTGGGTCGTATTTTTGGGTCGTTTCAAGTTGGTATCAGAGCCCTGGTTTGAGGGATTCGGATACACTTCCGGGTGTATCTGAACTCAAACTAAGGGAAATAAAAGATTTTAATAAAATAAAAATGTTTTACAAACAGAATTTTGAAAACACTTAGAAAGAAAGAATTGTTTTAACAAGATAGAGGTGTGTGCATGTGGTCAGCCGAGCTCAAGTAAGTACTCCCAAATTACCCATACAAATTATTTGTTCAGTTTCAGTTTCAGTAGAACAGCATGCTAGTGTAGGACTAAGGATCTAGGGTATGCCTTATGTGCCTGCTTATGTGTTACAGCTTTATGAATATTGCATGCTAGAATTGGGTAGACAGTAGTAGGATAGCCTGTTTAGGTTATGCCTGATAGTATGAGCTTAGCATCCTATGCTAGTACAGTTTCTTGTTATAAGAATAGTGTTGCTGGAGTCTGTTTCCCTTATCCGAATGCTGCTTGCTTCGTGCTTGGTGGGGTTCCGAGTAATGGGAGTTAGCCATTAGGTGGACACGTTACACCACATGTAATCAGGTTTGAATAATCCCAGAGTGCTGGAACTGGCCCTACTGCGCAGCTCTTGTTTGAGTCCAACCGTTGTAGGGACGGATCTTTTACTTGAAGGATTATCCGATCCTCATCACATGTGATGGTGTTCACGTGGTGGCTAACTGGCAGTACGAGGAGACCTACAGCAGCTGAGGACCAGTCGTATTGAGCTTGAGTTTTCTCTAGGGCAAGCCTAGGATGAGAGTAGCAGAGAATAGCAGCGGTAGAAGTGACTTGGGGAAGTCAAGGCAGTTCTTGAGGAAAGTACGGATAGATGTGGAAGGTAGTAGGGGCCCATACTACTGAAAGCAGAGGATCCGTACTCGAATCAAGGAAGGCCAAGACAAGACCAGGAAGCTAGTAGTCGTATCATGATCCCTTGAAAAATTTCAGTGTTCTGATGTTGTTATGATATGTTTCAGAATGGTAGTTTTGCGTCCGAGGCCAGCAGCCGGCAGTTCAGATGCCGGAGGGGGATCAGGATCGGGATCAGACCCGGAGGTCGGACAGATGGATGAGCAGACTAGAGAGTTTCTTTCTTCTGAGGTTACTCGCATCATACTAGAGCAGACTCCTGTGATCTTCGGTTCGATCAAGGAGGGCATTTTGGAGATGATGGATGAGAGACTGAGTACTTTCCGTACTGAGATGGCGGCCGTGATGGGGTCGCGCACACTCACTTTCAGGGAGTTCAGGGCATGCGGGGCTCCTGACTATCATGGGGCACGGGACCCCATAGCGAGTACCAGGTGGTTGGTAGATGTGGCCAACGCATTCCGCACCAGCAGATGTCCCGAGGGGGACAAGGTCAGATTGGCATCCTATCTTCTGAAGGACAGGGCACGAGACTGGTGGGAGGAGGTCGGACATGCCATCGGGGATGATGCGGCACTGGATGCCATGACCTGGGCTGATTTCTCTACCAGGTTCAGAGCGGAGTTTGCACCGGTCATTGAGGTGCAACAGTTAGCTAGGGAGTTCCAGGATCTTACCCAGACTACCGAGACAGTGGCGGAGATCACCGCCAAGTTCAGGGAAAGGGCCCTTCTTGTTCCACAGTATGCAGCCGATGAGGAGATGAAGAAGGCCCGTTATCATGAGATGTTGCGGAGTGACATTCGTATGTTTGTGAGCCGGTCCAGTTGCAAAACACTGGACGACATGATTGCTAGAGCCAGAGAGAGGGAGATTGATCTCGAGATGGAGAAGAAGAGGAAACCGGAGGCGGTTTCGGGTGCAGGCAGTGTGGGCAAAAAGCCCAAGGTTTCAGATCACAGGTCCAGGGGTCAGCAGAGCCACGGTCGGTGTGGCAAGTGTGGGAGGTTGCACGAGGGGGCGTGCAAGGCAGGGAGTTCCGGCTGCTATAAGTGCGGTCGGACCGGGCATATGAGTAGGGATTGTACGGCCCCTGCCACTACGGTTACAGCATCGGATCTGATTTGCTTTCAGTGCAATCAGAGGGGACACAAAAGGTCCCAGTGTCCCAGTTTATCTGCAGCAGGGAAGGTGCTTGCACCCGCCCCTGCCACCTTGAGGATCACGGATGGCCGGCAGGGCCGAGCTGATGCGCCAGTGGCGAAGAGCAGGGCATTTCAGATGACAGCAGAGGAGGCGCGAGCGACTCCTGATGTGGTGACGGGTATGTATATTTCTTTCATCTTTTAATTATTAGTATATCGTTTGAATATTATTTGATGGTACGTTTTATTTAGGGTCGTTCTCGGTGAACGGCATCCCTGCTTTGGTATTTTTCGATTCGGGGGCCACCCGATCATTTGTATCGCTTGCGCTTAGCAAGAGATTTAGCAGAGCTCCAGGGGAGCTGGATTGTCCATTAGAGGTTGAGATAGCAGACGATAGGACCGTGAGGGTCGACAGAGTACATAGAGGGTGTTCCCTTCAGATATTTGAGGAGCAGTTTTCAGTGGATCTGGTTCCTATTCCCCTGCGCGGGAATAAAGTTATTGTGGGCATGGATTAGCTAAGCCCCAATGGGGCGGTGATTGATTGTGAGCTACAGCTAGTGAGGGTTCGCACCCCCAGTGGGGGAGAGATAGTGATTCAGGGCGAGAGGCCCCAACGAGGACCGATGTTTTGTTCCGCCGCGAGGGCGAGGCGCTATGTTCAGCAGGGTTGCGTCGGTTTTGTAGCTTACGTCTTGGATGCCCGGGAGAAGGGCAAGACGGCGATTGATGATGTTCCTGTTGTTCGTGACTACCCGGATGTGTTTCCCGAGGATTTGCCGGGGATACCTCCAGAGAGGCAGGTTGAGTTCAGGATCGACCTAGTTCCTGGTGCGGCTCCGATAGCCAAAGCACCGTATCGACTTGCTCCCCCTGAGATGCAGGAGTTGTCTACACAGCTTCAGGAGCTGTTAGACAAGGGTTTCATTCGGCCGAGCAGTTCGCCTTGGGGAGCGCCGATCTTATTTGTGAGGAAGAAGGATGGGTCGCATCGTATGTGCATTGATTATCGGGAGTTGAACAAAGTAACGGTGAAGAACCGTTACCCACTTCCGAGGATAGATGACTTGTTTGATCAGCTTCAGGGAGCGTCTTGGTTCTCCAAGATCGACCTACGCTCCGGTTACCACCAGATGAGGGTCAGGGATGAGGATGTACAGAAGACTGCTTTCAGGACCCGGTATGGTCATTATGAGTTCGTGGTGATGCCATTTGGGCTCACCAATGCCCCAGCCGCGTTCATGGATCTCATGAACCGCGTGTGCAGATCGATGCTGGATCGGTCGGTGATCGTGTTCATAGATGACATCTTGGTATATTCCAAGACACAGGGGCAGCACGAGGAGCACCTGCGGGAGGTGTTGGAGACTTTGAGGAGGGAGAGACTTTTCGCTAAGTTCTCCAAGTGCGAATTCTGGTTGCGCGAGGTGCAGTTTCTTGGGCATCTCGTTAACCAGAAGGGCATTTTGGTTGATCCGGCCAAGATTGAGGCCGTGATGCAGTGGGAGGTCCCGAGGTCTCCATCTGAGATTCGGAGCTTCCTAGGATTGGCAGGGTATTATCGGAGATTTATCCAGGACTTCTCCAAGATAGCGGTGCCGCTCACCCGACTAACCAAGAAGTCGGTGGTTTTTCGTTGGGGGCCTGAGCAGCAGGCGGCGTTCGAGACTCTCAGGCAGAGATTGTGCGAGGCTCCGATCCTTACCTTGCCAGAGGGTGTAGAGGATTTCGTAGTCTATTATGATGCTTCGATCACAGGTATGGGAGCAGTATTGATGCAGCGAGGCCATGTGGTAGCTTATGCCTCGAGACAGTTGAAGCCTCACGAGGCTAATTATCCTACCCACGATTTGGAGCTGGGGGCAGTTGTGTTTGCCCTCAAGATTTGGAGACATTACCTTTATGGGGTCCGCTGTACTATTTACACGGATCACAAGAGTTTGCGATATCTTATGGATCAGCCGAGTTTGAACATGAGACAGAGGAGATGGTTAGACGTGCTGAAGGACTATGACTGTGAGATCCTTTATCATCCAGGGAAGGCCAATGTGGTGGCCGACGCCCTGAGCCGCAAGGTGTCGACGGCCCCTATCAGAGGTCTGTGTATGAGGATGACAGTGATCACTCCCTTGTTGGAGCGGATCAAGGAGGCACAGATGGAGGGTCTCAAGGAGGAGAGGCAGAAGTGTGAGAGGATAGTGGGCCGAGTAGCTTCATTTGATTACGACAGTCGTGGTTTGTTGACACTCCATGGTAGGATATGGGTACCGTACTGGGGTGGGGTACGGCAAGTATTGATGGACGAGGCTCATAAGTCTCGGTTTTCTATCCACCCAGGGGCGACGAAGATGTATCGAGATCTTCGATCAGATTATTGGTGGCCCTGCATGAAGCGAGATGTCGCTTGGTATGTGGAGAGATGTTTGACCTGTCGGAAGGTCAAGGCGGAGCACCAGAGACCTCACGGCAAGATGCAACCGTTAGACATTCCCGTGTGGAAATGGGAGGATATCACCATGGATTTCGTCACCAAACTCACCAGGACCGCACGTGGAGTGGACTCGATATGGGTAGTAGTGGATCGGCTGACGAAGAGTGCCCATTTTATTCCGATTCAGGAAAGTATATCGGCGGAAAAGTTAGCCGATATCTATGTGCGAGAGATTGTGGCACGTCATGGGGTGCCGGTATCGGTGGTGTCAGACCGAGATGTTCATTTCACGTCCAGATTCTGGAAGCGATTCCACGACGAGATGGGTACTCGTCTCCATTTCAGTACCGCTTTTCATCCTCAGACTGACGGGCAGAGCGAGAGGACGATTCAGACTCTCGAGGACATGCTTAGGGCATGTGTTCTAGATTTTGGGGGCAGTTGGGATACGTATCTTCCGTTAGCGGAATTCTCGTATAACAACAGTTATCACGCGAGCATTGATCGAACTCCTTTTGTGATGTTATACGGCAGGAAGTGCAGGACCCCGATTTGTTGGGGCGAGGTCGGTCAGCGAGTCATAGGGAGCACCGAAGTGGTGCTCAAGACGACGGAATTGATCCAGCAGGTCCGTAGTAGGCTGCAGACTGCGCAGAGTCGGCAGAAGAGCTACGCCGACAGGAGGCGTTCGGACTTGGAGTTCCAGGTGGGAGATATGGTTCTTCTGAAAGTCTCACCTTGGAAAGGTGTCATCAGGTTCCGGAAGAGGGGCAAATTGGGCCCCAGATTTATTGGTCCTTTCAGGGTTTTGGCCCGGGTGGGTCGGGTTGCTTACCGGTTAGATCTTCCTGAGGAGCTTAGTTTGATACACAACACCTTCCACGTGTCGCAGTTGAGGAAGTGTTTGGTGGATGAGACAGCAGTCGTTCCCTTAGAGGACATTCAGGTTGATAGCAGCCTAAATTATATCGAGAAGCCGGTCGCGATTCTGGAACGGAAGACCAAGACCTTGAGGAACAAGGTAATTCAGCTAGTAAAGGTGCAGTGGCAGCACCGGAAGGGGTCTGAATGGACGTGGAAGGCCGAGGAGGAGATGAGAGCGCACTACCCGAAGTTGTTTGCAGATCCAGCCATAGCAGACTTCGAGGACGAAGTCTGAGACAAGTGGGGGAGAATTGTAACGACCCGTTCCCGGTATGTTGATTTATTGGTAATTATAGTGAGTTTTCTAGAGGGACTCGGCGAGTTCTAGCCTGACTCGCCGAGTCGGGTCGCGTCTGAGGGCACGCGTGAACCGGGGACTCGACGAGTCCATGTCCCCGACTCGGCGAGTCCACCTGTCTGGGTGAAACCCTAAAATCCCCGGGTTGCCCACTATTTATACCACCTTATAGCCCCATTCTCGCCTCCCTCACCCTGAGAACACAGTGTTAGAGCCCCAAACCTCCATTGAAGAGCTTATTTGTGAAGGTGTGAAGAAGGAGAAGAAGGAAGAAGCAAGGAGAAGGGTTGGAGTGCAAAGATCCAAGGCCAAATCAGAGTTTATTGAGGTATTTTCGGAGTCCCATCTTATTATATGCTTTAAACTTCCATTAGGGCTCTCCTAAGAGCTAGTTGGTGCTTGTTTCAAGCCTTTCTCTTGCATGAACGTCTTATTAAGTCGAAATATCTATGGATCTGAATGTTGGGGTGTTGTAGAGCCCAGATCTACTGTCTTTTTGGGGTTGTATTGCATGTTAGCCATAGATTTACTCATTTTATGCATCTTTTAGCCTTATTTCCCTTATTCATGAGGTTGTGCACGTAAAGTTGGAAACTTTACGTGGTAAAACAGCTTATTGGACTCAGATCTATCAATTGTATGCATTGGATTCAAACAAAATCAAGTAAAAATCTGTTGCATGGCGGCGACTCGCCGAGTCGGAAGAACGACTCGACGAGTTGGGTCGCGAGTCCCGAGTTCTTCAGTTTAATCAGTGTTGAGTGGACGAGGTGAGTTAGGGAGTGGACTCAGCGAGTTGAGAGTAGACTCAGTGATGAAGGGACTCGGCGAGTTTGTTCATACAACTCGGCGAGTCCAAGGCAATCTTCTTGGGGATCAAGAACAACTCGTCGAGTCTGTTCATACGACTCGGCGAGTTGGGGATCAAGATTGTCTGAGTTCTTGGATCCAGAGGGTACTCGTCGAGTCGATGCCACACTCGACGAGTAGCAGCGTGAAGAGCTGAGAGATGAGACTAGGACTCGGCGAGTTGGGTAGCCCGACTCGGTGAGTCAGCCCAGAGTGAGTTGACTTTGACCAAGGGTAAAAGAGTCATTTTACCCCCAAGTGTAGTGTTAGTATTTGATTGAGTGTGTTTATGGATTTGTAGCCGAGGAGATTCAGGAGCAGCAGCCATTAGCTTTCCGAGCCACACACTCATCAGCTAGCTTACGAGGTGAGTTTCCCTCCAGTAAGGACGGGTCTAAGGCCACAATGCCGGCCCGTCCAGTTAGCAGTAGTTTCCGGACTTCGATCCGATGTAGTAGTTAGTATGTTTGATGCCTTCGTGGTTCAGACAGGATTTATGCGCTATGTGTTATGTGTTTTATGTTATGTGTTCCGGGCTACGGCCCGATGCAGTATGCAGTATATTTGTTCATGCTAGATGATATGCTATGCTATGCTCAGACAGTTCCGGACTTCGGTCCGATGCAGGGGACACGGTCCCAGTCAGTTCCGGACTTCGGTCCGATGCAGTCAGTTCCGGACTTTGGTCCGATGCAGTTAGTTCCGGACCTTGGTCCGATGCAGGGGACAAGGTCCCAGTCAGTTCCGGACTTCGGTCTGATGCAGTTTCCGGGCTTCGGCCCGATGCAGTGGGCAAGGCCCAATATGTGTTTATATGTTATTGTATAGTATGTGGTATTTTGGGGGAGCTCACTAAGCTTCGTGCTTACAGTTTCAGTTTTGGTTTCAGGTACTTCCGCAAGCAAAGGGAAGAGCTCGGGGTGACAGCATCGCACACACACTACAACACAACTTTTGTCCTGGGGATAACTTTTTGATATTTTGGAATTGATGTAGTATGATACAATCTTCCGCACCGTATTTTATTATGTTTTAAGGATACACGCGTATGATTTACGTTATGACACTTATATTATGGTTTGATTATATTGAAAAACGAAAATTTTTGGGTCGTATTTTTGGGTCGTTTCAATTATCAATGAAACTCTTGGGGTTTTGGGGTTGGTGAACACAATTGCTTCAAGTATGAAAGCCAAAACAAGAATTTGACTTGTTTTATGATTTCAGTTGGATATTCAAGTATGAAGCCAAAACAAGAATTTGATGAAAATGAATGATTATTTGCATATTTTGCTTATAAAAGTTTCAATACCAAGATATGTGAAGTCACAATTGCTTCATTTAATTTAACATAACACTAGATTCATCGCATTTTGGTGTCATATAGTTCTATATAAGGCCTCCAAGTTGATGAAACTTTTAGGACCTTTTCATACACAATGTACTGAATTGTTTTGTGGCCCTGTGAGTATATCTCATGGCTATACTTTGATGTAATCATAAATTGCATGTATTTTTTATTATAAAACATGTCACATAACATTTTTTTTTTATCATAATAGGTTCTGATGGTGCAAGAGAAGGGTGGAAAAGACTGTTAAAGATGGAATTGTGATGCAAGTATGAAATATGACAAAAAAAGAAGTTAAAATGGAATTACGATGTATTTTAGTTTTTTGCAAAGACATTGGTGAAAAATACTCTTAAAGATGCAATGTATTTTTTTTTCTTTTTTCATACATGCACTACATAGCAATGTACTTTAGTTTTTTGGTTAGTTTCTTTTTAAAACCTACATTAGATGGCAATGTACTTTTTTGGGTTTTTTGTTCTTTTTTAAACAAATAAATATCATTGTACTTTATGTTTTTTTTTTCTTCTTTTTTTTTAGAATTTTTATTACAATAGAAAATTAAATGTTACTTAACAAAAAAAAGTTATCTCACAATAAATAAAACAGAAAAATAAAACAGAAGGGTAAAATTATCATTTTTACCAGTCAGACGTATAATCAAACAATATAGTTCCAGTTAGATGTAGATTCAACCAGACTTCCGACCCAGTCAGGCTTTGACTCAGTCAAATCTTACTCAGTCAGTAACTATCAAACAACCCTTTAATTGGTAGGGATACCACCCGCTACCCCTCAATATATATATATATATATATATATATATATATATATATATATATATATATATATATATATATATATATATATATATATATATATATATATATATATATATATATATACACACACTTAATGCAACTGTGAAAAAAACTCAATTGCTATTATATTTAAAAAAAAATAATCCAATCAATGAGTTAGCCTATTAAATGTAAAGAAAGGCATGCGACTTTTTTTATTATTTTTTTTTGTGTGTGCGTGTAATTGTGTAGCACATTACCTAGACAGAAAAAAGAAATGGACTTTCTTCTGTGAAATTGTAATTTTTTTTTTAAATATTATCTTATTACCCCTTGCAAAAGTTTATGGTTCTACTATTGCTTTTACTTTTATAAAACCAAAGGCTTTCAACAATGTTACTGAAGATGAAAGACTTTCAATGAACAAAATATAAAATGTAGATTTCATTATTTAGTAAATTGCAACAAGAGACTTTCATTAAACCAAAGGCTTGCACCATTCTACATACGTCAATTGATATATCGTCTAAAAACCTACATAGACAATGTATAGTTTTCACAATGACAAGTTATACATATTTTGTGGCTAATTTTAATATATTTTTTGGATGTTATATATCCATAAGCCTTGCAAATTTTGTACTGACTTTTTTCATTCGTTAGACGTTTAGCAATCGTGATAATTTAATGCAGTGAGTACAAAATATGACACTTTCTTGGGTAAGTGGTTGTTATTAAAAAAACAAAGACAAAACCAAGTGGCTGTGTGTCGAACATTATTTTAAAGTGTGATGGGGTGGTGTGTATAGAGTTATGAAGAACTCATCTAGAATATGGGGAGAAAGAAAAAAAATTGTCCATCCAAATTGTTTGCTTCTGTAAGTTGCATGATGTGTGAATGTTGAAGGTTAACAATGATCAACCTAATCATGAACCCACAATGTATACGGTGGTCATTCATTAGCAATGTAGTTAGTCTAGAATAAATTACAAATGGTTGTAGAAATAAGAATGAACAATGCCCCCCCCCCCCCCCCCCCCCCCCCCCCTCTTACACACATCGACGTTGAAGAGTCAAAATGAGAATACAATATCTACGATAAAACAACAATATACAATGAGGATAACAAAGTTCGAAAGTATGAGCATACAAGATGAAGTCAAATCTAGGTTGTATTTGGATATTTCTATTCAAGGGGATATGAATTTTGATATCATACCGATGATACAACCAGTGTTGGAAAATTTATTATTTGTTCACCCAACATTGTAACGCCCGTGTTTTTAGGCTAAGTATTAGTATGATGATGTAATAGTTACGATCAACAATTGTAACCTATTTTGAAGTAATAAAGAGGAATTATTTGAATATATGTGCATTATGTGATTTTATGTGCATTATACTTATTTATAAGATGTAATAAATTAAGAATGAAAATAAGCATTAAAAAATAAAATAATAGATATACATAATATCTATGAGGAATGTTGTAGTGGTCGTGACAAAGATTCTAGAGATATAACGAACGCCGAAATCTGAGTTATAACGAAGAAGTTATGACTTGTCGAAGTTTCGTGACAAAACCGACACGACGTTGTGTGACGTAAAAAGTGAGTTTACAATAAAGTACCTTTTAGCCTTAGCGATCTAAACGAAAGTCGTAGTATACGTTAAACCGAGAGCGTGCATAAAAAGAACGCCCAAATCTGACTTCGTATGAGGAAGTTATGATTTTTCTAAGATTTAGCATAACAATATGCAGCTCGGAATTCGAATATTAGATCGACCGATTTTTAGCCGACCCAACCTAAACGAGAATCGAAGATCTTGTTAATAGAAGATCTTGTATTTTTGACATTTTGGGCCCAAAAATGGGTTTTGTGTCCAAAAATGTTCATCCTAACTAAATAAATCATTTTTATTGACTTGATTAGTGTAGAATGGTATAAGCTATGTTTATTTCATTCTTCATATTGTATATCTCGGTTTTTAGGTATTTTTAGCTAGCATAATCATCACATACATGCATAAAATCACACAAGACATACATGAACTCATAGATCTACACATTTGCTTGTATTCTCCCCTACAAAAACTTATAAAAACAGAAAAATAGGGGGTATGAAGCTCACCTTTGGGTGTGGTTTCGGTTTTTGGAAGAAAATGAGAAGAAAATTCGGCCTTAGTACCCTTCCTTGGAAGATCTCGAACTTAGAGGGTCTCTAAGAGAGTGATCATGATTTTTACATGGATTAGAAGGAGATTTTGATAAAACAAAGAACCTATATCATAGATCCAAACTTTATCTTACCTTAGATGAAGAATTTGTGTAAGAATCCCCTTGAATCCTTCTTAGATCTCGAAAATATGGAGGAGGTATGAGAGAGTTTTCTTGAGAGAAAAGTGAGTGAAATGTGTGTGTGTGTGTGTCCTTGAACTCGGCCGAGAGCAAGAGAGAGAGGGAGAAAAAGAGTGGCTAAGCTTGGAAGTATGAGAGTGCATGGATGTTTGAGTTTTCATGCATGGATGTCCAATGAACAATTGTGAGGTGTCACTCACAAAGTCAACTCCTCTTTCTCTTGGGCTTGGGCCGAGAATGGGGAGTGTAAGAGGAGGTTCTTGGGATTTTTTCCCTTAAGCCCATGTTAGGTTGGATGATTGTTGGCCCTAAAAAAATATAAATGTGATTTTTATGCTTTATTAGGCTAGATTAGGTTAATTATGGTCCAAAATGGTTCATATAAATATTCTATTTCATTCTAGGCCCAATATGGCCCAAAATATAATATTAAATGGAAATGGGTCCAATTAGAGCCCATTTAAGAGTTCTAAGCCCAAGATAACCTAATTGGAAGCTTATTGGTCCTTTGGGCCCAATAAAGAAGTCCTAGTCCAAAATGGACTTAAACAAGAACTTCTAGGGTTTCCAATTGTTTAACGACTATTTGAATTGTTTGCATGGGGTGTTTGATTGAAAATTTGTTGTCATAGAGTAAGCATCATACATGCTCTTATGTTTTTGATTCATAATTTGACTTAAGTGTTATAGTTACAAGGCACAAAAGTTCCTGATTGTGATAAAACCACCTGATACTTGACCCACCCGAGGATGCTGGAAACAATGACATCGAATCTTGGAACCACCACTTCTATTGGAGCTAAAAAAAACACTCGTAGAAACTACAATCTGATCTAACGACCGATACTTCCCTTCAGTGGCGGAGCCAGGATCAAAGTAAAGGGGTATCCCAATTTTATTTTTAGGGTAACCTAAATTTTTTTCCGAGGTACATGGGGTTCCCCGGTTCAACTTTAGTTTTAAACCCAAACCTTAATCGAATCCTTAACTAACCTCAAGTCTTGTTATATAAACATGAAGTTTAAGTATATTTTGATACTTGAATCGATGTGGGATTCAAAGTAGATATCAAATGAAGTATGAGGATAACAGGCTTATATAATAGACAAAAATGGTTGAGTTTATATGTGTTTGGCAATGTGGGATAGAATAGCTGGGAAAATAAAACAAAAATAAACAAAGAATATGCAAGGAGCAAGAATTGAACCCGAGAGATTTACTTCAATAAGGCAACGCCTTAACCAGTAGCTCTACTATTTGTTTGTGTTTGTAACTGAAGGGATATATATATATACATTATACCGAAAAAAATTAAAGAATTCTTAAACAAAACTTACACTACCGAAAAACATTTAAGGGGTATCCCGGGCTACCCCGAGATCCCCTTGGATCTGCCTATGCTTACCTTAATACAGTCTTACACGCAAGCATCCATGGCCTTTCTCCCTTTTGCTCTCTATTTCTCTCATTCTATCTCTTTCTCTAAACGCATACAATACAACACTCACAAAATTCCCTTATTCTTCAAGCTAGGGTTGGTTCATTTATAGATTGTCAGATGCGGGTGAAGTAACAATTCAGAGTAGGAAGATTCCCATTATCAAACAACATTGCCAACAAGAGGGGTGGGGGGGGGGGGACCAGACGATGATTTACGCAAACTGGCAATTATAGCCCCTATAGTTTCATCACTTGACAATTATCGCCCCACAACCTTAGGTTAACTCAACTTAAGTTTCTAAAATAAACCTTTAGACCCTTCTAATCCATTTTCCTTCATTAAGGTCATTTCAAATATATTATTATTATTATTGTTGTTGTTGTTGTTGTTGTTGTTGTTGCTGTTGTTGTTGCTGTTGCTGTTGCTGTTGCTGTTGTTATTGTTGTTGTTGTTGCTGTTGTTGTTGTTGTTGTTGTTGTTATTATTATTGTTATTGTTATTTAATCAGTTACTTAATTATCTAATTATTTGACTAATAGATGGCTACATCTTAACAATACATTTATAAATTAAAAACCCTAATGATTCTCTAATTATATAAATATAATTATTCATTAATTTATATTCCCTTATAGAAATAAATAACAAAAACTGGATGTTACACATGAGTTGAGTACCAAATGCGTCAATTGTAGGTTTGATCTTGTATACTATGATGTGTACTCGCCTTGATGTGTTTTATGCTTTAAGCATGGTCAGTCGCTTTCAGGGAAATCCTGGTAGAGCTCATTAGACTTCATTAAAGTATATTATAAAGTATTTGTGAAGGACAAAGGAAATGTTTCTAGTCCGTGGTGGCAGTGATACATTGAGAGTGATGGGATATAACGACACCAACTTTTTGATATATCGAGACAACTTCTATTCTCAGTGGGATTGGGTGTTTTTGTTAAAAGATGGAGCAGTTACTTGGAAGAGTTCCAAATACGAAACAATGGTTGATTCTACTTGTGAATCATAGTACATCACATCGAGTGAGACTTTAAAGGAAGCGACTTGGTTGAAGAAATTTATCGGTGATCTCAGAGTAGTCTCGACCATTCAAGAGCCAATGGAACTTTTCTGTGATAATGAAGACATGGTTGCTTTGACCAAAAAACCACGGATCATGGTAGATCCAAGCATATCGACAGAAATTACCATTACATTAGACATATGGTTAAAGAATGTCATCTCTTTGTGAAGAGAGTATCATCATTGTAACGACCCGTTCCCGGTATGTTGATTTATTGGTAATTATAGTGAGTTTTTCTAGAGGGACTCGACGAGTTCTAGCCTGACTCGCCGAGTCGGGTCGCGCCTGAGGGTACGCGTGAGCCGGGGACTCGACGAGTCCATATCCCTGACTCGGCGAGTCCATCTGTCTGGGTGAAACCCTAAAATCCCCGGGTTGTCCACTATTTATACCACCTTATAGCCCCCATTCTCGCCTCCCTCACCCTGAGAACACAGTGTTAGAGCCCCAAACCTCCATTGAAGAGCTTATTTGTGTTTTGGTGCCATTTTGTGAAGGTGTGAAGAAGGAGAAGAAGAAAGAAGCAAGGAGAAGGGTTGGAGTGCAAAGATCCAAGGCCAAATCAGAGTTTATTGAGGTATTTTCGGAGTTCCATCTTATTATATGCTTTAAACTTCCATTAGGGCTCTCCTAAGAGCTAGTTGGTGCTTGTTTCAAGCCTTACACTTGCATGAACGTCTTATTAAGTCGATATATCTATGGATCTGAATGTTGGGGTGTTGTAGAGCCCAGATCTACTGTCTTTTTGGAGTTATATTGCATGATAACCATAGATCTACCCATTTTATGCATCTTTTAGCCTTATTTCCCTTATTCATGAGGTTGTGCACGTAAAGTTGGAAACTTTACGTGGTAAAACAGCTTATTGGACTCAGATCTATCAATTGTATGCATTGGATTCAAACAAAATCAAGTAAAAATCAGTTGCATGGCGGCGACTCGGCGAGTCGGAAGAACGACTCGACGAGTCGGGTCGCGAGTCCCGAGTCCTTCAGTTTTATCAGTGTCGAGTGGACGAGGTGAGTCAGGAAGTGGACTCAGCGAGTTGAGAGTGGACTCAGTGATGGAGGGACTCGACGAGTTTGTTCATACAACTCGGCGAGTCCAAGGCAATCTTCTTGGGATCAAGAACAACTCGTCGAGTCTGTTCATACGACTCGGCGAGTCGGATGAAGATTGTCTGAGTTCTTGGATCAAGAGGGTACTCGTCGAGTCGATGCCAGACTCGACGAGTAGCAGTGAGTAGAAGTGAAAAGTGAGAGTAGGACTCGGCGAGTTGGGTGGCCCAACTCGGTGAGTCAGCCCAAAAGAGAGTTGACTTTGACCAAGGGTAAAAGAGTCATTTTACCCCAAGCGCAGTGTTTAGTATTTGATTGAGTGTGTTTATGGACTTGTAGCCGAGGAGATTCAGGAGCAGCCGCCGTTAGCTTTCCGCGCCACACACTCAGCAGCCAGCTTACGAGGTGAGTTTCCTTCCAGTAGGAACGGGTCTAAGGCCACAATGCCGGCCCGTTCAGTTAGCAGTAGTTTTCGGATTTAGGTCCGATGCAGTAGTTGGTATGTTCGATGCCTTCGTGGTTCGAACAGGATTGTGTGCTATGTTTTATGTGTTAAGTACTATGTGTTCCGGGCCACGGCCTGATGTAGCATGTCGTATATGTGTTATGCTAGTTGATGTGTTATGTTATGCCATGTTCAGTCAGACAGTTCCGGACTTCGGTCCGATGCAGTCAGTTCCGGACTTCGGTCCGATGCAGTTAGTTCCGGACTTCGGTCCGATGCAGGGGACAAGGTCCCAGTCAGTTCCGGACTTCAGTCCGATGCAGTTAGTTCCGGACTTCGGTCCGATGCAGGGGACAAGGTCCCAGTCAGTTCCGGACTTCGGTCCGATGCAGTTAGTTCCGGACTTCGGTCCGATGCAGGGGACAAGGTCCCAGTCAGTTCCGGACTTCGGTCCGATGCAGTTTCCGGGCTTTGGCCCGATGCAGTGGGCAAGGCCCAATATGTGCTTATATGTTATTGTATGGTATGTGGTAGTTTAGGGGAGCTCACTAAGCTTCCTGCTTACAGTTTCAGTTTTGGTTTCAGGTACTTCAGCAAGCAAAGGGAAGAGCTCGGGGTGACAGCATCGCACACACCACAGCATAACTTTTATCCTGGGGATGTCTCTTGATGTTTTGGTTTGATGTAGTATGATACAGTTTTCCGCACAATATTTTATTATGTTTTGGGGATACATCGCGTATGTTTTATGTTATGATACTTATATTATGGTTTTGATTATATGGAAAAACGAAAATTTTTGGGTCGTGTTTTTGGGTCGTTTCAAGTTGGTATCAGAGCCCTGGTTTGAGGGATTCGGATACACTTCCGGGTGTATCTGAACTCAAACTAAGGGAAATAAAAGATTTTAGTAAAATAAAAATGTTTTACAAAAAGAATTTTGAAAGCACTTGGAAATAAAGAATTGTTTTTAACAAGATAGAGGTGTGTGCATGCGGTCAGCCGAGCTCAAGTAAGTACTCCCAAATTACCCATACAAGTTATTTGTTCAGTTTCAGTTTCAGTAGAACAGCCTGCTAGTATAGGGCCAAGGATTTAGGAGAATGCCTTATGTGCCTGCTTATGTGTTACAGCTTTATGAGTATTGCATGCTAGAATTGAGTAGACAGCAATAGGATAGCCTGTTTAGGTTATGCCTGATAGTATGAGCTTAGCATCCTATGCTAGTGCAGTTTCTTGTTATAAGAATAGTTTTGCTTGAGTCTATTTCCCGTGTCCGAATGCTGCTTGCTTCGTGCTTAGTAGGGTTCTGAGTAGTGGGAGTTAGCCATTAGGTGAACACGTCACACCACATGTGATCAGGTTTGAATAATCCCAGAGTGCTGGAACTGGCTCTACTGCGCAGCTCTTGTTTGAGTCCAACCGTTGTAGGGACGGATCTTTTACTTGAAGGATTATCTGATCCTCATCACATGTGATGGTGTTTAGGTGGTGGCTAACTGGCATTATGAGGAGACCTACAGCAGCTGAGGACCAGTCGCGTTGAGCTTGAAGTTTCCCTAGGGCAAGCCTAGGATGAGAGTAGCAGAGAATGGCAGTAGTAGAAGTGACTTGGTGGAGTCAAGGCAGTTCTTGAGAAAGTACGGATAGATGTGGAAGGTAGTAGGGGCCCATACTATTGAAAGCAGAGGATCCGTACTCGAATTAAGGAAGGCCAAGACAAGACCAGGAAGCTAGTAGTAGTATCATGATTCCTTGAGATATTTCAGTGTTCTGATATTGTTATGATATGTTTCAGAATGGTAGTTTTGCGTCCGAGGCCAGCAGCCGGCAGTTCAGATGCCGGAGGGGGATCAGGATCGGGATCAGGCCCGGAGGCCGGGCAGATGGATGAGCAGACTAAGGAGTTCCTTTCTTCTAAGGTTACCCGCATCATACTAGAGCAGACTCCTGTGATCTTCGACTCGATCAAGGAGGGTATTTTAGAGCTGATGGATGAGAGATTGAGTACTTTCCGTGCCGAGATGGCGGCCGTGATGGGGTCACGCACACTTACGTTCAGGGAGTTCAGGGCATGCGGGGCTCCTGACTATCATGGGGCACGGGACCCCATAGCGAGTACCAGGTGGTTGGCGGATGTGGCCAACGCATTCCGCACTAGCAGATGTCCCGAGGGGGACAAGGTCAGATTGGCGTCCTGTCTTCTGAAGGACAGGGCACGAGACTGGTGGGAGGAGGTCGGACATGCCATCGGGGATGATGCGGCATTGGATGCCATGACCTGGGCTGATTTCTCTACCAGGTTCAGGGCGGAGTTTGCACCAGTCATTGAGGTGCAGCAGCTAGCTAGGGAGTTTCAGGACCTTACCCAGACTACAGAGACAGTGGCGGAGATCACCGCCAAGTTCAGGGAGAGGGCCCTTCTTGTTCCTCAGTATGCAACCGATGAGGAGATGAAGAAGGCCCGTTATCATGAGATGCTGCAGAGTGACATCCGCATGTTGGTGAGCCGGTCCAGTTGTAAAACGCTGGACGACATGATTGCCAGAGCTAGAGAGAGGGAGATTGATCTCGAGATGGAGAAGAAGAGGAAACCGGAGGCGGTTTCGGGTTCAGGCAGTATGGGCAAAAAGCCCAAGGTTTCAGATCACAGGTCTAGGGGTCAGCAGAGCCACGGTCGGTGTGGCAAGTGTGGGAGATTGCACGAGGGGGCGTGCAAGGCAGGGAGTTCCGGCTGCTACAAGTGCGGTCGGACTAGGCATTTGAGTAGGGATTGTACGGCCCCTGCTACTACGGTTACAGCATTAGATCTGATTTGCTTTCAGTGCAATCAGAGGGGACATAAAAGGTCCCAGTGTCCCAGTTTCGCTGCATCAGGGAAGGTGGTTGCACCTGCCCCTGCCACCTTGAGGATTACGGATGGCCGGCAGGGCCGAGCTGATGCGCCGGTGGCGAAGAGCAGGGCATTTCAGATGACAGCAGAGGAGGCGCGAGCGACTCCTGATGTGGTGACGGGTATGAATCTTTCCTTCATCTTTAATTGTTATTATATCGTTTGAATATTACTTGATGATATGTTTTATTTAGGGTCGTTCTCGGTGAACGGCATCCCTGCTTTGGTATTGTTCGATTCGGGGGCTACCCGATCATTTGTATCGCTTGCGCTTAGCAAGAGATTTAGCAGAGCTCCAGGGGAGTTGGATTGTCCACTAGAGGTTGAGATAGCAGATGATAGGACCGTGAGGGTCGGCAGAGTACATAAAGGGTGTTCCCTTCAGATATTTGATGAGCAGTTTTCAGTGGACCTGGTTCCTATTCCCCTGCGTGGGAATAAAGTTATTATGGGCATGGATTGGCTGAGCCCCAATGGGGCGGTGATTGATTGTGAGCTACAGCTAGTGAGGGTTCGCACTCCCAGTGCGGGAGAGATAGTGATTCAGGGCGAGAGGCCCCAGCGAGGACCGATCTTTTGTTCCGCCGCGAGGGCGAGGCGCTATGTTCAGCAGGGTTGCGCCGGTTTTGTAGCTTACGTCTTGGATGCCCGGGAGAAGGGCAAGACGACGATTGATGATGTTCCTATTGTTCGTGACTACCCGGATGTGTTTCCCGAGGATTTGCCGGGGATACCTCCAGAGAGGCAGGTTGAGTTCAGGATCGACCTAGTTCCTGGTCGGCTTCGATAGCCAAAGCACCGTATCGACTTGCGCCCCCTGAGATGCAGGAGTTGTCTACACAGCTTCAGGAGCTGTTAGACAAGGGTTTCATTCGGCCGAGCAGTTCGCCTTGGGGAGCGCCGATCTTATTTGTGAGGAAGAAGGATGGGTTGCATCGTATGTGCATTGATTATCGGGAGTTGAACAAAGTAACGGTGAAGAACCGTTACCCACTTCCGAGGATAGACGACTTGTTTGATCAGCTTCAGGGAGCGTCTTGGTTCTCCAAGATCGATCTACGCTCCGGTTATCATCAGATGAGGTTTAGAGATGAGGATGTACAGAAGACTGCTTTCAGGACCCGGTATGGTCATTATGAGTTCGTGGTGATGCCATTTGGGCTCACCAATGCCCCAGCCGCGTTCATGGACCTCATGAACCGCGTGTGCAGACCGATGCTGGATCGGTCAGTGATAATGTTTATAGATGACATCTTGGTGTATTCCAAGACACAGGGGCAGCACGAGGAGCACCTGCAGGAGGTGTTGGAGACTTTGAGGAGGGAGAGACTTTTCGCAAAGTTCTCCAAGTGTGAGTTCTGGTTGCGCGAGGTGCAGTTTCTTGGTCATCTCGTCAACCAGAAGGGTATTTTGGTAGATCCGACCAAGATTGAGGCCGTGATGCAGTGGGAGGTCCCGAGGTCTCCATCTGAGATTCGGAGCTTCCTGGGGTTGGCAGGGTATTATCGAAGATTTATTCAGGACTTCTCCAAGATAGCAGTGCCGCTCACCCGACTAACCAAGAAGTCGGTGGTTTTTCGTTGGGGGCCTGAGCAACAGGCGGCGTTCGGGACTCTCAGGCAGAGATTGTGCGAGGCTCCGATCCTTACCTTGCCAGAGGGAGTAGAGGATTTCGTAGTCTATTTTGATGCTTCGATCACAGGTATGGGAGCAGTGTTGATGCAGCGAGGCCATGTAGTAGCTTATGCCTCGAGACAGCTGAAGCCTCACGAGGCTAATTATCCTACCCACGATTTAGAGCTGGGGGCGGTTGTGTTTGCCCTCAAGATTTGGAGACATTACCTTTATGGGGTCCGCTGTACTATTTACACGGATCACAAGAGTTTGCGATATCTTATGGATCAGCCGAGTTTGAACATGAGACAGAGGAGATGGTGAGACGTGCTGAAGGACTATGACTGTGAGATCCTTTATCATCCAGGGAAGGCCAATGTGGTGGCCGACGCCCTGAGCCGCAAGGTGTCGACGACCCCTATCAGAGATCTGTGTATGAGGATGATAGTGATCACTCCGTTGTTGGAGCGGATCAAGGAGGCTCAGATGGAGGGCCTCAAGGAGGAGAGGCAGAAGTGTGAGAGGATAGTGGGCCGAGTAGCTTCATTTGATTACGACAGTCGTGGTTTGTTGACGCTTCATGGTAGGATATGGGTACCGTACTAGGGTGGGGTACGGCAAGTATTGATGGACGAGGCTCATAAGTCTCGGTTTTCTATCCACCCAGGGGCGACGAAGATGTATCGAGATCTTCGATCGGATTATTGGTGGCCCTGCATGAAGCGAGATGTCGCTTGGTATGTGGAGAGATGTTTGACCTGTCGGAAGGTCAAGGTGGAGCACCAGAGACCTCACGGCAAGATGCAGCCGTTAGACATTCCCGTGTGGAAATGGGAGGACATCACCATGGATTTTGTCACCAAACTCCCTAGGACCGCACGCGGGGTGGACTCGATATGGGTAGTAGTGAATTGGTTGACGAAGAGTGCCCATTTTATTCCGATTCAGGAGAGTATATCAGCGGAAAAGTTAGCTGATATCTATGTGCGAGAGATTGTGGCACGTCATGGAGTGCCGGTATCGGCGGTGTCGGACCGAGATGTTCGTTTCACGTCCAGATTCTGGAAGCGATTCCACGACGAGATGGGTACTCGTCTCCATTTCAGCACCGCTTTTCATCCTCAGACTGACGGGCAGAGCGAGAGGACGATTCAGACTCTCGAGGACATGCTTAGGGCATGTGTCCTAGATTTTGGGGGCAGTTGGGATACGTATCTTCCATTAGCGGAATTCTCGTATAACAACAGTTATCATGCGAGCATTGATCGACCTCCTTTTGAGATGTTATACGGCAGGAAGTGCAGGACCCCGATTTGTTGGGGCGAGGTCGGTCAGCGAGTCATAGGGAGCACCGAAGTGGTGCTCAAGACGACGGAATTGATCCAGCAGGTCCGTAGTAGGCTGCAGACTGCGCAGAGTCGGCAGAAGAGCTACGCCGACAGGAGGCGTTCGGACTTGGAGTTCCAGGTGGGAGATATGGTTCTTCTGAAAGTCTCACCTTGGAAAGGTGTCATCAGGTTCCGGAAGAGGGGCAAATTGGGCCCCAGATTTATTGGTCCTTTCAGGGTTTTGGCCCGGGTGGGTCGGGTTGCTTAACGGTTAGATCTTCCTGAGGAGCTTAGTTTGATACACAACACCTTCCACGTGTCGCAGTTGAGGAAGTGTTTGGTGGATGAGACAGCAGTCGTTCCCTTAGAGGACATTCATGTTGATAGCGGCCTAAATTATATCGAGAAGCCGGTCGCGATTCTGGAACGGAAGACCAAGACCTTGAGGAACAAGGTAATTCAGCTAGTAAAGGTGTAGTGGCAGCACCGGAAGGGGTCTGAATGGACGTGGGAGGCCGAGAAGGAGATGAGAGCGCACTACCCAGAGTTATTTGCAGATCCAGCCGTAGCAGACTTCGAGGACGAAGTCTGAGACAAGTGGGGGAGAATTGTAACGACCCGTTCCCGGTATGTTGATTTATTGGTAATTATAGTGAGTTTTTCTAGAGGGACTCGGCGAGTTCTAGCCTGACTCGCCGAGTCGGGTCGCGCCTGAGGGCACGCGTGAGCCAGGGACTCGACGAGTCCATATCCCTGACTCGGCGAGTCCATCTGTCTGGGTGAAACCCTAAAATCCCCGGGTTGTCCACTATTTATACCACCTTATAGCCCCCATTCTCGCCTCCCTCACCCTGAGAACACAGTGTTAGAGCCCCAAACCTCCATTGAAGAGCTTATTTGTGTTTTGGTGCCATTTTGTGAAGGTGTGAAGAAGGAGAAGAAGAAAGAAGCAAGGAGAAGGGTTGGAGTGCAAAGATCCAAGGCCAAATCAGAGTTTATTGAGGTATTTTCGGAGTTCCATCTTATTATATGCTTTAAACTTCCATTAGGGCTCTCCTAAGAGCTAGTTGGTGCTTGTTTCAAGCCTTACACTTGCATGAACGTCTTATTAAGTCGATATATCTATGGATCTGAATGTTGGGGTGTTGTAGAGCCCAGATCTACTGTCTTTTTGGAGTTATATTGCATGATAACCATAGATCTACCCATTTTATGCATCTTTTAGCCTTATTTCCCTTATTCATGAGGTTGTGCACGTAAAGTTGGAAACTTTACGTGGTAAAACAGCTTATTGGACTCAGATCTATCAATTGTATGCATTGGATTCAAACAAAATCAAGTAAAAATCAGTTGCATGGCGGCGACTCGGCGAGTCGGAAGAACGACTCGACGAGTCGGGTCGCGAGTCCCGAGTCCTTCAGTTTTATCAGTGTCTAGTGGACGAGGTGAGTCAGGAAGTGGACTCAGCGAGTTGAGAGTGGACTCAGTGATGGAGGGACTCGACGAGTTTGTTCATACAACTCGGCGAGTCCAAGGCAATCTTCTTGGGATCAAGAACAACTCGTCGAGTCTGTTCATACGACTCGGCGAGTCGGATGAAGATTGTCTGAGTTCTTGGATCAAGAGGGTACTCGTCGAGTCGATGCCAGACTCGACGAGTAGCAGTGAGTAGAAGTGAAAAGTGAGAGTAGGACTCGGCGAGTTGGGTGGCCCAACTCGGCGAGTCAGCCCAAAAGAGAGTTGACTTTGACCAAGGGTAAAAGAGTCATTTTACCCCAAGCGCAGTGTTTAGTATTTGATTGAGTGTGTTTATGGACTTGTAGCCGAGGAGATTCAGGAGCAGCCGCCGTTAGCTTTCCAAGCCACACACTCAGCAGCCAGCTTACGAGGTGAGTTTCCTTCCAGTAGGAACGGGTCTAAGGCCACAATGCCGGCCCGTTCAGTTAGCAGTAGTTTCCGGATTTAGGTCCGATGCAGTAGTTGGTATGTTCGATGCCTTCGTGGTTCGAACAGGATTGTGTGCTATGTTTTATGTGTTAAGTACTATGTGTTCCGGGCCACGGCCCGATGTAGCATGTCGTATATGTGTTATGCTAGTTGATGTGTTATGCTATGCCATGTTCAGTCAGACAGTTCCGGACTTCGGTCCGATGCAGTAAGTCCGATGCAGTTAGTTCCGGACTTCGGTCCGATGCAGGGGACAAGGTCCCAGTCAGTTCCGGACTTCGGTCCGATGCAGTTTCCGGGCTTTGGCCCGATGCAGTGGGCAAGGCCCAATATGTGCTTATATGTTATTGTATGGTATGTGGTAGTTTGGGGGAGCTCACTAAGCTTCGTGCTTACAGTTTCAGTTTTGGTTTCAGGTACTTCCGCAAGCAAAGGGAAGAGCTCGGGGTGACAGCATCGCACACACCACAGCATAGCTTTTATCCTGGGGATGTCTCTTGATGTTTTGGTTTGATGTAGTATGATACAGTTTTCCGCACAATATTTTATTATGTTTTGGGGATACATCGCGTATGTTTTATGTTATGATACTTATATTATGGTTTTGATTATATGGAAAAACGAAAAATTTTGGGTCGTGTTTTTGGGTCGTTTCAATCATAGGATAATCCTACAGATCCTTTCACAAAGGCTCTGAGTAGGGTTAAGCATAAGTAGCATGCTAGGAGCATAGGCTTAAGAGATGATATTAGTTTTAGTAGTTAGTTGGTAGTGTGAAACTTGTAACAAAATAAATATAATATAGATTATTTATGAGTATGGTTACTGCCTTTTTCAATTACTTATTCTCGTGTTTCGCTTTGCATGTTTTACTTCCTAGATGATTTGAGTATTCGAAGCCCCACACTTGTTCATACTTTTGGAAGTAAGTAGTGAATCAAGACTGTCATGAATTGAGTTGTAGATTGTCTATAGGAGTTAGACATTGCAATAAGATTTGCTATAATGTTCGTGAGTACTTAGAAAATAGGGATTTTGAGTATTGGATAAACCCACGCTCAGAGAATTACTTCATGGATTATATCACAAGTAATTTTGAGACGATAATATATTATATTCTTAAAAAGAGATATATTAGTTGTAATTTACAAGTCAATTGTGCATTGGTGTTACGTAAACGCATCAGTAACGTGATGTTATAAAACGTAGCGCCATGCATGATTTGGTGAGTAAAAAACACATGCATATAAATTGAAGTTTATTCATTCCTTTTGCCCTAATGTGAAAAGCGATATATTTGGGCTGCTCGGTGACTTGGTGTTGATATTAATAGCCAGGACTGAATTAATGTGTTCAATTAGAGGTCTTATGAGGTCATCAGAAATTATGAAATTAGGAAAACGAATTTTGGACAAGAGATTAATTGTAATCCATGTCTCATGTACATATAATATCTTGAAGAACAAAGGAATATTTGATCATTTATCTTAGGGCCGATGTATGATCAGATCAGAGTATGACAGTTGCTTTGGAAAGCATGCTTTGATGTTTAATTTAGACGTTATACTTACAATTGTAGTTACAAACTTATCCAAGTGGGGGACTATTTATTAGGTATCTAAGCCAATAACTAAGTTGGTATATACCTGAATTAAAATAAAAGTCCTTATTGGGCTGTCCTGAAAACTAGTAATTTATATAATAACTTTTGGGGAGAGAGGTAGATTTATTGGTTTATTATATGATTAATGCATAAAAATAAATAATTTATTAATATATTATGAGATTAATATATTAATTATAAATACTATTATTCAATTAATAATTAATCAGAAGTTAAATGAAATTAATGTTGGGATAAATTGGATTAATTAAAAGTGCAATGACTAAAGCTGTAAGTATTCAATTGTTAAATGGGAAAAGGATTCAGGAAGATTCCTAGGGTTGGCTGAATTTTGGTTTAATCCTAGGGTTTCTAGATTATTCAATGTGGATAATAAGGAAACTAGAAAAAAATCAAGATTTGAAATAATATTATTTTATTTTAAATTAGGACTGTGTAGGAGTTTCCTAGTAGCTATAAATAGGACCCTTTGCATATTATTTTCGGCCACTCATATTCTCAGAAGGATAACTAAAAATCTCATCCCCTCTCTTCTCTCCTCTTAAATCTTCTACTGTTAGGGTTTGGTTATAAACCATTAGAGGTATTAGATTTTTGGTGCTAGCTTTCAAGAGATCAAAAGAAAGGAACTACTTTGATTATTTTCTACAATAATCAAGAGGTATGTAAACTCTAAATCCCTTGTAATTTCGATTATTATAGGGCCTCTTTAGGGTTCTTGATGTTCAATTGATTATTGCTTTCAAAAGAGAAAACTTAAATCCAAATAGCTTGTATGTGAACTTAATGGTTAACTTTTCCCGCCACATGTTTTAATTATAACCTATAAAACCTATCACACTTGTCTGATTCTAGATTTAAACTAAGGATCTGCAAAGTAGTTTTCAAAATTAATTCAAAAATGATCAACGAAGAGGATGTGATGTGTACAATTAGTCGGGGCCACGGAAAGTACTCCCCAAGATACCCACATTTGTTTGTGTATTGATGATATAATAGAATGACATGCTAGTTGGTAGGCTATGGATCTTCATGAATTGGATGATAGAATTGACTGATTTTTATACCTGATAGCCTAGGAGAATTTCTTGATATGCTATATGGAACTAACATTATTATTGTGGTTGCTTAGTGCGTGCATCATAGTTGTGCATAACTAAGACTTTATAGCCTAAGAATGTTTGATTTAGCCTTATTTCCTATTTTTTGTCTGGTTGTGGGCTTAGGGTAGAATCAATTATTCGACTGTCTATCGAATCCAGTGTTATGTATGATTAACATACACGAATTGCTGCAGGGTTAGTGGAAGTTTCATGAGTAAGTATGGTTTGTATTAGGCCGGTTTGAGGAATGATTAGCCACTCTCAAGAGAGTGAGTATAGGATGTATCTATATCCTAGTTATTTGGCTTTGTAAACTCTATATTGTACTTAATCTTATCCAAATCAAAGCTCTAAGTATACAAGTTATTAATGAAATACAAGTTGAAAAACATTACAATTTGAAGACAAGTTTTAAGAAATTGAATTACGAGATGATTTGAACATATTAAAAGAATAATTGTACAATACTTTTGTGAAAAATGGCAAAGTGCATTCCCATTTAAGTAGACTAAAACTAAAATGTTGATTTGAGTAATAAAATTCATATAAAAATGAAAAAAAAGTAGAGTACAAGGTTTTAAGAATATTAATTTAGCAAAGAAAATACATTGTTATTTTATTTTAAGAAATATAAATAAGTTGCTTTTTTTTGTTCAACCTAAAATAAAGACATCCTTTTTTGGATAGATACATACTTCTATTTTTAAATGGAAACAACAATATCTTATTTCTAACAAAAACAACATTTTATTAATTTTAAGTCAAAGGTCGTTTTAGTTATAGTTTGGTTTCAATACAACACAACAAAGTATTTTTTTTAAACTCAAAACAACAATGTATTATTATATTAAGTCTAAAACAACAATGTAGGTTTTATTTTTACCCAAAATACCAACTTACTTTTATTTTTAACCCAAAATGACAATGTATGTCATGAATAAGTTTTAATGCTAATGATATTTGACTATACATTGTGTATCTTTGTTACTTAAAGTACATAATTATTCCTCATCTCTGTCATATCTTATTGGAAATTTTCGTTTTAAAAATTCTTACCAATCACACCTTCCTATTTAATCCGAAAGTAATATAGGAAAATCTATGTTTATTTCAAGAATGTCTTTCACATAAAATAATTTCTTTCACAATTCACAGAAGCCAATTTATACTGCTTGTAAGTTTTCCGATGACAATAAATAATAGTCAGTGACAAATGCTATCAAATTTTGGGTTATTTTTTAGATTATCATTTTTCACTTATAGATAGTTATATGTTGTGTTATCTAGAGTTAAAAAATAGATATAGATTAAGAATATTAATTTTAGATAATGATGTTAAACTTAATAATAATACATCTAATGTTATATTCAAAGAAATCCGAAAACTTATGATTCATGATAATTCTTTGAAATATGTGAGGTTCTCTTTTATTAGTATAAATCGGAGTACTTATTCATTATTTCGATCGTATTTAATTAAAAAATTACTTTTAAAATGCTTAATTTTAGATCTTTATATTTAATTATTTTTTAATGAACCTGTATAATACATAAGTTTTATAACTAATTGGGTAACGAAGCTCTCACATTTTTTGTTCGTTTAAATATGAGTAGATTTTGAGGCGAGCCAACCTTTTTGCATGACCATTTCACAATGCACGTTTCATTGGTCACACTGCACACGTTTTTCCTAGTCTAAATTGACTAAAACGGCATGGTATAGCATTTCACAAGGCATAATCACATTTCACATTTCGCAGAGACCCTGCAAAATAGCTAGCTGGTTATTTGTAGAATTTGGTTAAATTTAAGCTATAATTAAAAAATAAAGCTATTTTTATCATCCTTTTTTAGTTTTGAGTAAATTATTGAAATACTTTCTTGTGGTTTGGTCAAAATTGCACGTTTGGTCCTTAATTATTATTTTTTTTTTTTTTGCATTCGGATCGTTTCTGTGGTTTGATTTTGTTGTGTTTTTCGTCCATATTGTTTGATTTTGTTGCATTTTTCGTCCCTTACATACATAAAGTTAGGGACCAAACATGCAACTTTTACCAAACCATAGGGACGAAAAATGCAACAAATCAAACCACAGAGTGAAAAAAAAATAAAAAATTAAAGACCAAACATATAATTTTGACTAAACCATATGGACGATTTCAGTAATTTACTTTTAGTTTTCAAACCTCACAACATAATTTGATAGAAGCATGTAACCCATAAACAAGCATTTCAAAAGTATCTGTTAACCCGTTGAGGCAAAGAGGTTAGAAAATGAAAATCTTACACGTGGGTCTAAAAGCGCAGTTGATTCAATATTTAAAAGCGAGTCTTGCGTGGAGAAGTAAATGCTTCGGCATCCTGAGAATTCCGAAGTCCTGGAATCTTGAACAGGTTTTCTTTTGCTTTCCTAAATTTGATGACTTGATGCTTTCCCCTTCACTTTTTTTCCTTGGGCAGTTGATACCCTTCAATTTTTTTGAGCACGGAGTCACCGACAGTGAGAGTAGCGATGGAGGAGAAGGATTTGGATTATGTTCTGGTGCCTTTGGGTTTAGGGATTATGATCGTCTACCATATTTGGCTCGTTTACACCGTTTTAACAAACCCCAGACGAACAGTGATTGGCCTGAACGCCGAGAGCCGACATCAATGGGTCTTCTCTATGATGGCTGTTAGTCTCCTATTCCCTCTCTTACTTGCTGATCGGCGATAGCTTTCCTTTTGGGTCTAGTATGAAGTTTGTGCCCTAAATTGTATCCCACTAACTAAACCCAAGTATCGCCTCTGTTTGGAAAAAAAGAAAAAGAAAGGATAGATAGAGCTTGAATGTCGAACTGTAGTTTATCGATGTTTGCAGTTTATCCTCTCTTTCAAGAGCAGTGTGTTCGAACTGTAGCACTTGATAACGAAATTGATGATTAACACAATTCCATGCCTCTTGTTTATTGACAGGATCCACTGAAGAATGGTGTATTAGCAGTCCAAACAATTCGCAACAACATAATGGCATCGACTCTTCTGGCCACAACTGCTATCACTCTCAGTTCCATAATCAGCGTATTTGTGAGCAGCACTTCAAACACAAACTCAAATCAGTTAATCTACGGCAATAAAACATCCCTTTTATCTTCAGTCAAGTATTTTTCCATCCTGCTATGCTTTCTCGTGGCTTTTCTTTGCAATGTCCAGTCTATCAGATACTATGCTCATGTTAGCTTCTTGGCTACTGTTCCCACCTTCATAAACAGAACAGAACCTATAAACTATGTTGCTAGAAACTTGAATCGTGGAAGCCTGTTTTGGTCTATTGGATTGAGAGCATTTTACTTCTCCTTCCCTCTCTTCTTGTGGATCTTTGGTCCTATACCCATGTTTGTGTGTTGCTGCATCATGTCGTTTGTGCTTTATTTCTTGGATACCACCACTAGTTTTACTAGAAACCTTCATAGTTATTCTATTAGAGAGAAGACAGAACCCAATGAAAATGAGCAGCATCTGGAAGCTTAATTCAAAATCTTTAGTGACTAGTACTTGTCAAGCTTGTAAAGTTATGTGTTAATAAATATGGTTGTTGAAGTGATAACTTGTGTTTACCTTCATTTTAGGAACAAGATGACTACTAATTAATTTTTGTTGGACTCTCAACTTTAATGCCTATTTGGTGTCACATAAGGGTGATGTGGAAAATACCAACAACCACACCATTAACATCAACCTCACCGATAACCATCACCACAATCACAATTGAACCACTCTCCGATGTAAATCTATAAACCATATATCAAAATGGTTCATCTTTCTTATGATATTGAAGTACACAAAATTCATTGAATTGTAAGGAACACAACAAGGTCCTGTGAGAAGGTGTTTGTCATGAGTGGATCAAGAACAAAGATGGTTATTGACCAAGTCAACTGGCACACAATTTCACAATTTTAGGGTGGAACATGTTGAGACATATTAGACAAGATAATAATAGTACAGGGACTAGATTGTAACTATATATATTATATATATCCCTTGTATATGTTACGTATGATAATAAGAGAAAAAATACAATTACCAAATCTGTTTTGGTATCAGAGCACAAGCATTCTTGGCTCCCTAGGGTTACAACCCTAGCTGACAGTTCCAAAAAAAAAAAACACACAGCCACACAGGTCTGTCTTCACAGTTTATTGATCATGGCGACTATCACAACTTTCTCCACAACCGAGAAAACCTCACATAACTCCCATAAGTTTCTGTTTAATTTATCTCCTACCAACTATGGTTTTTGGAAGACAATGATCCATCCGTTTCTCGTTACCAACAATCTCTTTGGATATATCGATGCTTCTATTCCAGGTCCAACTTCAACTTTACCAGCAACAGAAAAAGCCACCACTGCTGAAACCCAGCCAAACCCGTCTTATGCTGCTTAGATAGCTAATGATGCACACGTACGTATGCTTCTTCTCTCTACTATATCTGAAGCTTCCTATCCCCATGCACATGGTACAACATCCAGGGATCTATGGCTTTCCTTACAACGAGCCTATGCTCCTCAATCATCCTTTCGAGAGTATACTCTCAAAACACAGCTTCTTAAACTCGAGATGAAGCTTGATGAAACAGTCTCTGCTTATCTCTTACGTGCTTAAGAGTATTTTTGATGCACTTGCCAACATTGGTGAACCAATTAAAGAAAAAGATCTTGTTATGCTTGTGATTTCGGGTCTCCATGAAGAATACAATGGACTAAAGTCCAACCTTCTTGCTCGACAAATCCCCACTTCTTTCCAAGACCTTAACGACCTCCTTGCTGATCATGACTTCATGATTAGGAAAAACACCCCCATCGTCACCCCGATCGTGGCCCCAGGCGTTTGCTGCCACCACCACCAACCGAACCACCTCCACACCCACTACCCTTCCAGCTGATTAATTGCAAGCCCTTCAACAGCTTCTTAACCAGCTTGGTTTCCAACCAAAGTCAGCCCCTTCCTCCAGCCCTCAAGCGTTCTACACCACTCGCCCTCCCACTTCTTGGGGTCGCGGATCCAACAATAGACGACCATGCGTACTCACTCACAACCCACTGCCAACTTTGCAGAAAATCGATCACAAACATGGCTCCCCGATACTGGCTCCAGCAACCATGTTTCTCACGATCTCTCATCACTAGAAAGTCACACACCGTATTTTGGCGAGGATGCTCTTCATGTTGGAAATGGTATGGGTTTACCTATTCGTCATATTGGTTCTACTCATTTTTATTCATCCTCAAAAATGTTTTCATTATCCAATATTCTTCATGTCCCGGAAATTAAAAAGAATCTTCTTTCCGTTCAAAAGTTTTGTGTTGACAATAATGTTTTCTTTGAATTTCACTCGTCTTTTTTTGCTGTGAAGGACAGTATTACCAAAATTACCCTCCTCACGGGTCCAAGTGACAATGGGCTCTACTCCATTCATCTTCCGTCCTTCCAGCATCTTCCTAAAGTTGCATACACTACGTTTAGAGCTTCTTCTGATATTTGGCATCAACGGTTGGGACACCCTCATTCATAACTTTTGAATTTTATGTGCTCTAAATATTGTCTTCCTGTATCTAGTAAATCTTCATATTCTTTTTGTAATTCGTGTCATATTGGGAAATCTTCTAAACTTCATTTATCTACTTCAAGTTTTAATAGTAAACGAGTTTTAGATCTTATTGTTTGCGATGTCTGGGTCGGCCCCGATTACCTCATCTGATGGTCATAACTATTTCTTACTTTGTGTCGATGATTTTTCTCGTTTTATGTGGATATTTCCTCTTAAACGCAAGTCTGATGTTTTTGATGTCTTTAAACAATTCCTTGTCGTGACTGAACCACAATTCTCTACAAAAATCAAGGTCGTTCAAACTGACTATGGTGGTGAGTTTCATCAGCTTCACACTTTCTTTAAGTCCCTTGGCATTGTTCATAGCCTCTCTTGTCCTCATACAAGTGAACAAAACGGCTTAGTTGAGAGGCGACATCACCATGTAGTCGAAACCGACTTAACCTTACTTGCTCAATCAGGGGTTCCAAATACTTATTGGCACTTTGCCTTTGACACGACAGTCTATCTCATAAACAGAATGCCCTCTCGTGTCACTTCCCATGTCTCACCATTTGAGACCATCTTTAAGCGTAACCCAGATTTCTCCTTTTCTCAAAGTTTTTTGGGAGCCAATGCTTCCCTCATCTACGACCCTACAATCACCACAAAATGGATTTTCGGTCCATTGCTTGTATTTTTCTCGGTTACAACTCTTCTCATCATGGGTGTAGGTGCCTTGATCCTACGTAGGGATGTCAATGGGAGCAAACGGGGCAGGGAGTGCATCTCCCGCCCCCGCCCCCGAAATTTTCCCATTACCCCGCTCCCGCCCCCGCCCCCGGAATGTTCAACCTTCCTACTCCCACCCCCGCCCCCGAATCCCCTTTATTACCCCCGCCCCCGTTCCACCGCCCCCGATTGATTTTGGGCTAAAAGAAATTGTTATTTATGATAAAAGAAACTATTTTTTAGGTAACAAATAATTACTTAGAGCAGAATTTTATATGTTAAAAATAAAAAAAGTTATGACATTTTAAAAAATTATACTAACAACTTAAAAACATGTTTTTTTGATGATTTTTGGAAGCTCAAAATCATGTTATTGTTTATTATATTTATATAATTAATATATGTAAATATATGTGTAATTTATTAACGGGGTCCCCATGGGGATTTCGGAACGGGATTGCCTACCCCCGCCCCCGCCCCCGAAATTAAAATGGGGGTTAACCTTGCCCCCGCCCCCGTCCCCGCCCCCGATTTTTCTTAAAAAAATCCCCCAAACGGGACGGGGCCCCCATGGGAACGGGGTCCCACGGGATTTTTTGACATCCCTAATCCTACTACCGACAAGTTATACATATCTCAACATGTACGGTTTCATGAAACTTCATTCCCCTTTTTAGCACCTAAACCTGTACCGCCTGAGACACCTCCATGTGATCCTTATGTGTCAACTTATCCATTCCCTACTATACCTGACCCCGAACCTCCAGCCCCACCCTTACCCCAGGTCGAATCTTTTCGCACCTATGAACGTCGTCGACAACGCGTTCATGTTCACACCGGTGCATCCGCTATCCCAAATGAGGCCACATCCGCCTCCCCCACGACCCAAACAGACCCTCCTGCAGCCCAACCAGTTTCTACTACAACCCCATCTGCTGTTCGGTCTCGCCCTGCAAATTTGCGTCCAAACCCAAAACAGGTGCAACACTTCACACCTTCGGCCTTCCATGCATCCACTATTATCGAACAGGAGCCCACAACCTTCTCTACTGCAGTTAAACACCCTCAGTGGCAACAAGCAATGGCTGATGAGTATGCCACTCTTATTCGCAATAGGACTTGGACGCTTGTTCCTCCTAAGCCTAATTCCAACATTGTTGATTGCAAGTGGGTTTATAAAATTAAACGTGACCAGACTGGCTCTGTCATCCGCTACAAAGCTCTCCTTGTTGCTAAAGGTTTTCATCAACAGCCTGGGATTGACTATCATGACACGTTTAGCCCGGTTGTCAAATTTACCACCGTTCGAGTTGTCCTTTCTCTTGCGGTTTCAAACAAATGGCCTCTCAGACAACTGGATGTTAAAAACGCCTTTCTTCATGGTGATCTCCACGAGACAGTTTACTTGCACCAACCCCTAGGTTTTGTTGATCCCCACAAGCCCAATCATGTTTGTTGACTGCATAAGTCGTTATATGGGCTGAAACAAGTCCTGCATGAATGGTTCCATCGACTGTCTCGTGCTCTACATACCCTTGGCTTTAAAGGATCTCACACCGATCCATCTCTCTTCATACTCTCGACTAAGGGTACACAGGTTTATATGTTGGTTTATGTTGATGATATTATTATTACGGGTAATAATCCAGGGGCTATTGATCACATTGTTCAGAGTCTTAGTTGGACTTTTTCCCTTCAAGACATGGGATCTCTCTCATATTTCCTTGGTGTTTTGGTTAACTATTGTGGCACTGATCTTTTCTTGTCCCAGCAACAATATATATTAGACATCTTGCAACATGCACGTCTTACTAATGTCAAACCTGCTAGCACTCCTCTTCCTACTGGCGCCTCTCTCACTCTTGGTGACAGTGCTCTTTTTGAAAACCTGGTTCGATATCGTCAAACAGTTGGGGCACTACAATATGTTACTTTATCCCGCCTGGACATTACTTATGCAGTCAACAAAGTTTGTCAATTCATGCATTCTCCAACTGTTAATCACTGGTCAGTGGTTAAACGGATTCTACGATAGCTTAAAGGCACTAGCAATTTTGGTTTATGTCTCACACCTTCACACGACACTACCATTCATGCTTATGGTGATGGTAACTCTCCTCTGCTAACTGCCTATTCTGATGCGGACTGGGCAGGGTGTCCGGATGACCAACGATCCACCAGGGGATATGGTATCTATCTTGGTAAGAATCTTGTTTCCTGGTCCGCAAGGAAACACAAGAATGTCTCTCGCTCATCCACTGGAGCCGAATACAAACTTGCCGATACTGTTGCTGAGGTTACTTGGCTTGAAACTTTACTTCGAGAACTATGCATTCCAGTCACGACAACACCAGTTCTATGGTGTGATAATATTGGTGCCACCAACCTGTCTGCTAATCCTGTTTTTCATGCTCGCACAAAACATGTTGAGGTCGATTTCCACTTTGTAAGAGAGAGAGAGAGAGAGAGAGAGAGTTGCAGCAAAGCGTCTCTCAGTCTAGTTTCTATCCACAAACGATCAGATTGCTGATATATTTACTAAACCATTATCTTCACAACGATTTGAAGGGTCACGGTCCAAGCTTAATGTTCGTACCCGACATTAGCTTGCGGGGGATATTAGACAAGATAATAGTAGTACAGGGACTAGATTGTAACTATATATATTATATATATCTGTTGTATATGTTACGTATGATAATATTAATTGATAATTAAGTTTGTGGCTGAAAGAGATTAATTAAACTTAAGGGACTGGAACTGTAATTATAAGATAATTACATTTGGGCTATGGATTACTTAATAATATATAAGTTGGAAGAATTCTATGGGGAAGCCCATTAGAAATCGTCCAAGAGATATACCAAAGGAATCCATGGGCTGCTCGGGGCTTAAGCAGTCAGATGAGGGTTTCCTAGTTTAAAACCCTAATGGCCTACATGTATAAATAGCACCCTTAGGCCCCAAAAAATGAGGTGATGAGATCCTCTAGGGTTTTGGATGATTTTGGGCAGCCTCCATTCTCCTTGTTCTTCATCCTCTTGCTCTTGGTGTTTGTGAACCATTAGAGGAGTGACATTTGTGACTCTAAGCTTTCTAAAGTCATTACAAGAAGGAATTGTGATTGTTATTGCTACATAACAATCAAGGTATGATCTAAACCATTATTCATATGTTATATTGATTATCATATACTAGATCTAGGGTTTATAGTCTTGGATGATTTGCATGTACAATAGAGAAACCTAGATCCAAGCATTAGGGTTTGTATGAGCACATAGGATGTTCTTATGGCTAAAACCCATCAGGTTAGGCACTTATAGCATGCGAGGCGCATCGGGCTGAAGGATGATATTAGTTTTACAGATTAGATAGCTATTTCTGAAACTTGTAAAATGTAATCGACATTTGATGATGAATAAAAGGTGTGTTTATTTATGAGTAAGGTGTTACTGTCTTTTGTCAATTATTTACTATTGTTTCATTTTTGCATGTTTTGACTTCTAGAATAAATTACTTTATTCAAACTTCCACAGTCGGTCATACGTCGGAAGTAGGTATGAACTAAGACTATCATGAATTGGGCTTGTAGACGACTAAAGGTGTTTAGCCATAGCAATGGTTGCTACAACATTCATGAGTACTCATAAGATCTGAGTATTAGAATAAACCCACACTCACTGGCATCACTTCATGGAATTTATCTCGAGTTATCGTGAGACGGTAATATCATATAAGTCTTCAAACCTAGAGATATGACTTGTTGCCTATGAGTTGATTATACATTGATTGTACGTAAATGTATTGGTAACTCGATGTCATAAAATGTGCCTCTGTGTATAATTCAACAAGTAGTAGAACAAGCATATGAGTCGAAGTTTATTTGTTCCTTCTTGGATTAGAAGCGATATCTGGGCCCCTCGATGATTTTGTGTTGACCCGTGTATCGGGCCCGGTCAGAACTAAGTTGATGTGTTCAGTTAAGTTCTATGTCGAACAAATCGGGAAATCGAGAAACAAACTGCTAGACAATAAGTAAGACATTGTTCCATGTATTTTCCCCGCTGATATCTAGAATAGAGGATTAAATGATCACTTATCTAAAATGACACTTCATAGTTCAACAAAGTTTTGAGAGTTATGATTGCCGGTTGGTTCCTGAAGTAATATAGGTAAATATAGTTATTAGACTTATCCAAGTGGGAGACTGTTGGATAAGGTGTCTAAGTCCATAACTTTATTTGGTATATACTTGCCCCGACCCGACATGGTCCATTTGGGTTGCACTTCACCCGAACTATTTATGGTTAAACCTGTGAGAATTGTATGTTTACGATTTGTTAATATATTATAAGTTATAATATATTAATATGAAATCAAAATGAGCTCACTCTTCAGGTCACATAGTTGTGGAAGAAGACCCCTCAAATCAACAGTATTGACCACTCTCTTCATCGCCATCTCGCTAATAAAACCTGCATCTTTGGTAACGATGCCCCCAAGGATCTTCACCCCCAAAGAAGTGTTGGATAAGGTGTCTAAGTCCATAACTTTATTTGGTATATACTTGACCGGACCCAGCATGGTCCATTTGGGTTGCACTTCACCCGAACTATTTATGGTTATACATGTAAGAATTGTATGTTTACAATTTGTTAATATATTATAAGTTATAATATATTAATATGAAATCATATTATTTAGTTAGTATTGATCATAAATTAAGTTAGAATTAATTTGGTGATAAAAAAGGTGACTAATTAAATATGGGCTCTTGTATTTAGATAAGTGTGGGCTAATACCCATTTGGAATGGGCTTGGCATGCATGGGAGTCCATGGATAGTCTATGGAGCTTTTAGCCCATGGATCCTTGGAAAGCAAGAGTCATGGGTATTAGGGTTTACATGGATGTAACCCTAATCCTCCACAATATATAAAGAAGCTTGTGATGCTTGAAATGACACTAGTTGTGTGTGTGCAAAGAGGTGGTCGATTTCTATAAGCAAGCATACACTCTCATAAGGTTCTTCCAAGTTTGTGGTGATTTGTGATTTCCATTTGAGGCATCCATATTATTGGTGCTAGGCTCTTAAACTTCAAGGAATCAACTCACAAATTGAAAGGTATGTACTTCTTCTATCCATTATGTTTAATGTTCCCCATGCCACGCTAGATAGGTTATGAACCTTGGAAAAATCAAAGTTGCATGTATTCATAGTAAAACGTAGATCCAAGGTTTTATGGTTGCATGAACACCTGAGGAGTGTCAGATTGCTCAAAACCCAAACAAGAAGGTCTCCCTATATCCATTGGAAATAAATCGGCACGAAGCTTCGTACCATCACATGAGGGCCAGAAAATCTCTGTTTTCTTGATGTTCAACTCAAAACCCAAGCCTAGACCATTCACCCGAATAATGTTCAACACTCACCTCCTCAAAATCCCCAATGCTAGTCTCATCTTCTATATACCAAGCATGGAGAGGGAGCTTACAATTTTCTCTAATTTTGTGCACAAGTTGGTGTAAAACGATGGTAAAAAGAAGAAGGCCGGTGGGGTCGCCTTGCTGCACCCCAGTAGCAAACCATATATGTTGGTCTCCGATATAAAGTCTCACATTTAACCGAACAAGAAATTCACCCACAAAGAAATAGAAGGACACTTCCTTTTAACCTCATGGAGCAAGGCTGATCTATCCACCAGGTTAAAGGCATTCGAGAAACCCATTGTAAGCATTGCAAGAGACCCATAAGTGTGGTGTTCACTCAACACCCTATTGGTAGGAGAAGAAGCTATACAAGTGAACAAGCCTTAAGATGAAGCTTAAGCTATGAAGAAATATTTAAATAGGAAGGAAAGGAAATGGCTCACTAACACACTGTTGGTGTGCACAAGAAGCATCCAAACTAAGCAAACTACATTATCTTGAACAATAAAGCTACAACAAGAGAAAAACTGGTTTGGGCATTTTATCAAAACACTTGGTGGGCAACAAAAATAGCTTCTTGGATTTTCATCTTCTTTCATTGAAACATCAACCTTCTAATCTAATATCTCACAAGGATCCAGAAATCAACAGAAATCAACCTTCTAATCTAAAAGTTAACTTAGTTAGTGTTTTATCCATGGATTCTAGCATTCCACCAGAGGATTGGATCGAGTATTTTCTACAAGCTAATTTACGCAGTAATCTTGCTGTTCGTGAATTGTTGAAACAATTGTTCCAAAGAGATTACTCATTTGAAAGTTGAACTCGAAATTTTGAAATCTTACCAAACATGGGACAATAACGGCGAGTTGAGGAAGTCGAAAGAAGATGTTGATGAGTTGAGGGCGAATTTGATAGATAAAGAAACCGAATTGAAATGTATTCTTGAGGATAATGAAGATTTTAATGCGAAACTGAAAAACTTGCGAGAAAACAAGGTGGGAAACGAGTAAAAAAAGAAATTGAAATCTAACAGTTGTTACAATTCTTTCCGAGAACATGTTGCCACGGGTCATGTTTGGGTGAGTGAAATTAGTCAAGTAACTAGAGGTAATTGATAAGTTTAGATGTTGTTAGAAAATTTATTACTGCTACATTTGTGTTTAATGGCATTAGATGAATCATTAACCCGTAAATGTCAACTAAACCCAGCTTTTCTCTTGTCTGTGAAATCTCAATTTGAGCGCTTGCTTCCTGCAGTCACTTCGGTCTTAGTATTGAGTTTTTGATTTTCTTTTAGTTTGTTTTAGAAATATTAGTTGCTTGACTTATTTTATTTTATTTCATTTGTTTAAAATTATTTCTCTTAATTTAATCAAATTAAATCATTTTTACCAACAACTACCTGATTCATCTTCATTTACGATAGATAGTCGTTATCGGTACGATATCTGGTCTTACGACTATATTTCTTGTACGATCTCGTATACTTGCGATTACATGTTTTCGTCAACAGCTAGTAAATAACAATTATGCACTAAAATACATATATTGGAAATTTTTGAAAGAAATATACAAACAAACTTTAATGATGATCATTCATTGGTTAGGAATGTATTTCCATGGTACATTTATTGTTGGTACTTTAACAAAAAAAATTACAATTTGAGATATTAAATATCCTTTTATTTTTTTCCAACTTATTTTTCTTTCCATTTAAAATGATTACAAGTGTTTTAAAATATTATTAATTTTATCAAAATATAATATTTTTTAACATTTCATATGGATGAGAAGATATGTTTGAAGAAAATGAAGGATGATATTTAATTTCTCTTCATATTTCTTTGATGACTAGTCATTGATTACTAATATAATATCATATCTTTTAGTCATTTGAAAATTTTGATTTGTTTAATATAAACCATTTAACAAAAACTTTTTTCTTTTTCCTAACATGCATAACTTCTTTAATTTGGAGACCAAAGGATTTTATGTTAGAATTTAAGAACTTTTGAGCAAACGATAGATGATTTATCATATAGTGTAACAATGTAAAAAAATCAATTTACATAGTTCACACAATTAGAGTGATCGCCTACATCTACAGATGAACACAAGTGAGAGATTTTATTGATTTTGCAAAGACTTTATGATACATTATTATATATATATATATATATATATATATATATATATATATATATATATATATATACTAATAAAAGAGTAGTCATTTTGCCAAGTGTCATAATATTAGAATTCCTAATTAATATGATGCTACTTGTCATTCTATTAATTATTTATTTTAAATTCATTAAACCCCCTAATTAATGTGATGTTATTTGTCAATCTATTTATTCTTTATTTTAAATTTTAAATTTTATATTATTGTTTTCATTAGTTCACAAATAAAAAGAGTTTAATATATGATAAATTAATTCCATATATTTATTTGAATCAATAATTATAATTTTACATAACTAATAAAAAAATCACTTAATTAACAATGTATTTAAAATTTTATATAAAATAATTGATTAATAATTTTGAATTTTTTATCATGAATATTTAATTAATTTTGTAACCGTGGTTTCCACGGGTTATAAACTAGTATATATATATATATATATATATATATATATATATATATATATATATATATATATATATATATATATATATATATTCTCTTCTAATAAAACAGTACATTAAATGACACGTGGCACCTCCTTAATCCCTCTGTCTTTGCTTTTCCCGCTCATATCATCTATGTGAAATTCCTACTTTGCCCTTATGTAGTCATTCCACTCAAATGTTGTAGAATACACCGATCCCATTCCGACCTCGATATGTGGAATCGCCTTGCGCCATATGTACTGAGATTGTTCGGGAGACATGGTCCAAGCCCGGTACTTGTAGAACTCGGTGTATTCTTCAAATTCTCATTGCAATCAATCCCATAATATCAGCAAATCATATAATCTTTAACCGATCATCAAGCATAATCCCATTAAATCAGGAAGATCACACCATATCTATTGATCTAAACCCTAATCCTCACAAACTTTCTCTGGATTTAGGCTTTACAATATTGAATCAACCACCACCAAGCTCCACCGCCTCCACCTTTTCATCTGGTTTATCTCTCTTCTCTTTTTCTTCGACAACAAATGAATGTACAAGTAAGCTTAAATTTTGATTTTTTGTTTCTTCTTTCTCTCTCTCTCTCTCTCTCTCTCTCTCTCGCCTCTCTCTTTCAGGTATGTTTTGATGAGAAGGGTTATGTTGGACTTCTGTGAGTTGATTCCACGCCTTTTTTGTTTCCGCAATCGACAGGTTCCGCTACTTCTTCTATTGCTGCATGTCTCACTTTTCAGGTTAGGGCTCGCCTCCCCCATGTCGTTGTTTGAAGCAACCAGAACTCCCAAAAGAAACAATCGGAGAATACCTTCATGTTCATCCATAACATGGCGTTTGAATTACTTCATTATCATCCTTGCCCCTGTATATTTCTACACTTCAAATGTCCACTGGTAATCCAAGCCATCTTGAGACTTTAACATCGCTTCCAATTTATTGATTTCTATTTCATTTTTTGTTTTTAGTTCATAAACATTGTAATGTTTAAATCGGAACGCTCTCATATTCTTTTGTTTTCTGCTTTGGTTGAATCACCTTAGTCCTTTTTTTTTTATGATCCAAGGTTTCAATTTATTCATCTCTCTCTAAGTTAGATCAAACCGTAAACCCTAGAAATCACTTTCTCCATTTAGCCACCCAATGTTCTTCATCTTTCTTCTTCCTGATTACCAACCCTAACCCTCTGTTGCGTTTTCTTACAAGCCTTCAAGTTTAATCTAATCCTCAAATGTATACCATTGCATGTGGATGTACGTTTTATCACTTACATTCTTTTTATTTTTTGAGGAATTTTCTGCTGTCAGTTTTTTGATTTCCTTTACGTGAAGTTATGCTCTACTCTGTCTCTTCTTTTCACAATTTCTGTATTGAAACATAAATATAAAAATTCAGAACCTCTGTTATTCCAAATGGATACCGTTACAAATTTATGGGACAATTGTTTCACCCAGTGATTTTTCTCTTAGGTCCTACCAGGATGTTGTTGCTAGAAAAGAAATTAAGAACAGAGATGAACAGTCATGTCATAGAAGAAAATTGAAGTATGTCTAAACCTTAAAAGGAAATATCTAAAGTTTCATGGCTATAAAGATTCTGTTTTTTTAGTTACAAAAGGATTCACTTCTTCTCCTCCATACCCATAGTACACTTGCTCTATTTATACCTAGAAATTTCTTGAATTTATACCTTTCATGAAAACAATTTGTCCCCTGGAGTCAATCTATATCTTCCACAGGGGTGTTTTGAAAAAATGTTATCCATTTATAACCCTAATTTGTTTCTGTTATTACTCTTTGCAGGTGTCCAGCTTGCAAAAATTATAGGGTACTTATATGTTTTCTTCACAATCTTAATATTTGTGATGCATTGCTTAATCTTTTAGCTTTAATTTCACAGCCCTAATATGAAAAGGTTGCTAGGCTTTTCAATGGAGCCAGTGATGTTTCATCCAGGGATTATATTAATGACACGAGTAGATTGTGCCAATAAGGTAAGGTTACACTTGTTCATTCTTAATATTTTCATTAAGTCCCTTAATTATTATATGGATTAGCAACAAATTCCTTTTTTATCCATGTTTGGCAGCACAGATAAACACTAATCTATGCGATAAATTCTCTATTAGTCACTACCCTTCACTATTTTGGGGCCCACCTTCTAAATTTGTGGGTGGTAACTGGAATGGGAAAGATGAAAAAAGTAAAATTGTTTCTATTGAAGATGGAAGAACTTCTGATCGTTTACTTAAATGGATTAATACACAATTAGGAAGGTATACAAGCGTTAAGAAGCTATATTGTTTTGTGTATACAATGTTGATGAGTTTCTAATTTGAAGTACATGTTTTACTTTTTTACGTAGTTCATATAAATTGGAAGATGAAAAGTTTGAAAATGATGAGCTTCTTCAATCAAACTTCTCAGACCCTGGACAGATTTGAATCAATTCTTCATTTTTCTATAAAAATAAGAACAGTGACGAGTATGCAAATTTACTTGATTAGGAATATGATGAGTATGAAAATTATCACACTAAAAGTATTTTGTGTTCATGTTATGTTTATGTCATTTAATGTCTCCCTTAATCTCATTTTTATGAATGTAAGGCTTTTGATTGGTATTATTTTGACCAGAATACCCTTATTTTTCATAACTTATATCATATGCTTAAACAAATTATAATAACAAAATTCATTTGAACATCTCTGTTAATTGATTTCTTCAAAGTAGGTTGCAGCCATGAAATTTATGCCTAATCAATGAATGATCTAGGAGGTCTGGAGTAGCGTTTTTCAGCCGTATTGCACCCATTGCTTCTACAGTTAGTGGAGCATTTAGGTAATTTCTCTTTGAACTAATTCTTGAACGTCCCCCTAAGTAAAAAAATACAAATTACATGTAATAACAAAAAAAGTTTTTTGTTAATCATATTGACCATGCTATTTTATTTTTAACTATTACATATTTATTTTTATGGTTTTTGGTTTAACTTTAAACAACTACTATGAAATGGGCTTGGTTTAATGGAACAAGGTCTACTTGCTTAAATGTTGTAGCTCTATATTGTATAAAAGTAGTAGATAATTGCAACTGAATGGTAGTAAAAATCTATTGTTAATTTATGTTCTTGAACATTTTTCACTACTTCTTGGTTTTGGTTATGAGTTGGGAGATGTCACCGGTAAGGATTTGAATGCTGATAAGCTCACTGAGAAAAACATTTGTTATCATTTATTAAATTACAATCTATCTATGGTATAATAATTACAATTATTCGTCTCTACACATTATAGCAATAAACTTTTGAAATGGCAATGAATTTTGGCAATCTCTTCAAAAAGAGTACCAAAATAGCACCAGAACTAAAACCTTCATGAGAATATGCCATTATAGCAAACAATTTTGGTAAACCCACTAGAATTTTGCAATGAACTTCGAATAAAACCCCAAAGATGTTACCAACTAGCAAGCTTATGGGAGGGCAATTAAAACCATGACAAAACAACACCTAATAGTAAGTCTTGGATTTTAGGAAATCCGCTAGAGATCAAAATGAATTTGTTTAAACAGTCTACCATCAATAGTAATGAACTTTAGGAAATCCCCTGCCAACATTAAGAAATTAATTTGTTTTATATTAAAGCATTATACTTTCAACAGTATTTTTTAAGGCATTGTTGTTTGCAAAAGGTTTTTACATTAAATTCATTTCTTTTTTGTTAAAGCTTGGTCATATATATGAGATTAAGAAAAATGGGATCACAAATAGCTAGGAGTCACAGAACATAGAAGTACATACATAAATTACTTATTTCCTGTTTTCCTAATTTATACCTAGGAATAAGAGTAATTCCAATGGGTGAAGATTTAGGAGTTATATCAACGAAATAAACAGACAACTAATAATATCAATGGAATCACAAACTTTAACAAATATTAGATCCCACAAAAAATATTGTTTGTTAACGAATAAACTTAGACGACGGTATGTTTTTCCATTCTTGGCTCCACCATATTACATTTCATAAATAAGTATCGAATTATCTTTTATATGAATCTAGTCATTTTATAGCTAATGGTAATTAGTAGGAGTATTTTCAAAAGAGAAAGTTAGTAATATAATATTAGTTATTTATGACAAATATAATAAACTTTATAATAAACTTACAGATGAAAGTCTTTATAAATTAATAATTTTTTACAAAACTTTGATTGCTTATTACAATTTTAAATTATCAATAATATTTTTCTTTTTAACTGTGGTTTCCTTTGGATCCGTCTCAATCTTGCTGGAGGGTATTTTCAGCATATATATGTCTTGTTGCTTCTTCTTTCAAATTTTATGCAAGTTAAGATTTGTTGCTACTCTCTTTAATTGGTTCTCATAGATGCTTAAATGAAAGTTCATGACTCAAGTTAGAAAGACGTCAAGTTTTTGTACCATATTTATTATAAGTCGTTCACACAAATAATTTATTTATTTTTTATAAGTTAACTTTCTTATAATTTTTTTTCTAAGAGATGTTTTGAAGGAGTATTTTTTTTTACGAAGACAATGTTTCTTTTGGTTTTGCAGATGGTTATATTATGTGTGCTGATTTGAAAACACAAAAAAGTATTAAAAGCACAAGTGGGTTTGGAACTTAAATGTAACTATATCATTATCTTTGAATATTTTTTAATTAATAATGGACGATACTGGCAAAATTGGTAATAATCAAGTTAGTTTTTTTAATTGTAGTCGAATAGTAAGTACTTAGCATGTTGTTAGTTTTGTATATACTACAGGCCATTATTTATATAAAATATTATAATTATAATATTGTCGATTTCTGAACTTATATAAGAGAAACCCTTGTATCTTTATTATATATTCGGTACGAAAGGCAATAAAAACGCTTACAATAATCTAGAGATATAGTCATTTAATATATTGATTACTTATAAAATATTAGCAAAAGTTGCTCATCTTTAATTTACCAATAATCCACAATTATATGATGCCATTTTATAAAGGAAATTCTTCTTTTCGTAAAATCATTATTAAAAAGAAATAAATGGAAGAGGTATCTTATAATGAAAGAAAAAAGATGGAGACAGGGGAGTTATAGATTTATTGGGATGGTAAGTTACAATAGGAAAAATGATGTTTTAGCCAACAAACTTTTTTTCTTCCCACGCGTTCTCGTGTGGTTGATCTTACAACCCGTATATGTTCAATAAGAATCATACACCAAAAGTAAGTGTTTAATAAGAATAAAACCTTTTCTACAACCCACGCGTTTGTTTTCTGAGTGATATTATGTTGCATCATACAAACTCATGCGTTTTATAAAATAGGGGTATTTACATGTGTAATTAAATACTTACAAATTACAAAGTTATTAAAAAAATACAACATTACAACGCATAAGTTTTTCTAAATTAATAATATATTACTTTATTATATAGTCAATTTTTTAATTCTATTTAAAATTATCACCCGTGGGTTCCACGGGTTTTAACCTAGTATATATATATATATATATATATATATATATATATATATATATATATATATATATATATATATATATATATATATATATATAGGGGAGGGTTCATGCGAAAATGCAAATAATTTGCGAAAACGCAAAAACAAGAAAACCATATGATATTATGTCACCTCAACATTATATTTTGGAAAATAATTCATCCAAACTTTGAAATACATGATGATAATCGATGATAGATGATAGACTATTTCATATTAGCAAAGTATGATTTTTAACATTTTTATTATGAAACCATGAATTTAAAAATGATTAAGGACGTGAAAAAAATATAATTATAAAAACCGTCTTTAAATCTATATTATCATAACACCATCTAATGTAAACTTACTATCTTTAATTTATTGCTAATAAAATTATTTTTTTATAGTACATGTATCTAATTTTCATAAGATAAAAGCTGTTTTCGCATTTTCGCAGGATATTTATATTTTCGTATGAACTTACTTCTATATATATATATATATATATATATATATATATATATATATATATATATATATATATATATATATATATATATACCTTAATAAATGAAAATGACTTTGCCACATGTCCTTCTCTCATAAAATTAGCCACATGTCATTTTGTCATAATTTGAAATATATATTTATTTTCCACTTGTCATTACTTTAATTTTCATTTTCAATATATCATTAATTTAGTTTCCATAAATTAAACTTACCATAATGATTATTAATTTCAAATTTTAAATTTTAAATTTTAAATAAATTTATAATTTAAACCTTTATGTTTAACATTTTGTTATAATTAACCCGTTTAATACACACTAAACACATAATCTAAATTTATTTATTTTTTGCATGTTTTTTTCTCATAATTTTCACTTATTTCAATTTAAAATTCAAATAAAATTTCTTGGCACTTAACATTTTGTTTTAATCAACCCGTATAATATACGGATCTCACAACTAGTATATATATATATATATATATATATATATATATATATATATATATATATATACCTTAATAAATGAAAATGACTTTGCCACGTGTCCTTCTCTCATAAAATTAGCTACATGTCATTTTGTCATAATTTGAGATATATATTTATTTTCCACTTGTCATTACTTTAATTTTCATTTTCAATATATCATTAATTTAGTTTCCATAAATTAAACTTACCATAATGATTATTAATTTCAAAATTTAAATTTTAAATTTTAAATAAATTTATAATTTAAACCTTTATATTTAACATTTTGTTATAATTAACCCGTTTAATACACACTAAACACATAATCTAAATTTATTTATTTTTTGCATGTTTTTTTCTCATAATTTTCACTTATTTCAATTTCAAATTCAAATAAAATTTCTTGGCACTTAACATTTTGTTTTAATCAACCCGTATAATATACGGATCTCACAACTAGTATATATATATATATATATATATATATATATATATATATATATATATATATATATATATATATATATATATATATATATATATATATATATATATATATATATATATATATATATATATATACACCCTAATCTGACAATTTTGGCAGGAGACATTCTATTAGCCCCTTCCAATCGATGTAATGTATCCCGCCAATACCATCTAAGTGAATTTCGATATTACCCTTTTCTTCCTTTCTTCCCGAGCCCTACCGTTCGGTTTCCTCCTCTCCACACTTAAATCAAATTCAAAATTCAAATGGGAATCCTATAAATCAGCAATAAATCATCCACAAAATCAATTTATTACCTCCTTTTTAATCTTATAGAGACTACTAAGAACGAGAATCGATTTTGCTCATGAAATTGTACATGGAATGTGATTAGGTTTTCAAAAATCTCTCCTTCAAACCCCCTGGTGCTTGAAGTTCTTCAGATCGATGCAATACGAACGGAGTTAGATGTGCCGATGGGATCAAATCGGAATGGAGATTCCAGAAAATTCAATTGGAATACTATGATCGTGATACCTGCCGTCTTTTCTTGGTCGGCATTTTTCCTCATGAACTCTTTCAACTCATTGTAAGCGAACCGAAATCCTTTCTCTTTTTATGCCAGACAAGTCAATTGGTATTCAATTCTTTATGTAGTTTTATCGGATATGAAATTCCAATATTTTTTGGTCTGCGATTGTTGAGTTACTCCTTCCTACATCACTAATTAATGCCCATTCCTCCATTCCTTTTAAAGACACACAATAAAGAAGAAACCCCAACCTGTAAGCAGCTTCCTCCTATAAAAAGTAAGGTATTCAATTATGTTTTAACAAGTATGGAAACTCTTATTTTCTTAATTAACATATTAAAAAAATTATTAAGGGAAACTGGAATTAACGTGGTTATTAATCATACTTGGATCTTTTTTCTAGGTTGGAGACGTATTACTTTTATATCTGTGATCTCTTTGATTGGAAATTGAGACAAATGTCAAAGAAACTGAAAGGAGCAAACCTAAATGTCACCAATCGTGTGCATTATAGAAAAAAATCAACATGGTAATTTGTTGGCTTCTTTTCATTCACATCTTGATTTTTCGTTTCAAATAGCCATTGATTTTCTATCTTAGGCTTAGGCTAGTTTTGAATGAAACCGATAAGATTTTTATAGCAAGGTTGAAACAGTTCACTTGTGATTTTTTTTTTTTGTTTTTTTTGTTTTTATTATATAATATCTTATGTATGCTTTCGGTACATTTGGTTTTATTGTTATATTAGTTAAGACACAGTGAAATTTATTCAGATATGTTTATTATGAATGCAAGGATGTCATTCAACAATAGGCATGGAAAAATCTCTGTGATCGATATTCTATGGATGTTGTTGCAGTGATGAAAGATAAGTTGATCCATCGGTTAATTAGAGGAAACATTACAAGTTAATTACGGATGCATTTGTGGATATATTGAAGTTACAATGGTTTTATGTATACATTGGTAATATTTACATATCCTTTAAATGTGTTTAAGGTTTTAATTAACAAAGAAATTTGATTGATTGTTATATACGTTAGAAATAAGATCTATTGTCATATCAAATAAACTTTAATTTCAATAGTTTTGTATCTTAGTTGTTGAAAAATCTGATTTGCTAGATTATGTTAAAACTTTCATTTGATATTTTAAGCTAAAGTTAATTTTTAGAAACTTTATGAACCTTTTAAGGATTTGTGCATGAATGGTAGTAATTTATATATTTTAAGTTGAAGTTCAGTTTTTATTGGACATGATAGTTTTTATTTTAAAAAAATATTGGTTTCTTAATTTGTATTTGATTTGGGATAGGTTTTTGTTGGCAGTCACTTGATGAGTTGGTGGGGATGACATATAAATTCTTATAGCGAAACTTGTCCATGTGTCAATCATTGTTGCGTTTCTTCCTCTGATTCTGGTTATCTCACCATTTTTTGTGATTTTTGCAAGGTAAGTTTATTTTCAATTTAAGGATTCAAGTAATTTAATCATGTGTTTTATTTTAAATTTTTGGAGATTTTGCTTGTCACATATGGAAGAGATTAGGTGAAGGGATGTCTCTAAAAAAGATCTAGCACTAATATAATGACCTTTTGGCCAAAATTAATATTGGTTTCTTAAAAATAATGTGTGCTTTTTTTATGACATGAATCAAAATGCTTGATAAGAATCGGAAAAGAAGCACTTATATAATGACATTTTGTGTGGTAAAATAGTAATTTTGGCCAAAATCAATATGATTTTCTTAAAAATAGTTTGTGCTTTTTTTTTTTTATGACATTAATCAAATAGCTTGAGAAGAAGAGGAAAAGAAGCAGCCATTGATGTAGAAAAACTCCAAAGACCAGAAGAGTCAGGTATCATATGTTTTTCCAAGTTTAAATAATTTTATGATTTACCAACATAGCAACAAAATTTGAATTACAAGGAATGTTTTGTTTTTCTTTAATTTCGCTTCATTAATATGTTTCCTTTGCAACTTTTCTTGGAAATCTATATATATTATTTTGTGTAGTATGTTGGTCCATGGATGATCTCATGATCATTTGGCTACCCGTTCTAGACATATATTCCTACATGGATTTTTTCCATTGAAGTTATGTTCTTGATTATTATAACACACCTATAACATCATAAAAAATATTTGTGAAGAGACTAAATAACATTCTGGAATTTACCAAATAGAACATACTAATATGTGCATTTGATAGAATTTTGGATTTGCTATGTAAGTCTTTCCATCTTACTATTGCGACGACAAAGCTTTACTAGCACCTTATTTAGAACTTCCAAAATTTTATAATTATAATTTTATTTTTGCATTATTTTCTTCATGATCAAAGTATGTTATCACTATACCATTTCCTTTATGTTTTAGTATTGACATTTCTGAGACCGATGGAAATTGTAATGAGCAAATAAACCTTCGAGTGAAGGCTGAAACTATGGAAAAATTCTAAGTCTTTTGGGAAAAATGACATTTTCTCTCATGAGGTTCTACTTGACAGGTAGAGACTCTTACCTCAATGTTAAAAACTACACTACCCATTAACATACTTTACATGTACCTTTTAATGTAATCCACAACAATAGGTACATACTCTTCGTACCTTTTTATGTTCCTTTTAATATGATTAACAAAAATAGGTATGGTTGACCTTTTGATTTTGAAATTTATATTAAATTTTGGGCATTATTGACATTGAGATCCATGGTAAATGATTGTCTTTTTTATGTTCAGGGTCTGGTGATGCTTCTAGGATATATGTTCCTCATTTAGGACAATTTGTCTGAATCGAATCCAGGTAAATTGTTGCTTTATACTAGACATTGTGCTAATGATTTTTTTAGTAAAGATTAAATAATATGCATAATGTTCTTTTATACATGCCCGTGTGGCCGTATTAAGAGTCCCCACTAAATTTGGATGAGTAGAAATTAATATGTCCATGTCGGTCATGATTCCTTAAAAGCTAACAAAGATCCAAAACAACAACTACCACAAAGATGATGTTGTCGATCAGGTTTATGCCCATGAGGTTCATTTGATTCCAAAATCCAAAGTTATATTTGAGTATGAAAGTGTACGTTGAAAATACTATTATCATGGATAGTGTTGGCGACCATGAAGTGCAATTATAAATGTCAATGTATCTTAATTTATTCATTTGCTATAATGCCTTACATTCATTTAGTTGTATACAATTTTGTACTTTCAGTTTCTTTATTTTTACTATTAGGGCATTATACTTCAAAAAATCAAAATTTTTATAGGATTTGTATTTCAAATGAAAGGGGCATATAAATACAGCAAATGAATTGCAACATGTTTCCATTTATTTATTTAACTTATGCTTAATATGTTCTTTATAAGTTGCAATGTCTACCTCTACCTATTCTAATATGCAAACATAAAATTGTAACATGTCCATTTTCTAGCATGTCTCTTTGACATGTAGTATTTTCTATGATTTCTAACTATCTATTGATCTAGAAAACATGTATCTCGTTTTCTTGTTGCACCTCACCTCGTATCTGAGTCCAACCTCCTCCTATGTCAATCAATCACATCTTCAACATATTTACACAATTTGTCACTTAATCCAATTCCGTTGACGTTCTTTGATGATAAATGAAGTTGTAGCAACTCACTTTTGAATTAGCAAATCTGAATGGGAAATAATCCAATCGCTCAATGTGTCTACACACCTTTGGTTACTTTCGCTCTAATTTAAGTTTGGTTCATTCTATAAATCACCGTCCATACTTTAATTTAATATTGTTGTATTTTAATCAAAAATCTAGATTACGATATTTTAGGCTTATATTAAATTTACTTTTTAGCAATAATTATTGATTTCATTGTTCGGCTATAAAAGATAATTTATATGAGAGATATAAACGATGAATAGTCTAGAATTGTAGCTTTTGTAGATTAATTAATGATAGATGTAGACTATCATATTTCTTAAAGCATGTCATTCTTATAAAATTTAATGGCTAAAAATGTGTTACTTTTATGGAAAAATATGTTACTTAATAGTTATAAATTTTGTTAGAATATATATATATATATATATATATATATATATATATATATATATATATATATATATATATATATATATATATATAATCAGTCTCTAGAAGTATGTTAGATGTTGGAAATTAATCAATTCTACCATAATTATTCTTTCGGAATCAACTATATGTATTGTTTACTAGATTTACAAATTTTTGAAAGAATTAAGTTGATAAAATTCTTGTTGTGGTACATTGCTTACATAGTTTTTTTTTTTAATATGGGTTTAGGTTTTAAAATGGTTGTCATTGATGTGGAATCAAGTTCAAGAACATACAACCAGGTATAAGAGAAATGTTTGGAATTGAGTTCAAGAACAAAAATATTCTACGAAAAATTACATTGTTACGATAATACATTACATTTTCGTAAGATTAGTTGGAATCAAGCCGATTATTTTGACCATTCAAAAAGATCAAGTGTATTTGTTCAAGTATTGTATATTTAAGAATACTATTTTTTTAAGAATTTTATTCATTTGTTATGAAATTCTATTAAAATTTGTATAATTATATTAATATGTATAAGACTATTATTCTGTATAAATATATATTTAAGTTCGGATTTCTATAAATATATAAGAATATTGATTTTATTCAACTAAGAATTTTGTTATTCTTCAATAACATTGTAACATAATAACATTCTGATACAAAATTTCCATAGAATATTATTCTAACAAAATAACATTCTTACAAAACAAAATCGATTATACTTATAAATTTTCAATTGAATTAATTTTAAAAAAATCAGATTTTTTTTAAATCAATAGATTTATTTTTTAAATTTATGTTAGCTGACTAAAATACTTTTATTGTGAAATTAGATCATAATTTTCAATTATTTTTAATTTAACAATCTTAATTATTTTCTTAAAATAACTAAAATGATTGGTCTAAAATCAACCTTACATCCATACAATAAATAGTTAGAATACAATATTCTAGCCCTATATATATATATATATATATATATATATATATATATATATATATATATATATATATATATATATATATATATATATTATATATATATATATATATATATAATGCATAAAAAAATACTTAGAGATCACAAATATTATTCTTGAGTTTATATTCTTAAAAATCCCAACTTTTTATCTAATTTCGTTGAAATTTTTTTTTGAAAGAAAAACCAAAAATAAATAAAAATTAAAAATCGATTTATAATTTTTTTTTTAGCAAATTTATAAAAAAAAAAAGTTGTGATTTTTAATAATATAAAAATTAAAAAAAAAAAAAGTATATATGTGATCTCTAAGTATTTTTTTACACATTTTTATGATAATTAAATTTTTTTTTAGGGTTTTTTTGTTTTACATATAACTAATTCACTCATCTCTATTACACGGATGAAACACGTCAGCAAAAAATTGATTTGTAATATCTGTTGCCTAATTTATTACAATAAATATTTAATTTATTTTATAATCATGGTTCCCACGGGTATTAACCTAATATATATATATATATATATATATATATATATATATATATATATATATATATATATATATATATATATATAGACACACACTACGTTTGTTAACCTAAAAACTATAGGCGAAACAAAAAATTTTGACAAATCTAGCACATGGGTGGGACCCATGTTTGGTTTGTCCAAAGAGTATAAGATTAAAAAGTGAATCTCTCCGCAATTTAACATTTTAAGTTTTTACTTCTCCTTTACTGATAAACTTGAAGTCATCATGCTAGATTATAAACCTAGATCTTTATGTGTTTTAACTTGAAATTGTGATCTCTTAATGCGGAAAAATGAATCTTCAATAAAATGCATCAAGTATGGTTGTGTTTTCTGTAAAAATAAAAAAAATTAAAAAAAAAAAAAAAAAAAAAAAAAAAAACTAACCACGGTCTCGTATTATACAACTATATTTTCATTTCGTATCATATATATATTTCGTATCATATATATGTTAAAATGACTAAAAATAGCCTATGCAGTTGATAGTTGACAAATAACATAAAACAATTTAATGTGATATTTAATACAATAAGTACAACATAGGTTTGTTCCAATATCTATTAAATATCATCATTGAATGCTTGAAAAGCTTCCAGAATATACATAAAATGCCTATAACACCCACACGAATTCAAGCAAGTATAATTTATCTAAAAAATTTGGTACATGTATTGTAGCAACATATAGTTATTTAATCGAAACATATCCCCCAACCTCATTGTTGTGACCCCTATTCGTTTCTCTTGGAACTTTCTTTGTTCTCGATTGATATTTATCTACAATGTTGAAGGCTACTCGTAGTGATAGAGATGGGGCAAATGTCTTAAAAAGTACAATCAAAGTTATGGTTATCGATCATAACAAGGACTTGCTTATTAGTGTGAGTGACTTTCTTAAGTCACGTTCATTTGAAGGTAACTATTTCAGTATTTTTTTCTCAAGATGACAAATTTCTTCGTATTTTACTAGAAGCAAGTGCAAATTTAAGATAAAATCTTGAGTATGGTATAATTATACTTTTACGGTACATTTTTATCACAAATATACTATTCACACTTGTGAGAAACATATATATATATATATATATATATATATATATATATATATATATATATATATATATATATATATTAGTTTTTTTGGTCACAAACAAAGAGAAAGGTACTTCAATTATTAATATATAATTTTGTTCCAAATTCTTATCAATCATCTGTTCTTTGATTATTTACCGTTAATTCATCTAGACAAATGTAATATTTGACTTTACACATTGTTAATAAAGATATTTGACTATCTATCAAATGTCTATATTGATATCAATGGAACCTATGGGCCATATTTGAACCTAATAATTTTAAAATAATTTTAAACAATGATTAATTACTACATAACAAAAAATAAAGTAATCTTACTAAGAACTTGAAAAAATGAAATATATCGTTTTGGGAGTAAATTACACGAATGATCTCTATGGTTTAGGATAACTTGTACGTTTGGTCGCTAACTTATTCTTTTAACTCGGAAGGTCCTTACTATTTGTTTTTGTTCTGTGTTTGGTCCCTGTTTTACCTGAAAAAACTATTTTGTCCTTAATTTTTTAATTTATTTAAATAAACATACCCTTAACCTCACCCCTTTCATCTTACATTGCTTACCCCCATCATTTTTCACTATCAAAATAATAGTTTTTTTTAAATAAGACAATGACCAAACGCATAACAAAAACAAAAAGTAGAGACAAAGCGCGTAACAAAAACAAACAGTATGTACTTTCCAAGTTAAAAATATAAGTTAGGGACTAAACGTACAAATTACCCCAAACCATAGGGACCATACGTGTAATTTACTCTAGTTTTGGAGAACACGAAAATGAAATGTTTTTTTTTTTTTTTTAAGATCAAGAATCGAAAGTTTGAAGTCAAACCATACACGAACTGACAAAATTATTGATGGCTATGTAATGCTTTGGATTTTCATTATTTAATGTAGATTTTAAAGATTTGCTCTAATTAATCAGTCGGTTATATTCATAGAATTCTCTTCCATGCGAACTAAAAGTCACGCATGTAACTCACATGTCCCTCAAGTTTTTTCTTTACCCAATCTAATTTTTTTATGTTAAGGATGCGATCCTCTCTATTTCAATTTTCATAGATCAATTTTCGGTACATGCATATATGTATCTATATGGAAGTTCCTTGACGAGCCTAGTTGAATGTTACAGCTAATATATATGAGTGTGCACGTGACTTTTCTTAAATCGTTTAGGCATTTGTGGGACCTCATCAAGAAATATTACCCATAAATTGCTTTATCCAACTTGTGTCAAGACATATATATATATATATATATATATATATATATATATATATATATATATATATATATATATATATATATATATATATATATATATATATATATATATATATATATATTCTAATAAAAAAATAATTCTTTTTGCCAAGTATCATAATATTAGATCTCTTAATTAATATGATTCCACTTGTTATCTATTAATTCTTTATTTTAAATTGATTAAACCTCCTAATTAATGATTCTATTTGTTTAATATATATGGAAAATTAACTCTATATATTTATTTGAATTAATGATTATAATTTTACACAATTAATAAAATATAATTTAATTAATAATATATTTAAAAATTTATATAAAATAAATGATTAATAATTTTGAATTTTTTATAAATTTAATAATTTTGTAACCGTGGTTCCCACGGGTATAAACTAGTGTGTGTGTGTGTGTGTGTGTATATATATATATATATATATAAACTAGTGTGTGTGTGTGTATATATATATAAACTAGTGTGTGTGTGTGAGAGACGCAATCCTAACCACTCATTAGTAGATAAAAAAACATTTTTAAAATACAAATAATTGAATATTTTCAAAAAAAAAATTCAAATATTATTTTTCGAAATATATATTTTCCAAAAAAAAAAGTTAAAAATACCAAAAAAATACATTTTTTTACATATTCTACTAGAATATTAGAATATTCTACATATCTAACAAATCTAGTAGAATTTTATAACATTCTAAAAATCAGATTAAAAAATTTATAATGTAATATTCTATTAAAATATTTCATGTATTTTTCAAAAGAAAAAACGGTAATTTTTTTTATTGTTTTTTTAGATAATTAAAGTTTCGAAAATAATAATTAATTTTCTTTTTATTTTTGTTTTTATTTTGCAAAAAAAAATTATTTTTAGATTTGGTCTCACAAAATTAGCATTGTCTCAAATAAACCTTATATATATATATATATATATATATATATATATATATATATATATATATATATATATATATATATATATATATATATATATATATATATATAAGGCAAAATCCAAAAATAAATAAATAAATTATTATTTTCGAAACTTTAATTACCTACAAAAATAAAAAATAATAAAATAATAAAAAAAATTAACGTTTTTTTTTTGAAAAATACGTAAAATATTCTAATACATATTACACTGTAAAGATTTTAATGTGATTTTTAGAATTTAAAAAAAAAAATTCTACTAGATTTGTCAGATATGTAGAATATTCTAATACTAATATTCTACTAGAATATGTAAAAAAAATGTATTTTTTATTTTTATTTATTTTTTGGTTTTTTTTTTGGAAAATATAAACTCTGAGACTCATATTTTAAAAAAAAATTCAAAATTTTTTAATTATTTTGCATTTTAAAAAAGTTTTTTTTTATCTACTAAATGAGTGATTATGATCGCATGTCACGCTCTCAAAAAAATTTATATATATATATATATATATATATATATATATATATATATATATATATATATATATATATATATATATATATATATATTATCTGATTCGTCGTCCCGATACGTTGAAGGATTTAAGCGGTAGATTTGTAATATGTGAGAATATTCTTAGTTTTATATTCACATGTGAATTGCGTCACGCCAGTACATGGGTGAGTTTGCAGCAAAAAAAAATGTGGTCCGGATTTGTTCTCGTTTCCTAGCTAGCTTAAAATGCTCTTGGACTTAGTTTGATGATTTCCTTAGTTAAGCTACAAAGGTATTATGGTACATGCTAAAATACCATACAACATTGAAATTATCGTTATTGAACGAGTTCAAGAACTTTTTGAGGCAAGATAAAGTACTAGCTAGTAATTCCATTGAATATGCAGTGCAGGTTTTGCTATATATTTGTGATTATTAGCTTCACCAAGTCTTCATAATTTCTTTCTTATACATCTTGATCTTATCTTATGTATGTGTTATATAATTAGTTACTTGGGTTGAAGATGCTGGTGCTGCTTTAAGAATACTCTCAGTAAAGAAGCACAAATTCGATCTCCTACTAATAGACAGTGACTTAAGAGATGTGGATATTATCACATTCCTCCGATTAACAAAGCACATGAACATTTTAGCAATGGGTAATCCATAAATTAATTACACTCCTATCTATTTGATTTAATAAACCATTTATACAACTTCCCTAAATCATAGCGGAAAGTGTATGTATGTGTGTGTGTGTGTGTGTGTATATATATATATATATATATATATATATATATATATATATATATATATATATATTACCTTAACTGTAATATCATTTTTCTTATGACCTACAGTAATGTCTGAGGAAGCAGATGATAATTTCTTGTTGAAAATGATTAAGAATGGTGCATTTCTTGTCATCAAAAGACCCTTTACAGATGATGCAATATTCCAAGCACGTCAGCATGTGATCAGAGAGCGAATACATAAGTTAGAGCCATTTAGAAGGTGTCATAAGAGCATCGAACCTAAAAGTGAAAATAGAAAGGATAATTGTGACACAGGGAAGAACGTAAGAAATTGTTATAATACAGGAAACTCAGACATCCAACTGCTTGATGATGAAATTTATAGTGCCAAAAAGAAGACTTGCTTGGAGTGGACAGAAGAACTTCATGACAAATTCCTTCGTGCTGTCCAAAAGCTAAATGGAGAAGGAAGTATTAATTCGTCCTTCATTTTATTATTATAATTTCAGTTACTAAGCATCAACTAAAGTACTATATACTATTTTTCAATATTAATTATAGGGTGTTTACCAAGAGATATAGTTGACACTATGAAAGTACCTGGACTTACAAGGATGCAAGTTGCAAGTCACCTTCAGGTTAGATGTTCATCCTTAATTCTTTCTTGTTGATAACCATAAGGCATACATTTATAATAAATCATCTCTTAGAAAGCATGATTACATTTTGAGCTACCAAACCCTTTGTATGATGTTTACTGATTATCATAATATAATTATAATAAAACCTTTGTATGTTGTTCTAAAAATGATTTATTTTATATATGTTAACTTGTCATGGCAAACGAGAAACGTCGATATATTAGCATTCTGCCATAACGTTATGGGACATTGTAAGTTATTACACAACTTTCCTAAATTATAGCGGAAAGTATATAATACCTTCTATAATAAGTCAAATGGATGATGTCTTGACTATCATCTTTGTTTGATGTTGAAGTTCACGCCATATCACATTTTCTTAGAACTTTTGAAATGAAGATGAAACATATATAGCTTGCATGTAGAGGTCCCATATGGATAACCTCACAGCTCCCATAACAATAAAACCATATGTATTGCTCTAATTGTTTAGTCAATGAACAATTCATCCCCAATTTCCAATTATGGCTTACTCAAACAATGAACATCATAGCTATCTAGATATATACATTAAGGCATTCAATTTAGACTACTATCCTAGAACTTTGGAAACCTATGAACATTACTTGAATGAACTATTCTAATCATATACTAATACATACCATATTTGAACACTTTCTCAAAGATTCCAACTTTGGCTCTCCTCACAGTTAAATTTAACAAGTGTATTAAGAAGCAAGAGGTGACTAATTATAGTAGGGGAAACCAAAATGATGAGACAATAGTATTTGTAATTAGAATAAGCAAAAGGAAAAGAAAAAAGGTGGGTAACAACTTGTAAAATAATTTCACTGCATCATGATGGAGCTATAGAGAATAGGAGTATGTTTTATTTCAGAAAAGTCAGCTGATATTACAATCATTCCAAATCTCATTGTTGTTATGGGAATTTTATTGTTCAATAGAAATGCCGTGAAGATGGATGGAATTTTAGTGGAAAACGAGGACAACCAAGTTCATCAAAGGATAATACATTCTCAAGTAATAACTCACAAGGACTTGGTTTGAGAAAATTTGGTCGTATGCCTCCCATAGCAAGTCATGTGGACAATCAAAAAGAAAGAAACAATCATATTGATGCTACCTATTCAAGCAATGAAGTACACATGGATTTGGATAACACGAATAATCAATCTTTTCATGATTCTTCGCTGATGAATGGTTGTGAATTCCAAAACAATGGGAAAAAAATTTATGTACCTAGTGATGGAGAATTTTATGATTCTTCATTGACGAATGGTTTCAGATTTCAAAACCGTGGACAACTGTTTTCTGCACCTGGTGCTAGAAAAGATTGTGATTCCTCATTATTAAATGGTTTTGGATTAAAAAACAATGGAAAAGTGCTCACTATACCTAGTGTACCTAGTTCTGGACAAGATTATGATTCTTCACTGATGAATGGTTTTGGATTACAAAATAGTGAACAACTGGATTTTGTACCTACTGTTAGACAAGATTATGATTCTTCATTAATGAATGATTTTGGATTACAAAACAGTGTGTTCACTATACCTAGTGTACCTAGTTCTGTACAAGATTGTGGTTCTTCATTAATGGATAGTTTCGGATTACAAAATTATGGAAAAGTGTTATCTATACCTAGTGTTGGACAAAGTTGTGATTCTTCATTGATGAATGGTTTTAGTTTAGAAAATAGTGGACAAGGTTTGAGCCATCATATCTTTCAACCAAATCAAGCATTTGATGATTTCTTTGATTTTTGGGAATGACATAGATGGAAATGCATTGCTTGCATGCATGCAACTCAATGAGTCGGGAGAAAACTATGACTTCGTATCTGAACAAATATATACTTATTATGATCAGGTAATGCCTAATCAGGTTAGTTTTTGTGAGTGTATCTTACCAAAATTGTTCACAAATCATTTACTTCATTAAGGGCATGTAATAATCCAATTTCCATGTGTGATAGGAAACTTCATTATGCAACAATCAAAGCTTACAAGAAGTCAACAAAGGAAATGTTTGATTTTCGTGGACCATATTATCAAATACTTTGATCTACCATAATAAATTTGAAGAGTGATTGAACTGTTTGATTGCTTTGGAATTATGTTTGGAGTTTCATTTCTTAGAGTAACTTATAAATTAAAATTTTCATCTCTATTGTTATATTGAAGGCTATTTACCTTTGTTCTTTAGAATATATATATATATATAGTCAAGATCAAGTAAGAAGGAAATTTTTGGTAGGAAGGTAAGAAGTTTTTTTTCTACATATTTTTTTCGCGAACAAACAAAATGAATTATTATATGATTCATTTGTAAGATGATTCACAAGAAAAAATTCTCAAAAAAACATTTCGATGATTTATTTATATAATGATTTTGTTGTTATTCACTAAAATTGTCATAAAAGTTAATTTTTTCTTAATTTACTTAAAAATGAATCATAAAGATGTTTTTTTGAGATTTTTTTCTTGTGAATCATCTTACAAATGAATCATCTAGTGATTCATTTTTTTTTTGTTCGTCAAAAAAATATGTAGAAAAAAAACTTCTTACCTTCCTACCAAAAAAAATTTCTTACCGGATCTATATATATATATATATATATATATATATATATATATATATATATATAATAACTAGTTAGCCGGGGACTAGCAAAAAAGGGGGAAACAAGCATTACTACTAGCTAACCACCACAGGCGGCCAATCACTACTAAAAAATAAGCCTTAGTGACATACAAATAATGACACACTGATTTTATGGCATACTAAGAAAATAAAGAAGTCTAACAACAACAAACATGCTATTTACCTTTATTTGATTTGACTTCGTTTAAGATGTGTAAATGCATATAGATTAATAAATCTCTTTAATAGGATACCCAACATGCATTTTCAAATTATATCTTTCTTTTAGCCCAAATGAACATTCAACTCAATAAAAAATTAATCTTCAATCTATAATTAGATATTCGTCCGTATATGGAAAACGAAAGAGCTGTAGTTGTATAAAGGACATCGTTTGAGCTAGAGAGTTAAACTTTCCCATTCTAGTTTGGAAAGTTATTAGGTTCTGTGTGATGGATTGGTTAGTTAAGTGATATGAAAAAAATGAAAGGTGTCAGCCATGTGGAAGGAAGATTGGAAACAGACATCTTCAATTTCATTATATTCAACATATAGTATGTTTTTGAAACACATTGAGATGGGAGCCTAGCGGTTAAGATGTGGAATTCCATAAAAGTGGTCAAGGGTTCAAAACCGGACATGAACAAAATATTGCTAGTGTTCCACAACTTACCCCACATGATGAGCATCAGACAGGTTTGCCATGGACCAATTAAATTGTAACGCCCGCAGATTTGGGCTAGTCAATTTAGAGGCAATAAGCATCAAAAAATGACTTTTTGATAGAAGATTATTCATAGTAAATAATCTTAACCAAGTCATAGTATATGTCACAAGGATTACATGCATATAAATAACACTAAAATCCGACTTATAACTAAAAAGTTGTTACCCGTCGAAGTTTTATGACTAAACTGGCACGACGCTGCATAACGTAAATTTTTCATAATTTACTTTTTAGCCTTAGAGGTCTAAACGAAAGTTGTAGTATACATTAAACCGAGAGCGTGCATATTGAGAACTCTGACTTTGTATGAGGAAATTATTATTTTTCTAAGATTTAACATACAGTACACAGCCCGAAAATCGAATTTTAGACTGATCGATTTCTAGCCAACACAACCTAAAAAAGAATTGAAGATCTCATTAATAGGAACTCAACGGTATAAAGACAAAAGGAAACGGATGTCAGATGAGAAAGTTATGAATTTTTAACGGACTTTAACTGTCTAAGCCTGTTAAAATATAACTTTAAAAATAAAGTCAAAGCTGACGGAGTCTAAAAAAAGTTGTAGATCACATCGCTAGCTACGCGTGGATATAAATAACATCAAACACGGAGCCTGTATTCAAAAAATACGGATTTTAGAAAATAATTAATTTTCTTAATTAACTTTGGAGGTAACACGTGGCTAAATCATGACCGTTGCTTTCTTCCCGCGCCTTGCCACCGGATGCTGACACGTGGCAACGTACACCCTGTGTAGCTGTTGGTACACCCCGCGTATTGAGTACACCCAATGTACATCTCTAGTACTCCCCGTGTACGCACTTCACGCAGCCTATAAATAGAGCTTGTGTAACATCCGAAAAACACAACCAATTTAAAATTTTCAAAACAACCCGATTTTCATTAAAATGTTTACAAAAAGGTTTTCAATACAAGTCATTTAAATATTCCCAGAATCACGTTGTTACGAAATCATGAGGAGCGGTACGATTGCGCCTTCGCCTTGCCACAGTCTCCTGAAGAACCTGAAAAACATTAAACCACAACTGTAAGCCCGAAAGCTTAGTGAGATACCCCCAAAATACCAACCACGTATACGCCCTTCCAGGCCGCGACCTTCCGGTCCAAAACATATAAAACATACATAACATAACAGGACATAGAACAGCCATGCATATCGGGTCTACTGTGTGACTGGTCCGCCGTATCGGGCCTTCAGTCCATCGGATCCATCCTCCGGGTCTAGTCATGTCCTTCGAGTCTACAGTGGGGTTGGTCCGCCCGCATCGGGCCTTCAACCCACCTGGTCCACTCTCTGAGTCTACAGTGTGACTGGTCCGCCCGCGTCGGGCCTTCAGTCGGCCTGGTCCACTCTCCGAGCCTCGGTACGTCTGGTCCGCCCACGTGGGGCCTACAGCCTATCCGGACCGCTCACTGGGCCTTCGAAACAACCGGTCCGCCCTGGGTATCTTGGCCTACAACACAAAGCAGGACCCGCCTCAACCCATCTCTAGTCCAAACAACCATGTGCACAAAACATACATCCATATAACAGTCATAATCAACAAACCGAGTAAGCAGATCACATAGCATATCATTACCCTAACCGGGCTACCGACCTAACCTGTCACTAGCATAGCATCACTCTGTATATCGAGAAACTGACCTTAACAAGGTCCCCTAGCATGTGCCATCCTAACTACCAGGATGCAGACACAACCAACAATAACATGATAGACATAACTGAATCTCAATACAATAAAGGGCCGGCTTTGGTGCCTTAGACCCTGTTGATATAGTGAGGATAACTCACCTCGAAACTGACGGCTGAAAAGATAAGATCCCGCTGCTCCGAACTCTGACACAAACTCCTCCACTGAACATCAAACAATAACCCAATAAATACCCTTAATTACCAAAATACCCCTGGAAGACAACTGGTCAACCTTGGACAAGTCAAAGTCAACCCCTGACTGACCCTACTCGCCGAGTCAACCCGACGACTCGCCGAGTTCTTATGCTCATAACTTCCCTCAATTAGCGACCCAACTCGCCGAGTCACCCCAAGACTCGTCGAGTGCAACAACTCGGAGTCCACTCGCACCCAACTCACCGAGTCATCCCTCGACTCACCGATTCATCGTCTCAACCAGAAATATTGGGACTTCCTCGACAAGACTCGCCGAGTCCAAATGGACTCGTCGAGTCCAAGGCCATCTTCAACCTACTCGCCGAGTTGTTCTTCCAACTCGTCGAGTTCCAGGCCATCTTCAAGCAACTCGTCGAGTCCACCCATGTGACTCGCCAAGTACCACCGGTCTGAATCCATACAGAAGCATCTCAGGCCATGCAATTGATCCAAAACATAGATCCAACCTCCTACAATCCATCCATCACGTAAAGTGGCAAACTTTACGTGAATCTAACGAGATCTAAGCCATTTTCACCTTAGAACCAAGGTTTGGGACATGGTAGCTTCATTAACAACACAAAGATAGGGGCTTTACTGCTCTTAAGGTCTTCTCCACTCCAGATTTGAGGTAGCAACCTCAGATCCATCCTCCAACATCAAAATGTCACACAACCAAGCACCCCACACAACCCAAAATGATGGAACTAGGAATGCACAGCCTAAGGACGAAGATATTACCTCCAAAAGATGCCTCAATAGCAGCCAAACTCGAATCCAAGCAAAGCCCTTTGATCCAAACCACTTCTCCTTCAAGATCTCTTCAAACAACACCTCTCCAAGCTCTAATTTGCTCCACCAATGATCTCTCCACGAATTTAGGGTTTCTGGAACTCAAGGGGGGATAAGGGAGGCTGTGGAGGGGTATTATGCTCTTTATATAGGGCTCAACCCCGGAATTTAGGGTTTTCTTCATACAGCACCTACTCGTCGAGTCCATCCTAGGGACTCGCCGAGTAGGCCACTTGACACGCGACCATAGCCGCGACCTGACTCGCCGAGTCTACCCATGGACTCGCCGAGTCACCCTCCGAAACTCACACTTTTAGCCCTTCAACTCTACTCCTGTGATTCCGGGATGTTACAACTTGTTTCTTCTAATTTTTCCACACCAATTCACTCCAATCATCTCCTAAATACCCCTAAACCCTCAAGGTTTTTCCCTAGCACCTCTTAGGTGTTAGAGGCAAGTCCCGGAGTACCATAAGGCTCCGAGAAAAAGAGCTTTCGGCTTAGATGTTCTGCCCCCGCAGAGCCCGATTCTTCGCTAAACTCCCTTGTAAGTGAGTTATGCTTACCCTACTTTAAGTATAACTTATGTTTAAGTTCATTATCATTATTATGAACCTATAAATAAGATTAATCATTTATTCTAATTCGTTATACTGATTTATCTACTTACAGGGATGATGTCTAGGCTGTGATTTAGTGAGGTGTTTAAAGTGGGCTTTTCAAACAGTATACTTCGTATACCAAATGGACCCTACCTCTAATATGATCCTACCTGGTTGTTCTTTACTTGATAGATCACGAAAGTAAAGTTTGATTTAATGATGAATCTAGACTAATAATTAGCTGCAATAAGTATTAGAATAAAACTTAGCGATAATAATTCTAGGTTTCGTCGAAGAAAAAGAAGATTGTTAAAAGCGAAGCACTGCCCGAATTTCGAGTCATCACTTTAACAAGTGAGTGCATAGTTACTTTCATCTTACACAAAGATATGAAGTATCTAGATAATTACATGCTTATGTGCTTATTATCTATGTCGTGAATATTATGTGTTAGATAAGATATTATGTGATGATGTTTAACGGATTTAATCATATAGGTATTATATACTTACAAATATATTGGGTAGCGACAAGTGATGAGAGATAAGTGATGATAGGAAGGTGATGACATATATGTGATGATGAATAGGTGATGCGATATAAGACAAGATTAGGTGATGCCATAACCTTGACCTGCAATGTCGGGATGTTGCAATGTAGTCATCTGCTAGAGTATAGATGGCGACCACTAACTAATCTCAACAAGTCATGTGGAAACACCGGTAGGCTCATAACCTGTAGATGATGAATTACGGGTTCAGGTGATGTAGTAACTACATATTCATGTGATGATACTCTAACCCTTATTGGACACGTATTGTAGGCAATGATCCTTAGGAAAATTTCATAAGAACAAACATATAAGGATCAAGTAATGATGAGTAGAATATGAAATACCTAGGCTAAGGCATCACAAATCAGGCAACTCTAGCCCTAGAATATGAAATACCTAGCTTACCCTCTAGCATGCAATTTTAGTAAAATATCTTATAAATATCACGTAACACAAAAGTAAGGGTATTTTGGGAAACCACCGTTCGGGCTCTGGCTAATTGTACACACCGCTTCAACTTGTTTTCTCTTAAAACTCGTTCTCATTATGGGAAAATTCTTTTCTTTTGAAAATTCTTCTCAAATCCTCAATTTGAGTCCAAACAAACCAAGAGGTGCGTCCGAATCCCTCAAACTAAGGCTTTGATACCAACTTGTAACAACGTAAAATTTTCGACCAAATTTTAAATTTCAAAACACATTCATTCCAATAATAAAACCACAAAGTGCCACAATGTCAATTCATCAAAGCTCATGTCCAGAAGAAAACCGTATATAAAACTCCAAGATCCTCTCACTCATAAAACAATCTCCGGTGTGTGTGTGTACAATAAAGTTGACGCCTTCCCGTGATCCTAAGAAGTACCTGAAACATATAACACATAACACGGTAAGCACAAGGCTTAGTGAGTTCCCTGAAATACCATACACAACTCATTAGCCACTCTAGGCCATAACTCAGTAAGACCCTCCGGTCGATGTATCTTAGTGGAACCCTCCAGTCCCAACTCAGTAAACTCATAGTAACAATATTCAGCATGAATCACAAAGACATAATGCAGAATATTACAATACATAGATAAACACATAAAATAGCTCAATCACATAAAGATACCACTCTTGGTAAGTGTAACGCCTGTGTTTTTGCGCCTGTCATTAATGATGATATAATAGTCTAGGTTAACCTTTGTAACCCGTTTTGAAATAATAGAAGTGTATTATTTGAGTATTATGTGTTTTGTGCTTAATTGCTTAATTATGTGGTTTTTAATTAAGAATAAAAATAAGCGTCAAAATTTAATTATAAAATAAACTTGATATCTTTAGATAATGTTGTAGTAGTTGAAACAAGGTTTCCAAGGATATAAAGAATGCCGAAATCCGAGTTATAACAAAGAAGTTTATGACATGTCGAAGTTTCGTGACAGAACCGGCAACGTTGAATGACGTAAAAAGTGCAATTTACGTTAGAGCGATATTTAGCCTTAATGATCTAAATGAGATTCGAAGATCTCGTTGTTAGTATCAAAGCGATAAAAAGTTAGGCGAGAACGGACGTCAAACGAAGAAGTTATGAATTTATAACGAAATTTTATGTCCCGGCATATTAAAAATAAATAATAAAAATAAAGTCAAAATTAGCCGACGGAGTCTAAACAGAAGTTGTAGAGCGTAGTCTCACTTTCGCGTGGATATAAAGAACGTAAAAAATGGAGTTCGCATGAGGAAGATATGAATTTTCGAAGTTTATTAAATAATTAATAATTAAATTTAATTATTAAGTCTCGGTATTATCCAGAGGCGAGTCACCGGACTCATCCGAGGTACGCCCCGCGTACTCGTGTACGCCCCGCGTACAGCGAAGAATGTCGACACTCGCACTTGAGGACTTCGGATGACGCATGCAGTGACGTTTTGGAGGTCTACGCCCCATGTAAGGCAGTACGCCCCGCGTATTGCGAGGTCTCAGCCTCCTATAAATAGGATGCGAGGGGTCCGGGCTTATTTGCTCATTTCTCCTCCATTTTGTGCCGAAGCTCTGCATTTTAACCCCCGAAGCCACCCCGAAGCCCCAGTAATATTCCCGAGTCCCGAAGCAAGTCCCGAGATCCCGAAGATCCCGAGAAGTGCGGTTTCCGAGCCGAAGCTCTGCCCGCGAGAAGTTCGATTTTTGTAGAGATCTTCCAGATCTGCTGAGGATTACTACTTCTACAAGACGTAGTGCTGTCCGATCATCTTCTGATCAAGTGAGTGTGTAGTTAATTTCTTCTAACGCATAATTATGAAGTATTTTATACGAAATACGTGTTATGTGTATAATTTTGTTGTTATGTGCGTGAATGTATATTCACTCTCTTCAATCTCATAGATATGATTTGTTTTCTATGAAATACATGTTATGTGGGTATGCCTCATCTGTTATGTGAAATATGTATTGGATGAAAATGCTATACATGTTTTTAACTATGTATAAAAATATATATTTTAATCTACTAATATGTTGGGTAGAGCATGGGTAGATAGTTGGTGTGTAATAAACAGATGAGAGGCTTGACCTAGTTATTCAGCGGAGTATGGATAACGACCACAGACTCCTTCTAGACAATCTTGTGGAACGCTAGCAGGTTCATAACCTGTAGGTGTTGTGAACGATGTGTTCACCGGTGTACTCTATCCCCCTCATGGTTGCCTTTATGATATCTATTGTTGAGGAAACCCCTTAGCAGTAATGTTTGTCCCGATGAAAATCCTAGATTAGGTCCCTTGAGATAGATGTTGTTTTAGGGACGTAAAGTGAGGATAACGGGAATGGGTAATCGGGATAGTGATTGGTTGGTAAAATTAAATATAATTTATTTATTGTGGGTTGAAAACCCTATATCCTCACCAGGCTCGCGAGCCTGACCCACTCAGTTTTATTTGTATTACAGGAAGTGGCGCAAGGGCGTAAGATGGATGAACCATCAAGTTGTTTTGTTTACAAGTCTGCATATGTATATATTTGTTGAATGACTTGTAATGTTATCGTTTATGCTTATTGGTCTGTATCGGAACATGACACCCCGAGTTTTGATTATATAATGAAAATACATTTCTTTTATGAAATGCTTTGGTAAACATTGTTTATTCATGTTTTGTTTTTGGGAACAAATTCCGCAACTCTTTCAAATCAAAAGGATTTACTCTGAAATTATTTTAAAAGCATAAATGAAAATCGGTCTTTTCTGGCCGTGTTTTTGGGGATGTCACAGTTGGTATCAGAGCTAGGGCACGGGTCGATGTGTTCGACAGGGACGTCGAACCCTATAATGGGGGTGAAAGTGGGTTAGATCTGATCCCACATTGGCTGGGAAGGAGAACTAAACATTCCTTATAAAGGGTGCGGATACCTTCCCTATCACAACGCATTTTAAAGTCGTAAGGGCAGCAGATCCCATAAGAACTCTGCAGTTAAGCGTGCTCGGGCAGGAGTAGTACCAGGATGGGTGACCCCCTGGGAAATCCTCGTGTCGAGTGGCCTAAAGCGGATAATATTGTGATACGTGCCAGAGGGGGATGTTACAGTTGGTATCAGAGCATTAGTTGAAGCGAACTAGGAATTTATAGGATTTCTAAACTTAAACTTAGAATACTAAGTGGAGATTGCGAGGTGTGTGTCTGTTAAATTTTAGACACAAGCACTAGTTTATTTTAGGAAAGTTGCTTAAAATGCTTTTATGTGCTAAATGTTATATGTTGTCATATATGATATTATATAGAATACCCATGTATAGAATACCTCATAGTTCTTTTCCTTTCCAAAGAAATCCCCGAAGTGCCACTTGTACAGTACGTCAAGTTCAAATCCAAAGGTCCATACGGTTGATCTTCGCTGATGAATGTATACATAGGGGTGATATATAATCAAGGTCCTACAAGTTTGAAATTGACAATTCCACTTTAAACTTCTTTTTCCTCGATGGGATTGAGGTTAAAGAAGGATCATCTATTCGACTACCATTTCAACCTTAATTATAAACGACTCGTATAACCGAGACTGTGATGGATGAACCAGGTATGAGTTCTACTATGAACTTCAATACGGAGACTGCTCAAGACTGCGAGTGATCGTGCATCCGTAAGAATAAACTTAGAAATACCTATCCTTTTCCCCTAAATCATGAGTAGTCATACTTCTATTAGATATTCACGACAGCTAATCCACCCCAAGGTTTCAACATCATGATCAGCAAGAGTTGGTTAGGTCTACATTGAACCGACATCAGGTGCCTTGATAAAGCAGTTCATCCTAACCTCCCTAAAACAACGAAGCTCTAGTTATTTACAACAACAAACCAAGTACGAACCCTCTCATCAAATTCGTGTATACAAGCTTAGAAATGCTTACGAAAGGAATATCATGTATTCCTTGCACACATCGCCGAGACGTGCCAAGAAGAGAAGGACATTCAGAACATCCAAGAAGTACGCGACTTTTCCCGACACCTTTCCAGAAGGACAACCAAGGCTACCAACACGGCGTCAAGTCAAATTCAAAATCGACTTAGTTCCAGTAGCCAAATCACCTTATTGACTAGCTCCAACCGAGATGCGAGAACTTCCTAGCGAGCTTAACAAACTCCTCAGAATGGGATTCTTTAGGACAAGTTTCTCACTTAGAGGAGCATCGGACTTTTATGTAAACAACGAAAAGCATTCCAATGCTAAATTAAGCCTGATGCCTCGCACCAATATTATCCCTCCCAAAAGGAATAGAATATTTCATGATGTAATGCGATGCATCTAACCAAGGGCTTGGTTGTGTTCTTATGCAAGAGGAAAGATCACTACATGTACCTCAAAACAGTTTAAGACACAAAAAATAGGTTGTTCGACACATGACCCTGATTCAGAAGCAGCGTTAATTGCTCGGAAGATCTGGAGACACCACTTGTAGGGTACAAGGTGTAATACTCTCACCGAACACGGAAACACACAACACACATTCGACAAGGAAAGGATATCATACCAGTGTGGTTAAACGAAAGAAGCAAAGTCGTATCCCATTAGTGAAAGATTCACTGGAATGCCAGGCGAAGACGAATGTTTGCTTAAGAACACGAGTATCAAATAAAACTCCAGTCAGTAGCATGATTGTTAATACTACTTAAAACTCGAATTTCGAGACGAAATTCCCTCTAACAGGGGGATGATGTGACAACCCAATATTTTGAGATGATAAAATGTAACGCCAGTCAAATTTAAGCCAAAACTTAAACTTTCCTAAAATCATATTTGGGTTAAATAAAGTGGTAGGACTCGTATCAAGGTTTTCGTACATATAAAGAACACTAAAATCCGAGTTATAACGAAGAAGTTATGACCAATCTAAAATTCACGGCGAAAGCCGGCAACGTTGGTAGACGTAAAACGCAAAGTTTCGATACAATAATTTTTAGCCTTAGGTATCTAAACAAAAGTCGTAGATTATGTTAAACCGTGATCATGCATAAAAAGAACGCCCAAATCTGACTTCGTATGAGGAAGTTATGATTTTCCGAAGTTTCTAACCTAGCAGTAGACAGCTAAAAACTCGAAACAGAAATCGAGCGATCTTTAGCCAACACAACCTAAACGAAAGTTGGAGAGCCCGACAATAAGAGTATAACAATAAAAAGTCTGATGCTAACGGACTTCGGATAAAGAAGTTACGGATTTTTAACGAAGTTATCGTGTCCCGACCTATTAATTAAAATATAACTAAAAATAAAATCAAAATTAGCCGACGGAGTCTAAATGAAAGTTGTATAGTATTTTCTCACCTTCGCGTGGATATAAAGAACGTCAAAAACGGAGCTCGTATGCGAAAGTTACGCATTTTTGAAGTTCTTGGCACGCACTTCAAAGTCTTATTCGAAGGAGTACGCCCTGCGTACCCTCGTACGCACCGCGTACTCGGATACAAGGCTCCGGATCAGCCACGTCGACTAGAACTTCGCCCGAGGATGCGGTAAGCAGTGACGCAAACGAACGCCCCGCGTACCTTCGGAGTACGCCCTGCGTACGAAGAACGCCCCGCGTAAGTCCGAAGTACGCCCTGCGTACCGAGGACCTCCAGCCTATATAAATAGGCTGCGAGGGTGCCGGCTGTTTTCACAAAAATACCTCATTTCTCTCTCATTTTCGCCTCGTTTTTTGTGCCGACAACATCCCGACTCCCTGGTTTCATATTCAAGCCCCGATGAAAGTCCGAAGCCCCGAGATTCTCGAGAATCTCGTCACTTTCCGGTCGAGGTGCCGCCCGGGAAAATCTCGTTTTCTTCAAATCACGCACTTTCTTTGGTGAGTTCATACCCCTATAATCTACATTTTTAAATATGTTATCAATATTGTTTTAATATACACTTTTGAGGGGGGGAATACAAGTAAACACATGATTATTATCGTGTGTAACTCAAAAATTCACTAAATACTCATTTTTATCAAGTAAAACATATGTGATTCATAACCATTATATGAAATCCTTCGTACGGAAAACATAACACGATATCATATTACCCGTTGAAATTAAAAAGGTGGTTATACGTATACGAATCAAACGGTTTATTTATACCTTGAGTACATGTGTTCATTTATGTCATCACAAAAAGTTACACGTTATAATACTAGTGAGCACCACACTAGGGTTTACTATACAAATGAAACGAACTTTAAAAAAAAAAAACTATAATAGTTTACGACAAACATTTTTACATGTTAAAAACTCTTTATCAAACTATCTTACATACTTTCTATTTCCTTTTAAACACCATGAGAATCGTATTTCAAACAAAGGTCTTCTTATACTTAAAATTGTTCTAGTCAAACAAACTACTTTCAAACCGTTTTATAAACTGACATCAAGTCATCACTTCTTATTATTTATTAAACTTCTCAAAGGTTATACAAAACCTCTTTTATATTTTATTTGTCAAATGCGCGCCTAAACACGCATGGTTATATATATATATATATATATATATATATATATATATATATATGTATGTATGTATATATATATATATATCTCATGTATGCAAATATAGACATAAAAGTTTCCTATTCAGTTGGTTCAGTACCTTTGAGTAACAAAGGCATATTTCGATTATACACACACTACTAGTAACTATAATAGGTATAGTTAAGATATACTATTTACCATTCCAAGTACCAGGATTCATACAAGATTCAGTCTATTCATGAGTCTATACAAATACATTACATACTGTGCGAAGAGATACAATCATATACACTTAAAAGACATACAATCTTAAGACATACAATTACAAAAGAATACAATTACGTGAGGTAGTATACTAGATATTCATAACATTTTATATACTACAAGTGCCATATCAAGAAGGTATTTTCATACATAAACAAATGGACATTTTCATACGTAAATCTGTTTTATACTAGGTTGTGAGACGCTTCATGTACTTTCAAGTATGCATTATTAAGTCCTGTATTATATACCATAATCCCTTGTAGGGGGAACGTGATACTTGTGTATAGATCTATACGGGATTGACAACCCCGCACCTAAACTGTTAGCTACAGTTAGACCGGCAGGTCTGGGGTGACAAATGTCATAACATTCCAACGCCTGAAGAACGTTGTTACAGGCCATCAGTGTCAATAGTATGGTTATAAAACTCACATGGAGTATTAAAAACACGTTGATTTATGGAGTTTCATATATCTTAGCGATTATAACTGTGCAAAAATCTACTATTTTATGACATGAAAAACATCATGGTAGTTCATTTTGGGACTTTTAAACTACCACTCACTTACAAACAAATATCGGATTTCTGAAAGCAAACATTTAAAATAGTCGGGTCTTGGTAGAAGGCTACATTTTATACAAGTAGAAAATATGGGATTTTCTAGAGCTTTCAAATGTTTACAAATATTTACAAACATGTTCATTGGTACAAACTTTCCTTCAAAAACATTTACAGGTCTTTCAATTACAGCTTTACAAATCAAAGTCACATAAATACTTATGAATTCACCAGCATTATCGCTGATACTCGCTTTCAAAATAACTTGTATTCCCAGGATACGAATAGACAGATACGACTACCAGGTTCTGTGAAGACGGAGCAATCAAGACTCGTCTTTTATTTTTGAATATTCATTTTGTAGAATTATACTATGAAAGAACTCAAATGTAATTAAAATTATACTATTAAATGCAATGGATGATGTTGTTACTTTGTTTACTACTTTGCATTGTTGTGATACATTACATGACGTCCTCCGCCCCAGAACGTTTCCGCCGTTCTCGGTTTTGGGGTGTGACATTTAAATAGGCCCCAAACCCGGGGATTTAAGGTTTCTCATCCCAGCATCTACTCGCGCGAGTCGGCTCTCAGACTCATCGAGTAGGTCATTAATGTCACACCCCCAAACTAGATGGCAGAAATGTTCGAGGGCTCGCGTGACTTAAATTGAATATCATCACAATGAATATACATGAATCATAACATAAACATCACCATGCATTAATATATTACAACTGGAATTGTTCACATCAAATATATTGTTTTAACGTTACAAACCCATACATAAACCGTTTAATAGTTTTCAATAACAAAATACACTAACATACTTGGTACTTATTCCTCAGCTTACCTGTTACCTGAGAATACGAGTTATTTTGAAAAACGGTCAACATATGGAATGTTGGTGAGTTCATAAGCAATGTTGTGATAAAATGATTTGTGTAGTTTGTAAAACCCAGAAAATCCGATATTTTATGAAAAGACCATTGTTTATAAAAAAAGGGTGTGAAGATCCGTAAATATATGCATAATGATTTCAACACATGTATAATTGAAAAACTTTGTATTAACCATACAAGTGCACAATGTCAAACTTCCCCGGAAAACCCGATGTTTTTCGATAACGCATGACATACTTGTTTACGAGTTTCTATATCGCTACAACGAATGATTATTGTTTACTCTTCCTTGATTACTCGGGGGGTGTTGGATTAATTACGGGTCGTGAGTCGTTATAATCATGCATTGATAATGACGAGTTATAACTACTGAATACGAACGATCCTTAGAGGCGTCGTCCGTTATCACTCACTTAATCCAAACAACCTTGATTACTATCGATTAACAACATGAATCTATTTACTTTGATTACTCATAAGCCTATCAAACGAGGATAAGAGGAGTACAAAGTCCTGCTACTTCCGTGAGTTCACTTTAGGCTGTCGGGGATGAGAAAGACTCGTTGGCCCATCTCGCATTTGATTACTTTGACCTTACTGGAAATACTATTGGATCACTAGGGCCTAATAGCACTTAAGAGCCATTGCAGGTCCCTTTATATGGAATTGGGTCATAGAAGGCCCAATAACATATAATCATTATCCCTTGGGCCCAAAGATCATGTTAATGGACTTGCAAGGTCCAACAAGCATGATTTGAAACTTTCAAGCCCAAGTGTCGAATGTTTACTTGTCTTAGGTATCGCATATCTATTGGAGAGTTCGATTTAACGATTGTTGTTTTGTATCGACTCGAGACCGATCGATTTGTTTATAACGATATTTGGAGTTATACGTGTATCTGTCTTTTGATTTTTGTAAACCGTAGATTAATATTTTTGACTCAATATTCTATAAATAAAATAATTGGTTTAAAAATAGTGGTTTGACTTTTTCAGCCCCTTTCTTTTTATAAAATAACAAATGTAGTCCTTAATATAAAAGAAAAGTCATTTTAGGCCCTTAAAACATTTTCTTGACACTTTTGCATCATAGATTTTTTGAAATGATATTTTTAACTTGAAACTTATTTTTCTAACAGTTTCAGCCCTTCCAAAATAGTATTTTCCGGTTAAAGCCCAACTTTTTGCAATTTTTACACTTTTAACCCAAAATCCAAAAACTTTACGTTTTTGATCCTTTTTGGAAATGAAAACCATCTTTAACCCTTGAAATAGTTTTGTTACACTTTTTATCCCCTGTTTTGAAGAGCTTACTACTTCAGCCCTTTTAAATGTCATATTTTCACAATTTTGGGCTTATTGTGTCGAAAGCCCAAAATTTAGCCCATTAAGCTAATATTTACATTTTAACTCCTTTGAAGATCATAATGTTTAGAAAAGCAATTATTGTAAATGTTTTGACCCTTTAGACCTTTAAGAAAACGTGAAAGCAACTTTGAGCCCAACTTTTGTATATTTGACAATTTAAGCCCAAAAATGGGTTTTGTGGTGAAATATGTTTATCACAATCTTATAAGTTATTATTCTTGACTAGTTTAGTGTAAGATAACTTAGATCATGTTTGATTTCATTCTTATTTCATATTCAACACAAAAACACATAAAGTCACACATACGAGATTTCTTCCCTTTTGTTTACATATTCAACTCAAAAACACATAAAGTCACACATACATGCATAAAATCATATATAGCATACACATACACATAAATCTACACATTTTACTTGTATTCTCCCCCATAAAACATATAAAAACCGAAAAGAGAGGGGTATGAAGCTCACCTTGATTTGTGGATTCGGTTTTTTGAAGAGAGAAATGAAGAAGATTCGATCCTAGCAAGCCTTCTTGGAAGATCTCGAACTTAGAGGCTTCTAAGATGGTGATCATGAGTTTGAATAGATTAGGAAGAGGTTTTTGATGAAATGAAGTTGTTAGATCATATATTAAACATCAACTTACCTTAGATGATGAATTTTGTGGAAAATCCTCTTTGTAAAGCTCTTTAATCTCGAAAGTTTTGAAGGAGAAGTGAGAAGATGTTCTTGAAGACTTAGAGAGAGTTTTAAGTGTTTTGTGTGTGTGTGTGTGTTTTCCCTTGCTCTCGGCTGAGGATAGATAAGAGAGAGAAGAGAGAGTGTTGAAGTGACCATGCATGGGAACATGAGAAGAGTGCATGGATACCCCATGTACAATTGTGAGGTGGCACCAAAAGTCAACTCCTCCCCTTTCTTTTGTAGTTGGGCCGAGAGAGAGTAGGAAGAATAGAATGTTTGGGCCTTTTGTGTTTAAACCTATATCGTGGAGCCTAAGTTAATGATTTTCGGCCCATTGGCCCTTTTAGGGTAATTCACGACCCAAAATTCATCAAAGTATGAGTTTTATGGCCCATTAGGGCTATTTAGTTTTGTTATGGCCCAGTAAGGTCTATTAGTGTATTTTATTTCATTATAGGCCCAATCGGCCCAAAATGTGAAAATAAAAAAAAGTGGGTCCAAATTAGAGCCAATATAAGAGTTCTAAGCCTAAAGTGGTCAAATTGGAAGCTTATTGGTCCATTAGGCCCAATAAGGAAATCCTAGTCCAAAATGGACTTAAACCGGGATTTTTAGGGTTTCCAATAATTTATTGACTATTTGATGTGCTTGTATAAGGTGTTTGATTGAAGTTTTGTTGTTATTTTGTTATTATTGAATAAACATCATACATACTTTCACATTGTTGGTTTACAGTTGGTATAATTGTTGTTGTTACAAAACATCAAAATTCCTGGTTGTGACAATTAACCCCACATGGCACATCGCGACTCTACTCGACGAGTTGGAGCACCGACTCGTTGAGTAGCTCAATAGTCCTCGAAATAGATAAATAAATAAATAACAATATACCTGGAAGTCCACATGTTACACGTTCCTACTTGACGAATAAGGGCATTCAACCCATCGAGTCGACCTTTTAAAAATGGAAATATAAGACTGTAAAATTTGTATTTGAAAGTCGGGGTGTTACAATATAGCATTCTCGTGTGTATATATATATATATATATATATATATATATATATATATATATATATATATATATATATATATGCTTGTTCAAACTCACAAGCTTAGTTGAACTCAACATCAAAATCTCGGGCTCAAACTCTTTTAATAAACGAGCCTCAAGTTGAGCTTGAGCTCGGTGTTCAGGCTCATTTAACTCGAGCTCGTGTCAAATTTTTTAATGAGTCGATCTTGAATAGCTCACAAGTAGCACTACTCACCTACCCATAATTATAGATGTTGTAAGATAGTAAAAATTATATGCATGTTTGATTCTAAGGGGTGTTTGGATTAGATTTTTAGCTTATTGCTTATAGCTTATTTGTGGTGGGAATAAGCAATAGACAATAAGTATGGGGAGAAATGCTTATTAAAATTAGCTTATTTAGCCTAATAAACTGGATTTTATCCAAACACTTAAATTAGCTTATTGTGGAAATAAACAATAAACATTTCTTTTTTTTCATATCCAAAGACACCCTAAAATAAAGATTAGAATAGCTTGGCTTAAAGTAAAATAACTTTTACATAATTTGGCATTTTAAGTTTTTAACCACTATTATTTTCTATTTTCTGGCGGCGGGGCCGTTTCGTGATTTAACTCCAGAACTCAAATAATACCAAAATCCAAGCCTTTTCCCCTTGTACGATGAACACATTGCAGTGAGTGAAACTAGAAGCGGCCATCAATCAGATATACCCATACATATATGTTAGATTGCTGAAACTCCCTAATAGTAATAGTAATAGTATGATATAATGGTGTTTAAAGGTAGATTTTTCTCTTCAAAGAAATCATCCGGCACTTCAAGCCCCGAGGGATCCAACAGTCCTCGATCTATCGGTTCTAACTCAAATTCTCCCATCAGATCCGAAAAGAAGAAACCCAAGTCGGCAACTAAAGAAGATCATCATCGGCCGATCGGTGGCAGTTCTTCGTTCCGTCAAACTCAAGTCAAAGATGGCTCAACTTCAACTTCAACTTCAACTTCAACTTCAAACCTAAAGCACCAGAATCAGACCAGGAAAGACGTAACAGTAGGCACTGAATCAAAGATTCATGCTCAGACTCAGATTCCAGTCAGCACAAGACCTAGCTCTGGAGCAGCATCAACATCATCCAAGTCGACGCGGGAATCTGCGGCGGAAGTTCCGCCGACGGTTTCCCCAATATTGGCGTCTTCACTTGGTCTGAATCGGATCAAGACCAGATCGGGGCCGCTGCCGCGAGAGAGCTTTCTGGGGTTCAATAGAGATAGTAATAATAACAATGCTAATAGCAAAATGTCTTCGCTTGGGGCCAGTAACCTTTCTAAAGCAAAAAACAGCGCAGGTGGTGATGAGGGTAGCTTCAAAAAGATGGGGATTACTGCTGATAAGAAAAAGATACCTTCTTCTTTCGAAACTGTTGATCGGGGTTCATGGGCCGACAATGTCAGCGCTTCAAATGCCACCACTAAAAGCTTGCTTTCAAGAGATCAGACCCCCAATGTTTTAGGCCGTTCGCCACTACGAAATGTAGAATCTTCGTCAGAAGCTGGTACGATTTGGATAACTTTTCATGATGTGTTTTTTTTTTTTTTTTCTTTTTCTTTAATCATCTATGGTGTTTCCCTTTTATGCTTAGGTTTTAGATAATAGACACACCAAATGGTTAGCTTAGTGAGAGTACTCTGCCTATGTTCCCCCTCCGACCAAAAAATTGAATTTTGGCTTTAATCATCCGAACCTAAAACTTTCCAAATTATAAGATCGCATACATTCCATATCTAATACATTTATATGGCTAACTGAGTCATGGAACTACTCTAAACTAAGAAACAAATTGTTTTTAGGAATGCCTCAACTTCAGACAGGTAGCTGTAAATAGTTAAGTTAGTTATCATGTTATGCGGATATGTATTATTTGTTAGGGCAAAACTTGTAATTTCTAGTACATCTGATGGCCTGTGGCCATTCTAGTTGTTAGAGGTACTTGCTTTAAAGCATATGATAGTTTTATATGTTTGAGCATTTGTTGAAATGCTGATAAGTCTAGCTTTCTGATTGTTTGAATCAATTATGATGATAGGTCGTCTGAAGTCAAGGGGATACTCTGGAGGGTTGAGGAGCTCAGAGATCTGTACACCGGAGATGAAGGTAATAAATAATGTTACTTAATTGAACATTATCTTAGTTAGTTAGTTGTTTATGGTAGCTGAAACATTATATATTTGTGTGTTTGTAGACATCATATGATTGTGAGAACCCTAAGGAATCTGAATCACCCCGGTTTCAAGCCATACTCCGGGTTACAAGTGCTCCTAGAAAGAGATATCCGGCTGACATCAAAAGTTTTTCCCATGAATTGAACTCAAAAGGCGTAAGACCTTTCCCACTTTGGAAGCCTCGAGGTTTAAATAACGTAGAGGTAGGCTTATTATCTTGTATATTTGTGTTAAACTTAAGATAAATAGATGATTGATTTAAATTTAATTTATGTGATGGGGAGCAGGAGGTTTTGTCGATGATACGGGGTAAGTTTGACAAAGCAAAGGAAGAAGTAGATGCTGATCTTCATATATTTGCTGGAGATTTGCTTGGCATTCTAGAAAAGAATGCAGAGAGTCAACCGCAATGGCAGGAAACCCTAGAGGACTTACTGGTGTTGGCTCAGAGGTGTGCCATGACATCTCCTGGAGAGTTTTGGTTGCAGTGCGAGGGGATTGTTCAAGAACTGGACGACAGACGCCAAGAGCTCCCCATGGGTATCTTGAAACAGCTTCACACCCGAATGCTCTTCATCCTCACAAGATGCACAAGGCTCCTGCAGTTCCATAAAGAAAGCGGATTGGCTGAAGATGAACTTGTTCTTCAGCTCCGTCAATCCCTTCATTCAGCAGATAAACGTATTCCTCCGAGACCCTCAAAACCAGCACCAAGAAAATCTTTCAGTCAGGAACAGCACGGGATGCTGGAACCCAAGAAACAAATTCAACATCCTGCACATGCTACTGCATCTCCGCCTACTGTAGAAATACCTAAAAACCTGGACGCCGGTAGAGACCGAATGGCTTCTTGGAAGAAATTCCCATCTCCTGGACCTGGACCAAAAAGCCCCCAAGAAGAAGTTGTGGTCAAGGAACAGACTGATACAAAGTTGGATGCTATTGTTGAGAGGAGGGTAGCTGCTGAAAAAGATGTGGATGTGGATCTGACTACCACTACCACCACCATGAAGCTATCGCCTGTTAAAGATTCACATGCACAATCACAATCACAATCAAGTACGCCTTTTAAGCATCAGCATCGAGTTTCGTGGGGGTGGGGGGATCAACCGAATATCTCTGATGAAACTTCCATCATTTGTCGGATTTGTGAAGAGGAGGTTCCGACTTTACACGTGGAAGAACATTCTAGAATCTGTGCGATTGCTGATCGTTGCGATCAGACGGGTATACGTGTGGATGAACGGCTTGTAAGGGTTGCTGAAACCCTAGAGAAGTTGATGGAGTTGATTTCACAAAAGGATAATAGAAGTCCAGACGCTGCTAAAGCAAGTCCAAGTGTTACCGAAGACTGTGATTTCATGTCCCCTAAGCTTAGTGATTGGTCACGTAGAGGTTCAGAAGACATGCTTGATTGTTTTCCTGATCAAGGTGATAATTCTGTATCAATGGATGATCTTAAAGCTCACCCCTCCATGTCATGTAGGACCCGCTTTGGTCCTAAATCTGATCAAGGAATGACCACATCATCTGCTGGCAGCATGACTCCTAGGTCGCCATTGATGACACCAAAAACCAGCCAGATAGACTTGTTGTTGGCAGGGAAGGGTGCCTATTCTGAACATGATGACCTTCCACAGGTAGGTGATACTGTGATAGGTTAGGTAGTTCTTGTTTCGTATGAGATATAGTCACTGACATTGAAATCTTTTTAGATGAATGAGCTTGCTGATATTGCTCGATGTGCTGGCAATACGCCATTGGATGATGACCGGTCTCTGTCGTATCTGCTGACGTGTCTTGATGACTTGAGAGTCGTGATCGACCGGAGAAAGTTTGATGCCCTGACCGTCGAGACATTTGGAGCACGCATAGAGAAGCTTATTCGGTGATAACATTAACATTTTTATAATAAACATGTTTTTATGAGGTGTTTGTTAAATCATAAATGTTAACTGTTAACTGTTACAAGCAGGGAGAAGTATTTGCAGCTGTGCGAAATGGTTGATGATGAAAAAGTTGACATCTCAAGCACGGTTATCGATGAGGATGCTCCATTGGAGGATGATGTGGTACGGAGCTTGAGAACCAGCCCCATACATTCCGGAAATAAGGACCGCACTTCCATCGATGACTTTGAGATTATAAAACCGATTAGCCGTGGAGCATTTGGGCGTGTCTTTTTAGCCAAAAAGAGAACCACAGGAGATCTTTTCGCTATAAAGGTAGTTCACTCTTTCATTCATTCGTTTGTTTATTATATATGATATATTTATATTTATGGATTTTTGGCAGGTTCTTAAGAAAGCTGACATGATCCGGAAGAATGCGGTTGAGAGTATATTGGCAGAGCGTGATATTTTGATATCAGTCCGCAATCCGTTTGTGGTAATAATATATAATTTTTTTTGGTCTTTCTTTAGAAAATATAATCAAATATAAATACTTAAAATTGTGACAGGTCCGTTTTTTTTATTCTTTTACTTGTCGCGAAAATTTGTACCTTGTCATGGAATACTTGAATGGCGGTGATTTATATTCGTTGTTGAGAAACTTAGGCTGCTTGGATGAAGATGTTGCTCGTATATACATTGCAGAAGTGGTATGTTTTTTTTTGTGTATATTTTATTTTCATTTCATTTCTTATCAAGACATCTTACCTTGAAAAATCTACCCAATGCCAATTATATGATATGAACTGGCTAAAAGAAAGTACAATTATAGGTCTACAATTCAACAAGTACTAAAATCAATTTCTGCCCTAACACCTAAGTCGGTAGGTTGTTATGAAAGAATAGATAGACATTAGACAATAAAAACAACACTAAGCCCCCTACAATCTAACACCCTTTGATGGTTTTAAATAACAAAATCCTTCCATAATGCAAGTTTGTATCATTACTTGCAATTTTTTCTTTTGTGGAGGATATCGCTATAAATATAATTGGGTAGAATAGATTTTTCAAAGTAGGATGCTAATGGACAGACAAATGAATGAATGTAAGTTTGTTGAGTTTTGATATATTGTGCACTGCAGGTGCTTGCTTTGGAGTATCTACATTCTCTGCGTGTGGTTCACCGTGATCTAAAACCGGATAATTTATTGATTGCACATGATGGTCATATTAAGGTAGTCATGTTATAACTAGCTTCTGGGTTTTGGTTTTGGTTATAAACATACAAAAATATGTATTCAGTAAGCATGCTTGGATAATTGTTTTGTGTTTTGTGAGCAGTTAACAGATTTTGGGCTGTCAAAGGTTGGTCTAATTAACAGTACAGACGATTTATCTGGTCCAGCAGTGAGCGGCACATCACTATTGGGTGATAACGAGTCTCAGTCATCTCTATCATCTCCATCTCCATCTCTATCTCTATCTGCCACTGAGACTCAACAAGAAAGACGCAAAAACCGCTCTGCTGTTGGAACTCCAGACTATTTGGCACCCGAAATTCTTCTGGGAACTGGACATGGTTTTTTCACAACTAACTTGATATAATAATGACACCAATTGCTTATAAAATCTCATGCATGAAAATGTTTTATTTAAATATCTTTCAGGGACATCAGCGGATTGGTGGTCTGTTGGTGTAATACTATTTGAGCTGATTGTTGGCATTCCTCCTTTCAATGCAGAGCACCCTCAGGTGGGTTGGGGTTGGGGTTCTACTTTCACTTGTTTGTTAGTTGCTGTCATCTTATCTTTTCTTCATTGTTTTTTTCAGATGATATTTGACAACATTCTCAACCGTAACATACCCTGGCCTGCAGTGCCTGATGAAATGAGCCCTGATGCCCAGGATCTCATTGATCAGTAAGAGAAACTTTTTAGTTATCATCTTTAAAATTTAAATACATTTTTTCTGAATTCAATCATTGTGCACTGCAGATTACTGACAGAAGATCCTAACCAGAGACTTGGAGCGAGGGGAGCAACCGAGGTCTGCTTTCTTCTTTTTCTTGATCAACATTAATCATTGTGAACAGGAAGCTGAATAATCTGATAAATGCAGGTGAAACAGCATCCGTATTTTAGGGATATTAACTGGGATACCCTTGCCAGGCAAAAGGTGCATGAACTATAAAACTTTGTTTGATCTGATTCTGATCATATAAAAGAAAGTAGAAGTAATTATATTTTGTGTCAGGCTGCATTTGTGCCTTCATCGGAGAGTGCACTGGACACAAGTTATTTCACAAGTAGGTACACATGGAATAACTCAGAGCAGGTATATGCAGCAAGTGAAACAGAGGATTCTAGTGACGATGGAAGCATGAGTGGTAGCAGTAGCTGCCTAAGCAATCGTAATGATGAAGTGGTTAGTAGTTAGATTTTATTGATAAAAATGATTTGAAACTTTCAACTTTGTATGATTTTCTTTCTGTTTTGTTTTGGTCTCAGGCTGATGATTTTGGGGGTCTTGCTGAACTTGAATCCGGAACTTCTGTCAACTATTCTTTTAGTAATTTCTCCTTCAAGGTATGCTGTATGCCTCGCCTTTACAACTTATTTATTATGTGAATTCTAGTCAAATGAATAAAATTAAACACTTTAGCCAAACAGTATTTGTTTATGTGATTAGTTAATGTACTTTAGTTTTTACCCATAATAGCATAGCAGTGTACTTACATTCCTTTACCAATTCTTTTATAAAATGATGTACAGAGAGATAAATGTTACTCATAGCTACCCTCTAGATTCAGATTACTATGCATAACTAATACACGCCAGCTTGGACTGTAGGAAGAGAAATCTAGGAGTTGGTAATTGTTTTGTGAAGATATCCGTAATCTGATCATTTGTGGATATGAATTATACACGAAGACTTCCCCTTTCCCGAACAACATTTTCTCACTTTCACATGCTTTTTTACGAGCATGAAAGATATAGGATTGACAGAGAGGTAAGTGTCACACCATAAATTGGGAGTTGAGGACACCAAGTTCATTTGGAGCCAAGTAAGTTTAGCTACTCTGTTGCTCCATGTAGACGGTTTGTTTGCGAGTAGTGAAGCATGGTTCAACGCTTAACAAATCCGTTTTGCTGACTAATGTGAAGACAAGAATAGATCTTTGGTGAACAAGAGGTGACAAAGTTTGAAAGTGTTGTAGTCATTTGATTTTCGAGCTAGTAGAAATATCCACATCTACTAAGAATGATAATCAACACATAACATAAAGTGATATGGCCATCAGAATATATTAAATCTAATATTTTATGGCTTTGAAACGGGTAGTTTGCACAATCGACCCATTAGACAAGAGGTGCAAAAAATGGATAATGGTTGTTTGTAACAGGAAGTGAAAATCTAAATAACAAAGAATGTAAAAGACGCTGATGTGGATGACTACGATGCTTGTGCCAGACAATAGAGGATGCACGAGCAGCATTGGGGTTACATGTAGGGTAGTGTGTGTAGATTCATCATTCAAAAAAAAAAAAAAAAAGTGGAATGAAATTAAAAAATATACATGATTTTCAAGACAAGTTTTTCGAAGAGAGAAGATTTTTGGTGTATTCGGATGTATGGAATATTAGAGAGATGAAAGGTGTTGTGTGGTGAGGGAGGAACAAATAGGTATGAGAGTGATCCATGCTTTCATGGTTGGTTGGTTGCTCCGAGGCACGAGTGTCAACAACATTGGCATTGAGACTGGTATAAATGATAGAGGAGTCAAACGATTGCAAGTGCCATAAAATAATGTGTTTTCCTTGTTACTAAATAAATGGGTTGTTGATACTTGATAGCCATAGGAAGCTTTAGAGGTACCAATTGAAAGCCAGCCAATAGGACGGACCAGACCAGACCAGACCAAGATTAAGATTGTTGCTCGTGGCGTGGAAATGAGTAGGGCGTGTAGTTCACTATTTAATTTATCACGCAATGAATTGATGGTAGATATGATACTGTTGAGTAGGTGTGAGGTGTTTAGATGGACAGGGAATTGTTCCATCAAAACAACACAGTCGAATAACTTGTCTGCAGTAGCCATACTTGGTAAGTGCAAATGCAAACTTGTGGGAGTTATGATGGCACAACAGTAAATACTAGATTTTTTTAGGGTAGGTAAACCTTAGACTATGGCACCATAATAAACCACAGTATCTTGTATATTGATTGCATAATATGATATGTATACAGAGATCTCTATACCTAGACATAAATTTACGTATATGTCTCTAGATTAAGATAATTATAAACATAACTGAACTAGTTACTAGCCACATTTTTGTATATTTTTTACCCCTGATTTCAGTATATAACCTAAAAGTTGTGAAATGTACCATAATAGCAAACTTACTTGCATTTCCTTACACATAATAGCAACATGCTTATGATTCCTTACTGATAGTAGCAATGTACGTAAATCTTTTTATGAATAGTAGCAACATGTAACAACAAAGTACATTGCCCATCAACATGTTGCTAGCAAATGTAAAATACGTTACTATTATGGGGATAAAAACTGTAAATACATTGTAATTACTTACTTATTAATGTACTTATTATGTTGCTGTGATATATATATATATTGCTTTCATTGTATGTTGATGTTAATAATTAACATGAAGATGGTTTGCTGTGTTTGGTTCAGAATCTTTCGCAACTAGCATCAATCAACTATGATTTACTGAGTAAAGGGTTGAAAGAGGATCCACATCCACATACAAATCCTAATTTATAAGCATGATCTCCTCCAGCTCCAGTTAAAAGACACACACGGAAAGAAAAAGTAAAAAAAAATGTTTGTTGTTGTTGTCAGATAGATAGATAGATCACAGATGGCAGATGAATATGAAAGTGGAGTCATCAGCTGCACATGTTTACTGTATGTACATCCTCTCTTGTCTGTAAATTTTTAATCTGTATGCGCCTTTCTCTCTCTCTCTCTCTCATATATATATATATATATATATATATATATATATATATATATATATATATATATATATATATATATATATATATCTTTTGCATTTTGTTTTAATGGGACGGGACTCAACAGGCTATCTAGGGTTATTTTTGCTGATGTGGATGTGGAGGGCATTCACGTCTTTTGCACAAATGCAATACAACCTGTTTTGTTCTGTCCTATCTAAAAAACGGGGCCCATTAGTTTCACGGAATGATGTGATGTTGCCTTCTTTTTTGTTGCAGATGTACTACAAGTCAAGTAGCTGTTAATGGAAATCACATGACATGATGATGATGATGATGATGATGGGTGGAATAAGATAAAATGTTGATCATCAATCCACTTTTTAGTTCCTACACTTGATTTTGATGATGACGACTGTCGTTGACTCACTCACAAAGTAAGTGAAGTTGTCAAAATTGGCATTCCATCCCATCCTATTGGATTAGATTGGAATCGAATCGAATCCAGTATCGTCATGATTTGTTAGTGATTGTTTTTCCCAGCCAGCTACCCAGAATTGTTGTAAATGTTGTTATGTATGTATGTATGTTCATAATTTAATGAATGTTTTTTTATGACTTGTTGCAAGAGGTCAATCTGCCATATTGATATTGTCATTGGGTTGCTTCTGTTAGTTACATTACATGACTACATGAGACTGAGGAATTGGAGTAGAGTTTCAAAGGAAATTTGGACTTGCTATCTCATTCCCAACTGGTTGCAGTTGATTAATAATATAACTCTTTAACTTGCATGCAATAATATTATTCCTTTGAGGTTAAATAATTTCTAATACACAAATAATAAAGCTCTTTAAAATATTGCAATAATTTGTTATTGTTGCTCAAGTAAGTCTCTTTTCTATTTGGCACGATCTATGTGTCGTTTTTTCCTTTCTACCACCATTGCATTGTATCACTCTATTGATTCAAGGTAAATTTCATCTTTAACAGCTGTTAACTTAATTTCAAAATCTAGGGTCAATTTGAAAAGAAAAAAAAAATACATTTGCAGAAAAATGGTCAAAATCGGCATAGCAAGAAATCAGAAAGCACTCTAAACTTTTCTTCAGGGTGTTATTTTGTCTGGAAATCCTTATTCGGGTTTAGAGAAAACAATCATAAAGAATTTCTTGTCTACTATTGAGATAGATAGATGAAATTGAAACCAAAGACATCTTTTTGGAGAAAATTAAAACACCATCATTATTTGACCAATTTATAAATTAGGTTATTGATATAAATGAAAGGTTATATATAAGAACACCTTATTAATTATTGTGCTACATATGATGCCATGCTGGAACCTAAAGAAAATCAGTCATAAGGAATAAATATGTAAAAAACAAAGATTTATTTTGCAATTAAAAAATATTAAAGATTAAATGTGTAAAAACTAAAAATTTAACCAAGAATAACCAGTTATAAGAATTGAATGTGTACGAAACAAGTTAAAAGACTTAATTTAAAAAAAAAAACAATAAAGACTAAACGTATACAAAATAAGAACTATATTACATTTCCAATAAAATAATCAGTGCTACTTTAATATCCATCTAACAATTTAATTTTATGAGTGTGAAATGTTATTTCCACCAAAAAAAGAAGAAAACAAATAATTCTTTCAAAGTGACAATAACAAGCCTCAAGACAAGAGATTAAATTATGCATCACAAGACACAACAGGGCTGCCATGAAGTTATATCATCGAAGAGAAGAGAGCATGATCTAACAAAACTTGGAATGGCATGTCACTTTAAATAAAATATATCATCAAACCGAGAGTTCCTCAAATTGAAAAACACCTTTTTCTGATTTGAGTTTTATAACAACGAATTCATAAAATCTGAAATTGAACCAACACCCACCTTACCTTGCTGACTATGCAAAAAATTTGTATGAAAAAAGTAGGGTCCTACCATTCACAAACTTTTTGAACAATAAAATTACATCATGAAATTCCAGACCCAAACTGCATGCATATGCAATATGTTGTTGTGGATGCAGAAGGACATTAAGTTTGAGGATCAGAAGGAGGAGGAGGAGGAGGAGAAGGGCAGACGACATTTTTGACGACTGTGAAGTACAAGTTGAAATCTGCATTTAATTTAGAGCAGGAAGCCTCTATCCACTTTTCTGCTACATTTGTGGGCAAACTGTCCAGGCTCTCCCTTTCCCTTTCTTCAATTGCAGGCCGTATTTCATCATACACAGAATCAAGCATCACACTCGCTTCACTTCTTATATCCTGCATGCAATAAATATATTGAATTATTTATTTATATATTTATTTATGAAATTAAATAAGGGATCCATTGCTACCTCGCATTTTATGAGTTGATCTTGTACTTTTTTTGAAGCAAAGAGTTGTGCAACACGTTTTCCATTCACCGGTTTCCTGCCCGAAGCCTTTTGCTTTCGGTTTGGGCTGCGTTTACCTGCCCGCTTTGCAGGCCCGTTGTTAAAATCCCCAGAAACCACCATATCACCACCACCACGCTTAATGTTACCACCTGAAAAATTGGTCTTGTGTTTATATCCAAAACCATTGTTGTTGTTGTTAACCTCGCTTCTTCTCACCGTTACTACTGAAGGGGGTTCTTCTGTAGTAACCTTGTTCACCTTTTCTGAAGGCTCTTCATCTTCAGCAGAATCATACAGAGGGAACTCATCAACTGTATATCTGAACTCATGGAAAACAATACCAAATCCCAAATGTTTTTATCAACTTCATGTAAATAAATAAAAAAAAAAAAAACATGTATATATATACAAACTAACCGACCTGTCATCGCCATCTTCCCAGACATGATTATGCTCCTGAAGTGAATAGAACGGATTAAAAAATGAGGAATCGAAAAAGTTTGCAAAACATATTTACCTGGAAACCCTGAGACTTTGCACCAAGAAAAATAGAACAGTTTGGGGCCCCACACAAACACCGCACGTTAACACCACCATACCATTCAAAATTATAGTTATATGCAAGTTCAGTTCCAACAGAAATGTCTTGTTTTGCAAAAATCCCAACCCGAGTTTCCCCTGAAACCGTCCACTTTCTAGTCTCACAATTTGGTTGGCTGCAGAAAGAATATAAAGTTACTTACTTAATCCACAAATGGGAATGGAAATGGAAATTAATATTTAATCCTTACCAGGAATGGTTTATAAATCTACCAAGGCTTCCTTTCCTTGTGGCATCAATAAAGTAGCTGCCATTAAGAGAAATTATATATGCATCCCTTAATCCTGCATAAAAAATTAAATATGCAATGCCAATAAATAACTATATATACATATGTTTTTTCGTCATTACCACCCACACACATTCTAACCTTGAGCTTCATAAGTTTGGGATCTGGCCTTTGCTTCGTCTGAAGATATTACTTCTCCACAATATTCAATAATGAACTGTCCAGCCTACTCAATAAATAAGTCATACCAACGTAAACAAACATCTAAAAGATAGAAGCAGTGCATATATAATGTATATGATAAAAAAAATATATATTAAACCTTGATATTTTCATCAGCTAAAAGACCCCATCCACGACCCTCCGTCTTGAATAACTTTGTCTTTGCATATTCACATTTTTGAAACCTCTGTAAATGGTGACACATTAAAACTGATTCACAAAAATCTAGTCCTTTTATGCAAGACCATGAATACATTTCTAATAATATAAAAATTATAATGTACCTGGTTGTTGCAATAGGTGCCACAAGGGCAATATCCAGGGGTGCATTCTGTGTTGGTTAATACATTCAAACACCTCTCTCCACATGCAAGCTCGGTCTTACCAGGATCCAATTTGCATTCACACACAACAATATCCTCATCTTTTTTCTTTATCTGTCTACAAAGTACAAACACATACATTACAACTTCAAACCTACCCCAAACCAAACACACAGGCACAGCTCAAGTCTAGAAATCTCTATTTACAACTTAAAACTTCTGACACCACAACTTTCAACTGAAGACTACAAGGGCATAACAGCAGAACAAAAGGAGACGCATTGTGTATGTGACTTTCAACTCAGAAACCCATATCCACCATCATTGCACTGCTCACATTTACTTGCTGACATGTTCAAGACAGTGAAAGGGGTGGTTTTTGTGGGAAAAGGGTATAAGAGTGACTGGAGTAAGATGATTATAGGGATTTAGGGAGTTGGCATTGCTGTAATGAGGAAGATTACATTTTGGGGTCAATATCATCTTCCTACTAAACTCTAAACTCTCTTTTGTTCCAAAAATCATAAGACAAAACCAACAATATATGACCAAGCACAACAGAAAGAAGTTAAGGAAGACAGAGTGAGGCTAATTTCCCAGAGATGCACAAAAAGAGAAAAACAAGACAACTTAGGATCAAGCAAAAAAAAAGTTAGGCTAACATAATGCATTCTCGTAAATGCAGAAATGACCAAAAAGCATATTCATCAAGTATTATAAAAAAATTCAGTGGACAGACTAATTAATTTATCATTAATCATAATGAATGGGAGCAAGAAATAACATACTTCCGGCCTGAACGTTCATTTCGAGTAATATGTGTGAATGGAGCCACTCCTTCAGGTAACTGAGCATTAAACAAAATGTTCATAGTGTTAATATAGGATTATCAGAAATATGATAAATTTGTATCATACAAGTGTCAAATGCATGCAAACCTCCTCAGACAACCATTAATAATGTAAACTACATATGTGATATGTCTTTAATGTTAAGCCTTGAGGAGCATAGTTATATTACTGTTAATGTTATTACAAACGTATCAACATAACATAGACATGGGTAATCATATTTCAATAGCAATACATTGAAAAGTGCAATTTTAGATAGCATCTGGATGGAGGTTAGCTTAGATCAGTACTAAGTCAAATAAAGTAAACAGATCAGAATGAAATTATAGCATCAACCAAGCCCACTCTCTAACTCTCACATGCATTTTGTAGGTCAACTGACCAATAGACCTGTATGGATACAAGCAAATCTAGACAGTATGATATAAAGTAAGGCCCATTATCAAATTAGCCTTTTTCTCACTGCAAACTCACAGGAACTTTTGCTTTCAAAATCCTGGTAAATGTATATAGTTAATTAAAGATCTTGTGTCATATTAACATGTAAGTTTGAGTGTAACCAATAAGAATATTGGGACAAAAATTATGCATCAAGTTTATGGATTTTTATTTCTATCGACAACAACAGCATTAGCATCCAATCAAAAATGAAACCCCAAGATCTTCACTTTTAGAACAAATCGTCCGCATCAATTGATCAAGATCACTTACCATTTATCAAAAACCAAATCTTTCTAATCTTTCTTTCCTCATACAAGGAAAGTAAAATAAACACATATAAGGGAACAAAGATATAGGGATCAACAAAATTTTCGCTAACCGAAGGAGATACTCGTGTCAAGTAAATTTTGCAAATGGATTGATCGGTATAAAAAATCAAAGAAACATATCGAAAGAAAAAACCCTACTAAAAGTAAAAGATTTGTGAAGATACATAAGTAGGGATCTTAAATCGACAACACATGTGCTATGGAGCCAACAAACCTTCTTATTTCCAGCAAGGTTGCGGTTTGCTCTTTTTCCCAGATATGAACATTGGGAATGTCTATCTGTTTGTTCACCCGTCTCCATCAATCAACACACAGATGGTTAGGGTTTTGTGTCAATGAGTGTAAGACTCCAAATGATTCTCTCCCGACAATAAATAATCCCAATCTACTCTTTCTTTAAATCTCTATCTAGAATTAATATGGAGAGTGAGCCTAGTAAGGGAGATTTGGGAGTGGAATGACACTATTTGGGCTTGTGAACTTTGAGCCAAATTGGAAATAGGCCTATAAAGTTCATATTCCTGAGAGAGGGCCCATAAACCTCATGATAAATTGTATTTAGACCTACACCCCTCAACTTCCCCTGTTTTCCAACTAAAAGAGTGCAAAATGCTCGTTTAGCACTCGATGAGGTCACATGAATTCAACTTGTATTTTATAAATAAAGAACATAAATGTTATTCCTTTCATCAACTTCATCTCGAAGAACAAAAGAGCCAAATAGAAAATAAAAGATCACGTATATCTTCCATACATATAAGTCCTATTGTATCTATCCACCTCCAATTTCATCAACAGCTTTTTCAAGAAATGTGAGGAGTTCTTCAAAACTCCAAAACACCCTTATGATTTTGGATTTGTTTATCTAAAGAATGTTCCAAATTAACACATGGTGAAACTCAATAGTTCTTAACTTGACAAAACCAAAGGAAAAAACTTGTATGCATCCACTTAAAACCAACAGCATAGCATTAGAAATCATTAAAAGTTTGGACAATAAAATATTAGTTAGATAGTCCAAATGTTCCAAAGTATGGTTCTACAAGTTCAATGTTCTAGTGTAAAGCACATAATACCAACCAGTTAATTGTCTTTTAACCTAAAAACATGTAAGAGTCAGTCAAAGCTTGCATCTTGATTTATATGGTAAAAGAATACCAATTTGCTTGTTGCTACTTGATAAGAAATTAATCCATTCTCTAAACCTACTAGTCCCGGAAACTGATATCCATCTAAAACTTGGCACCTTCGATTCTCTTTTCTCCATGAAAACAACCACGTTTAGGGTAAAAAGAACACTATGTGTGAGTTGCCAATCTTAAAGTGGAATATAAGCCGAAAGTTGTTTGCTTCCGAAACATTAACAGAAAGCTAATTAAGAAGCCATAAGAAGCCCAAAATCCAAAAGCCACTAAATTTGACCAATAACTCACAAATCAACGAAGACCGGTTTCGAATACCTACATGGATTCTGTTGAATTCGAGCTCCATTTCCGCCACATAGAAAAAATCGGACACTTGCTCTAGGGTTTGATATTACAACTTCTAAAACAACAAAAAAGGAGATTAAGATACATAAAATTCGAAAAATCTAGCACATGTTGATCTGTTTTTTGAGATAAGTTTTGAAAAAATGCAAGTTTTACCTCATGCTTCTTCTCTAACACGAGGATGTGATGGGTGATGAGGATTTTGCTGATCTTCGTCAGTGGCTACGCATTTATCTGAGAGAAGGAAAATGTTGCTTGCTGTTGCAAAATCTTTGGCGCTGCGATTCAAGTGTGTGCTTCCGTCCTTTGGATTTCCGATTAGCCCCTGAAGTTTGTCTTCCATTACAAAAATAGGGTTAATCAGGACATATATGATAAAAGGGTTAAGTTAAACGTAGTTTTAATTAATTGATAATCAAAGTTTTAAGAGGGTTATATTAAGTTATTTAAGTTTAAAATTATAAAAGTTATTCAACTTTTTTTTATTTATTTACTTCAGATTTACTCAATTCTATAAATAATTTTTAATTTAACTGACCATTTGAAATATAAAAATATTTGAAAAAAAAAATACCATAATTTTTAAAAGAAAAAAAATTACAATTTTTTTATTTACCAATGTTGTAAATATCCGCCTAGGCGCTAGGTGCTCTGCAACTGATTACGATTAGGGGTGCTAGGCGGAAATTGGTCAATATCGGTTAAACTCGGACTAGACGGTCCTTGGCGGAAAGATTTTAAAAAATTCAAATTTTCAAATATTACACCAAAATTTTCAAAATTTTAAATTTCAAATATTATACCAAATATTTCAAAAATTCAAAATTTAAAAATTTTAAATTTTCAAATACTATTTTTTCTTAGGATATATTAAGTTTTAAAATAGTTTTATTAGTAATTTATGGTCCCCAATTAATCATCCGATTAATCCCCGTCAAACCGATTAATCGTTTGATCCCAGTCGACCGCCGAACGATTTTTACAACCTTGTTATTTACAAAATAGTTAAAAACTTGTTTTACATTAAAAAAAAAAATACTTTCATACAACTTTTTTTACCAAATTTCTCGACAAGTTGCCTACTTCCGGCGAGGAATATTCTGGCAACTTATTTTCCGACGATCGTTTCAACACTATTTTCGGACTTCTCTCCTTAGTCTTATGATTTTTGCACGTGATCATCATTGTGAGTTTTACAGTCCATTTTTCTTAAATTTTATACGTAAGAGGGAGAATACATGTAAAAATGTTTACAAACTTATGCTTGCAAACCTAGGAACTTATGCTTACGAACTTATGAAGTTATGCTTACGAACTTATGCGTGTGAACTTATGAACTTATGCTTACAAACATATGAACTTGTGCTTACGAACTTATGCTTGTGAACTTATGAACTTAAGTTTACGAACTTATGAACTTATGCTTGCGAACTTATGAACTTGTGATCTTATGGACTTATACATATAAACTTATGGAACTTATAACTCAATGGTTACATGAAACACATTCATTAGCTAAGTGTGATGAAGTCGAAAGACACATGCGATACTTAGAAGTACTCTAACTTATAATTGTTAATCTTACTGATCGAGATAATTATGTATAAATCTATATGGGTTGAGAGTCTCGCCTATAGTTGCTAGCTATAACCTTGACAAATAGGTCATAATGAGTGATAATTGTCTTTAATTATAGTGATGTCAATGAAGCATCGAACAAGGCACACCACTTAGTCATAACGAACTTGGTTATAGGGACTTTTCATAACATTGAAGTGTGATTAATTCATTGGTAATATATATGTTGAAAAACTATTTATGGTTGAAAGTACCATGATTCAAATACTTAATATATATTAACTTACCAACTTTATGTTGAATTTCTTCAAATAATATGTATTTTAAGGGAAATAAGAGTAGGAAGCTTACGCCTATGGATAAGTCTTGGAGTCATAGTCTTATTTAGATATAACCTATTGTTAGAGGCATGTTTATGTAATATTAAATGTTGTAACTCTAGACAAGCACCTTATTAATTCTTTTTTAGTAATGAGATTCCCCATTCTATGTTATTTGTTGTGCTTGTTATATGTAATCAGTCATTGTGATCCATGACATCGCCTCACTGCATGGCGATTTCCCTGGCGGTCGGGGGTGTGACATAAGAGCTTAATGTTTCATGTGCTTAACAGGTAAACCCATGGAAGTATTAAAGCTTCAATTAGGGGGATAGTATCATGCACGGTTTTGGAAATATTTATGGGTGGTACCGCTGGTACCCCCAAGGAGCAGTTCCTTATTCAACGGTTTAATAGTTGTGGGTTGAATGGGTTTAATAAGCGGCTTCACTAACCCGATCCTCATTTTCAATTCAAGCAATAATCACTTGTGCATCATGCATCAAAACTTGTACCAAAACAATTTTATATGTTTTTTTAATTATTTTCTAAATTAGTTTGTATATTTTTAATATTATGTAAATTAGTTTTGTATAATTTTATATTAGTTTGTATTTATTTCAAAATAAAAAAAATTAAGTGGGTTGAGTGAGTTGGGAAAGATTGGATTTCCATGTGTTGTGGGTTGAGAAAGATGGAAGAGAGATGAGAGAGAAATGCTGATGTGGCGCTGATATGACAGTGAGTTGAATGGGTTGGGAGGGTAGGACTCCCTCTACCCTTAAGCCATAAAGTCTTCAAACTTCCCAAAACATCAGTTATTACTTAATGAACTTACTTCCTACTAAAAAAAACTTCCAATCATCTCAATGAAACCTTGTTTACCTCATTAATACATTGATTTAAAGATTGAAGGTGATTTTCAAAAGTTACTTAGTTAAAAACATATATCCAATTTCAATGAGTCATTTGGGTTACAATTCATTTCATAAAATCCTATTTCAAAGTAGGTCATCATCCATAAAAACCACATGTTAAAAGTTGAACGTCACCAATGATTCAATTGATCAGTCTCAATGAGTCATTTCACTTATTTAAACCACAACTAAGACCCATTAGTAAAGAAGCATCAAACTTATCAATCATCCATAAACTCCATAACAATCTAATGGATGTAGATTCATATGGGATTTTGTGGATTAGATGCTAAAAAAATTGAACAAACACATAAGATTCATAATTATACTAACATTATTATCTTTGAATTGAGTTTCTAAACCCTAGATCGACATAAGGCAAAGGAGGGGAAGAACCACAACCTCTTAAGCTCCAATTCCACTTCTAACACCAAATCTTAGCTTTTTCTTCAAATGATTCACTCAGAATCTTCAAACTTCATGGAAATCGACACTCCATGGTTTTCTCCCAACTTTAGATCGATCTCAGCTCAACTGAGGAGAAAACTCAACTAGTTCATGTCTAATACTTAATTTATACATTTGGTCCTTCATGTTTATACATTTTACATTTAGCACCAATATAACTAGTTATTTCGGTTATTATGGTCCCTTCCCACTATATAACATAATATTTAGGTAATTTTTAACTATTTGGGTCAACTATCTAGGTCAAATCTATATTTTACCAATTTGTCAAGTTTAGTTTATTTTCACAAATTTTTACTTAATCATATTTTATTTTATGCTTCCTTTTATTGTTATTATTGTTTTTCTCTTAGATTATTGACTATTTTATTTATTTTATCTTTATATCTTTTACACATTATTTATTTATTTATTATTTTGCCAAAATTTAACTTTTGTACTAAAAATAGTTAAAATACTAGCTCTACACATGAATGTTATTTATTTATTAATATATATATATATATATATATATATATATATATATATATATATATATATATATATATATATATATAAAGTTATGAAGTAAAGTAACAGTTTTGATTTATGACTTTTGTCACTCATGTTTTGACTTCTGGTCTATTTTGGTCCATTTACTTTTATTATTATATACATATAAATCCTTTGTAAATTTTGGACCTTACACTTTCGTTTATTTCCTCTGGCTCCCTTACTTTCATTCTTCATCTGTTACACTTTTGTCGGGTTTTTTTTTTTAATTCCTTTTTCTTTCCTGCTTACTCATCAACGTTTCATGGCGTGGTTCACTTTTAAATCTTCCACGTGTATTTTATGTAATTAGTTGCTTTTTAGTCTCTTATCTTATTCATCGACTTTATCCACTGCCATCGACTTAATTGTCTTCATCGTTCCACTCTCTTCTCTTATTCACAATCTCTTCCACCGATTTTCACCACAAGCATCGCCCCTGTTCGACTCAGGATTAAAACCACCTCACTGCCGATTGTACCTTTCGGTTCATCTCTGTTTCTTCTCTACACTGTCATCCATCCATCTGCAATGTTTATCCTCTAATCCGCAACCCAGTTTTCCAACTACCACGCCTCCCCATCCCCCGATTTGAAGTTGTCGCCGTGTGGTCCATCGATTTGGAAGCCCTGATCAATTGACAATTAGTGTCATTTTACTCAATACCGATTGCTTCATTTCTTTCTACCACGTCCCTCTTTCTACTGACTCCAATTACACCGCCCCCTTTGCCTATGTACACACAACGATTGTCAGTCCGCCAGACGAAGTGGTTTTGAAGCCCCATTCAGTTATGGTTTCATTTTCAGCAGGTATATCTTTATGTTTCTCTCACGATATTTTTGCATCTGCTTATAGATTCCTGGTCCAACATCGATATATTTGTTTGCACTCATACACACATAAACACGAATAAATGAAGGCTGGTTTTTGGTTCCTTCATTGTTTTTTTTAGAGTTTCAGCTATAATCTACATAAAAAACACCCTCCAACTGTTTGACAAAATATCCAAATGAAATGTGGTCAACACTGGTTGTGGTTGAAAAGATAAATGGTCATGCTACCAACTTTTTTTTTTATTTTAAATTTGTTTTTTTTTTCATGGATATTAACCAAGGATTTGTTTTAATGCTTCATTTGATTTGATTGTATATTTATTTGATTTTCCAAAGAGAAAAAAGCCATAATTGGTATTGTATTTTTTTACCTGTTAGTTTTAATATCTTGAGCTTCATTTGCAAATGTGATTATTTTAAGATACCAATCGAATGACCGAAACGTTAATGCTACATAATTCATTTTTGATGTTGTATATTTGTTTAGCTCTAGGAAAGTAAGCATAAAACAACTTTAAAGTCTATAACTAATGATTTGTTGGATTATGTTTCATTTGACAGAAAAGTTTTGCATCATCTGGTGGGTATGATCTTTAATTACAAATACTGCAACAATTTGTTGCAGAGGACTGAAGGTAAAGCATATTATTATAATTTTAGATTTAAATGTAGTCCATTGATCAATTATTATTATTATACTGCCTAAAGGTTATATTTAACTCTTTTCTAGGAAGGGTATTATTGTCCATTTTGAAAATAAAGAAAAATTGGAAATTGAGGAGAAGTTAAAGAATGAGAAAGTGAAAAAAGAGAAAGATGTTAAAGATATGGGTTCTCCAAACAAAAGAGAGTAGTAAAGTATGTGATTTTAACTTATGTATTGGTTCTATTAATTAAGTATATTGAAAATTAAGGAAAATTGCAATAAATAATGTATTTTACCATTTCTGTCACAGTTTCGTTCCTCTTCAATTTCACTGGATTCTCTCTTGGATTATGATGATAATGATATTGAAGAATCAACATTTGAGTTGGGTGGCTTTATACAATTATTATTATTATTATTATTATTATTATTATTATTATTATTATTATTATTATTATTATTTTATGATTATCTCATCAAATTATTTATAGATAAAATAAAATAGTTCTTTGATTACACTCTTGATTTACATTACGGTTGTCATTATTTGTTGAAACATTAAATGTTTAAGTATCAAATGGGTTCAAGGTTTTTACATTTGTACACGTTCATTAAAATCAATATTGATTAACGATGCATTAATTTTTATTCTCATTTTCTTATTTATTTTGTTGTTTTTGTATTACAAAACTTACTAATCAAATTTGTGGCCAAAAGAAACCAAAAAAAGACACCGTAAGTTACACCTGATTTCTAATTGACCTTTCATTCTCCCTTACTTTACATGTATAGTAAAAATCGAGTTGCTGACATTAAGGTAAGTGAACTAATGATATTCCGGTTCCATTACTGGCATTTATCGGAATAAATGAAGTATAATGAAATATTGAAATTCGTTTTTTTTTAGGTTGAAGATATTAGCATAATAATGGGGTTTCAGAATGGTGTATCTGATCATACCCATTACAAAATCATAACACATGCAAACTCAACATTTTACCATTAAATATTTAAATAAAAACTCAAAATCATACATTTATGAGTTTTTTTTTTTCTTTTCTACCAGACAATTTATAACGACCGAAATTTCGAAACAATTAAAACTTTTCAAAAACAATCTATTTTAATAACGTTGTTACAAAAAGGTTTTCAATACATTATTTAACAGAGTATTTCTCAGGTCCATTTCATAAAACACCAACGCGAGGAACGGTACGATCATGCCTTTGCTTTGCCACAGCCTCCTGAAGAACCTGAAAAACATTAAACCACAACTGTAAGCCTGAAAGCTTAGTGAGATACCCCCAAAATACCAACCACATATATGCCCTTCCAGGCCACGACCTTCCGGTCCAAAACATATTGCCTTCCGTCCCATAACATATTGCCTTCCGGCCCATAACATAAAAAACATACATAACATAACAGAACATAGAACAACCATGCATACCGGGTTACACTCCAGACCAGACAACCGTGCACATAACATATAATCATATAACTATTCACAGTTAGCAACTCGATCAACAAATCACATAACATATCATTACCCTAACCAAGATACCAGCCTAGCCGATCACTAGCATAACATCACCCTACGACTCAGTCAACATAATAATTACGTACATACGCCTTTCCAGGCCATGACCTTCCGGTCCACATCGCATTGCCTTCCGGCCCACAACATGTAATGCCTTCCGGCCCATAACGTAACGCCTTCCGGCCCATATCCCGCAATATCATACAACAGACAATTACTCGGATTTCCATCCGATAAAAGGGTCAGCCTTGGTGCCTTAAACCCTATAGATATAGTGAGGATAACTCACCTCGAACTGCCGACTGAACAGATAACCCAAGCTGCTCCGATCCCTGATACGATCTCCGCCACTGGACAGCTACCAATGCACTGAACTCAAAACCATAATCAACAATTACCAAAATACCCCTGGAAACCACTGGTTAACCCTTGGTCAATTACTAGGTCAAAGTCAACCCCTGACTGACCCTACTCGCCGAGTCTACCCTATGACTCGCCGAGTTCCCATACTCAAAACTTCACTCAATCCGCGACCTAACTCGCCGAGTCGCCCCGAGACTCACCGAGTCCAACAACTCTGAGTCCACTCGCACACAACTCACCGAGTCATCCCTTGACTCACCGATTCTTGACTAAACCATAAAATATTGGGACTCTTCGACAAGACTCGCCGAGTCTAAGGCTATCTTCAATCTACTCGCCGAGTTGTTCATCCAACTCGTCGAGTTCCAGCTTATCTTCAAGCAACTCGTCAAGTCCACCCTTGTGACTCGCCGAGTACAACCGGTCTGAATCCAAACATAAGTATTTCTAGGCCATGCAATTGATCCAAAACATAGATCTAGCCTCCTACAACCCATCCATCACGTAAAGTGGCAAACTTTATGTGAATCCAAAGAGATCTAGGCCTTATTCACTTTAGAGCTAGGGTTTGGGACATGATGGCTTCACTAAGCACTAAAACATAGGAACTTTAATGCACTCTAGGCCTTCAATATTCCAGATCTGAGGTAGCAACCTCAGATCTAACCTCCAAACTCCAAAACATACCAAGATATACTCCCCACAAACCCCAAAATGATGAATCCATATGAGTGATAGCCCAAGAACGAGATATTACCTCAAAAGAATGCCCCAACTGCAATGAAACTCGAATCCAAGCAAAGCCCTTTGATCCAAGCGTCTTCTCCTTCAAGATTTCTTCAACAAACACCTCCCCAAGCTCTAAATGCACTCCAATCTTCTTCAATCACGCTTTCTAGGGTTTCTGGACTTCAAGGGGGATCAAAGAGGTTGGGGAGAGGATATAATGTTCTTTAAATAGGGCTCATTCCCCGGATTTAGGGTTTTCTCCACTTAGCACCTACTCGCTGAGTCCATCTTTGGACTCACCGAGTAGGCCACCTGACTCGCGACCAAAGTCGCGATTTTACTCGCCGAGTCCATCCATGGACTCGCCGAGTTGCCCTTCAAAATTTACACTTTTAGTCCTTCTACTTTACTCTTGCTATTCCGGGATGTTACACAATTGTTCTTGCAATGCCAAAAAAATGAAATTTGAGTAAGGGGTTTAAAGGTATGCTTTTTGAAAACATATTACTTTCTAGTTTCTACCTTCTAATTTATACTAATCGAATATGACTATTCATAGTGGTATTGTTATATTTTTGGGGAAATTAAAAAAAAACCCACATGTACTTTCATAATCTTATCGATTTTGCCTTTTACCTGTTTTAGTTAGTCATTAAACCATTATATTTTCTTTTACTGTCTAAAAATTGATCTGTTTTTGTATTATAATAATTAAAAAAAAACAACTTATTTTTACCGTTATACTTTTTTCATCGTCTAAAAACTTTATTTACTAATTAAGCCGCTAAACTAATATTTTTTTTATTGATTTAGTCATTAATCTCTTAGTTTTTGACGATTTTGCCACAAAACTATTATGATTCAAAACTTTTATTTTGTCATAAAATGGTTGGTCTATCATTTTCTCTTTGATAACAGTTTGTCTATTTGCCCCTTGTCCATCCTGCTAACTGTTAAAAAAATTTAATGACATTCTATTTTTTGTTTATTCATATTATATATTATGAAGCAAAAAATTGGAAGTATGGTGCAGGTCAAATGGAAGGCTTGCAATCTGTGATCTCAAACTACAAGCTTACCAGTATTCTTTAGTTTAATTTATAAACTTTAACTTTAATTCAATATAATAATAGATTTGATTTTTGAATAATCAAACCGACAAAATATAATGGAGTCTTGATAAAAATGTATATTTAGGCACAATTTGTGCAACATCAGTTACTACATCAATGACTTGCACAAGTGCTAAGAGAGTTGCATTTAAGCCTAACGTTAGACATGTAATTTATATTGAAGCATTTAAAAAATTTATATTTATCTTTGTGGTTACTTTTATATGTATTTGTTTCCCACTATAGGATGCATGCACAAGGTTTAACGTTGGTAGGTAAACTTTCAGTTGGGTTTAAGCCTATTCGTATATATTCATATATTGAATGGCAGGTATGCATCTGAACATAGAATTTGTTATTCCATAAAAGATTTAAGAATGTAGGCTGAAAATCTATTTTGCTGATAGGAAGGTGGATGAATTGAAGAAAGCTATTTCTAAAGCAGCTAGAGACCCCGCTAAATATTGAATCGACCAACCCGAACTTGAAAGAAGATTTAAATGGACAAGACTGCCACGGCTCAAGTAATTTTTTTTTAATATAAACATTAAAAATTCAGATAATTGGTTTTATTCAGGAGGTATTAAGAAATCAGTGATGGGAACAGACTTGAATGCAGTAGCTCTTCCACATTTAGTGGGATGCGTCAATAAATAATAAGTCTACCAAATGCACATTAGCAAGACTGATGTTAAGTGGATTTTTTTTTTTTTTTTTTTTTTTTTTTTTTTTTTTTTTTGCATATCTTAGGAAAAAAAAAACTAAAATAGAGTAATGAATTTCAATTTAATGTTTAGCTTTATATATTTTGGATCCTTTTTTCTGCAAAGGGCAATGTCCTTTCTTTTTATTATTTTAAGCATCAAAATTGCAAAAGGGCGAAATAGTAACATGCGTAAGTGTGTCTACCAATTAAGACAATCTACTATACATGTACACAAAAACAATATCTTCCAACCCCCGCAACGCGGGGGTAAGCATCTAGTTATTATTATTATTATTATTATTATTATTATTTTAACAAACATTTCAATATACATATACATATCTTGACATTTGAAAACCATAATTTGATCATGTTATATACATTATTACATTTAAATTATATAAAATACACAGAACACAGATACTAAATTATTCATTATTTTAGTCTAAATTATTACATTTAAACAATGCTAAAAAAAATTAACATGTTGCAACAATTAAATAAATTAACGTCGTGTTTCCGAGTTCCACTTAAGGAGAGAAATCGGAGGATACGGAGGGAAAGTGAGGGGTGTTGAAGGAAAATCGTGTTCTCGAGTTTTATTAATGGAAGGAAAGTGAGGAGAGGGGAAGGATTTTGGAGTCATATTTTCCTTCCAAATTGAACGGATTTGGGAAAAAAGTGAAAGGAAGGAAAACGGATGTGGGAAAAAAGTGAAATAAAAATTTTAAGTTTTATTTTCTTTTTCCTTTAACTTGGGAACACAAAAACTAAAAACCTTTCATTTCCTTTCATTTGGTTCAAACCCGAGAACAATGAATATTTTCGTAATATTTTCGTTCACCTTTCTTTATTTCTATCAAATTTTTCCTACCCTTTCCTTTAATGAATTTATAAAAAAACTCGGAACATGGCGTAAAAGTAAAGGCTGATGCCTGATGACCTCGATAAATTGTTGTTGCCAAAACCCCAAAACCTTAAACCTTGCTTGTCCAATGTCCACCTGCATCCACATCTTGGTATGGGCAATATATGTTAAAACATGAAGTAGACGCAACTCCTGTACATGTTTCGATATCTGCAATGCTGCTGAGTTTCATATTCTGTTTTCCTAGTGTTTCCTCGCACCTTTCTTGATGCCGATCGTTAAAGGTTTCCGACGATTTCAGTCAAATATTGTTTGTTTCAGACAAGGTTTGTTCATATTTTTATCGTAAACATACCCGGATTTTCTTGATGTGGCACGATTGTTTTATGAACCTATTCGTTGACTGCAACCCGAATATACATTTACATCTTTCCATTTGTTTAGCGATTTAACGTAATACCTGTATGTCTAGATTTGTGTTCATCAATTGCATTTGAATGTCTGTGAACTTTATATTTATAGGATCTGGTTTCTGTTTGCACGTTTTATACAAGTTAAAATAGCATTTTAATTGCTAAATCACTATTAGGCACACAAGTTTAGGTTTGGAATATATAGGGTTTAATCTGTGTTTGTTACAAGGCACACAACTTGAATGCTTTTACAGGTCTGTAAAGCTATAAGTTTGGGTACCTGCGACTCATCATTGTTAGGCATATAGCCACAACCTACAAGAGAAGATCTTATAGCTGAATCAATAACATAAGGTGTGGCATTTATTGTGAGATGGTGGTTGTATCAAATTACTGTTTGGTTAGGGTTAGTCTATACTCTATAGTAATTAGTAAGTAAAGGGGGATAGGCTAGGGTATGTATTTGCTATGGTTTTTTCATTATTGAATTGAAGACAATTGTGTGAGCGAGCATCATAAGCATTAGCCATTAGGAGAGTTGAGAGTAGCCATTGTATCTGCTTGCCACCTGATTTAAATAGTGAACTGCTTTGTCTTTGCATTATGCTTAAATAAAAATAAAAGTGTGATGGTTGAATTAATGTGGAGACATGGCAGTTGTCAGTGAGATATCCAGTGTGAGTGTGGTGGTGCCTGGTTCAAATGGTCAACAGTCAGGATGTGGTGCTGCTCCTTTTACTTCTAAGAGTAAAAGTAAAAGGATAAGTATTGCTGATCGGAAGGAGCTGCTGGAATCCTTTGTCAACAAGTATGTGTCTTTTCACATGCTTGCATTTATTTATTTATTTATTTATTTATTTGTTACTAATGCTCTTTGCTTTGCTTTGTTTGCATTTTTAGGCAATACTGAATCTCTAGTCAGTAGTCACTAGTCACTACTGGGTAGGGTAATAATGAAAAACCTTGTTGAACAATGTCGAAATTTACATATGGACACCTCTGTTTCACATAATGCTATGAAAGACTATAAAATTTGCATACTCATGACTGTTACTATGTGCAATAGAAGCTGCAATGTTATTTATTTTTTTTTTATACAAAATAAACAGTACCTCCCTTGACCTGTTTATCCTACTAGCACCCTACTTTTTCATTTCTACTGTACTTTGAAAATTCCACCCAGTTATAGTAATGTCATGTCATCCATAAGCAAAACAATTTTCAAAGTATAATGTCCTAAAAAGGAAAAAGTTCAAATCACAATGCTATATTTTATTTGGGTAGATTTAGCTCAAACTACAATGCCTTGATAAGAAAACAATTCTAACTACGGTGATGTAATAGAAAGAAACAAATAAATGAAAGTAATATGTTATTTCCTTCCTGCATTTAAATTTAACCCCGAATAAAAACAAGTGTCCAGTTGCTGTCTTTGAATTTAGGGTCTTTGTGTATGGTATGGCTCTAGCATATACATGATGATTGATGAGAGATAAGAATACCATTTGTCTGGACTGGGCTATTGTAGGTATAGAGCTATGAATTCAGGGAAATTCCCGAGCCCAACAAGTGCACAGAAAGAAGTAGGTGGTGGTTACTATTCAATTAGAAAGCTGCTTCAGGAAATGGAATACAATTTTAAATTATCTTCTTTGGAGAAACTGCCTGTTACAAAGGAGACCAAAAAGCAGAATAAAAGTGAAGATACTGTAATAGCATCTCCAAGTCAACAGGTGTCAAACAGTCAAATAACCATGGACCAAAATCTTTATGAAGATGCCTGGCTAGAATCTGTTGGTAATTTAGACAAAAACTCTAAAGGGAAGGAAGGGCTTCAACCATCAACGAGCAAGAATATTACAAGAGTAAGCTTATATTCTACTGCATTAATGATTTTATGTTATATTAATATGAGCTGCAGCTACTATAATAACATCAATATTATATGCATTTGCCAGTTGCCACAAATATTTATTAATTGCTTGTCAATGTAGGATGATACTGCTACACAAACTCAGGAGAGGAGGAGAGCTCAACGTCATGAGCAATTTGAGAATGAATCTCCCTTGGAAAATGATAAATTTGGATTTGAGGGTATAGCCTCAAAAGTTGAACTACAACATGAACATGATGGGAATGGGATAGGAAGCATGGCCAGGTAATCTTCTTTATTCTAATTCACACAACATAATAGTATTAGTACCCCAGTCCCATGACATGTTGCTTCCATATAATGACCTCTAGCATAGAAACGCGTTGCAGTGATTTTCTACAAATGAAACGTTATTTAGTTTTGTGCACGTCACGTATATTGAAAGCATACACTATGGAAAGGAAGCTAATGCATATACTAATCTTATACCTTGATTCTATGCTTCCACTAATGGATTTTCTAGGTTTCAAAATAAGTAATTGCACAATGGAAACATCATAAAATCTAATTATGGGCCATTCAACCTAGAGATCTATGTCTTTTCTCATTATAGCAACATACTTATGAAACAATCATATAAACTAGCCATGATCGAAATTGATAGATTAGTGTTACATTGTATGTAGCACTCTTGAATCCTCAGATCTGCTTCAGAAATCTAGCACCAAATATATGGATGCCTCTAATGGCTCACACCAAAAACCCTAGAGCACTAGAAATCACAAGGAGAGAGGATGAGAAATTCGGATTTCTCATTCTAAGAAAGATTAACCACGAAATTTGATGCCAAGGGGAGGAGGTATTTATAGCTAGGGGATCTCTAGGATAAAACCTTATTTGAATAATTGAATATTAGATTTAATCTTTTCAAGGCAATTATCCTTATCAGATACCAGGAGGCTTCCAGAAACCCTAAAAGACCTCTATAAAACCGTCCCTACTAGGAACCTTCTAGAATTGCATTCCTTGCTCAATTATGAACAATTACAATTCAGCCTTGCACCTTTAATTAATTCCAGATTAATTCTGCTTAATAATTAATTAATTCCAACTATTTCTAATTAATTTATTAATCATATAATAAATCAACAAATCATTTTATCTCTCTCTCTCTCTCTCTCTCTCTCTCTCTCTCTCTCTCCTAAAGTCATTTCTAGTTATTAAGGGCAACCTAAAAAGGGCTTTACTTGCATTCCATAAAGTTATATCAATTTAGTTTTTGACTTTAACCACTTTAGTTATGAACTTGGACATCTGTTCCAACATCCATCTTCTCTGGGTCGATACACCATGTAGAGAGTGCTATTTTGTTGTCTATATTTCTCCTAATCCATAAGGATGTAAGGTTCATTAGCAGAGTCGTAAGCCATGAGGCATGGCATGGGCTATAGTTTCTGTTTATGTAACATTAACTATAATAGTTTATTTAACTTATTTTTGAAAACCAAAATTACTATCTAAATTCTTCAGTACAGTCCCTATTGCCGAAAGATCAATCTTGTAGTTATCTCTTCTCTTTTAACTGTTATGATTTACCAACACTTAGTCAGCCTTAGTTTAATCATAACTACAATTTGAATATCCAAAATAGTTTTTCTTTTGTATTTCATTATATTGCAAAAGCTACACCACCAATCACGAATGATATAATAGATTTTATACTTTGTTTTCTTTGTGTAGGCTTTTTGATAACTATAAATGCAAGCTTTTCATATCTCTCTCTCTCTCTCTCTCTCTCTCTCTCTCTCTCTCTCTCTTACATTTGTTGCTTCTTATTCTGGACATGGTCAGTTGATGTAAAGCTGTTTTGATTATCTCTGAGCCTCACATGTTTTGTTGTCCTTGATTGGTGCTGCTTGAGTTGTCTGTCTTCTTACCACCCATTTTATTTTGCTGGGAAATTGCACACTATGATTCTTCTTTAAACTCTCAACTTCTGGTAGTTCATATATGGGCAAAGTGCAGGAAATAGCCACATACTTTTTTACTCTTATTATCACTATAGACAATGCACTTATACTTGTTATAACAATATATTTAACATTTTTACTGGTTATAACAATATATTTAACATGAAACTTATACAAATAATAGCAATTACTTAAATTTATTTACCCATAACAGCAACATACTTATACTTGTTTACCTCTGATAACAACATACTTAAATTTCTTACTTGTAAACATTTTACAAGTTTTGGGTTACATATTGCTATATAGATAAAGAAATGAAAGTACGTTGCTATTATGGGTTAAAGAAAGGCAATCATGTTGCTCTCATGGGTGACAAGTAAAGTACCTGCTATTTTCAACAAATTTTCCTTGGTAGCTCAAATCAAAACAAAAAGCAAACAAACTTATGTATTCATAGATAAAATATGTGTCTGTAATATTATTAATTGGATGAATTGTGCAAATTCTTGAATGTAGGGAGACTTCTGAGACTCAAAAAGATGAGGAGTTGAGAGAGAAGGCATTATCATCATCATCATCATCATCTTCATCATCATCTATATGGGGAAATTTGAAGTCGCTGGCATCTGGCTTTATTAACATCTGGAAGAAACAATAATTGTAGTTGTCTGGCACTAGTTCAAGGTACAACTTACAAGCTATGAATAGGAAAAATGTAGCTTCATTCTGATGTTGGATCAGTTAGATTTGTACATTTCATTGATGAAATCTTTGTGAAGATATGGAATTTTGAGAGGAGGTTTTTAAATCAACGTAAGCTAATTTTAGTACACGGTTTGTAAAACTAATGTCATGTGCTATTTAATATTTATAAAGCGTGTGACTAATTTGCACAGAGGTGGCCAATGATCTGGACCCGCTTCTTGTGGGGCCAAAGTTGTTGATGAAATGGCTCAAGTGTGGGATTCCATTAAAGAGGCTTAGACATGAAAAGCTAACCTAATCCTGGCACTGGCATGCACCACAATATTATTAATGCTCCGATTTTGATTTTTGATGTGGAATGACATCGTTCAAATCTTGACATTTGCTGGCTGGTATTTACTTTTTGAGGTAAAATCTAGAATTATTATTAGGTTGGAGGGAATGGTGCCACCGAAACCGTACTCCCTTCACTGTTATATAGGCATCACATCATTTTTTACCACATAAGTATGGTTCCTTGACACATTCAAGGAGTGGTGCTATATTTTTGTTTTTTTGTTTTTTTTAAATAATTTAATTTAAATAAAGCTTTTTTTAATAAAAAAACATAAGTTTTCATTACTTCAATATATATATATATATATATATATATATATATATATATATATATATATTACATTGCATTACTTTAAATTTAAAAAAAAAAACATGACATTAAAAAATCCTACAAACTTAAAAAACACACGTCAACTTATTAAAATAATAAAAAAAACACAAATAAAAGAATTAAAACATGCTACATAAGGTTGTTCTCCGAGAACTTGTTTTCCGAGTCATCCGGTGGATCCAAATTAAGGTTAATGTGTTGAATCCCGTAAATGTGTTCCACCAAGTTTGTACGAAGATTGTGAAATGTTCGGTGCAAAGTATCTCTGCTCTCCTGTTCATATACCCGTCGCCACCAATTGGTTTCTTGCTCGTCATAAACACATATTGCTCTTCCTTTGTCTTCAATAATCATATTAATATGAGACATGTATACATGATTTCTTGAAGTTTTTTCTTACCTAAATAAATTGTTGGTTTTTTCAATATGAATCAACGTTTCTTAAGAGCTCCAAAAGCCCGCTCGACATCCTTCTTAGCTATTTCTTGAGTTATTTTGAATTTTTTCTGTCTACAACAATGTGGACACGTAAACGGTTTAACAAACACAACATACCCATGATAGATCTCATCAACAAAATAATAATCATACTTATATGTAGAGATGCACAAAACCTAAATCCGATCCGATCCGGTTTTGCTTACATCATCAAGAATTCAATCCGCTCAAAATCTGATCCAGATCCGGTCAAAATCTGAATCCGATTCTAATCCAGTTTAAACCGATTTTAGTGGGTTTTAAGCGGATTTTGGGGCGGATTTGGATCCGGTTTTTAGCAAATCCGGTTTACGATCCGGTATCAAATCCGATTTGAAATGTAGGATTAGGATCCGATTGAAAATCCAGTTTTGAATCCGATCCGATCCGGTTTGGTCAAAACCGGTTTTGACCAAATCCGGTTTCGGATTGGATCCAGTTTTGAATAGTGAAACCGGTTTTTGTGTACATCTCTACTTATATGATGTTCCATGCACTTCAAAAGAAGAATCTGTTGCAGATCTGTTATATATGTTGTTAATATATGTGAATGATTAAGAACGTTGATGTCGTTAATCGAACCGGGATGTGACAACCCGAAATTTTCATTATGTACTACATGTCAAGTCAATAGAAGTCGGAGCAATTACTGTTAACTTTCAAATGATTTGGGATAAGTTTGAAACATTTCATGATTTACACTTTAGGAGATGCCAGGAGAGGGGATGCGATTAGGGTTATTGTGTAACAATGACATTTCATAATCCAAGAAATTGGAATTATACGACCCGATCATGGAATTTGCTGTCCGAAACCCTAGGGGTATATATATGATCCTTAGCCATATTTATTCATTTGTTCCATTTCCAACTAGAGAAAAGTCAAATTCTCTCTCACGGATCTTCGACTTTTAGTCCCAAATCGTGAGTGCTTCTATCTAAGTGTTTTATAGGGCTTGATATGTGTCTAATAAACTAAAAATCATATCAAAACCACAAGATTAAAGAGTTTATGGCCCAAGAACATCTTAGACCGTAAACCCTTCTTTAAGGGACAAATGATGCCCTAGTCCCTTCCTTTGCATTGAAACTGGCCTAGACTCGTATCCTAATGTATGTAGGACTAGAAAACACCCCAAGAACACCAAGAGTAAGGTGTTCACGGCCCAAGAAGTTCTTGGACCGTGAACTCCAAACAAAAGGGCCAAAGTATGCTTTAAACTCTCCATAAGCCTTGGACACTAGCCTAGATGCATTCCTAGTTAAGTTATGGACTTGAAATCACCAAAAAATCACCCTACCCATAAGAGATTACGGCCGTAATCTCTAAGGGAATTGGTCCTAGGGCCATGAACTCCTCAAAGGGGTTGAAAGGTGCCCTAATCTCTTCCAAGGGCTAAGCCATAAAGTATCAATACTTCTAAAGGACATTTAAGACTTCAAAACACCAAATAAACCTAAGCTTAGGATCTTACAACCGTAAACTCAAGGGTTTACGACCGTAAACTCCTTGTTGTTATGACATTGAAGAGTAAACTCAAGAATGGGGTCCTTTGGAACCCAAAACCCACTAGCCTTGTCCTACAACAACTTAGATGCAATCCTTAGGGCCTATAACACTTATATAAAGTGTTTATCATGTTCTAGGATGTCTTAACATTTTCAATTAGTAGTTTAAGACTAATTGGGTGCATATATGTGTGATTATATGTTCACTAGGATCATAGTGTGTGTATAAGTCTTCACTTGACACCTAGCAATCCTACATCATTCAGTTCATCCAAACCACCATCTACAGGTGAGTTCATACCCCTTAATCAATGTTTTAAATGATTTTAAATGCTTTAATGGGGGGGGGATACAAGTAGAAAACAACATGCTATAGAATCAATCACATGTGATTTATAACTGTGTTTTCATCCAACTGATTTCACATGCTTCAAAATGTGATGTATGAAATGGTTTTTTATCTTAAAAATACTTTGTTATCAAATGTATTACTTTTGAAATGTTTATTAAAATGATATCAAGTCATTGTTAATTATTGTTCAAAACTCTTAAATGTCATACAAAACTATTTTTATCTCCTTGAACAAAACTATATCTATACACTTATGTTCTTTTATATGTATTGATATGATAGCTGTCATCCTTCATTCAGTTTCCCACACTCTTGTGTAACAAGGGTGTATAAAACTGCTTGGACAATCAATTACCTTCCATTTAACTATTATAGGGATAGTTAGGAGATACAAAACATTATTCCTATTACAAGGAATTACACCAGAGTCAGTTCATTCATGAGTCTATACTATACATTACATATTACATGAATACGTGTACATCGATACGCTTATCAGAATACATTTACATATATACCTTTATTTGTATACACTTACATGGATACTTGTACCTAGATTCACTATGATGAATTACTAGTACATTATGTGTAAATTGTTCTGCCTATCCTAGTTCAAAAGGATAACTTGACGGGACTAACCATTCCGGAACCCACCTGTTAGCAACAGAGGTAATGAACATCTATGGATGCCTACGGTCAATACTTATATTAGGAGTACCTTTACGAGACTAACCATTCCTTAAACCTGCTGCTAGCTACAGAGGAAAATGAACAATCTACGGATGTTCAAGGTTATACATTTCGGCAGTCGCGATGTCGTGTTTATCCTAATGGAAAAGGATAATACTTTTATGGTTATATTTTCCCTATTACTTTTGTTTTGTGTTACATTCACATAAACGAGGAGGTAGACTATATATTGTTAATAGTAGTCATAAAGGGGAAAACCATCTTTGTTACGACAAAATATACAGGTCTTGGTAGAAGACTACTTTCAAAACATTCGGGTCTTGATAGAAGACTTCTCTTATACTGATAGGAAATATGGGATTTTCTAGGATTTTTCATACTTATATAAATTATTTCATTTAAAAGATTTACATGGAATTCATAATAGCTTTCCAAAACAAGACAATGACACTTAAATACTTATGAATTCACTAGCTTTATGCTGATACTCGCTTTCAAAATAACTTGTATTCTCAGGTCACCAGTAGACAGGTACGATGGCCAGGTTTTGAGAAGACGGAGCACATACAAGACTCATCTTTTATTTTGATTTCATATTTTGGTGTCTTATTACTTTTAAAGAACACACATGTATTAAATATTTACTTTTAATGTAATGGATGATGTTGTTGGTTGTTTACTACTTTGCATTGTTGTGATACTGTACATGACGTCTTACACCCCTGAACGTTTCCGCCGTTCTTGGTTTTTGGGGTGTGACACGGGAGAACCAAAAAAAACATGTCAAATCAACATATCCTATGATGCAACTGTTTCAAGTATGACCGTTGGGTGACCATGATCACCTTGAGTAAATTGCTCATGGCGTGAGGTAGGACAATCTAAAACTTTTATCATTCCAAAAAAGCCATGTACACTAGCATGATAACCTTACAATTGTAAGATGTCATTACGTATAGGATTATATAAATATTTTGGACCATAAAACTAGGGATGAGCATAGACGGGTACCCGCCTCATTTGGCAAGAACCGGAACCAAAGGTTCCTAGAAAATTAATACCGAAATCAGAACTAGTCTAAGGCAGTTTTTAAATTTTTGGAACCACTCCCGGAACCGGCGGTTCCGGTTCTTGGAGCAGGTAACCCGGTTACATCAACTTTATTAAAAATTTTCAATAAAACCGTAATTTAGTTTAGTTGAAATCGAATCAATTCGGACAAAAGATGGATAAAATCGGACCAATATATTTTAAATCGGTCTAAATAACACACACATATTAATATTAATAGTAAATACTCTGTGTGTGTGTGTGTGTATATATATATATATATATATATATATATATTCCGATGGGTAGCGGTTCTGAAAAAATGAGAATCGAAACCGAACCCCTTAAGGCGGTTTCGTAATTTTAGAAACCAGAACCGGAACCGGCAGTTCCGAGGCGGTTCCAGTTTCGAAAGCGGGTACCCGGTTCCAATGCTCATCCCTACATAAAACTGAATCACAATCTTGCAAAAATAGTGGAGACTATATCGTGCAGTCCTAACAAACATCCTAAAACTCTCGTCCAACGCATCAGACGTGATGTCATATGCTAATTGACGAAGTGTGATGTGCATTTTTATAAAGGAGTGAAACCGGATGTAGCTTTAGCATTGGAACGTTGTTGGAAAAAACTGCACTCCCTTATTACATCTTCAACTATATGTTCGTATAAATATTTGAACATCAAACGCATGAAAATAGTATCATTGATAAGTGACATTCACGTGAAAGTAATATTGTATCAAACGTTGGTTGACTTCCTCACAATTTCTTTAAATATATATTCGTGTTCTCCGTTGAGAACTTTCGGCAACGTTATTACAAAAAGCATCATACGTTTGTTCCGCCATTTGAGTACAAACAATAGTAGTATAAAAAATAACTTGAAATTCTTTGGAATATGAAAAAGATGATATTTTCTATTAATTTTGAGAGAAAAAACAATAGAAAAATCTAAAAGTTTGATTTTGGTTTGAACAAATACAGACAAATGGTTTAATTTATATGTAAAAACACAAATAAATAAATAAATAAATGTTTGAACTTTTTGACCGTTTAACGATCACTTTTCTTATTAATCAATCACAAAACGCAACCAAAAAAAGTGAGAGTCCGCAAGACCGCATAGAGCCGGGGGGGGGGGGGGGGGGGGGTTCCCTTTTCTATGTGGCAAAAGATGCGTTAGAAACTATGCCACTCCCTATAATCTTATATTGTCTTATGAAGAAAAAAAATAAAACAACGTACTCAAAATATTGATAAATCACTTAACTCATTGTCAGTAGTTATAAAATAATAATATTCTTATATCAAATTAAAAGGTTGATGTAATATATTATCATTATAAAATAATAACTATTTATCTTGAAAAACTTTGGACTCTACTTACAAAATGTGTATGGATTCTACTTACAAACTGTGTATGAATTATGTATATAATTTTTTATTCAGTATTATTATTATAGTGGATTAATTTAACTATTTTGTTAGTCATTTCCTAATTTCATTAATGATGGTAGGAGTAGAAGCCATTCAATGCCACATCAAGGATTTTCTCTTTTATTTTTTTTATCTTTTTCAACCCACAACACATATATTTCCAATCCATTTAACCCCTTCAGTTTAAAACATAAAAAAAACATAGGTCGGGTACAAGTTTGTAAGCTCGTGGAGAGAGAGAGAGAGAGAGAGAGAGAGAGATGACTAAGCCGTTGAAGAGAGCAATTTGATGATGCATCCATTGGATGTCCCTGATATTTCCAACCAAACACAAAAAATATTCATTATTTCGTGCACCCTCATAACAATTCCAAGTAACATAATTTTTAATTTCATGTGTTTTTTAGTTAAATATATTTTTGATTTAACGTTATAATAATAATAATAATAATTATTATTATTATTATTATTATTATTATTTTGTTTGAAATGACAGACTAACTAACATATTTCTAAATAATGACCTATGTCTCCACTGAGATTTGAACCCATGATCTCTCCTATGAGGGATCACTCTTTACCCCTAGACCATTGATCTTTTGAATTAAAAACTACATATGTTGATATTTTTGAATTTTTTATTTTTAGTTAATTTAAAAACTTCCTATGTTGATATTTTTGAATTGTTTATAAAAGTAGAAGACTTGATTTTTTTTTGTCTATTTGACCTCTCGTTTTAGATTTTTCATTTAATATTCATTTTTTAAAAGTCTTTAGATATATATTTTTTTGGGAAATTGAGTAATCTAACCACGAATAAAGAGTTAACAAAAGTAACCATTTTTTAAAAAAACTAACCATTTGGTTCGAAATAGACCATTTTAGACACAAAACCCGGTTCAAGCCTAGTACTGTAGCCCAATTATATATATATATATATATATATATATATATATATATATATATATATATATATATATATAGGTCCCACATATAGAAATCTAGAATATGCATTCTAGATTGTAAAATTTCGAGGATCGATCTACTCGAATTTCAGATCTAATTTTCAGCCTGGATTTGTCAAACCAAGTGAGTTCTACTTTTTAAGTTACTTACACTTGATTTTACAAACAACTTTAAGTATTCCAGAATAGTCCGGAATAAGATGATCCAGTCCAGAATTTCCATATTTTAAATGTTTTTCTATCGTTGTATGTGTCTGAATCTCATGTAAGTGTCCTTGAGAGTGTTTAGGATCGTTTTTTAGATCGGAAATAATTTTTGTAGGCAATCCAAAATGTTACTATAAGTTCGGAACACGAAGAATGTAGTTTGGCCCGATATTCTATTCTAGAATGATAATCTGAAATAACTACTAATTGTATTTTTTTTTTGCTGATGATGGTTAATAACTTTTATTAGTCCAAAGATGATTTTGCATGGGTGTTAAAAATGGGGTTTAAGGACAAAGAAGTTGTATTCCATTTACATGAGCTTTTAGAATTGCGTATGATAAAGGTAAAATCGAAAAACAAAAAATTGTAATAAATATTTGTTTTATTTTTACGGAAATGTATTAAAATGTTAGAAAATAAAATAAAAATAAACCAACAAAAACACCTATAAGATTAAGAAAGAAATCAGAAAGAGTGTTAAACTTAAATTGAAAGTAAATAGAACTCCGAAAGATGACATCGAAGCAAGTGCAGATAAACCTGTTATGATAAATTAGTCGCAATTTTTGTATGGATATGTTTCAACAATCTGATTTTATTATTATTATTATTATTATTATTATTATTATTATTATTATTATTATTATATACGTTTATGCAAGTAGGGTTTTAACGTGTATGATAATATATTTTATTTTAGTCTCCAACATCTGATGACTCGATCGATGATGATGAGTTAACAATAACAGATGATACAATACGTCTTGAAAATGAGCAACGATGTCTTGTTGACATGACTACATTAGAAATGATTCGTGATTATCAACGGGTGAAACAATGAATGATAATATAAGAAATCTCATCACCGCCTTCAGCGGACGAGGAGCGGAGAAAAGTAGCATTGTATAACATGAAAATACTCCTCATTACCATGTCTGAAGATATACGGTAATTTGTGAACACAATGAAGATCATCGAAGAAACACGTAAGACAAGTCCAACAATAGAAGATCGAGTTGAAATGACTGATAAGGGTTCGACCTAATTGAGACCTCCATGGAATTGTTTGAAAATCATGTAGACACAACTAGTTTACACCACACTACTAGAAAACAACCTTTTAATGACAGAGGAACAATGACACACACTAATTTACGATACACATTTTTTGCGCTTCCTAAAAATAATGTCAGTTTTCCAAAATTTGAAGGATAGAGGACACGCATTTGTACGTGCCCTAAAATTAGTGTCAGAAAAGCAAAAAAAAAAAAAGAAAGAAAACACGGAGGGTTCTCAGCGTGTCATAGACATGTTGTTTTATATTTCTTTTAACAAAACGCGTGCCCATGTATTATTGAGAAAATAAATCACGATTCGAGGGGTTTTTTTTTGAAACATCTTTGGTTCGAGCTCAATTTCCCCATTGCTCTCTCTCAAAACATCAAACAAGGTTCGAGATGGTGGCTTGAGGGAAGGAAGAGGATGCGACAATGAACAAAGTCGACCCTTCTTCTCAAGATCTCACAAAATCCCTCCAAAAATCGAACAAGGATATCCACCAAATCTATCGCATGTACCCTTTGCTTCATTGCCTCTTTTGCACGACCTTTTTTATACGTACGTGAACGCTTGGAGTCTCTCGACTTACTGTAACAACCGTCTCAGGTATGAGCTAATATATTAATTTGTAAGTTTCATTCTTAGGTGGCCACAACATGGTGGATCTTCACCACGATGTGACAAAGGTTTAGATTTAATGACCAGCCACGACGTGGCAGATGATTTTAATGAAACCCTAGATTTCTGGGTCGGACCACTATTTAAAGGAATGAGTAAGCTAGGGTTTGCTCACCCTCAACCTCCATTAACCTCCTAAAGCTCTAAAGAATACCCTAACCTCTTTCCTCCATTATTAAAGCCCTTTTTGGTGTTCATGGAAGTTTGGAAGTGTGAAGGAAGAAAAGGGAGTTAAGATCCGACAAACAAGTCTCCATTAATCGCCCTTGCACTCTTCTAAACCTTTGTAAGTGTCAGAAACTCGATTCTTATCATGCTAGGTTGCTAGATCTTGAGTTTTAGCCCATAAATTTCTTGTTCTTGATAGTTAGAATGGTGAGACTTCATAAAGGTTGCAACTTTATGAATCTTTGGAACATTTAGTATGATTGTGGGTTTGGATATGAAATGTAGTTGAGTTTTTGAGCCATACATGAGATTTGTTTTTATCAAACACTCATATTTTGGACCTATTATGGCTTCAATACATGCATTGGACATGCATGTCTATAAAGTACCAACCTTTTTGAAAGATTTGGTACTAGAAACTCTTCTGGAGTGGTTGGATTAAGAACTTTTTTTGGAATAAGGGCTTAATGATTAAGACATTGTTGTATTTAGCCTTATTTGGACCTAGGGTTTGGTATTTTGACATTTGGGGTGGTCTTAATGGATAAAGTTGGAAACTTTATCCCTCTAAACCACGAACTAGATCAAATATGAGATTTGGAGCTCTTGGAATCGAAGAAACAACTTAACCCATTAAGTTGTTGGAAACCCAGTGCCCATAGCCTGGCCTTAGGTCATCACCGTGTGGAGACTGAGAAAAACCCGACTGTCCCAATGAATGAAGGCCACGACGTGGCAGTTGACTAAAGTCAATGTTGATCGTTGCCTTTTTTTTTTTTTTTTTTACTTTAGTTGACTTTTGGTCAAACTCCTAGTTTTGCAAGGAGAGTTGAGGGTTCACCTTATGTAATGGTATAGGTGGTGCGTAGCTTTAGAATTTTTGCAGTAAGAGTAGCAGCAACTGAGTATCGATTGAGAGGTGAGTCTCTTCACTGTACTCGGGGGGTCGAAGGCACTTACTAATATGTTTGTATGTGCTTGTTGTCTTTGTGACTCTTGCTGTAACACCCCCATCCGACACGTATCACAATATTGTCTGCTTTTGGCCACTTGGCACGAGAACTTCCCAGGGGTTCACCCATCCCTAAATTGCTCTCGCTCGGGCACGCTTAACTGCAGAGTTCTTATGGGATCTCTTCCCTCACGACTTTAAAACGCGTTGTGATAGGGAAGGCATCCACACCCTTTTTCAAGGAATGCTTAGTTCTCTTTCCAAGCCGATGTGGGATCAGGTACAACCTACCTTCACCCCCCATTTTAGGGTTCGATGTCCTTGTCGAACACATCGACCCGTGCCCCAACTTTGATACCATCTGTGACATCCCCCTCCGACACGAATCACAATATTGTTCGCTTTAGGCCACTCGACACGAGGACTTCCCAGGGGTAACCTATCCCTGAATTGCTCTCTCCCGGGCACGCTTAACTACAAAGTTCTTATGTGATATGCTGCCCTCACAACTTTAAAACGCGTTGTGATAGGGAAGGTATCCACACCATTTTCAAGGAATACTTAGTTCTCCTTCCAAGCCGATATGAGATCAGGTTCAACCTACCTTCACCCCCATTATAGTTCTCCTTCCAAGAAGATGTGGGAATAGTACCGGGATGGGTGACCCCTTGGGAAGTCCTCGTTCTGAGTGGCTCAAAGCAGATAATATTGTGATACGTGCTAGAGGGGGATGTTACAAATGGTATCAGAGCTAGAGCACGGGTCGATGCGTTCAACAGGGACGTCGAACCTTATAATGGGGGGGGGGGGGTGAAGGTGGGTTGCACCTGATCCCACATCGGCTTGGAAGGAGAATGAAACATTTCCTTATAAGGGGTGTGGAGACCTTCCTTGTCACAACGCGTTTTAAAGCCGTAAGGGTAGCAGATCCCATAAGAACTCTGCAGTTAAGTGATCCCGGGAGAGAGCAATCCACTGATGGGTGACCCCGTGGGAAGTTTCGCGCCGAGAGCCCAAAGCGGACAACATTGTGATACGTGCCAGAGGGGGATGTTACACTTGTTGATATGACTGTATGCATAGTTGTAGGGGTGAAATAGACCCGGGGGTGAAATAAACTCATTCCGGTTGAAAAAAATCAAAGGAATTGAACTAGATTCGGGGTGATATATATTCATACCAGTTAGTGAAATAGACCCGTACCGGTTGAAAAACACCGAAGGAGTTGAAATAGACTCGAGGGTGAACTAGACCTGGTTTAGCTTCATGCTATTATGTATGTTTAGTATGGGGTATTTTGGGGAAACTCATTAAGTTTTGTGCTTACAGTTTTATGTTTATGGTTTCAGATACTTCTGGTTCGAAAAGGAAGGGCCCGACACGACCGCACCACATCCACCAGTGTTCCGCATTCTATGATTTCATTTTCTAATTTGATGATTATATGACATGTTTTATACTTTGATGGGTTTTTCTTAATGAATGAACGGTTGTTGAAAAATTGAAAGAAAAATTTTCACTCATAAATTTTGGGTTGTTACAACTTGGTTTGATGGATTTAGGTATGCTCTCGGGTGTGTTTGAAATCAAACTAAGGAATTGATATTTTTTTGAAGGAAAACAACTTTTCTAAAAATATTTCTAAAAAGAAAAAAGTGTGTGTGATGTGTGAAATAGACCGAGCTCAAGTAAGTATTTCCAAAATACTCATACATGTGTTAGGATGTTATTATGATATGAGTATATGAGAGTTGCATGCTAGATTAGGGTTGATGATCTGCTCATGATTGGATAATAGGATGATAGGAGAGATGCCTTCATATGCATGTTAATTGAGCCTGTAGAACTACATGCTAGTATGGGAATCGAATATTGGATAGGATGGCCTGTTAGATGATACACTGGTTTGGACTGCTCGATGCTTGTTTTGTGCTTTAGAGACCCCAATGAGGTCAACTAACTACCAAGTGAATACATTAAGTTACATGTTATAGGGGCTGAATAATTTTATAAGATTAGGTTCAACCCTATGGCACATCTCTTGTTTGAGTCTAACCATTGTGGGGTGGGACCTAGCAGTCAAATAATTATTTGGTACTAGTGACATGTAATTGTATTCACGAGGTAGTTAGAAGGTATTGGAGGGAGTCTCTTCTATAAATGATGGTAGAGAGTGGTGGGGAAGGGAACCCTAGGAAATCCTAGGAGATGTTTTAACATATAAGGTGATCTATAATGCAAGTGAAGTAATTGATAGTAGGGAAGTGACTTGGAGGATTTGAGGCAGTCCTTGTGGAAGGTATAAATAGGCGTGGAAGGTCTGTAGTGCTTAAAGCATAAGATCTATACACGAGACGAGGAAGGTCTTGATGATTGCAAGAAACATTGGGAGTGTGAACCTCTTCATGTGTGTATTGATTGTTTATGTGTTGTGTATCAACATGATGATGACATGATGGAGCAGGAGGTTCGAGATTTGGATCTGGCTCAGGCACGGGCTCTGAATCAATTGACGAGGCGATTTCATTGCATCTAAGATTACAATAGGTATCCTTTGGGACAATCAATAAGGGTATCATTGAGATGATGGATGAGCGCTTTCAGGACTTTAGGGTCAAGTTGGCTGTCGGGCAGCACGGAGCTTACACTCTCTCCTTCAAGGATTTCAGGGGATGTAGGGCGATAGAGTTCTTTAGGGGTGAAAGACCCCATTCCCGCCAGGAGGTGGATAACATACATGGAGAGCACCTAAATGACTAGCTTCTACCCCGAGAAGTCGAAGGTGAGGTTCGCTGCAGGATGTCTTAGGGGATATACTGTAGGATCACCAGATATTGAGGCTATGACATGGCCTGACTTTGTAACCTGATTTTGAGCGGAGTTTGCACCAGTTGTTGAGGTGCAACAGCTGGTGAGGGAATTCCAGGACCTGCGCTAGACGACTGAGACCGTGATAGAGATCACCGCCAAGTTCCAAAAGAGAGCTTTATTAATACCTCAGTATGTCCTAGACGAAGAGATCATGAAGACATGGTACCACGACATGCTGAGAGCGGACACCAGGGAGTTTGTTAGCTTTTCATCTTATCGAACATTAGAGGATATGATAGCTAGATCCTAGGAATGGGAGATCGATTTGGAGCACCTCAGAAAGAGGAACGCAGAGTAGGTGCAGACAGCCAGGGGTTCAGTGACATTGAGGGGCCATAAAAAGGACAATTTCCCGAGTTTGGTCATAAAAGAGGTTGCAACACCCGATCCAGTGACATCGAGGATCACTGACGGCCACCATGGTAATGCAGAGGCACCTGTCGTGAGGAGTCAAGCTTTCCAGTTGATATCCGAGGAGGCACGTTCAACGCTAGTCACTAGATGTGGTTATTGGTATGTATCTTCTCCCTATCTTATTTTATTGTTTATTTGTTTTGCTTAATGTGTTTGTGGTTTTATAGGGACGTTCTTAGTGAATGGTGTTTCAGCATCGATTCTCTTCGATTCGGGCGCAACCCGATCATTCGTATCTCTTGTGCTCAACAAGAGATTTGGTGATGCTGCCGGGGAGCTTGATTGTCCACCAGAGGTGCAGATCACCGACGATCATTCAGTGAAAGAATAAAAGGTTCACCGGGGTTGTATGAGAGCAAGGTTATCGTGGGGATGGATTGGTTGAGCCCTAACTGGGAGATGATTGATCTCAAGCACTAGTTAGTTTTGGTTTGAACCCCAAGTGGAGGAGAGCTAGTTATTCATGGAGAGGGTGCTCAACGTGGACCGATTCTCTGTTCGGCTGCAAGGGCTAGGAGATTTCTTCAACAGGGTTGTTCTGGTTTTGTTGCCTAATTGTTGAATACCCAAGAGTAGTGAAGGAAGATGATTGATGATGTGCCGATCATTCGGGAGTATCCCGATGTGTTGCCAGAGAATTTACCAGGAGTGCCTCTGGAGAGGCAGGTTGACTTCTGTATAGATTCGATTCCAGGTGCGGCTTCGATAGCTAAGGTACCTTACCAGTTAGCAGCTCCAGAGATGCAGGAGCTGTCTACACAAATGCATGAACTTTTAGACAAGAGGTTTATTAGACCAAGTAGTTCACCCTTGGGAGCACCGATACTGAAAAAGAAGGATGGTTCCCACATGATGTGTATCAATTACAGGGAGTTGAACAAGCTGACGGTGAAGAAACGTTACCCACTACCAAAGATCAGTGATTTGTTCGATCAACTTCAAGGTGTATCTTGGTTCTCCAAGCTAGATCTACGGTCGGGATATCATCAGATGAGGGTCAGATAGGAGGACATGAAGAAGAACGATTTCAAAACTTGTTACGGTCATTATGAGTTCATGGTGATGGCTTTCGGGCTCACAAATGCTCCAACCATGTTCATGGATCTCATAAACCGCATGTATAAACCGATGCTGGATCGGTATGTCATTGTATTTATTGACGATATTCTGGTCTATTCTAAGACCAAGGAGCAACATGAGGATCATCTGCATGAGGTCCATGAGACTCTGAGGAGGGAGTGGCTTTATGCCAAACTCTCCAAGTGAGAGTTTTGTTAAGCGATGTGTAGTTTCTGGGGCACCTTATCAATCAAAAGGGGATATTGGTCGACCAGGACAAGATCGAGGCCATAATTTAGTGGGAGGTTCTGAGGTCCCCATCTAAGATTTGTAGTTTGCTTGGGTCAGTAGGGTATCATTGGAGGTTCATCGAGAACTTCTCTTGGACTGCAGTTCTGTTGACCAAAATGACGAAGAAGACTGTAATTTTCCATTGGGATCCTGAGCAACAGACAACATTTGACAAATTGAGACAAAATTTTTGCGAGGCTTCAATTCAGGCCCTACCCAATGGCATGGAGGATTTCGTGGTTTATTGTGATGGTTTGATCACAACATTGGGTGCAGTGCTAATGTAGATGGGCCATGTGATTTCTTATGCTTCGAGGCAGTTGAAGCCTCATAAGGCGAATTATCCTACTCATGATCTGGAGCTGGGAGTTGCGGTTCTTTCCCTCAAGATTTGGCGTCACTATTTGTATTGGGTTAATTATATCATTTAAACGAACCATAAGAGTTTGAGATGTCTTATGGATCAGTCGAATCTGAACATGAGGCAGCCCCAGTGGCTCGACGTGGTGAAGGATTATGATTGTGAGATCCTTTATCATCCTGGAAAAGCCAATGTGGTGGTCGATGTTCTTAGCCACAAGACAGCTATTACTTATATCCTAGATTTGTGTTTGAGGATGATAGTGATTACCCCACTCTTAGAGCAGATTCGCAGGGCTCAGGTTGAGGCCATGAAAGAGGAGCACCTCAAGAGTGAGCGTATTGTGGGGAAGGTGTCATCTTTTGACTAAGACAGTAGGGGAATGTGGACCTTACATCAGAGGGTAGGGTTTCCGTATTGGTGTGGTGTGTGCCAGGTATTGATGGATAAGGAATATAAGTCAAGGTTCTCTATCCATCTGGGTGCGACGAAGATGTACACAGATCTCAAACCAGATTATTGGTGGCGCTGCATGAAGTAGGAAGTGGCTTGGTACATGGAGAGGTGCTTGACTTGCAGGAAAGTCAATGCTGAGCATCAGTGAGCTCACAACTAGATAGAGTCGTTGGGTATTACCATTTGGAAATGGGAGGAGATCACGATGGACTTCATCATGAAGTTACCATAGATAGTGCGAAATGTGGATTCGATTTGGGTCATCGTGGATCGATTGACCAAGAGCGCACATTTTATCCCAATTTAGGAGAGCATCTATGTGGAGAAATTAAAACTTTTGGCTTTGGTTAATATGACATGTTCTATGATAAAAATGGTTTTTGTTTCTTTAAGCTGATTCAATTGTTTATGTTTATGTTTTTAATTTCATTTCAGTGCTTTAACCATGATTACATTGTTTAGTTAAATGTAATTCCAACCATGTTTGATTCCATCCATACTTGATTCCAGTCATGCATAATTCCAGTTACAAATGATTACATTGTGATTACATTGTTTATTGATCATCTTTGTTTATTGATTCCATTTATGAGTGAGTCTATTCATTGTTGATTCCATTGTTTATTCATCATATTTGTTTATTGATTCCATTCATTCGTGATTACATTGGAAACAATTATAAGTCCTACATAAACATAAACTTGTTTAGTCATTTCATTTCATAATGGGACACAACATTTTACATGGTACACACACTCCAAAAGACATTGATAGTACCCTAACATACACAACCAAAACACATTAATATTAGCCAAACAAACATAACCAAAACACTACTTCCCATACATCTTCTATCTATCATACCAATCCTTCAACATCACTAACATAAACACAAAAAGAAACCATAAACACATAAAACGATGCATTTTATCTTCCACCTTCATTTCCATTCTATCACTGAATGCCTACTCGGTTGTTGTGCCACTAGTTGTTCCACAATGTCTCCAAAAAAGTTCCTTTAAACTTGTTGTTGTCCAAACTCCCCAGATATTACATTGTTCTCCAAATTAACATTGTTGTGAAATTTTAGTAAGATATTTGCATGCTACTGATTTGGTAGAGGAGGATCCGCCCAACAAAAGTATTTGCAGTCTTTGAGTTTGTGACATCCCCATTTTCATGGCCAGAAAAGACAGATTATTTTTTATGCTTTATAAAAAAAATCAGAGTATCTCTTTTAATAAAAACATTGCGGAATTTGTTCCCAGAAAAACATGATAATTTCGTTATCAAAGCATTTCCGAAGAGATGTATTTTTATTCATTTCAAGACATTTGGGATGTCATCGTCAATACAGAAAGATAAGCATAAACAGAACTTACATTCATTTACACTAGTGATCTATATCTCCTTAATCTCTCAGTGTAATGTAACTTCACATCGTCACCTGTGATACAAGTAAACTGAGTGGGTCAGGTTGGGAAACCTGGTGAGTACATAGGGTTTTCAACCCACAATAATATAATTATTATGTTTAATCAACAAAAAATTAACACAATTACCCATCCCCATTATTTTCTTTATTCCTAAGTACCTTCCCTAAGGATTTATCCTAAGGGTCATCTCCTACATCATATTTTCCTCTCATCTCCTTACATCGCATTTCCTTAGATGTTTGTTCCTAAGGACTCTCCCTAAGGATCATCACCTACATCACATAGACAATATTGATTCAGGGATTACTCCCTCAATACGTGCCCAACAAGGGTTAGGGTATCATCGCATGAACACGTAGTTACAACATCGCCTGAACTCTTAATTCATAGTAAGGGGTTAGAGTATCATCGCATGAATATGTAGTTACAACATCGCCTGAACTCGTAATTCATCACCTACAGGTTATGAGCCTGCTAGTGTTTCCACGGGGTTGTCTAGAATAGTCTGTGGTTGCCATCTATACTCTGGTAGATGACTACATCTCCAAATTGTCGGACAAGGTCGTAGTATCCTACATCATCGATTCATCATCACCTATCTATCCTCACCTAAATATTATCACCTTCCTATTATCACCTATCTCTCATTATTTTATTTCATCACACACCAACTATTTCATCTACCCATGTTTTATCCCAACGTATTTGTAGATATAAAATAAACATACAGTTTAAATCATTTAAAACATGTATAAAATCATTCATCCAGCATAGACAGCAAGTATTCATATAATATGCACACGTAGCACGTAATTTATGTAAAATACTTCATATCTATGTGTAAGATGAAAGTAACTATGCAATCACCTGAGTAGGTGGTGACTCGGTTCTCGGACAGTACTTCGTAACTCTTAAAACAATTTTCCTCGACAAAACCTAGTATCAATACCACTAGGGTTTAGTCTAACATTAACCGCGACTAATTAATAGTCTAGCTATTATTATTATTATTATTATTATTATTATTATTATTATTATTATTATTATATAAACGTTAAACAACACTATATAACTCATAATAATAGCCCAAATAATTATTTTAAGGTCCTAATAATGTTACTATAATTAATTAGAAGCTATATTAAAAATAGTGTAAGCGTAGCTCACTTATAGCGGATTTTAAAGAAAACTGGGCTTTGCTGGAGCAGCGTTTCGAAACTGAAAGACTCTTTTTTCTCGGGACTCCGGGAGCCTCGAGGCTTCCTTAGGGTGCTAGGGGATCACCTAGGCTTAGGGGAGGGTTAAAACCCTTAGAGAGAGAAATTTTAGAGAGAAGAAATGAAGAAAGGTGTGAGATTTTTGGAATGGCTCGCATGCTATTTATAGTAAGTTTTTATGACACTCACGTCGTGAATCTCATGATTCACTCTGTAGACTTGCCATTCGCGTCCCTAACTTCGGATGGTAGCCATGACACCTCACACCGTAAATTGGATCTTATCCTCTTGCAGATTCTAGATTCCGAATCAATATAGAATGCTGTGAGAGTCATAATTCTCACATCGTGAATTGGATCTTATCCTCTCGCAACTTCTAGATTCCGAATTATGACAGAATGTCGTGAGCGTCATAATTCTCACGTCGTGAATTAGCTCGTTTAGGGTTTTTAAAAGCTAAATCTTCGGAATGTCATAACTTTTGCATACGAACTCCGTTTTTGACGTTCTTTATACCCACGCGTAGGTGGAGACGTATTCTACAACTTTCATTTAGATCCATAAGGCTAAAAAGTCCTCTATCTTAAATTCACTATTTACGTCTCCCGCTGCCGTTCCAGTTTTGCCGAAAAACTTCGACGGGCCATAACTTCTTCGTTATAACTCGAATTTCGGTGTTTTTTATATGTACGGTACCCTTGAGACATATTATACAACTTGGTTAATATTATTTGTTATAAATAATCTTTTTTCGAAAAGTCATTTTCGACACTTATTGCCTCTAAATTGACTAGCCCGGATCTACGGGCGTTACAGGGTTCATCCTGGTAATCTGGGTAGCCTATAATCCTTTTTCTAGAATTTAATGGGGTCTATGAAGTCCATTTTCCAACGAGGTCACCACAATAACACTTGCTTCTTAGACGATTCATCACTCCTCGATTTGATCCTCGACTTCCTACAAAAGACGAAGATGATATCTGTTGGTCCTCGTCTTGCTTCGGTTTATGCTTGGTTCGATTTTAGGGCATGAATGAAACTTTTCTACGTATAGGCTTTATATTTATGACTCCTATAGTGAGTCACCATCCACCTCAGCATGTGCAGTCCTCATAGACATGTGAAACCGGTAAAACGAGGGTTACAAGATAAAAATGATTAAATTGTTAGGTTTGTTCGGTTTATTGGACTAATTTTATTAAAATAAGTATAATAATAATAAAAATTTTGGAGTTAAAACTTTTTCCAAAATATTAAGATTTTACTGTTGTAACGCCCGTAGATCCGGGCTAGTCAATTTAGAGACAATAAGTGTCGAAAACGACTTTTCGACAAAAGATTATTTAGAATAAATAATCTTAACCAAGTTGTAGAATATGTATCAAGGTTTCCATGCATATAAAGAACGCCGAAATCCGAGTTATAACGAACAAGTTATGACCCGTTGAAGTTTCGCGACGGAACCGACACAATACCGAGAAACGTAAATAGTGAATTTACGATAGAGCGAGATTTAGCCCTAGCGATCTAAACAAAAGTCATAGAATGTGTTAAACTAAGAACTTTGATTAAAAGAACGCCCAAATCTGACTTCGTATGAAGAAGTTGTGATTTTTCGAAGTTTCGGATTAGCAGTGTACAACCTGAAATTCGAATGTTAGATCAAATGGTTTTTAGCCAACACGACCTAAATGAGAATCGAAGATCTCGATAAGAGTAGCGTAACGAAGAAAATATGGGTGAACACGCACATCGGATGAAGAAGTTATGAGGATTTAACGGACCAATCCTCTCCCGGCCTGTTAATAATATAAAATTAAAAATCGAGCCAAAATTACCCGACAGATTCTAAATGAAAGTTGTAGAGTACATTCCCAGCTTTGCGTGGATATAAAGAACATCGAAAACGGAGCTCGTATGCGAAAGTTATGATTTTTAGAAGTCAGAAAGTGAATTTGCGAAATCTGTTGCGAGGGTGATGATGTGGCTCAATCAGGGCCGTCGCTTGCTGATCACGCTTCGCTTCGGATTTACGACACGTCGCTTCGCATTATGGCCCGCGTATGAGGTTCGGTACGCCCCGCGTACCTCCGGTCTTATCCGGGTCTTCTTCCAAGTGCGAGCCAACTATGCAAACTTGGCAACCATATCCGAGCCTTACGCCCAGCGTAGCCAAGGATTACGCCCAGTGTAATCCGAGGCCTCACGGCTATAAAAGGGAGGCTGAGGCAGCTTCATTTTTCACTCCAAATTCCACACTCTCTCTAGCTTCTTTCTCTCTATAAGTTCCATAAACCTCCCTAAGCCCTAGATAAAACCCCTGGCTCCCGAGGGAAGCCCCGAGGCTCCCGGAATCCCGAGAAAAAGAGTCTTTCGGTTTCGAAACGCTGCTCCAATTAAGTTCCGGTTTTCGATAAAATTCACTGTAAGTGTGCTACGCTTACGCAGTTTTTAATATAGCTTTCAAATAATTATAGGAATGTTATTAGGTCCTTAAAATAATTATTTGGGTTATTATTATGAGTTATATTAAGTGTTATTTAACGCTTATATAATAATAATAATAATAGTCAGACTATTAATTTGTCGCGGTTATCGTTAGACTAAACCCTAGTGGTATTGGTACTAGGTTTTATCGAAGGAAAGTTGTTTTAAGAGTATCGAAGCGCTGTCCGAGTGCTGAGTCACCACCTATCAGGTGAGTGCATAGTCCCTTTCATGAACATGATTTTAATACAAGTATTGATTGAAGTATTAATTATAGGTTTATGTGCGAGTTAACTAATGTTGCCTGAAATACGTGATAAAGAACATACGTGATTATATTTGATAATTTAGGATAAAGAGTAGACCTAAATTAAATATGAGGAATATTGGGTAGTATATTCTTACGAGTACAAGTGAGTTATACTCAGAGAATAGAATTTAGTATATGTCATTTATCCAGGAGTATGGATTAGACATAGTCATTGTTCCTAGTCCGAGAGTATGGATTAAGCATAATCATTCATCATTAATCCGAGAGTATGGATTAGTCATTGTCCCTAGTCCGAGTGTATGGATTAGGCGTAATCATTCATGATTAATCCGAGAGTATGGATTAGTCATTCGTCCCTAGTCCGAGAGTATGGATTTGGTAAATTTGTTCATTTCTGATCCGGGAGTATGGAGTAGGTAAAACGACTAATCTTAGGTCCGAGAGTATGGATAACCTCGTTGTGAGGATCGACGTGGTGGGATAAGAGTTGTTTATATATACGGTGAAATTGTATATTTTGTGAGTTTTAAACTATATATATCGTATAACATTGTAGGATTGAAATCCCTATGTACTCACCAGGTTTCCCAACCTGATCCACTCAGTTTATTTACATCACAGGTGTTGATATGAAGTCACATTACACTGAGAGATTTAAAGAGATGTCGATCACTAGTGTACATAAATGTAAGTTCAGTTTATGCTTATGTTTCTGTATTAACGATGACATCCCAAACGTTTTGAAATGAATAAAATACGTTTCTTCAAAAATGTTTTAATAACGTATTTATCGTGTTTTATTGGAACAAATTCCGTAACATTTTTAGTAAAAGAAGAACTCTGATTTTTATAAAGCATAAACAAAATCGGTCTTTTCTGGCCGTGAGAATGGGGATGTCACAGTTGGTATCAGAGCATTAGTTTAAGCGAACTAGGAATATGGATTTATTTCTAGAGTTAAACTTAGAATGCTAAGCGATGATTGTGAGGTGTGAGCACTAGATTATTTTAGGGATTGTGCCTAAAATGATTTTATGTGCTAAATGCTTTGTGCCTGACATGCTATTATTTGTTCGGATCTCTGGTCTGTTGCCGACCGGATTTGGAAACCTTATGTGTTTAGGGTTCTAAGCGTTTAACTATGATATTAGAACTAGCATATAAACGTTTCGGAGTGATAAGGATGATTTAAACGTCAATCCTAAATAAAGATCTAGATTCACCTTATTTGGTGTATAGATCAAGATGGCAAGGACCCGTAGCGGAAACGTGAACACAAATGGGAACAAAAACCAACCCCCAGTGATTGAGCAGATACCGGTTGTGGTAGCCGCTGTTGAGCCAATAACGGTGGCCGGAGTGCAAGCGATGATCCATGTGATGTTGGATCGTTAAATGGAGGAAACAAGGCGTTTACTTCAACAAGCTCGAGAGGAACTTACAATGCCTATTGAGCAGCCCGAGCTGAATGACGGGCAGTCTGAGGAAGGGAACGACAGCAGGACCGTTGGTCAAGCTGATCCACCGGTGATTAGAAGGAACAATCAAGATGACGAAGTCGAGAGGAATGGATGTAAGTACAAGGATTTTCAGACCTACAAGCCATCGAATTTCACTGGAAAGGAAGATCCGATCGGGGTCATGCATTGGATCTCGGAGATGGACTTAGCTTTCATGACGTGTGGTTGCAGAGGCAAACTACAAACAACGTTTGCGGTACGCCGTTTCAGAGGAGGCGCAGTTCGTTGGTGGAACACTCTGGGGAAGACTCTAAGCCCCAATGAGCCCCTGCAACTGACATGGGCAGAGTTTTTGGTGCAGTTCAAACGTAAGTACTGCTCAGCCCAAAATTTGCTTGAGCTAGAAAACCAATTCTGTAACAACCCAATTTTCATGTCCGAAAATTTCGTTTTGAAAACATTACTTTAGAAAAACATTAACAATTAAAAACATTGTTTGATCAAACCATAACACAACGTAAACCATGTCTAAAAGCCAAACTATACAACCCATCAAAATATCAGAGTACAAATCCCAGTGAATCTCGTAAATGCGGAAACCAGAGTGTGTGCATGATGTGCTGCTACCGCGCCAGCTCCTTCCCCTTCGAAGAAGAGGTACCTGAAACCAAAATTGTAAAAGGTAAGCACAAAGCTTAGTGATTTCCCCCATCGTACCACATACCATACAAACACATAATATACATACTGCCAGGCTATTCTGGGGTGCCTGACTACCCGGTACGGCCATTCTGGGGTGCCGACCTACCCGTGTCAAGCCATTCTGGGGTGCTGACTACCCATCGGTAACAACCGATCCTCGGGGACTGGTCCCCTCCTACTACCTCTATCGCATAACATAACAGGCCAGCATACAAACATATCATCACATACTGTCAGACATTTCTGGGGTGTCTGACTACCCTTCGGTCCTAACAACCGAACTTTACTACTATCACATACAACATATCATGCTAGCATATAACATATCAGGTAGTAGCAAACCTAGATGATATCACAAAGACAATCATATATCATACATCTCTTACTGGTGGGCCGGCATTGTGGCCATGGACCCACCGCTACTGGAAGGTAACTCACCTCAAAGTAGCTGTTGAACTGATCAGGAACTGACTGACTGCTGCTGCTGCTGCTGCTCCAGAAATCCTCCGGCTGCAATTCCCACAACATACTCAATCAAACACTGCTAACTGTCCTTTAGGTAAAATAACCATTTTACCCCAGGTCTAGCCCTAAGTCAAAGTCAGAGTCAACTTCCAGTTGACCTGACTCGCCGAGTTGGCTCTCCAACTTGCCGAGTTCCTATCCAGACGATTGTCCTGAGTCCTTGTTTCTACTCGTCGAGTTAGGCTATGACTCGACGAGTTCTTCTTCTAAACTGACATTCAAGTCCTTCATCCTACTCGCCGAGTTATATGAACAACTCGTCGAGTTCATCTTCATCCGATGAACACTTATGCGGAGACTCGCCGAGTTGTATGAACAACTCGCCGAGTCTGTTCTTGATCTAAGGAGATTGCCTTGATCTCGCCGAGTCAGGGAATCGACTCGCCGAGTTCCTCCATAGATGAGTTCAGCTTCCAACTCACTGAGTCACACCCCGTGACTCACTGCACACTCGACACTACGAAAAGGGGACAAATTCGGAGACTCGCGAGCAGACTCGCCGAGTCACATGAACGACTCGCCGAGTCGTTGCCATGCACCTACAAAATACACAGATTTGCTCGATTCCAGTCCATGCCATTCACAGATCTGGGCTTCTAGGGCATGGATTACACGTAAATTTTCCAACTTTACGTGTAGATAATCACCAATGAAGGTTTTAGGGCTCAAAGTGCACCAAAAGGGGTAGATCTAGGGCTTTCATGCAATATGACCCCATAAAGGCATTAGATCCAAGCTCCAGGGACTAAATCATGCCTAGATCTAGAGGCTAACAACTTATTACAACCCACAATGCACAAACAAGCTTGGGTAATGGCTCAAGAAGGACTTTCATGAAGCTAAAAGAGATTACAAGCTTGAAAACAGAGGGGAAACGAGCTATACCTCAAGGAAAACATTGAGATGGCACAAAGATGCCTGGCATCCTTCTCCTCTTCTTGATCTACTCTTCTTTCTCCTTAAAATCTTCAAGAACACACCAAAACACTTCAATCTCACAAGGAATAAGGGTATAAATGATGTTGGGAGCTCTGAGGGTGAATGGGGGCGAGGTTGGGGCGGAAATGAGGGTTTAAATAGGGTGCAAACCCTTGAAATTTAGGGTTTCATCCAACAGCGGTGACTCGCCGAGTCGCCAACTTAAACGTGTCCCGGGTCCCGTCCCTACTCGGTGAGTCGGATCTATGACTCGTCGAGTCCAAGGATAAAAATGGAAAATAATCAAATAAGATTTACATACCAGGAACCAGGTGCTACAAATCCCCCCCACTTATTTTAGACTTCGTCCTCGAAGTCTGCTGCTCGATCCTGAAACAGCTCGGGGTAATGCTCCATCATCTCGTACATCGGCTCCCAAGTCCATTCTGAACCCCTGCGGTGCTGCCATTGCACCTTCACTAGCTCCACCCTCTTGTTCCTCAAATCCTTCGACTTCCTGTCAAGGATTACGACTGGGCGCTCAATGTAATTCAGGTTGTCATCAACCTGAATATCCTCTAATGGCACTACCGCTGAATCGTCCACTAGGCACTTCCGCAGCTGGAAAGTGCTGTAGATCTGGCTGAGCTCGGCCGGCAGATCTAGCCTATACGCCACCTTGCCCACCCGGGCTACAACCCTGAACGGTGCGATGAATCTTGGGCCCAACTTGCCCCGCTTCCTGAATCAAATGACGCCTTTCCAAGGCGACACCTTCAGGAGAACCATATCCCCAACTTGGAACTCCAAGTCGGATCGACGCTTGTCGGCGTAACTTTTCTGCCGACTCTAAGCGGTCTGAAGCCTGCTCCAGACCTGCTGGATCCTCTCGGTCGTCTTGAGCACCACTTCGGTGCTCCCCATAACTCTCTTGCCAACTTCACCCCAACATATCGGGGTCCTGCACCTTCGTCCGTACAACAGCTCAAAAGGAGGACGGTCAATACTCGCGTGATAGCTGTTGTTGTATGAGAACTCGGCCAGGGGAAGATAGGTATCCCAGCTACCACCGAAGTCTAGCACGCATGCCCGCAACATATCCTCCAAAGTTTGGATGGTCCGCTCGCTCTGGCCATCCGTCTGCGGGTGAAAGGCGGTGCTAAAATGAAAACGAGTGCCCAACTCGTCATGAAATCTCTTCCAAAATCTGGAAGTAAAACGCACATCCTTGTCTGAGATCACCGATACCGGCACCCCGTGCCGCGCCACGATCTCCCTGATATAAATGTCGGCCAATTTCTCGGCCGATATGCTCTCCTGAATCGGAATAAAGTGAGCACTCTTGGTCAATCGATCCACGATGATCCAAATCGAATCGACTCCACGCACGGTCCTGGGAAGCTTCGTAATAAAATCCATCGTGATATCTTCCCATTTCCACAGTGGAATATCCAACGACTGTATCTTACCAAGCGGTCTCTGATGTTCGGCCTTGATCTTCCTGCAGGTCAAGCACCGCTCAACGTACCATGCCACATCCCGCTTCATGCAGGGCCACCAATAATCCAGACGAAGATCCCTATACATCTTCGTCGCCCCGGGATGAATAGAGAATCGGGACTTGTGCGCCTCCTCCATCAAAATCTGGCGCACGCCTCCGTGATACGGCACCCACACCCTACGGTGTAGTGTCAATAGTCCTCGGCTATCATAATCAAAGGAGGACACCTGACCCACCACGCGTTCGCTCTTCCGATGCTCCTCCTTGATAGCCTCCTGTTGAGCCTCCCGAATTTGCTCCAATAGGGGAGTCACTACGGTCATCTTCATGCATATGTCCCTGATCGGCGCCGCCTTGCGGCTAAGCGCATCGGCCACCACGTTGGCCTTCCCCGGGTGGTAAAGGATCTCGCAATCATAATCCTTCACCACATCCAACCACCGACGCTGCCTCATGTTCAGATTCGGCTGATCCATGAGGTACCTCAGACTCTTGTGGTCCATGTAGATGGTACATCGAACCCCGTAGAGGTAATGTCGCCAAATCTTGAGGGCAAAAACCACAGCCCTCAACTCCAAATCATGCGTCGGGTAGTTCGCCTCGTGAGGCTTGAGCTGCCTCGAAGTGTAGGCAATGACATGCCCCCTCTGCATCAGAACTGCGCCCAATCCTGAAATGGACGCATCACAGTAAACCACAAAATCCTCTACGCCCTCCGGCAGGGCTAAGATCGGCGCCTCGCACAATCTCTGTCTCAGTGTCTCAAATGCAGCCTGCTGCTCGGGTCCCCACCGAAAGACCACGGCTTTCTTCGTCAGCCGCGTCAGGGGTACGACTATCTTGGAGAAATCCTGGATAAATCTCCGATAGTAGCCCGCTAATCCCAGGAAACTCCGAATCTCAGATGAAGACTTCGGAACCTCCCATCTCATCACGGCCTCGACCTTGGCCGGATCGACCAGAATCCCGTTCTGGTTGACGAGGTGCCCAAGAAATTGCACCTCGCGCAGCTAGAACTCACACTTGGAGAACTTGGCATACAAGCTCTCCCTCCTCAGGGCCTCCAACACCTCTCTCAGATGTTCCTCATGCTCCTTCTGAGTCTTGGAATAAACCAAGATGTCATCGATAAAGACTATCACAGACCGATCCAGCATCGGTCTGCAAACGCGGTTCATGAGGTCCATGAATGCGGCAGGAGCATTGGTGAGCCCAAACGGCATCACCACAAACTCATAGTAGCCATAGCGCGTCCGAAACGCGGTCTTCTGCGTATCCTCCTCCCTGACCCTCATCTGATGATAACCCGAACGCAAGTCAATCTTGGAGAACCAAGATGCTCCCTGAAGCTGGTCAAAGAGGTCGTCAATCCTCAGGAGTGGGTAACGGTTCTTCACCGTTACCTTGTTCAACTCCCGGTAATCTATACACATCCGATGCGACCCATCCTTCTTCTTCACAAATAGAATTGGGGCTCCCCAAGGCGAACTGCTCGGACGAATGAATCCCTTGTCTAGCAGCTCCTGCAGCTGCATAGACAACTCCTGCATCTCGGGAGGAGCCAACCGATACGGTGCTTTGGCTATCGGAGCCGCACCGGGGATAAGGTCAATCCTGAACTCCACCTGTCGCTCCGGAGGTATCCAAGGTAGCTCCTCCGGGAAAACATCTGCAAAATCTCGAACCACCGGAACCTCGCTCACTGTCTCCTTACCCGCCTCCCGGGTATCCGTCACCTACGCGACATATCCTGCGCATCCCTGCTGAAGATAGTGCCTAGCCCTCGCTGCTGAACATACAGTGGGTCCACACTGCGGCCTTTCGCCATGAATCACTAACTCTCCCCCGCTTGGGGTCCTAACCCGCACTAGCTGCTGCACGCAGTCTATCACCGCCCCATTAGGGCTCAACCAATCCATGCCAATAATCACCTTGTTCCCACGCAATGGAATGGGAACCAAGTATACCAGATAACACTCCTCAAACAAACACAGAATGCAATCTCGAAACACCAACGATGCTCGCACCGATCGATCATCAGCAATCTCTACCTCTAAAGGACAATCTAACTCGCCTGAAGTCTCATGAAACCTCTTGCTAAGCGCAAGAGAAACGAACGATCGGGATGCACCCGAGTCGAACAATACCTGAACTGGGATGCCGTTCACATGGAACGATCCTAATGCATACATATACACACGAAGCACATATCAATATCATAACATCATAAAACAAAAGATAAAGGGAAAGAGACATACCCATCACCACATCTGGTGCGGCGCGTGCCTCCTCGGTAGTCAACTGGAATGCTCGGCTCCTCACCACCGGAGCCTCTGCCTTGCCCTGCCGGCCATCCATGATCCGCAAGGTCGCTGGAGCTGGCGCCTTCACCGGCGTTGAAACTGTCAACTGGAGGCAATTGGCCTTCTTGTGGCCCCTCTGGTTGCAGTGGAAACATAACAACTCTGATGTCTGAATAACTGCTGCCGGAGCAGTGCAATCCCTGCTGATGTGCCCAGACTTGCCGCACTTGTAGCAGCCTGATGATCCCATCCTGCACGCCCCCTCGTGCGGCCTGCTGCACTTCCTGCAGCGGCCCTGTCCTGACTGGCCTTTCGGCCTACCATCTGATCCCTTGGGCTTCTTCCCCGAAGCCCCTCCTACCTGTCCCTCCTCTAATTTCTGTTTCCGGATGTGCTCCAAATCTATCTCCCTCTCCCTCGCCCTGGCAATCATAGAGTCCAAGGTAGGGCAAGCCGAAAAGCTAACATGCTTCCGGATGTCAGCTCGAAGCATATCGTGATAATGAGTCCTCCTCATATCCTCGTCACCAACATACTGGGGCACCAATAAAGCCCTCTCCCGGAACTTGGCGGTGATCTCCACCACAGTCTCCGTCGTCTGTCTCATATCCAGAAACTCCCTGGCCAGCTGCTGAAGCTCGACAGCCGGCGCAAACTCTGCCCTGAACCTGGTCACAAAGTCCGACCAGGTCATAGCCTCGATAGCTGAGGCTCCCAACGAGTCACCCACTGACTCCCACCAATCTCGGGCTCGGTCCCGTAAACACCCCGCTGCATATCTCACCTTCGAACCCTTGGGGCAGAAGCTAGTCAACTGTGCAGACTCAATGTCTGCAATCCATCGCCTGACAGCAATAGGGTCTTTCACCCCATGGAAGTCCGGTGCACCACTGCCCCTGAAGTCCTTGAAGGACAGTGTGCGAGATCCCGAATGGTTAGATGCCAAATCACTCCTGAATGCCCGCAGGCGATCCTCCATCAACTCCATAATCCCTTCCTTGATCGACCCAAAGAGAATGGGGGTCGACTCAAGAATGCCTCGGGTGATCTCTGACACGATGAACTCGCGTAGCCCCTCATCTACCGGCTCGGAACCTGATCCCGAACCTGACCCCTCTCCAGAACCGCCATCCATCGGCCTCGATCGAAGTACCACCATTCTGCAATACATCACAACAATCATTAGATATACTGATACTTCCTGAGGGATCACAGCTACTTACAAGTTCCTTGGTCTTGTCTTGGCCTTCCTTGGTTCGGGTACGGATCCTCTGCTTTCAGTAGTACGGGCTCATACTACCTTCCACATCTATCCGTACCTTCTTCAAGGACTGCCTCGACTCCACCAGGTCCCTTACACTAAGGCTGGTTACTACTATACTCATCCCAGGCTCGCCCTAGGGAAATCTCCGACTCTACTCGATCCAGTCCTCAGCTGCTGCAGGCCTCCTTGTAATGCCAATTAGCCATCACCCGAATACCATCACATGCGACGAGAGTCAGATAATCCTTTGAGTACCCGACTCATCCCTACAACGGTTGGACTCAAACAAGAGCTGCGCAGTAGGATCAAATCCGGTACTCTAAGATTATTCAACTCTGATCGCATGTGATGTGACGTATTCGCCTAATGTCTAATTCCCATTATTCGGAGTCCCACGTAGCACGAAGCAAGCAACATTCAGACAAGGGAAACAACCTCAAGCAATTCCGCTCTCATAGGGAGAAACTGAACTAGCACACCGTGCTAACTCATACTATCAGGCACACCCTAACAAGCTACCCTACTGCTGTCTACTCTATGCTAGCATGCAATTCTCATATAGGTGGAACACATAAAGCAGGCACATAAGGCATCACTCCTAGACCCTTAGTCCTATTCTAGCATGCTGTTCTACAAAAGCTGATAAACATAACATAAACTTGTATGGGTACTTTGGGGAATACTTACTTGAGCTCGGCTGGTCGCGCACATCACACACACTTTGTTCTTTCTTTAGCTCTTTTCTCCATTTAGAAAACATTTTCTCTCTTTTAAAAAAAAATCTTTTAATCCCTCGATTTGAGTTCAGACACCCCCGAAGGTAAGTCCGAATCCCTCAAACCAGGGCTCTGATACCAACTTGTAACGACCCAATTTTCATGTCCGAAAATTTCGTTTTGAAAACATTACTTTAGAAAACATTAACAATTAAAAACATTGTTTGATCAAACCATAATACAACGTAAACCATGTCTAAAAGCAAAACCATACAACCCATTAAAATATCAGAGTACAAATCCCAGTGAATCACGTAAATACGGAAACCAGAGTGTGTGCATGATGTGTCGCTACCGCGCCAGCTCCTTCCCCTTCGAAGAAGAGGTACCTGAAACCAAAACTGTAAAACGTAAGCACAAAGCTTAGTGAATTCCCCCATCGTACCACATACCATACAAACACATAACATACATACTGCCAGGCTATTCTGGGGTGCCTAACTACCCAGTACGGCCATTCTGGGGTGCCGACCTACCCGTGTCAAGCCATTATGGGGTGCTGACTACCCATGTCAAGCCATTCTGGGGTGCTGACTACCCATATCAAGCCATTCTGGGGTGCTGACTACCCATCGGTCCTAACAACCGATCCTCGGGGACTGGTCCCCTCCTACTACCTCTATCGCATAACATAACAGGACAACATACAAACATATCATCACATATTGTCAGACATTTCTGGGGTATCTGACTACCCTTCGGTCCTAACAACCGAACTCTACTACTATCACATACAACATATCATGCTAGCATATAACATATCAGGTAGTAGCAAACCTAGATGATATCACAAAGACAATCATCTATCATACATCTCCTACTGGTGGGCCGGCATTGTGGCCTTAGACCCACCGCTACTGGAAGGTAACTCACCTCAAAGTAGCTGCTAAACTGATCAGGAACTGACTGACTGCTGCTGCTGCTGCTCCGGAAATCCTCCAGCTGCAATTCCCACAACATACTCAATCAAACACTACTAACTGTCCTTTGGGTAAAATGACCATTTTACCCCAGGTCTAGCCCTAAGTCAAAGTCAGAGTCAACTTCCAGTTGACCCAACTCGCCGAGTTGGCTCTCTAACTCGTCGAGTTCCTATCCAGACGATTGTCCTGAGTCCTTGTTTCTACTCGTCGAGTTAGGCTATGACTCGACGAGTTCTTCTTCTAAACTGACATTCAAGTCCTTCATCCTACTCGCCGAGTTGTATGAACAACTCGTTGAGTTCATCTTCATCCGATGAACACTTATGCGGAGACTTGTCGAGTTGTATGAACAACTCGCCGAGTCTGTTCTTGATCTAAGGAGATTGCCTTGAACTCGCCGAGTCAGGGAATCGACTCGCCGAGTTCCTCCATAGATGAGTTCAGCTTCCAACTCACTGAGTCACACCCCGTGACTCACTGCACACTCGACACTACGAAAAGGGGACAAATTCGGAGACTCGCGAGCAGACTCGCCGAGTCACATGAACGACTCGCCGAGTCGTTGCCATGCACCTACAAAATACACAGATTTGCTCGATTCCAGTCCATGCCATTCACAGATATGGGCTTCTAGGGCATGGATTACACGTAAAGTTTCCAACTTTACGTGTAGATTATCACCAATGAAGGTTTTAGGGCTCAAAGTGCACCAAAAGGGGTAGATCTAGGGCTTTCATGCAATATAACCCCATAAAGGCATTAGATCCAAGCTCCAGGGACTAAATCATGCCTAGATCTAGAGGCTAACAACTTATTACAACCCACAATGCACAAACAAGCTTGGGGAATGGCTCAAGAAGGACTTTCATGAAGCTAAAAGAGACTACAAGCTTGAAAACAGAGGGGAAACGAGCTATACCTCAAGGAAAACGTTAAGATGGCACAAAGATGCCTGGCCTCCTTCTCCTCTTCTTGATCTACTATTCTTTCTCCTTAAAATCTTCAAGAACACACCAAAACACTTCAATCTCACAAGGAATAAGGGTATAAATGATGTTGGGAGCTCTGAGGGTGAATGGGGGCGAGCTTGGGGAGGAAATGAGGGTTTAAATATGGTGCAAACCCTTGAAATTTAGGGTTTCATCCAACAGCGGTGACTCGCTGAGTCCAGGATATGGACTCGCCGAGTCGCCAACTTAAACGTGTCCCGGGTCCCGTCCCTACTCGGCGAGTCGGATCTATGACTCGCCGAGTCCAAGGCTAAAAATGGAAAATACTCAAATAAGATTTACATACCAGGAACCAGGTGCTACAAATTCCTTACCTTAAAGAAAGGAAGCATGTCTATTGATGAATACACCAACAACTTCACAGAGAAGATGGAGTTCGCCTTGCGTCTTGTTTCGGATGAGCTGACGAAAATCGACAAGTACGCAAAAGGACTTCCATGGGAGTACGTGGTGCCAGTGCGTCAAGCACCTACTCTGGAGGCAGCTATCTGGGCTGCCAAGTCTGTTGAGGATATGATCAAGGGAAGAGCCGCCAGCAAGATGGAGGTTGGCGAGAAGAGAAAGTTTGAAGGATCTTCAAGGTCCAGTGAGAAGAGAAAATTCTCGAAGTCTGAAGAAGGAACACAATGGTGTGACAAGTGCAGAAAGAAGCACATCTGGAAATGCTCTAAAGATACGACATGCTTTAAATGCGGGAAGACTGGTCATTACGCCAGCGAATGCACAACCAAGAGAGAAGTCTGCTTTAAGTGTGGTGAAGAAGGACACTTCAAGCAAGACTACCCAAAAAGAGAAGGGGCTACAAAGCCAAATGTGTCGCCAAAGCCAAAGGCGAGAGCATTTCAAATGATCCTTGACGAAGCAGATGATAATGCGAGGATTCAGGAGTGAAGGCTTGACATCCAAGGATCGAGTTATGGAGTAATCGTGTAGATAGTACCTCACGATGTAGCCCATTAGAGGCATAGTCTAGGGTGAACTTGAACACCTATGTAATAGTTTCAAGGAATAATAAAAACCTTCATTTTGATATTTGATGTGTTAAGCTGTTATGTGATTTTCTTGTATGGTGACTTGGAAAAACTGCGGGACAATACTTGGGATGAGTATGAGTAGGTGTGAATGGTAGTAGAGGCCTATACTACCCGAAGCACAGGACTCACACTTGGGTCAGGAAAAGTCACAAGGTTACCAAGAAGCTAGTAATTGATTTCGTTTTATTCAAGTATGTCGTTACCATCGTTTCGGTAATGACTAAAAAGATTGTTGATATTCCGACCCCAGTGGTCATATCAAATTGAGTCCGACTACGATGAGTATGTTACGTGGTTCAAAGAACCAAGTTTGATGTAGCGTCCTACTTAAACCAAACGATTGAAATCAAAGCGATCAATAGAAGTATCGCGCTCGTTGTTAAAGAAGTTGGTAGCTAGAAATGCTACATGTTAAAGTGTGATTATATCACATTAGAACATGAAGGAAGGCATAGTCTGTTTTAGAATTTAACTCTAAGAGACCTGAGCCTAAACATGCAACACATGATGATAGATCATAATTTGGAGTCTAACCTGAGGTAGAGAGCAGGTGCACGATTAAGTACTGCTTACAGTCAATAAGTCTAAGAGATAGACTTGAAGGAATATAGAAGTTATAATTATTACCTAGGATGAAAAGATAACGTATGGAGTCATTATACTACCCTGTTTCGTTGATGATTCCGGGACGTAATCATCCTAAGGGGGAGATAATTGTAACGCCCGTAGATCCGGGCTAGTCAATTTAGAGACAATAAGTGTCGAAAACAACTTTTTGACAAAAGATTATTTAGAATAAATAATCTTAACCAAGTTGTAGAATATGTCTCAAGGATTACACCCAGCGTAATCCGAGTCCTCGCGGCTATAAAAGGGGGGCCGAGGCAGCTTCATTTTTCACTCCAAATTCCACTCTCTCTCTAGCTTCTTTCTCTCTCTACGTGCCCTAAACCTCCCTAAGCCCTAGATAAAACCCCTAGCTCCCGAGGGAAGCCCCGAGGCTCCTGGAATCCCGAGAAAAAGAGTCTTTCGGTTTCGAAACGCTGCTCCAATTAAGTTCCGGTTTTCGATAAAATTCACTGTAAGTGTGCTACGCTTACGCAGTTTTTAATATAGCTTTCAAATAATTATAAGAATGTTATTAGGTCCTTAAAATAATTATTTGGGTTATTATTATGAGTTATATTAAGTGTTATTTAACGCTTATATAATAATAATAATAATAATAATAATAATAATAATAATAATAATAATAATAATAATAGTCAGACTATTAATTTGTCGCGGTTATCGTTAGACTAAACCCTAGTGGTATTGGTACTAGGTTTTATCGAAGGAAAGTTATTTTGAGAGTATCGAAGCGCTGTCCGAGTGCTGAGTCACCACCTATCAGGTGAGTGCATAGTCCCTTTCATGAACATGATTTTAATACAAGTATTGATTGAAGTATTAATTATAGGTTTATGTGCGAGTTAACTAATGTTGCCTGAAATACGTGATAAAGAACATACGCGATTATATTTGATAATTTAGGATAAAAAGTAGACCTAAATTAAATATGAGGAATATTGGGTAGTATATTCTTACGAGTACAAGTGAGTTATACTCAGAGAATAGAATTTAGTATATGTCATTTATCCAGGAGTATGGATTAGACATAGTCATTGTTCCTAGTCCGAGAGTATGGATTAAGCATAATCATTCATCATTAATCCGAGAGTATGGATTAGTCATTGTCCCTAGTCCGAGTGTATGGATTAGGCGTAATCATTCATGATTAATCCGAGAGTATGGATTAGTCATTCGTCCCTAGTCCGAGAGTATGGATTTGGTAAATTCGTTCATTTCTAATCCGGGAGTATGGAGTAGGTAAAACGACTAATCTTAGGTCCGAGAGTATGGATAACCTCGTTGTGAGGATCGACGTGGTGGGATAAGAGTTGTTTATATATACGGTGAAATTGTATATTTTGTGAGTTTTAAACTATATATATCGTATAACATTGTAGGATTGAAATCCCTATGTACTCACCAGGTTTCCCAACCTGATCCACTCATTTTATTTACATCACAGGTGTTGATATGAAGTCACATTACACTGAGAGATTTAAAGAGATGTAGATCACTAGTGTGCATAAATGTAAGTTCAGTTTATGCTTATGTTTCTGTATTAACGATGACATCCTAAACGTTTTGAAATGAATAAAATAAGTTTCTTCGAAAATGTTTTAATAACGTATTTATCGTGTTTTCTGGGAACAAATTCTGCAACATTTTTATTAAAAGAAGAACTCTGATTTTTATAAAGCATAAACAAAATTGGTTTTTTCTAACCGTGAAAATGGGGATGTTACAACTGTAGATCGAGGAAAAAAATTTAGGGACCCATCATGAAATCACTAGGCTGGTGTTCAATAACATATAGCATGCATTTCACATGAAATTGAGAAAAAATGTAATAAAGGCAATAAAAAGTTTGAAAAATTCATATTAAGATATTCATGATTTATGATTTATTTCTCTAAATGTCACACTCAACATGGCATTTTCAAACGATCTAGAAAGTTATCTTCCACATAGTACCATGCTCTTAAAGAACGAAACAATCATTTTTATGTACTCGATGAATATAATTAAGTAATAATTATTTCGAAACTTTTGCAAGACATATATATATATATATATATATATATATATATATATATATATATATATATATATATATATATATATATATATATATATATATATATATATATATATAACATGGTAAATAGAACTGACAATGAATCGATCTGGATTGGGTTCGGGTTCAACCCATTTTTTAATTGGGTTGAAAATTTCAACCTAACCCAACCTGTTTATTTAAACGGGTTGATATTTCTAATCCAACTCAACCTTTCAGATAAATAAATTGTTACCAAATTGACCCGTTTATTTAGTTTCCAAGCTAACCTATCAAATAAACTGGTTAAATTTGGATTCACCCATTCAAAATAAAAATAAATAAATTCATTAACTAAAGATTATACCACTTAAATTAGTTAACATGGCTAGTGTAATTTCTAAGTGATTTTTTAGAATGACTATTGTTGTCGGTGCTAAGAAAAAATGAGTAATTAGGATTCCATTTTTTTAAAACATAAATAATAGAAGGAACATTGTAATTTATAAACTAATATTTAGATTAATACATGATAATATTTAAATGATTATTAGATTAAATATAAATTAATGTTAAATGAGTTGGTAAGTTGAAAACGAGTTGATAATTTTTACCAGATCCGACCCAACCTATTTATTTATTTATTTATTGCTTAATTTGAAGTAACATTTTTCAATGTGTAAAAGTTTCTTATCGGGTCTCAGTATAGTGTTATACATCACCTTGTACGGAATCAAACGAAAGTAAAATATGAAACTGACTTAAAAGTAACGATAACATATATATATATATATATATATATATATATATATATATATATATATATATATATATATATATATATATATATATATATATTCAAATTCTTAAAAAGTTACTAAAATAGTGTTTAATACTATTTAATTAAATGAGTTAGATGAGTTGATCCATTTAATTTAAATGGATTGAAAATCTCAACCCAATCTGTTAATTTTAGGTTGCGTTCAGGATGGATTGGTGGATTAAATCGATTTTTACCAGCTAATGTGATTAGGCTTTTTAATTTTCAAGCCTGTAATATCATCCTTACATTCTTACCATAGTTATGTGGCTGGTGTCATGCTCAATGCATCTAGCTCCATTTTAAGTCTGAATCGGGATTTTATCCAAGACTATGCAGAAGAAACTTCCCACTATCACATTGTCATTTAAAAAAAGTTAACAACAAACATGTTTGTTTAAGGTCTTAACGATTCATAGGCCACAATCATAACAAAAACGACACAGTGCAATAATCAAAAGCAAAAATATAACAAGAATGCTTGTTTTAACTATAAACCTTAAACTCTAACCATAAAAATGAGGGTTAATCTAAAAAAAACTTATATTTTGTGTTTTTTTTAGATTAAACATCAAATTTATTTTTAGTCTGAAAAACCTTGTATTTTTTTCCCAATTTAGCCATTTTAGTCATTTTGCCAAAAAAAAAATGTAAAATGTGAGTTTTTTTTTGAGAAAAACTAAAAAAGTTGAGGGTTTATTTGGAAGCATTTAAAATGTTTGAAGTTTTTTTTGGAAAAAAAAATAAAAGATAAAATTACAAAAATGATCGCTATGGTTTGTCAAAACTCACAAAGTTAGTCCTTGCTAATTTTTTTTGATGCAAATGGTCCTTATGGTTTGAAGAACTTGCACATATGGCCCTTTTTGCTAATAAACTACAAGGACCATTTTTGTAATTCGTCTAAAAATATATTAAACGCTAAGAAATGATGGGAAGATGATTCAAACTTGTGACCTCCTCCACTCCTCTCAAATCAACTTGAGCCTTATACCACTAAGTTACACCCTAACTTGATTCATAATTCCAAAACCTAGCTTATATCCGGTAAAATCGTAATTACATTAACAATAACAAATAAATAAAACATATTTTTACAAATATATATATATATATATATATATATATATATATATATATATAAAATAAAAAAATATATATATTTTAGTGTATTGTAAAAAAATAATTTTTAGAAACAATTTATTTTTTAACTATTTGTTATACGTAGAATATATTTTTTAATTTATTTAAAAAAAGAAATACATTTTCGCATAATATGTTATTGTACATTTCTATGATCTTAAAACATATTTTTAGCGTTTTCATATAATATATATATATATATATATATATATATATATATATATATATATATATATATATATATATATATATATATATATATATATATATATATATATATTACTTTCACATAGAAAAACAATTTTTTTACCTAGTTTTTTTTATGGAAAATATTTTTTTTATATATATTAAAAAATACGTTTTCGTATAAAATGTTATTACATTGTTATAATCCGAAAATATATTTTTAAACACATAAAAAAATATAATCCTAAAAAAAGCGTAACTTTTTTTGTATATATTTATTTTATGTGAAGTATGTTTTTATGTATTTAAAAAATACATTTTCGTATAATACGTTATTACGTTGTTAAAATCCTAAAATATACTTTTATGTTATTTTAACATCTTTAGTTGATTTAAAACAAATATTCAAGTTTTTTTTTTACGTTATGTTTTCATTATGTTTTCATGTTCTTAATGTTTTTACGTAAAAAAATTCTTGTAGTTTTGTTTTAAACCAATTAAAGACGTTAACATAACGTAAAAGTATATTATAAGATTATAACGTATTATACAAAAAACATATTTTTTAAATACATAAAAAAAATTATTTTACGTAAAATAAATACGTAAAATAACATATAAACTAATTGTAAAAATTCATTTTTTTATTTAATACGATACAAGTACAATTTGTTTTATTAAAAAAAATTGTAATTTAATTTTTTATTTATCTTTATTTATTTATTTTAGGTAATATCATTTATTTTTTGAAAATACAACTCAAGTTTGGATGCAGCTTAGGTATAAGGCTTAGGTTGATTTGAGAGAATGAGAGGAGGTCCCAAGTTTGAATCCTCCTTCCCACATGTAAATTGTTTTTACACGAATTACAAAAATGGTCCTTGTGGTTTACTAAATATTACGAATTCAATCCATTTTTGAAAAGATGAAAATGCCCTTACAAATTCAGTTCCTAACGGGTGAATACTAACGACGTTAATAAAAAGGGCCATCCTTGCAAGTTTTTCAAACCACAAGGACAATTTGCATCAAAAAAATTAGCAGAGACTAACTTTGTTACTTTTGACAAACCATAGAGACCATTTTTGTAATTTTGTCAAAATAAAAAGTTGAAGGCTTTTTCGGAAAAAATAAAAAAATATAAAGTTTTTTTTTTCAGACAAAAAATACATTGAAGTTTAATCCAGAAAAAACACAAAATATAAGATTTTTTTTTTTAATATTAATCTTAAAAGTGACACACTACCATAATCATATACTCAAAATAGTTATATACATTTCTTGTTGGGGTTTTAGAAACACATGAATATGAATGTTAGATCATCGGTAACTATCTATACTACCTAGTAAATAAAACATCTATGCGCCATGTTATTTTTTTTAGAGTTTATATTTAATTTTCACCTTTATTTATAAAATGAAACATTACATTTTAACATATTTTCTTTTAATTATTCAGTTTTTATTTAACTCTATTATTTTTTTAATTTTAAATTAAATTTAATCGATATCCCATGGTTTTAGATATGATTTTACATGATATGAATGTATAATAAAATAAAAACTTCATTTTTTGTTATCAAGAAATTAATTTCAATGATTAACATTTTAATTAAAATGTTAATTTTAAAAAGTATAATCAACGGTTAACACATTAACTTACGTAAATCTTTTCTTAAATTATTATTATGAACAAATTGTTTTATATAAAAACATATCTTAATAATATATTTTACGTACTTTATTTTATTTTATACATATAAGTATAATTTTTGCAAAACATTAGTATATAGTTTATCAATTTATTGCATTTTGATATCAAATATAACTTAATTCAAACATTATTTTTTAAAAATACATTTGGACACATAACACTAACTACTCTGCTATAAAATTAAACCTTTGTTTAACTTTATACTTTAAATTTGTATTATTTTATTATAGTATTTTTAAAGTCCTATTTTGTTGAAATGCAATATCATCTTACATTAACAATCATTTTTCAATATCATTTAGTATTGAAATTTGAATTTTTTTAATTTTATTTTATCAATCTACTTCCATTGTCTATCTAATATAACTGTGTTTCTAACCTAGTATAACATAAGCAAAAAACGGTTTTAGGTTTTGATATAAAAATTTGATTTAAAAAAATATAAATTCTAAAATGTTGGTTTTAAAAGAACTATAAGATTAACATAAGAAATTAAGAATGTTTTATAAAATGATTAAATTATTAAATTGTTTTTTTAACTATAAGAATTGACATAAGAAATTAAATCCTATTTAATTTAATATTTATGAGATGTTCCTTTTAATTTAATATTTATGAGATGTTCCTCTAAATTTGTTAAAAAACAAACTGTTTTTAACATAAAACTATTTTTACAATAACTAAATTAAGAGATTTCCATTCTTGCAATTAAGCCGTACTAGATTTGGGGATCATCCATTACCATTTACACGCAAAGTCCAACTATAAGTTTACAACTGAAGTCAATCAATGATGGAACACACATACATACACATTACAATTTACACAGATCATGGAAACCTAAAGAGACCCAAAAAGGCAAACCACCATAATTAGCATATACGAAGATCTGGATTCTGGAAGAGGAATCAGTCAACACATCCTAATCGACATGATGCGATGCAATCAAATGCTTAGCGATATAGATTTCCTCTAGTGTATACTTTATAATTTTATATGTTTCTTGATTCTTCATCTCATTGGGCCTTGCTTCTTCAGTCGGCTCCCTCGAGGCGGGTTTTTTTTTGTCTCCAACTGGATTTTCCTTGATAACAAGAGAAGATAAGTAAGTTTGAGAAAGTGTATATACACACACATTGGATACAATTTGTTCATTTGTTTTCGATTCGAAGAGACCCAATTGAAGATAATACATAATTGAATTAAATTGGTGGGAGATGGATCTGAATAAACGAGGATTTGTTGTTTTAGTTATTGGGTTTGTTGTTCTTCTTGAATTATGTTTGTTGGCATCAGCCAATGTGGTTTTCCAGGTTCAGCATAAGTTTGCTGGTAACAAACGGTCTTTGACTCAATTCAAAGCTCATGATTCCGACCGTCATCGGAGGATTCTCTCGGCCGTTGACCTTCCCATCGGCGGCGACGGCAGCCCCACCTCAGCAGCGTTAGTTTCCCCCTTGTCTTTCTGTATATATCTCCTCTCTCTATGTGTGTGTACATGTAAATGCCGCACCATCAAAGTTTATATTTTTGTATGTTCATCCTCTTCTATATAGGCTCTATTTCACAAAGATTCAGATTGGGACTCCACCGAAGGATTATCATGTGCAAGTTGATACAGGAAGTGACCTTTTATGGGTGAACTGTGCTGGATGTCAAAAATGCCCCAAGAAAAGTGACCTTGGAGTATGTTTTTTTTTTTTTTTTTCTTCTCTTCTATGAACTTTTCCATATCCAATTTCTTTGGTTTTTATTATTCAATTCAGAAGTTGTTCCTATTACTTTTGCCAGATATCACTTGCACTATACAATCCAGAAGCTTCCTCAACTGCAAAAAAGATCAACTGTGATCAAGAAATTTGCATTACCACACTGAGTGGCCCTAATGATGACTGTAGGGTCGGAATGTACTGTTCATATCAAGTTACATATGGAGACGGGAGTTCCACGATGGGATATTTTGTTAGAGACACCATACAACTTGACCGAGCTTCTGGAGACCTTCAAACCACATTCATGAATGGCAGTATTGCATTCGGGCAAGTCTGCTTTTCTCCATCTGCATGTATTTAATGAATGATATGATAGTTTATTCTCTTATATTTATTATATTATCCTTTATCCAAGATAGGTGCGGATCACAGCAATCAGGGGAGTTGGGTTCATCAGAACAAGCACTAGATGGGATACTAGGGTTTGGGCAAGCAAATTCTTCGATGCTCTCACAGCTTGCCTCTGCTAAAAAGGTCAAAAAGGTCTTTTCACATTGCTTGGATGGATCTAAAGGAGGTGGCATATTTGCTATTGGGGAAGTTGTACAACCCAAAGTACAGACAACACCAATGATTCCAGAGTAAGTTATGCCTTGCCCTAAATGAAAGAAAGACATAAGATGATTAAAATATGTGGTGTTTAAAAAATGTTATGTTCATCATATACAGGGCGCATTATAATGTTGAACTGAAGGCAGTTGAGGTAGGTGGTGATGTTCTACAGCTTCCAACAGATATATTTGATGTTGGAGCAAAGAGAGGAACAATCATTGATAGTGGTACGACTTTGGCTTATCTACCTGATTTGGTTTACAAGCAAGTTTTACAAAAGGTATACAAAGCCTTGTTCACATTCATCATTTGCCTATAAATCTTTTTTCCTTATGATTCTCATGTTTATCTTTTTTTGGCCTAGATTGATGCTGCACTACCTGATATAAAGAGTCACATTGTTGATCAACAGTTCACATGCTACAAGTACCCCGGAAAGTAAGTGAAAACTATTGAGCTTTTCTTGATATTATATGTTATACATGTTAAAATAAAAGGTTCGGTAATCCTCTGATAATGATTAATGCAGTGTCGATAAGGGTTTTCCAGATGTGATATTTCACTTTGAAAATTCACTTTCTTTGAAAGTTTATCCCAACCAATACCTCTTTGAAGTCGAGGTACATATATGCCATGTCATCCCATCTCTGTGCATCGATGGCTGCTTTGCTTAATTAAGGCACTTTATCTAACTAATCTATCGTATGACACACACACACACACACTGTTTGTCTTTACAGGATCAAGACTGGTGTGTTGGGTTTCAGGACAGCGACTTGCAATCAAAGGATGGAAAAGAAATAACTTTGTTGGGAGGTCAGCCATGTCTCATATTTCTGTATTTATTTTTGTTAATCTTATATGATGAGGATTGAGGAGGGCATTCGTGTCTTTTCCACATATACGAGTTTTTGCCCCACCCACCGACATTTGGTCCAATAGCGTTTGTACAACTGTCATTGCACCTGGTCATATGAATATTACTTTGGAAATTTTGCCTCAAGAAGGTTTGATGATATTTGGCATATGTGGAATGTTTTGTATGCAGATCTTGTATTGACAGATAAGTTGGTGACATATGATCTGGAAAAAAAGACAATTGGATGGATCGAGTATAACTGTAAGCATATTTTATTTCTCCTTTAGTTGTTTCTTTTAATGGGAAAAAAGAAACATTCCCTTATGACCAGAGAAATAAATGGACTGAAAAGTGCATGCAAATTTGTAAAAATTTACCACGCAAAGGAGCAAGCTTTGTCTCCTTGAATTTCTTTATTAAGTCAAGTCCATTAGGTAAAAAAGAAACAAGAGTGTTGATGAAAAGAGTTTTTGTTTTTAGGCTCTTCAAGCATCAAAGTGAAAGATGAGGAATCAGGGAAAGTTTATTTGGTGGGTGCACATAATCTGTCTCATTCAGGTCGTGTGGGCACCTCAATTGGAATTGTTGTAGCTTGCTTCATGTTTTTAATGGCTGCTAGAATCAATTAATTTATCTTGTATCGCAACACATTGATTTGTGTTTTGTGTGTGTCATATCATTGATTGATTGATTGATTACAAACACTTGCAGTTTCGTGCTGTTTGGATATATGATAATTCAAACAAAAAGAAAATGCAACTGAATAGTAACCAAATTTTACACTTTGCTTCTAAATATAGTGTTATGTCTCGTTTGTTGAGGGACAGAGCGTAGAGTTTAAATCCTCCTTTTTTGGATTTCGATTGAATTTGTTTTCAGTTTAGCATCTCCTGAGGATGAAATACTTGCATAAAACACTAACCAGCTATCACGTTTCTATCACTAATAGTAATTAATTGATTTTATTTTACTTATTATAATCAATCTTAGCATTAAACGAATCAATTTTATTGTGTACACATTTTCTAAGATATTTAACCTTAGCCAATAGCCATTAGCATTTGGTTTATATAGCATTATATAAAATCTTATATATTATGGTCTATGGAATGAATCTGCTTGCCGCTGAATAATATTCTTTGGAAAATTGTAAACACATAATAGAAGATAGCAACATACTTTATTGTTACGGAAAGTGAAGTTTCCAAAATGTACTTGAATATGGTCATAATAACATTCTCAAAGTATTATTTTGTAACGGTTTCATACAATCAAGCCACCCATTACATATTGCTTTTGTAGATAAAAAAAATGCAAGTACATAGCTGTTACAGGCAATGAGATATAAGTATATTGTAATTATGGGTCAAGGATATATATATATATATATATATATATATATATATATATATATATATATATATATATATATATATATATATGTGTGTGTGTGTGTGTTTTCATGTGATCCATCTATTGTGTGAATGTACTGATGATTGTGGACCAATCATTTCAAAAACCTACTCAATGGTAATTTTGTAATCTTAACTATTAATTAGTTATGATAAATTGTTGAATTAATTTATATCCCATTAAATAGGAAATCAAATGTATCATCTCTACGAATCCACCACAGTGTATCCCTCCCCAGTCTCCTCTCTATTGATGACGTTATGGTCTATGTGTTCTCTAAAAAACCCTAAAACCTTCTCTTTGATTCCCGACCACCACCCACACCTTTGATGAATAAGGGAATGATCGGTTTTTACTTAAACAGTTACACTATCTTGTTTCATTGACAGCCGCTGTACCATACATAAATACAACACCACCGAATATGAGTACGATCGATTTTTACTTACACGGTTACACTATCTTGTTTCACTGACAACTATCGTACCCCACATAAATACAACACCACCAACCAACCTATTATAACTCTATGTTCACAACCACCAAAGAAAACTCTACCAATGTAATCAAATTGTAATATTTAAAAAAATCGGTTTATTTTTTATTTTTTAAATCAAGAGAATTAATTGTCACCTAAAATCTCGAATTTTCGTTTTTTAAATTTATCTTAATTGACCAAAACACTCTTACAATGAGATTAGATTGCGTTTTTGTATTATATTTAATTTAAAAATATTTATTAATCAATTAGTTAAAATAGCTAAAATGATTGGTCCACAATCAACCCCTATATCCACACAATAGATAGTTAGAATACAATAACCTACTATATATATATATATATATATATATATATATATATATATATATATATATATATATATATATATATATTAGGTTATTGTATTCTAACTATCTATTGCGTGACTAGGTTAGGTTCATGTGTTTCTAGCATCTAATGTGTGCTCGTAAGTATAAATTTGGACAAACAGATGGAATAAAATTAATAGTCGTGATATGAAGGTCTATGACATTACAATAGGGTAATATGTACCATATAATCATACAAATTTCAACATAAGTGTATTTTAGTGTTGGAACCTAAAAGTGAACCTCTAGCAATCATTGATACTAATTCCGAAGTGTGTTTGGTTCCGAAGATGGAGATATTCATGAAACTGACCGGAGTCGAAGAAATGAAGTTGATCCGGAACATGTCCGGAGCTGGAGGAAAGCAAAGAAGAAGACTCATTCCGGAGTAACTCTCACGTCCGGAATGCTCACTGATCCGAATGATGCTATTTTGTGTTTTGTCATTTATTATTGATGTAACCTCTCATAGGACTTAGCTTTTTTTGTCCATTGACAATCAGAATATCAGAAATAGTTCTTTTGTCCATTCTTATGTAAGTTACTTGAGGATTGTTTGTTTTTTGTGTGAAGATCTGCGCAACCACTTTTGTCTGCACTGCGCAGACAACGCGCAGACGTATGCCCTCGCAGATTGTTTGTTTTTTGGAAGTGCGCAGATCAGAAAACGTTTGCGCGAGGTCTTCCTGGCGCAGACATGGGCCACTGTCTTCAAAGGTCTTCAGACCTCCTAAACCAAAAAAAGCAACATGGGCCACCGTGTAGTTTCTTTTTTCTTTCTTTCTTTCTTTTTTTTTTTTCTTTTTTTTTTTTGTTAAAAATGATTTTTTAATGTTTATGACATGAAATTAAATTTAAAAATTCAATTTATTTTAACAGCCGCAGACGTTAAAAACAAACAGTCTTCTTATTACAGACTGCAGACATTTGGTCCACCTCTTCTGCCGCAGAGGCTTGCAGATGTGGTCCGCAGACTGCAAATATTTTGACTTCAAAAAAACAAATAGCACCTTGGTTAAGTCGATGTAATACTCACTCCTATATATAGGAGCATTCAATTCAATTAAATGATGGATCTTTTCTCTCACTTTTGGCATTTTATCTTTACCACATCAAAACATTCTACTTGTTCATTTATTGACTTCTCTTTGATCATTATCAACTTTTTCATGCTTAATGTCTTGATCATCTGTTTAATTAATTATCTAAGACTTGACTGGTCTTTCCAGTCTTGACTTTGTAACAGCTCGGAATTTCCAGGTATTTATTATTGGTGTTTTTTGAGATTTGTGAGTGGACTCGGCGAGTTGGAGCTTGAACTCGCCGAGTAGGATCGCGATTTTGGACACGGGTTCGCGTCTGGACTCGGCGAGTCCAAGAGTGGACTCGGTGAGTGCACGCTGTGTAATGAAACCCTAATTCCCAGGGTTTCAGACCTATTTAAAGGGCCTTATGGCCGTCATTTGTGCTCACCAATCCATAGAGAGAAACCCTAGAGTGCTTGAGCGTTTTGAGAGAGAAAGGAAGCCATTCTTGACCTTTGTGGTGTTGTTTAGCAAGAAGAAGGAGGTCCTAGCCAAGAGGAAGCAAAGGCGGTTGCTATATTGTGGATTTGAAGCTTAGATCATCGAACTTGAGGTATCATTTCAGCTCATCTTCTGTTTTATGAAGTATATTTGGATTTAGGGTTTCTTTTGGCCTTTGTTGGGTTGATTTGATGCCCAAATAGTCCCTTTCTAGTGATGAGGCTTTGGATCTGGATCCATAGAGGTCCAAAGAGCCTCACTCATCAAGCTTTATGAAGAGCAATGGAGGTTATGACCTTGAGTTGTGGTATTTGGGGCTAAATCATCATATATGGTCATATAGATGTTGTATGTACATCAAGATAGCAACTTTACGTGATAAATAAGCTTGGAAGGACTGGATCTATGAGTTAGTGGAATAGATCTGACCTCAGGAGTGAGTTTGAGTCGTTGCATGGCATGGACTCGGCGAGTCCAAGAACAGACTCGACGAGTAGCATGAAGATTGCCCAGCACCACTCAGCGAGTGGTCTTTCCGAGTTGAGGGATTGACTCAGTGAGTCAGGGAGAGTCAGAGTGGGTTGACAGGTGGACTGAGTCAAGCTGGGACTCGCCAAGTTGTTCTTGAGACTCGGCGAGTTGAGTTGTGGAGGCCCCACAACTCATGCCAGGTGGAACTCGTCGAGTTAGGAGAATACTCGACATGTCAAGTGAGGATTCCAGGGAAATCATTGTATGCGCTTAGACTCGCCGAGTTGTTATAGTGCACTCGCCGAGTCCGGTCAAAGTTGATCATTGACCATTGACCAGTGTTGACCTATGTTGACTTGTTAAGGGATAGTCAACCTTAGTTGGGAAAGTGTTGATTAGAGATGTATTGTGTTATAGGAGGACTATAGCTCGGGAGATCGAGCACTCGTGATTTCAGGGATTTACGAATTACCGAGACAAGTAAGGTGAGTCTTCTCACTATACTTTACCTTGAGTAGGTAAATAGAGTTATGTGATACAGTGCTTGTATGCTATATTTATGTGTTATGTGTTGCGCTGCATTATTCTTTGTGATTTATGCTGTGCATGTTTACAGAGTTAGAACCTGAGGGTTCACAGAGTTTGGATGCATGGACCCATAGAGTTATAGCCTCGAGTGGCTAATATGTGTTATATGTGGTATTTTGGGGAACTCACTAAGCTTTGTGCTTATAGTGTTTGGTGTTATTTGTTTCAGGTACTAGTGACGACCGTGGGAAGGCGCCGACTTGATCCGTACACACGCATGGGATTTATGATTTTGAGATCTTGGAATTTTTGTATTAATTGGATTGAATGTTCAGATATGGTTGTTTTATGAATATTAAGTGAATTATGTTTTATAAAATTTGAAAAAAATTGTTTTGAAATTTACGGTGTTACAAGTTGGTATCAGAGCCTTGGTTTGAGGGATTTGGGTGCACCTTCGGGAGTATTTGAACTCAAACTGAGGATTTGGAAAATATTTTCAAAAGAGAACCAAACTTTTCTAAAAGTAAAAGATTTTTAGAGAAATTCAGAGAAGAAACGTGTGTACGCTCAGTCAGCGCCCGAACGGTGATTTCCCCAAATACCCTTATATTATATGTTTATGAAAATTGATATGATGTATTCTCTTGCTAGAGTAGGCTACGTATTCATATTAGGACTAGAGTTCCCTGATTTGTGATGCCTTAGCCTAGGGAGAGGTGAGCTGCTATGAGATGCTTGAGAGTGAATAGGTAGCAGCGAGGAGCTTATGAGAGATCTGTTAGAGAGAGATAGAGTACTTGGAAATTAGGATCCGAAGAGGAGGATTTGGGGTGTATACTGAAACGGTGTGGACAGTAGTATTGGGCCCGTACTACTGAAAGCACCGGGGTGGTGTACGGTCCAAGTAAGAATCTTCGGAATGTCAAGGATCAAGGAGGGATAAGTTGTCGAGTGTGAGTATGCTCGAGCAGATTCTAATTTATCATATTTTGTATTTCAGAGGTTGATCATGGTGAGGACACGTCATATGCCGGAGGGCGTCGGGGCTAGTGATGAGGAGATCCGTCAGATCATTCACGAGGAGGTGGTTGCGGTCATTAGGGCAGAGATACCAGAGATGTTCAGGTCTATTAAGACCGCGCTGATTGAGACTTTCGATGAGTGTTATGCTGCTCTTTCTGAGGCTGCTGTTGCGGCGGCCACCGCAGCTGTTGCTGCTGCGAGGCCGTAGGGTGGTGATGCGTTGCTGCTCCGGGAATTCAGCAACACGAAACCACCAGTGTTTGATGGGACCCAGGACCCGGTGGCGGTTATGTGACAACCCGATATTTTGAGGCAATATGATGGAACGCAAGTCAAATTTAGGTCAAAATTTAACTTTCCAAAAATCTTATTTGGGTTAAATAAAGTAGTAGGAATCGTTTCAAGGTTTTCATACATATAAAGAACCCTAATATCGAGTTATAACGAAGAAGTTATGACCAACCGAAGATTCTCAGCAAAACCGGCAATATTGATAAACGTAAAACGCGAAGTTTCAATACAATAGTTTTTGGCCTTAGGTATCTAAATGAAAGTTTTAGATATCATCAAACCGTAAACGTACATAAAACGAACGTCCAAATCTGACTTCGTATGAAGAAGTTGTGATTTTTCTAAGTTACAGATATAGCAGTAGACAGCTAAAAACTCGAAATAGAGATCGAGAGACTTTTGGCCGACACAATCTAAATGAGAATCGAAGGGCTCAACAATACTAGCGCAACGGTAAAAAAGTATGACGAAAATGGACATCGGATGAAGAAGTTATGGAACTTTAACGGACTTTTCTTGTCCCGACCTATTAAAAATATAATATTAAAAATAAAGTCAAAACTAGCCGACGGAGTCTAAACGAAAGTTGTAGATCGTAGTCTCACCTTCGCGTGGATATAAAGAACGTTGAAAAAGGAGTTCGTATGAGAAAGATATGAATTTTTGAAGTTTGTTAATTAATTTAAATATAAATTAAATTAAAGCCCGGTATTATCCGAAGAAGGAGTCACCGGTCCGATCCCTCGTACGCCCAGCGTACCATCGTACGCCCAGCGTACTCGGATGCTAGGCTCCGGTTCATCCACGTCGCTCCAATGTTTCGACCGAGGATGCGCTCATTCATGACGCATGAGTAGGCAGCGCGTACTCTAGTACCCCTCGCGTAACGTAACCTCTCAGACCCCTATAAAAAGGATGCGAGGGTGCCGGCCAAAATTGCTAATTTCCTTCCTTTCTCACGCCGAAGCTTTGCGTTTCAACCCTCGGAGTCATCCCAAAGGCCCGGTTTTCATATCCAAGGTGGGAAGAAAGTTTTACACTCCCGAGACTCCCGAGATTTCCCGAGAATCTCGATAGATCCGCTTTCTCGAGTAGAAGTTCTGCTCGGTTTTCGTCACGCTTTCTTCAATCAATCAAGTGAGTTCATACCCCTATAAACTACACTTTTCAAATGTTTTATAAATACTTTTATATGCTTTTAAGGGGGGGGAATACAAGTTAAATACTCGATTATTGTCGTGTGTTATATAATAAAGTTCATTATACGCTTTTTATCAACGAAATCATATGTGATTTATAACTAGTATACAAATGGATTTACTACAAGTTTAACAGTTTTACTAAACATATTACTTCAAATGACTTTCTTAAACGTTTTTACATGATTAAAACTCTTTATCAAACTGTCTTACACACTGTAAGCTTCCTTTCAAACTCGGCTACAAAGGTGTTTTCAAACAGTGGTTTTCCGTGTACTTAAACTGTCTTATCAAACAAAATACTTTCAATCATTTTATAAACTGACATCAAGTCACAAATTCTTTATTAGACCTTTCAACGATTTTACAAAACTTCTTTATGCTTTTATATTATAAATTGCATGCATCTATATGTATAGTTATATAAGAAATATTTAAAAGACTTAGGAAGGCTATCCACCCTATTTCCTTTTCCTCGATTTGGATGTGGTCTGGTGGGATATCGGGTACTCCTCCGAAGGTCGTTTAAATATTAGTTATATATCATGTATACATATATGGTCATAAATGTTCCATCAGTAAATTTAGTTCCGATACTCTTGGGTAGCAAGGGGTATAAACCTACTTGGACACTCATCAATTACATTCTAGTAAACTATTATAGGAATAGTTTAGAGTAAACAAAACATTTTCCCTACTACAAGAAATTACACCAGAGTCAGTTCATTCATGAGTCTAGACTACATGCTATATGAAAGAATACTCTTACATGAATACTTATACATGAATACTTTTACATAGAAATTATATGGCAAATTACTATTACATGTTATATGTCTAGATATGGTTATATAGTTCGCCTTTCCATCTTTACCTTGTGATACAATCACATCATCGACGTGATAGATTGGACTTTATATCCTAGTACGAAAGGATACTTTGAGGGACTAACCATTCCGAGAACCGCTGTTAGCTACAGAGGTAAATGAACAATCTACAGATGTTTTAGGTTGATACCGTCGCAGGTATACATAAGGGACTAACTATTCCTAAACCCGGCTGTTAGCAACATAGGTAAATGAACAATCTACGGATGTTTTAGGTTGATACCATTTCAAGTATACTTAAGGGACTAACTAATGATGGTTAAACAGGGAAAAACTGTCACATTTTCAAGTGATGCGTACTTTCAAAACAATCGAGTCTTGGTAGGAGACTACTTTTATACTAGTAGGAAATAAGGGATTTTCTAGAGTTTTTCATACGTATACTAAATGTTTCATCAATCATTCACCAGTCTTTCATAACAACTAATCAAAGCAATGACATTAAATACTTATGAACTCACCAGCTTAAATGCTGATCTACACTTTCAAAATAACTTGTATTCTCAGGTTATAAATAGACAGGTGCCGATGCAAGGTTTAGAGAGGACGGAGCAGTCAAGACTCGTCTTTTATTTTGATTAGTTATCTTGTTGTCTTGTACTATGAAAGAAAACAATTGTAATTAAAATTATACTGTTAATGCAATGGATGATGTTGTTGCTTATTTACCACTTTACATTTGTTGTGATACATTACATGACGTCCTCCACCCCAGAACGTTTCTGCCGTTCTCGGTTTTGGGGTGTGACAGATTGGTATCAGAGCATTGTTTATAGTGAATTGAGTATATCAACCCATAAAAGATATACTAACTATAAATACAATGGCATTAAAAATACTCTGATTTAGAGTTTATACTTTAAATAATAAAATATTTAGGTAAGTATACGTGCCCGCATTCATACTAAAACCAGTGTCACTAGGACAGTACAAAAGAATTACGATTGTTGGGCAACACAAGTGGGCTTAGAGACATATGGTCAAAACTGGGAAGATATAGCCTGATCACCTATATTATCCGAGGGTTGACTAGCATGTGCCTAAGTTTAAATTGGGTAGTTGCGACAATGCTAAAATCTTACCAACCCTACCTTAATGAGTGCAATAGAACATAACATTAAAATTAAAATACTATAGGAGTATTTGGTGTTACTATAAGTACTTTATACTTGAGAACTAAAAACGGGATCTTCATCACTAAGTTGATAGTTGCTAAGTGGATACACTAAGGCTATATGTAATTAGGATGTTATAGACTTAGAATCTGTGAAAATTTTACTTCACCCCTATTCTGTGTGAATACGGAGTTAAGGTCACTTATTCGAAGGTCTGTCCCGTTAAATTACACATAGCTAGTATGCACTTCACAAATAGAGATGTAACTAATGAAGGTTTTTTTTAAATAATTATCTAGATAGTTCGTCTAATAATTATTCTCTTACCCTTAAATTCTCACATAGATAACATAGCTGGACTCCATCCCCACGACAACCAATATCTTCCGAACGAAGTCATAGCTGGTTGGTTTGGAGAAGAACCAGAGAATGATCATCCTATCCCTTTGAATGATCACCATGATGAAAACCTTTCAGACGATGCTAATTCCGAACCAGAGGTTGAGAACCTACCCTGAGAAACTCCCTTTCCAATTCCTAACCCTTGTCTGGCTTTTCATGGCCCGACGCCTGTGTCGGTGGAATGCTTGGAAACATGGAGCCAAGGACAAGATCAGCCCATGCCATTTATTGGCGACCGAAACTTTTACGACCTGAGCAATGGGGTCTCAGCACGCAGAATCTTGCCAATCTTGGTCCGCAGAGTGGCCTGAAATGAGATTCAAGGCAGAACAGCCCTACATCAGATTGTCGAAGTTGTCACCGACACAAGAATGCATACCCTCCGCACCATTCATCTAGAAGATGCTCACGAGAGATTAGAGAGAAACCATGAGACCCTGCTGCAGGCACTAGCTGAAAACCCGAGCGAAATTCATAGAGCTCCAAGTACACCAGAGAGTGTACGAGAGATACCTGCTAGATATGGAACGTCAACTAACCAAACTAAGGGTTCACCATGGGGGTGACTGTCGCCAGTAAGAGATACCTTACTTCCTTCTTTGTTTTAAAGAACCGTGTTCCTATATATGTTCTGTGTAGTATTTTTATGTGACTACCTTGTACTATAAGTACTTTTCGTTAAGTCTTTATGTTGTCAAATACTTTTCTACTCCGAATATGATGTATGACCTACAACAAGGTCAATTTCCCCAAACCTATTACATCTTAAACATCAATGATATCGAAAGTTGACTAACTTCCGTGTTACTCTTTGCTCAAATACCTTCATTTTACTACTGTTGGAGTCTATGTGAAACCCCATCTAGTCAAGTTATTGGACTATGGTAATTTAACTCCAAAATCATTTTCAAGCCTCTTTTAAAGGTTGGATCATTTTATCCACCAACCTATAATACCTCGGCTTGAAATGATAAACGTTTAAAGACCATTCTACAAACATACTTCTACTCTGAACTAGGACTGTATCATAGGGATGTAGGTCAAACTATCATGAACATACTTCTAATCTGTACTAGGACTGCATCATAGAGATGTAGGTCAAAACTTCAAGAACATACTTCTACTCTTTACTTAAGCGATCAAAGTACATCTAGGTTCAACCATTCTCACTCACAAATTCATTTTCTTTCCATGTAACAAAATCATGTTGCCAAAGAAAAACGATCAACCCATCAACCAAACACCAACTCTTCAGATTGATGCAGCTACCTTTCAAGCTGCAGTCTCGGCTGCCGTGTCAGCTGTTCTGACCCACCTTAACGCTAACAACACGAATGTTATCGGGATTGTTAACAATAACTCCAATCCAAGTAACAATCAAATACCTCAACGGGCAACGAACTACCACGAAACCCCGAATCCCAATCCCAAGAATAACAAACGAAAGTTCTGGGTTAAAGCTAAAGGAAAATCACCCCAAGGGACGAGCAAAAGACAACAACATGTGGCAACCTTCGCAGCCACGACATCTGTACATCCTACTACCATCCCTTCTGGTATCCCAATTGTCCCTACACCAGCTAGGCAGTATGCCAAAAACCTACCGAAATGCAATAAGTGCGACTTCCATCATCGGGGTAGTTGTCATCCGTTACACTGCTTTAAATGCAACAAGAACGGACATACCACCAATTGCTGCCAGACTCGGACCCAACACATTACTTCAAACACCAATGTCGAAATCTCTCGAATATGCCATCTATGTGGCATAATGGGACACTTCAAGAGGGACTGTCGAACAGAGAAGGACAACGGCGAATCCGGAGGAGTTTGACCTCAGAATGGAAAGAAGCAACGAAAGAACCTACTATAGTATACGTTCACTTCCAATCGTCAGCATTATGTATGTATTTTTAAAACATCTTTAAAACTAGTGCAACTAGAGTCTTATCTTTTGCGGGATCCTGTCGGTATAGGGATACTCGTACTGCATATACTTACCTTTTGTAGTATACCTTATTCGCAGCAATAGTCTTATAGTAGTATAAAGTGCTGTAACTCTGTTGATGGTTGCACGGTTGTGTTTTGTCTGTAAACATCTTACGTTCAAATCTAATGTCTTTAAGTTTCCTTATGATTCCGACATTATCATATGACTTGATTCAATTTGATCCTCACAAAAACAGCTTCATACGTACATCTCTTCCTCCGAAATTTTCTTTCTAGTAAAGCCGTCATTCCAGAATACCAAAGTACTCGTGCATAGAGCACTTATTGTTTCTCATACTTTCCGAAGAAAAATTCAACAAACCGCCCCGAAGTACCACTCGTGTAGTACGTCAAGTTCAATCCAAAGACCCATACGGTTGATCTATCGTTGAAGAATGTATACATAGGGGTAGTATATAATCAAGGTTCTACAGGTTTAGAATTGATGATTCCATTTAACTTCTTTTCCTCGTTGGGATGTGAGCTTAAAGAAGAATCATTTATTCGACTACCTTTTCAATCTAAATTATATACGACTCGTATATGCGACACTGAAATTGACGAACCAGGTATGAGTTCTAAGATAAACTTCAAGATGGAGACTACTTAAGACTACGAGTGATCGTGCTGCCATGCAAATAAACTTAGAAGCCCAACGCATGCCCTTTCTGTCGATTGGGACAAGGAAGACAGATAGAACAAAAGTAGCTATCCTTTTCCCTTAATTCATGAGTAACCATACCTTATTTTAGATCTTCACGACATCTAATCGACCACAAGCTTTTGACTTCATAATCAGTACGACTAGGTTGTGTTCTTATGCAAGAGGAAAGGTCACTACCTATACCTCAAGACAGCTTAAGACAAAGGAAGTTAACTATACAACACATGATCTTGAGTCAGGAGCAATGATAATTGCTCCGAAGATCTGGAGATGCTACTTGTAAGGTACAAGATGTACTATTATCAGAGTCCACAAAAACATCCAACATACGTTCAACCAAAAAGAGTTATCATGCCAGTAAAGTCAAACGAAAGAAGCAGAGTCGTGTACCGATAGTGAAAGGTTCATTGGAATGCCAAGTGAGGAACCGAGTTCACTTAAGAAGAACGGAAAGCAAATTAAACTTCTATTCGTAGCTTAGTATCAATTCTGCTTAAACTCTAATTTCGGGACGAAATTCCCTCTAACAGGGGGATGATGTGACAACCCGATATTTTGAGGCAATATGATGGAACGCAAGTCAAATTTAGGTCAAAATTTAACTTTCCAAAAATCTTATTTGGGTTAAATAAAGTAGTAGGAATCGTGTCAAGGTTTTCATACATATAAAGAACCCTAAAATCCGTGTTATAACGAAGAAGTTATGACCAACCGAAGATTCTCGGCAAAACCGGCAATATTGATAAACGTAAAACACGAAGTTTCAATACAATAGTTTTTGGCCTTAGGTATATAAATGAAAGTTTTAGATATCATCAAACCGTAAACGTACATAAAAAGAACGTCCAAATCTGACTTCGTATGAAGAAGTTGTGATTTTTCTAAGTTACAGATATAGCAGTAGACAGCTAAAAACTCGAAATAGAGATCGAGAGACTTTTGGCCGACACAATCTAAATGAGAATCGAAGGGATCAACAATACTAGCACAACGGTAAAAAAGTATGATGAAAACGGACATCGGATGAAGAAGTTATGGAACTTTAACGGACTTTTCCTGTCCCGACCTATTAAAAATATAATATTAAAAATAAAGTCAAAACTAGCCGACGGAATCTAAACGAAAGTTGTAGATCGTAGTCTCACCTTCGCGTGGATATAAAGAACGTCAAAATCGGAGTTCGTATGAGAAAGATATGAATTTTTGAAGTTTGTTAATTAATTTAAATATAAATTAAATTAAAGCCCGGTATTATCCGAAGAAGGAGTCACCGGTCCGATCCCTCGTACGCCCAGCGTACTCGGATGCTAGGCTCCGGTTCGTCCACGTCGCTCCAATGTTTCGACCGAGGATGCGCTCATTCATGACGCATGAGTAGGCAGCGCGTACTCTAGTACCCCTCGCGTAACGTAACCTCTCAGACCCCTATAAAAAGGATGCGAGGGTGCCGGCCAAAATTGCTAATTTCCTTCCTTTCTCGCGCCGAAGCTCTGCGTTTCAACCCTCGGAGTCATCCCAAAGGCCCGGTTTTCATATCCAAGGTGGGAAGAAAGTTTTACACTCCCGAGACTCCCGAGATTTCCCGAGAATCTCGATGGATCCGCTTTCTCGAGTAGAAGTTCTGCTCGGTTTTCGTCACGCTTTCTTCAATCAATCAAGTGAGTTCATACCCCTATAAACTACACTTTTCAAATGTTTTATAAATACTTTTATATGCTTTTAAGGGGGGGAATACAAGTTAAATACTCGATTATTGTCGTGTGTTATATAATAAAGTTCATTATACGCTTTTTATCAACGAAATCATATGTGATTTATAACTAGTATACAAATGGATTTACTACAAGTTTAACAGTTTTACTAAACATATTACTTCAAATGACTTTCTTAAACGTTTTTACATGATTAAAACTCTTTATCAAACTGTCTTACACACTGTAAGCTTCCTTTCAAACTCGGCTACAAAGGTGTTTTCAAACAGTGGTTTTCCATGTACTTAAACTGTCTTATCAAACAAAATACTTTCAATCATTTTATAAACTGACATCAAGTCACAAATTCTTTATTAGACCTTTCAACGATTTTACAAAACTTCTTTATGCTTTTATATTATAAATTGCATGCATCTATATGTATAGTTATATAAGAAATGTTTAAAAGACTTAGGAAGGCTATCCACCCTATTTCCTTTTCCTCGATTTGGATGTGGTCTGGTGGGATATCGGGTACTCCTCCGAAGGTCGTTTAAATATTAGTTATATATCATGTATATGGTCATAAATGTTCCATCAGTAAATTTAGTTCCGATACTCTTGGGTAGCAAGGGGTATAAACCTACTTGGACACTCCTCAATTACATTCTAGTAAACTATTATAGGAATAGTTTAGAGTAAACAAAACATTTTCCCTACTACAAGAAATTACACCAGAGTTAGTTCATTCATGAGTCTAGACTACATGCTATATGAAAGAATACTCTTACATGAATACTTAAACATGAATACTTTTACATAGAAATTATATGGCAAATTACTATTACATGTTATATGTCTAGATATGGTTATATAGTTCGCCTTTCCATCTTTACCTTGTGATACAATCACATCATTGACGAGATAGATTGGACTTTATATCCTAGTACGAATGGATACTTTGAGGGACTAACCATTCCGAGAACCGCTGTTAGCTACAAAGGTAAATGAACAATCTACGAATGTTTTAGGTTGATACCGTCGCAGGTATACATAAGGGACTAACTATTCCTAAACCCGGCTGTTAGCAACAGAGGTAAATGAACAATCTGTTGGATTAATGTCGAAGTCCATAACTATAATTGGTAAGACTTGACCCGACCCGGCATGGTCCATTTGGGTTGCATGGCATCATGCACTTGGATAGACTATAATGAGAGAAATAAGACACTTATGGTTATTAATATATTATAAGTTCTAGTATATTAATAATAAGAATAATAAGATTATTTAATTAGTATTGATCAAGAATTAATATAGGATTAATTAAGTGATCAAAAGAAGACTAATTAAATATATGGGTTGATTGTGCAAATCATCCATACTTATATAGTGGGCTAATGCTCCATGGATTATCTAGTTGGGCCAAAACCCATATGATGCTTCATGGATGCTCCATGGTGTATTTGAACCCATGGATCCAAGGAAATGGAAAGTCATGACAATTAGTGTTTACCCTAATTGTATAACTATATAAGCATCTTATTCTTGATCAAAATCGGCCACTAGAGAGAGTAAGAAAGGGCTAGCCGATTTTCATGAAGTGTAGAATTCTCTCAAGTTATTCCAAGTGTATTTGGTGTTGTGTGAACCATTTGAGGTGTCACACTTGGGGCACTAGGCACTCAAGCTTCATGAAGACAAGCACTAACAAAAGGTATGTTATTCTAACTTGTGTTATTCAACATTTAGTATGCTAGAATAGAACAATACCTTGGAAAGTTGATATTTGCATGTATAATAGAGAAAATATAGATCCAAGGTATTTAGGGTTGCATGTACACTTAGGAGTGTTAAAATGCTCATAACCCAACAGTGGTATCAGAGCCAGGTTTGTTTTCTTGTTATACTTGCAAATGGAGCTGAAAAATCGAGTTTTGAGGCTGTCTGCCCAGCAGACTCGCCGAGTCCATGAAGGGACTCGACGAGTCCAAGGCAAAAAGCATCCAACTCGCCGAGTTGGTTAGTGCACTCGACGAGTTGGACCCCCAGACAGCATAAATTCGACTTATTTGGCTGGAATTGGACTAGGAACATTACCCTAAGATGTTTTTGAACTTATAAACTTGTTTTTGATGTGGTAATGTTCATGCTAATCCAATATCAAAGATAATTGTCAATAGATTCATGTTTTGTATTAGTTTAAAGGTTAGACTAATTACATGAAAAAGTTTGATTTGAATTATCTTGTTCTTATGAGTTACTTAGATTAATAGAAAAGTTGAGTGAAATAGTTGTTTTCAATCCAAATTAATCTAAGAGTTGATTCTAAAATGTGTTTTTGTAACTTGTCCTCAAGTTATATGAAAAGTCACATTTAAGTTTCATAAAACTCATAAAAGTTGGCAAAGGTTACAAAAATGAAGAGTCTAGTTCTAATTAATTAGAGTTATGACTCCATAATTTGTCCTCAAGTTATGGAGGACCAAGAGTCTCTTCATTAAATAAAAAAAAATAATGTAACCTTAATTAATTCCATAAGTTATAAAATAAAGAAAAGTTAATTCTTTTATTAGTTTAAAGTCTTCCATAAGTTATGGAACTTGAAGAGTTTTTGGATTAAAACTACTTTAAACACATAAGTTATGGAATTAATTAGTTTTGAATAGTTTCAAAACTTGCCCTCTAGTTTTGGAATTTGTAAAGTTTTCTCTTATGAATACTTTAATTCCAAGTTAGCCCTTAGAATTTTAAAAGTTAAAATTCAACCCTTATACTTTATAATATTATAAGTTAATAATATATATATATATATAAGAGTAAAGTCAGTCTTACCGCTAGTACGCCTCATTCACGAAGCCGGTCTATAAGGTGGGTATAAGGTTGTTGCCTATAAAATGGCAACTTAATGGGTGTCCACTCTCACCCACCGCTTGCTTGACTGGTGGAGGGTCGTTAGCCGAACGGGTTTGACAGGACTATAATTCTCCTTTCATTAAAAGTATTAATGATAAATACTAAGTAACCAAACACTTAATAATTCCCAATCTTAGTTACTTAGGAAAATGTGAATAAGGTGCTAATCCATGAAATTACACTTTACACTTTGTCTAAGTCGTTAGTGGAGCGTGTGTGGTTAACCGGCACACTAACTTGGACTTAACAAGGTAGGTAAAGGGTGACTTAATATTTATCATAGTATCGATGGAGCGTGTGTGGTTAACCAGCACATCGATTGAGGGGTAATTTATTTAGGGTACCAAGTAATTTGCATGGTTACTTCACACCTTGTTTTGTGATCCTCGGCATCCCAGACACAAAACCTGAAGGGCACACTTGAGATTGAAACATGCCATTGAACAGTTCAATGAATCTCAAAAGATCTAGGAGTTTCAAATCCAATTAAAACCTAATAATACATTTCGTTTATCTTGGTGGAAATTGGTGAATCGTCATTCACCTACCTTCAAATATTTTATAGCTTGGATTACGGCATACCTCTTCTAAGTTATAAAATAGTTTGTTGGGTCCTAGCCTTAATATTTCAGATTGGGTGTCATATTAAGGACTTTAAATCAACTATCTTGAATATCTCCCAAAACATGTCTGGTTTAGACATTTATGATCTTCCCAAATCTCTTGAAACAAGCTTTCCTAAATGAAGATGATGTCCCATGGAAATCATACTTCTTTCTCCTCCTCTAATTATTCTCCCTAACCCACAAGATCTTGAAAAGTTTAAGGTCACTCAAACCCTATTGGCAAGTTAAGGTCTAGGTGTGGTCACATCTTGGAGATGTAGTCACATATTGACAAGCCGGGAGAGTTGGGTGTCAAAGTCTTGAGAAAGTTGGTGGTTCAATCACTTTCTAAGTCACATAGTGAGTTCCTTTGGGACACTTATGAAATAGACTATGACAAGACCCTTAATGATCTTATCTATTTGCTAAGATCAACTTCCTGAAACTCTATGGACATTGACAATGGTGACACTGGAAATACAGAAAAAGCACTCTCTTCCCATGGAAAGGGATTGACCATAGTCAACTAGGTTGACCAAATGGTAAAGAGAAAAGGCTAAGTTTGTAATAGTCCCGTGTACCATTATCAAAGGGTCCATATGGTTATATTGCCAAAGAAAGGGTCATTAGTTACAAAGCTGCCAAACTTACCTAAGGATGTTAAAGTCAATAAGTTTGACTCTACTTCAGGTAAAGTCCACTATCTAACTCTGTTAAGTTTCTATTATGAGATTCTTGATACATGATGTGACTGGGTCACATGGTGATGTTTTAAGAATCAAAGAAAAGTGAAGAAACTTAAAGAAAGAATATGCTGAATCTGATCGCGTAGATGGATTTCTATCGCGTAGTTTGAAGATCGGATTCCTGAGCTACTTCTTAGGAGTTATGAGATATTGCTTAGGAATAGATAACAACAACTTTTCATGTGAATTGTAAGGATAAGTTTTTCCGCATAGTTTTAAAATAAAAGAAAATTTTGATTTTAGTTATTTTAAAATATCCTTACAATGGCATTTGAGGAAAAAAAATTGTTGTTTATATGATTCCATTAATAGCAAGAGTGGAAATATGAAATTGATTCCTTCATTTGTGGTAATGTCTAAATTTACCAAATAAGAAAAGATTCTCATCACCCAAGTCTCAATTGGACCGAAACTTGGAATCATGCAAGTTGTATAGCATGATGAATGAGAACTTTCAAGTTTTGGAAAATTAAGACTAATTACTTGTTCACATGGATGTGTGAGTCAAGTGAAGGACTAAGGGATCGAGTACACATTCTTGTGCATTGGTCAAGTCCACCACAAAAGATTAATAAAACTATTCGTCATAGTTTACTAAAGCTCAGTAAATATGATTATACTTACAAGCTTAAGTGTAACTCTGAGACATTGGAAAAAGGTTCCAATGTATGACAGAGCGAATAAGAAGAATCAAATTAGGAAGAAGGATAAAAGTTTCTCAAATCTGAAAAGATGGGAGAGTACTTTAGTATCAGTTTTGTGATCATCTTAATGATTAAGAAACCATAGCACAATTAGTTCTCTAAGGAAGTCTTAGTGCATTCTTATGACTAAGAAGAGGGATCTTGAATTGTTGAAATGGTTAAATCAAGTAGATGAGTCATACTTCGTTCCAATACAAGTCTTAGAGTCATACTCCAAGATTGTAATTTGAGTGACATGTCTTTAAGAAGGTTTAAAAACACTTATCAAATGTAAGAGTAAAAGTTTTCTACTCTTGTACATTTGAGATTGGTAAGTTGTGATGTTTTGGATAAAAAAAGACCAACTAAGGCCAATTGTGTGAAGTGTTTGTCTTGATTAGAATCCGCACTATCTCTTGGATGTTTGACAAGGGAGTCTTATAGGTCAAGAGGACAGTGGGAGTCTTAAAGGTCTTGAAAGTCTCAAGAACTAATCAAGAATAAAACCTGAAGTTCTTCTCTAACACACGACTTGAGGTTTATAACCTATCGTGTTGACATATTCTGTGCCCATTCCAGTTATAGTTGGCTTTGCATATGAGTTCTTATAGTTCTCAAGTGGTTACACAACAACTTGGAAGCAATGGCAGGCCCTTGAGCTGCCAGGTGGCAAGAAATTAAGATTGAGTACAATCCATATGGTTTTGGATTTGTCATTATCCTTGTCTTGTGACTATGGTTTTGACAATTCACATGGATAAGAACACATACACCAGCAAATCTAAGTGTCATAAGATTTCTCTCCGATTCATTAAAATGATGGTGAGGAAACACTTTCACTAAGTAGATTTTAGCTAGATAGCAATTGTGATATTTGCATTCTCAAAGTCGTTAGTGGAGCGTGTGTGGTTTACCGGCACACTAACCTGGACTTGTGAGAAGTAGCAAAAAAAAAAAAGGTCTAACCATTATGATTACGGCATCCCTCTTCATAATTGTTTAGACACACAAGTGTGCTATCTAAGGGAAGGTGTATGATTTTGATAATGTTTTATCAAAACAATCTAGTATCAGAAATCTGAACTTTGGTAAGAAAGTCAATAAAGTATTGATTTCTAGAAGTCAAGCTTTTTGAGTATATGTCAAAGCTAGTGGGAGCATAAGTGTTATGCTAATAATCATCATGTTAGTAGGAACATGATAATTATGATAAGTATTGCAAGTTAGCAATGTTAATTATAGAAAACAAAAAGGTTTCAATTGGGAAAAAGTTGTTTTGCTATAATTAAGGGAGAGGAAATTATACTTCATCTCAAATCTATAATCTTAGATCGTGAGGTTTTAATCATTTAGTCAAGGATATATATGAATTTCATGTTGGAATGGCTCAACATAAGGAAATTCTGTATATGGTTCCATTATTTGCGTTCTAAAATTCGATTATGATTACGTCATCCCTTTTCATAATCTGAATTATGAGAACTTGGCAAATAGAAATGGAAATGTTATAGCAAAAGACTGGATTAGTCTTTATGTGAGACATCATGAATCGTGTCCCATATGCTTCGGATATAGGATCTATTACATGTGCTATAGTTATCTGTTCTAAAAGTTTCCAAATGCCTGGGGCATTAAGAAGGGAAAAGGTTTAGAACTGGATATGACTAAAAGGATTAAACAATTGTCGAGGACAATCTAAGGTTTGCCAAAGATTGGTTGCTCAAGGACAATTGGAAGTATAGTGATAATTCTGGAAGGACCATATTGACATAATCTGTACGGAGGCAACTCTTGTTCAGAAGTGATAGTCAAAATGAATTTGGAGATGTTTCAAAGTCAGAAATTTCAATCTATGTAAGATTAAGGAAACTTAATGCAAGAAGGATGTTTCCAAGGAGTTGATCTCCTTTGGAATACTCTGTAATGATTGTTGCCAAGTCTTTGTGAATTTGTGCATAATCGTTACAAGAGGATCAATGCATATAAGTTTAGAATCTAACAGATTTCAGTAAATGGAATGAATTTGGAATTCTTGCATTTGCAGTAAGGATTTGGGAGTGTGAAAAGAGAATCATTGAAGCTATGTTCAGATGATCTAGTTCACAAAGTTAAGATCATAGACAAACATAGTATGCATACTTGGTGTGTGGCGTGACTAGTGTTTAGAAAACATAGTGTACATGCTTGGAGCATGGGACAACTATTGTTTTAAATTCAAGAATAAAGTTGATAGCTGAAACAGTATACAATGAATAATGTGTAATCATATGGTGATAAATAAAAGGTGTTTTATTTATGTTCATAGTTTTTGATACGATATTGGATTCAATTATTATTGTGTTTCACTTTGCATGTTTTGACTTCCCGAATAAACTAGGTTATTCTTCCGGAATGACTAAGTTATTCAAACCATCCACAGTCGGTCATATGTTGGAAGTAGATATGAATTAAGACTGTCATGGGTTGGCTTGTAGAGGTCTAAGGTGTTAGACAAAGGGCTACAACACTCATGAGTGCTCATAAGTTCTGAGTATTGGATTCAACCCGCGCTCATTGGAATCACTTCATGGGTTTTATCACGAGTGATCATGAGACGATAATATCTTATATTCTTCAAACCTAGAGATATGAGTTGTTACTATGAGTTGGTTGTACATTGATTGCACGAAAACGCATTTGGTAACTCTGTGCTATAAAACGTGCCTTTGTGTCTGATTCAACAAGTAGTAGAACAAGCCATATGAGTCGAAGTTTATCCATTCCTTTTACCTTCGGGATAAAAGTGATATCTGTGGGCCCCTCAATGATTTGATGATGACAAATGGAAGTGCTCGACCGGGCCAGGACTGATTTGATTTGTTCAGTTAGTCAATCGTCATAAATCGGAAATCAGGAAACAACAAATGGACAGAGAGAATGATTATAATCCATGTCTCAGTCCATATGATATCTAGAATGGAGAAATATATGATCCCTTATCTAATGGACAAGTCATTGACAAAGGTCAGCGTTTATCGACAAGGTCAGAGTTCGACAGAAGCTTTTGAGAGCTACGATTGCTAGTTGGTTCCTGAAGTCATACGCAATAATAGTTTTAGACTTATCCAAGTGGGAGACTGTTGGATTAATGTCTAAGTCCATAACTATAATTGGTAAGACTTGACCCGACCCGGCATGGTCCATTTGGGTTGCATGGCATCATGCACTTGGATAGACTATAATGAGAGAAATAAGACACTTATGGTTATTAATATATTATAAGTTCTAGTATATTAATAATAAGAATAATAAGATTATTTAATTAGTATTGATCAAGAATTAATCTAGGATTAATTAAGTGATCAAAAGAAGACTAATTAAATATATGGGTTGATTGTGCAAATCATCCATACTTATATAGTGGGCTAATGTTCCATGGATTATCTAGTTGGGCCAAAACCCATATGATGCTTCATGGATGCTCCATGGTGTATTTGAACCCATGGATCCAAGGAAATGGAAAGTCATGACAATTAGGGTTTACCCTAATTGTATAACTATATAAGCATCTTATTATTGATCAAAATCGGCCACTAGAGAGAGTAAGAAAGGGCTAGCCGATTTTCATGAAGTGTAGAATTCTCTCAAGTTATTCCAAGTGTATTTGGTGTTGTGTGAACCATTTGAGGTGTCACACTTGGGGCACTAGGCACTCAAGCTTCATGAAGACAAGCACTAACAAAAGGTATGTTATTCTAACTTGTGTTATTCAACGTTTAGTATGCTAGAATAGAACAATACCTTGGAAAGTTGATATTTGCATGTATAATAGAGAAAACATAGATCCAAGGTATTTAGGGTTGCATGTACACTTAGGAGTGTTAGAATGCTCATAACCCAACACAATCTACGGATGTTTTAGGTTGATACCATTTCAGGTATACTTAAGGGACTAACTAATGATGGTTAAACAGGGAAAAACCGTCACATTTTCAAGTGATGCGTACTTTCAAAACAATCGAGTCTTGGTAGGAGATTACTTTTATACTAGTAGGAAATAAGGGATTTTCTAGAGTTTTTCATACTTATACTAAATGTTTCATCAATCATTCACCAGTCTTTCATAACAACTAATCAAAGCAATGCAATTAAATACTTATGAACTCACCAGCTTAAATGGTGATCTACACTTTCAAAATAACTTGTATTCTCAGGTTATAAATAGACAGGTGCCGATGCAAGGTTTAGAGAGGACGGAGCAGTCAAGACTCGTCTTTTATTTTGATTAGTTATCTTTTTGTCTTGTACTATGAAAGAAAACAATTGTAATTAAAATTATACTATTAATGCAATGGATGATGTTGTTGCTTATTTACCGCTTTACATTTGATGTGATACATTACATGTCGTCCTCCGCCCCAGAACGTTTCCGCCGTTCTCGGTTTTGGGGTGTGACAGGTTATGAGATGGATTTATGAGATAGAGGGGTGTTTCTTCACTTTCTCATCCCTTGATCATTTGAGAGTACGGTTCGCGCTGAACCAATTTCGCTTGGGAGCGAAGGACTGGTGGAAGTTTGTCACAACACACTTTTCGCCTGCTGAGCTTGCGGCAGTCACCTGGGAGAGGTTCACTGCCATGTTCCGAGATGAGTACGTTCCCCAGGTGGAGAGGGAGCGTTTGGCCCATGAGTTTCTGACCCTCAAGCAGGGTACTGAGTCTGTTACGGTGATTACCAGGATGTTTCACGAGAGGGCGATGTTCTGCCCTGAGCACGTGACCACTGAGCAGGCACGTATGAGCCGGTATTTGAGTATGTTGAGGCAAGACATTCGGGAGTTCGTGGCGAACTACTCATACCGGACATTTTCTGAGCTTCAGGCAAATTCCCGGAAGAGGGAGATCGAGCTGGAGACTCAGGCTAGGGAGAAGGCTGAGTCTCAGGGGAAGGATCGGCGATCGGCACAATTCCAGCCGGCAGCCAAGCGGGCCAAGCCCGCTGATCCCAAATCAGGGAGCCAGAAGGGCTGCACTTGTGGAAAGTGCGACAAGGGTCATGATGGAGTATGTAGAGCTGGATCTTGCTACAAATGTGGCAAGGAGGGGCATATGGCCAAGGACTGCCCCAAGGGGTTTGCAGTGTGTTTCCACTGCAACCAGACCGGACACCGGAAGGCGGAGTGTCCACAGTTGCGAGGATCATCTCAGGGAGCACTTCAGGGATCTGCCCCTGCCGCCATCAGAGCTACCGAGAGTTGGCTAGTAAAGGCCGAGGCGCCGAGGGCACGTGGGAGAGTGTTTCAGTTGACCACGGAGGAGGTCCGCGCAGCGCCCGATGTCGTGGCTGGTATGTATTCTTTCGTGTATTTATTGTAATGTTGAGATATTTTGATTATATTATGTTATGCGTAGGTACTTTTCTTGTGAATTCTGTACCTGCCTTGGTATTATTTGACTCGGGTGCGAGTCGGTCTTTTGTATCTTTGTCTTTTAGTCAGCACATCAGTGTTAGTCGCGAGGCGCTGAGTTGGCCTCTGAGAGTTTCCATAGCTGACGAGAAGGTGATATATGCCACGGAGGTGATCCGTAGGTGCGTACTCGAGATTTTCGGTGTTGAGTTCCCGATTGATTTGGTTCCTATTGCCATGGGGGATGTCTGTGTCATTGTGGGCATGGACTGGTTGAGCAGGTTCGGTGCGGTTATCGACTACGAGCGACAGCTAGTGACCATACGAGACCCTAGTGGGGGAGTTCTTACAGTGTACGGCGAGGGTACCCGTTCTGGATCAGCATTTTGTTCGGCCGCTAGGGTGAGGCAGTGTCTACAGTAGGGCTGTAAGGGTTTTGTGGCGTACGTGTCAGATACGCGGGATGATTCCAAGAGGCTGAGGTCAGTGGAGGAGCTTCCTATAGTGCGTGAGTTCCCAGATGTCTTTCCAGAGGAGTTGCCGGGTGTGCCTCCCTTGAGGCAAGTAGAGTTCAGTATCGATTTGGTCCCGGGGGCCGCACCTATCGCTAAGGTGCCTTATCGTCTTGCACCTCCAGAGATGTAAGAGCTATCCTCGCAGCTTCAGGAGCTGCTGGGGAAAGGGTTTATTCGGCCGAGCAGCTCGCCATGGGGAGCGCCTATTCTGTTTGTCAAGAAGAAGGATGGTTCACACCGGATGTGCATTGATTATCGGGAGTTGAACAAGCTGACGGTCAAGAACCGTTACCCGTTACCGAGGATCGACGATTTGTTCGACCAGTTGCAGGGAGCATCTTGGTTCTCCAAGATCGATTTGAGGTCTGGATACCATCAGGTGAGGGTGCGAGATGAGGACGTCCAGAAGACGGCGTTTAGGACGCGTTATGGGTACTATGAGTTTGTGGTGATGCCTTTTGGACTCACCAATGCCCTGGTAGTGTTCATGGATCTCATGAATTGGGTGTACAGGCCGATGTTGGATCGGTCGGTGATTGTATTCATTGATGACATTTTGGTATATTTGAGATCTAGAGAGCAGCATGAGGAGCATTTGAGGGAGATCCTCGGAGTTCTGAGGTCGGAGAGGCTTTATGCCAAATTCTCCAAGTGTGATTTCTGGTTGCGAGAGGTCCAGTTCCTAGGACATCTTGTTAACCAGGAAGGGATATTGTTCGACCCGGCCAGAGTTGAGACGGTGATGAGTTGGGAGGTGCCGAGGTCACCCTCCGAGATCCGGAGTTTTCTAGGGTTGGCCGGTTATTATCGGAGATTTATCAGGGATTTCTCTAAGATCGCAGTGCCACTCACTAGGTTGACCCGGAAGGGTGTTGCTTTTTCATGGGGCCCCGAGCATCAGGCCTTCTTCGAGACGCTTCGCCAAAGGTTATGCGAGGCCCTGGTGTTAGCCCTCCCGGAGGGAATGGAGGACTTTGTAGTATACTGTGATGCATCGATCTTGGGGTTGGGAGCGGTGCTGATGCAGAAAGGGCATGTGATTGCATATGCATCGAGGCAGTTGAAGCCTCATAAGATGAGGTATCCCACCCATGACCTAGAGTTGGGGGCAGTAGTGTTCGCCCTCAAGATTTGGCGCCGCAATTTTTATGGGGTTCGGTGTACGATATACACGGACCATAAGAGTCTGAAGTATTTAATGGATCAGCCCAACCAAAATATGCGGAAGAGGAGGTGGTTGGATGTGGTTAAGGATTACGATTGTGAGATCCTGTACCATCCGGGCAAGGCTATTGTGGTAGCCAACGCCCTGAGTCGCAGGACGGAGAGCACCCCGTTGCGAGATGTATGTTTGCGATTGACCGTGATGACTCCGGTGTTGGACACCATTCGAGGAGCACAGGCTGAGGCAGTGAGGTCAGAAAACCAGAAGAGAAAGCGAGTTGTTGGGTTGGTATCAAAGTTCGTTACCGATGGTCGGGGGCTTATGACTTTTCAGGGGAGTATTTGGGTACCGTTTGTGGGAGGAACGCATGCCATTTTGATGGAAGAGGCTCATCGGTCGAAATTCTCGATCCATCCTGGGGCCACTAAGATGTATTTGGATTTGAGGAGGGAGTATTGGTGGCCCTGTATGAAGAGGGATGTTGCGTGGTTTGTTGAGAGGTGCTTAACCTGCCGTAGGGTTAAGGCCGAACACCAGAGACCGCATGGTAAGTTGCAGCCGTTGGAGGTTCCTGAATGGAAGTGGGAACAGATCACCATGGATTTCATCACCAAATTGCCAAGGACTGTTCGGGGAGTTGACGCAATTTGGGTGATTGTGGATAGGTTGACGAAGAGCGCTCACTTCCTTGCTATCAGCGAGAGTTCTTCCGCAGAGAAGTTAGCAGAGATATATGTGAGGGAAGTATCGCGGCATGGGGTTCCGATCTCGATTGTCTCAGACCGGGATGTACGTTTCACTTCCAGATTCTGGAAGAAGTTTCATGAGGAGCTGGGTACTAGGCTGCATTTTAGTACCGCATATCACCCCCAGACAAACGGACAGAGTGAGCGGACGATTCAGACGCTCGAGGACATGCTCCGAGCATATGTATTGGATTTCGGGGTAAGTTGGGATTCGTATTTTCCCTTGGCCGAGTTTTCTTATAACAACAGCCATCATTCGAGCATCGGTATGCCACCCTTTGAGCTGTTGTACGGGAGGAGGTGTCGGACCCCCATTTGCTGGGGAGAAGTCGAACAACGCGTTAGGGGTGAGCAAAAACCAAACCGCAAACCAAAAAAACCGAAAAAACCGCATAAACCGAAACCGAAAAACCAAAACCAAAATGAAAACCAATGGTGCGGTTTTTAGTTTTGCAAAAACCGAAAATACTTGGTGCGGTGCGGTTTCTAGTCTCGCAAAAACCGTAAAAAAGCAAACCGCACCGCATATATATATATATATAAATATATATATATATATATATATATATATATATATATATATATATATATATATATATATATATATATATATATATATATATATATGAAGTGTTGATATTTATAAGAACAAAAAACTTATGACAATAAAATTTTTTATAAATGTAAATATCTATCTTATCTATCGGATGATGACTTTATATTTTTAAGCATACATTCAGTGGTATTTACAATAACAAATAATATTTATGACATTTTTTTAACATTTAAATATGAATAGTACTAGTGATATAGTATCATTTTTAAGAATACATTAATTGATATTATCCTACGTACTTGTGAAACAAATATTATATTAAATTTGTATTATATTGAAGCATTAGAAACATGTTGAATGAGTGGTTATGTAATTTGATTTCGAACCAAGAGGTGTTGGTATCGGTTTATATCCAATAAAAGATTAACACTCCTTATCTGAGTCAAAGTAACTTGCTGAGTTGCTTGAGTTTTAGTAAAAAGACAAAACGAAAAAAAACTAATAACAACCGCAAAAAAAAAAAAAAAACGAACCACAAAAAACCGCAATAAAAAACCGCAAAAACCGAACCGCATAAAGCCGAAAGCTGCAGTTTCTAAATTTCAAAAAACTGAAGTTGTGGTTTTCGGTTCGGTTTTAACCAAAAACCGCACCGAACCGCACCATGCTCACCCCTACAGTGTGTTATGGGAAACACTGAGATCGTACTTCAGACGACAGAGCAGATCCAGCAGGTCAGACAGAGGTTACTGACTGCTCAGAGTCGACAGAAGAGTTATGCGGACAGAAGCCGGTCCGAGCTTGAGTTCCAGGTCGGTGATTTTGTGCTCCTGAAAGTCTCTCCTTGGAAAGGAGTTATTCGATTCAGGAAGAGGGGCAAGTTGGGGCCCCGATATATCGGACCATTTCGGGTAGTCGCGATGGTAGGCAGGGTAGCCTATCGTTTGGATTTGCCAGCAGAGTTGGGGCAGATTCACGACACTTTCCATGTGTCACAATTGCGGAAATGTATAGCCGATGAGTCGGCAGTGGTTCCATTAGAGGATATTCAGGTGGATGCGAGCCTAAATTATGCTGAGAGACCAGTGGTAATCAGAGATCGGAAAATCAAAGTTCTGAGGAACAAGGAGTTACCTTTGGTTTTGGTTGAGTGGCAGCATCGGAAGGGGTCCGAGATGACTTGGGAACCGGAGCGTGAGATGCGCGAGCAGCATCCAGAGTTATTTGCAGAGCGAGACTTCGAGGGCGAAGTCTAGTTCTAGTGGAGGAGAATTGTAACAGCCCGGAATTTCCAGGTATTTATTATTGGTGTTTTTTGAGATTTGTGAGTGGACTCGGCGAGTTGGAGCTCGAACTCGCCGAGTAGGATTGCGATTTTGGACACGGGATCCAAAGACGTTTTTCGAATTATTTCCGAAACTCTGGTGACACTCAAGGCGTACACTAGCTGTATTTCATGTCAGGAAGTGGGAAACATGTTCTGGTACACTTAAAATTGAACACATACAGATTGTCTGTAGATCTCGCTGCTCGATTTAGGTGGACAACAATATACCTGGTTGTAGTCAGTTAAATGGTCTTAAGAAAAAGTTATTTAAGAATTAGGGCCAATCATGATAATAAAGTTACTATTAGATAACAACAGAGGTTGGTTAGAAAAGAAAGTTTGAAGGATCTTCCAGGTCCAACAAGAAAAGTAAATTCTCGAAGACTGATTCGAGAAGAAGAAGAGGAAAAGCAAAATGGTGTGATAAGTGTAAGAAGAAACATGTTGAAAAATGTGACGAGGAGGTCACTGGGTTCGCATCTGGACTCGGTGAGTGCACGCTGTGTAATGAAACCCTAATTCCCAAGGTTTGAGACCTATTTAAAGGGCCTTATGGCCGTCATTTGTGCTCACCAATCCATAGAGAGAAACCCTAGAGTGCTTGAGCGTTTTGAGAGAGAAAGGAAGCCATTCTTGACCTTTGTGGTGTTGTTTAGCAAGAAGAAGGAGGTCCTAGCCAAGAGGAAGCAAAGGCGGTTGCTATATTGTGGATTTGAAGCTTAGATCATCGAACTTGAGGTATCATTTCAGCTCATCTTCTGTTTTATGAAGTATATTTGGATTTAGGGTTTCTTTTGGCCTTTGTTGGGTTGATTTGATGCCCAAATAGTCCCTTTCTAGTGATGAGGCTTTGGATCTGGATCCATAGAGGTCCAGAGAGCCTCACTCATCAAGCTTTATAAAGAGCAATGGAGGTTATGACCTTGAGTTGTGGTATTTGGGGCTAAATCATCATATATGGTCATATAGATGTTGTATGTACATCAAGATAGACACTTTACGTGATAAATAAGCTTGGAAGGACTGGATCTATGAGTTAGTGGAATAGATCTGACCTCAGGAGTGAGTTTGAGTCGTTGCATGGCATGGACTCGCTGAGTCCAAGAACAGAATCAACGAGTAGCACGAAGATTTCCCAACACCACTCAACGAGTGGTCTTGCCGAGTTGAGGGATTGAATCAGTGAGTCAGGGAGAGTCAGAGTGGGTTGACAGGTGGACTGAGTCAAGATGGGACTCGCCGAGTTGTTCTTGAGACTCGGCGAGTTGAGTCGTGGAGGCCCCACAACTCATGCCAGGTGGAACTCATCGAGTTAGGAGAATACTTGACATGTCAAGTGAGGATTCCAGGGAAATCAGTGTATGCACTTAGACTCCCCGAGTCGTTATAGTACACTCGCCGAGTCCGGTCAAAGTTGACCATTGACCATTGACCAGTGTTGACCTATGTTGACTTGTTAAGGGATAGTCAACCTTAGTTGGGAAAGTGTTAATTAGAGATGTATTGTGTTATAGGATGACTATAGCTCGGGAGATCGAGCACTAGTGATTTCAGGGATTTACGAATTACCGAGACACGCGAGGTGAGTCTTCTCACTATACTTTGCCTTGAGTATGTAAATAGAGTTATGTGATACAGTGCTTGTATGCTATATTTATGTGTTATGTGTTGTGCTGCATTATTCTTTATGATTTATGCTGTGCATGTTTACTGAGTTAGAACCTGAGGGTTCACAGAGTTTGGGTGCACGGACCCACAAAGTTATAGCCTCGAGTGGCTAATATGTGTTATATGTGGTATTTTGGGGAACTCACTAAGCTTTGTGCTTACAGTGTTTGGTGTTATTTGTTTCAGGTACTAGTGATGACCGTGGGAAGGCGCCGGCTTGATTCGTACACACACATGGGATTTATGATTTTGAGATCTTGGGATTTTTGTATTAATTGGATTGAATGTTCAGATATGGTTGTTTTATGAATATTAAGTGAATTATGTTTTATAAAATTTGAAAAAAATTGTTTTGAAATTTACGGTTTTACAGACTTGTACATCTATTTGTAAGCAGGCATTGATCTCAAGCATTCACTCAAGGTTTGAGTTTTCAAACCTTGTCCCTGCGCAAAGATCTTGTCTTATCAATTGCTATCAGAGCTTGAGTGGTTGTCCTTTGAATCCATAAGATCAGATTATAATTTGTTTGAACTTACCTTGGTATTTCAACCATTTTTGTGTCAAGGATAAAAGTTCTTCTGTATACCACTTAAGCTTGAAGATATCTTGACTTTAATGGCTGCTTCAAATCCTCAACAAATGATTTCAATGAAAATCGCAAATAGCATGGGTGGCCCTACATGTGCCCCACTGCTAGTTGTGGAAGAATATGATTAATGGAAAGTCAGAACGGAAAGATTTCTTTTGGCCAATGATAAAGGTGAAGAGATTTGGAGATCTATGAAAGAAGGTCCACATGTTCCTGTTAGAACCGTTGTAAGAGATGTTGCTGCTCTGCTTGTGGGTCAAGATGAAGCTCGTCCAGCCCCTCTAACTGCAGATGATATTGAAAAGCTACATGCTAATCAAGTTGCCTTCTCTGAATGGTGTTTGGTGTTCCTGCATCACTCTTTGAGCACATCAAGCTATGTAAACCAACCAAAGATATTTGGGACACTGTTTAGGACCTGATTGAAGGTTCCGAAAATATGAAGGACAAACGCCTCACCTCAATTGTCAATGACTTTGACACTTTCACTACCACTCCAGGTGAATCTGTAGCCTCTGCCTCCAACCGATATCGAATCATTGTCAAGAACATGACTGCTCATGGGATTGTTCGAACTCCTCTCAAATACAATCTCAAGTTCATTAACAGTCTTGGTAAAGGATGGGGAAATGTAAAGTCTTGTCTTCAAAGCAATGGTTCCCTAAAAAAACTGAAACTCTATCAACTTTTTGATGAGCTTCAGGGACATGAATCCAATGTCGCTCAAACCATAAGAGAACTTTCCAGAGGACCACTTGCTCTGGTTAGTTCCTTTGAATCAATCATTCCGAACCCACCTGCTCCTGAACCTTACAAACCCGCTATTCCTCTAACTCAGTCATCCTTAACCTCTTTACCCACACATATCTATCCTGATGATGATTCTGAAACTTCAGATTCTGAACTCTGTTTCCAACAAGAGTTTGCTATGCTTTCGATGAAATACAAACGTCCTTTCAATCCATCATACAAACCATACCAAAACAAGTTCAGTGCTCCTCACCAAAACCATCCTCAACCATATTTTGTTCAGGAATCAAAACATACCTCTAAAAACCCTCCTGCATACAAGCCTAACCTCACTAAACCAAACTCAGCCCCAGAATCCTCTCAAAATTCCAACTCAGAAAAAAAAAGATTCTATGTCACAAATGTGGTCATGCAAACCATTTTGCCAAAGATTGTCTAGGTGATGCTCCACAAAAAACAAAAATCAAGGACTCAACTTATTATGTCCGGAAAGCACAAGAAATGGCTGAAGGTGAGAAAGCATGTGTTACAACTGTTTCAAGAGATGTAGAAGGATACTGGTCATCCAGAGATGATGAAGATTTGGTGTCTGGATGAAATATGTGTTTGATGGCAAGACAAACAATTGAATGTGATGAAGGTTATTGGTCTTCTGGGTCAGAAGAAGATGATGATGTTGCTGAACCTCACTACTGCTACATGGCCACAAATGATCCACCAAGTCAAAGCATTGTTCAGCAGGTAAAATCTATGATCTCTGATACGGATTTTGATTTAACTTTATGTGAACCTTATCTGACTCAAATCCAAACAGATATGAATACCATCTATAAAGCCTATGAGTTTGCCATAGAAGCCAGTGAGAAGAATTACTGTGAACTAAGTCTTCTTAGATTACGTTTTGAGGATAAGAAATTGAAAATCGAGTCTCTAGAACATGAACTTGTAATGCAAAAAGATGAATGTATCATTTTGAGGGATAAATGTGAAATCACTTATTCTGAACGAAACATTTTGATTTCTGACAACAAAAGTCTCAATGCTAAAATAGATGCTTTACATAACTTTGTAGTCATGCTTGAAGCTGACATTCGAATGACTCATAATTTTCGTCATCCGTGGTCAAAAGCTCCTGGTCTTGGAAGCGAGTTTTCAAAACCAATTAATAGTCCCCTGAAGGAATTGCAAAATTTGTCATTTATGGGAGAGGTTCCGAATATCAAAAATTCAGACACTCTTGTTTCCCCATTGTCACCCCTTCAGGAGGATACAAAATCTTTTGAGTCCCTAATTCCTGAGTTCCAACCAATAGTTGTTAAGTGTCCCGATTCCACGCCTCTTCCGCCTCTGATAAACCTGGACCTGAATCGGACCACGAAATATCGCCATAGTCTTTCAAATTGTGTAGACCATGTTCCTGTAAGCAATCACGTCAACAACTGTGTAATTGAGGAAATTATTTAGAAAACAACTGAAACCAATGCCTTGGAATTCACATGGGAATCTCTAGATGACAAAGTTGAAGTTGTAAGTAATGTGTCCTCTGATTCATGTGAATTAGATTCCGTAGTTCTTTCAAAAACTAAATTGGTTCCCATCACTCCTAAATTTTCAAATCCCTCGAAAGGACAATCCTCTAGATCCTCTCCTCATCCCAAGAGGAAACCAATGTTGAATAGAATGGATGTTGTAGATCCCAAGGTCGAAGCTAGAAATGCTTTCAAAAAGGAAGTTAGCACTAGACAAAATTCCAGATTCCTTGCTGAATCTAAACCAAGTTCGTTCCGAAATCCTAGTGTTTTTACTCATAGTCAAAACCCCTTTGTTCCTACTAGGATCATGAAGAGGTCTTCCGAATCTCCTATTCATTCAAAACCAAAAGAAGCCCTAAGCTCCAAATCGCCTCTTGCTTATGCAAATGTCAGTGCCAAAACTATCCAAAATACCTCACCACCATTTCAAAATGTATCATCCGTTTTTATTGCAAAATCTGATGGCACAATTCTTAAACCAAGGATTTCAAAGAACAACGTGTCACTAAACAAATTCACAAGTCCAACAAACACAATTTCAAAATCTTCAAATAAAAATTTTGTATGGAAAATCAAAACATTCGTTGACAAAGCAACTGTCCTAGAGACAACAAAATGTTTTCATCCCAAAGAAAGAAAGAAATCAGTTCCTAACCCACAAACAGTCGAATATGACTATTGGATAGATGAAAAGACTTTGACATTTTGTCTTTTTCCGAAGCACTCAAGAAATCTCACCAAAAAACAAGTAGCTGTCTCAAAGCCACAATCAAAGTCCAAAGTCCATGCCTATGTCCCAAAATCTAACTTGGAGCCTAAAAGCTCCATTGTTTGCTGAATTTGCAGGCACTTTGTGCTTCGAAGCAAGAAACAATATGGTATATTGATAGTGCTTGCTCCGTGCACATGATGGGGTAGAAGGACTTTCTGCGTGATCTGAAGCTTTCTCCAAATGCTGGTTATGTGACTTATGGAAACAACTCCAATTCTCAAATTCGTGGTTACGGAACACTCACTAATGGAAACTTCTCTATCTCACATGTTACTTACGTAGCTGACTTGAGGCACAACCTGATAAGTGTTGCTCAGCTCACCGACTTTAATCGACGTGAGGAATTCTGCAAAAAAATATAGCTATGTGATGACTGAAGACCAAAAAGAATGTTTGATAAAGTGCCTTCGCAACAAAAATATGTACCCTCTCGACATCAACATGATTATTGGCAAACCTCAACTCTGTCTTCTTTCCAAAGTTGTTCCTGATGTTAGCTGGTTATGGCACCGAAGGATCGCACACCTGAACTTTCAATACATGAATCATCTTGTATCTGGTAAAATCGTAAGAGGTTTACCTCTGCTCAAGTTTGAAAACGATCATTTGTGTGTTGCGTGCGAGTGTGGTAAGCAATCAAAGAAGGGTCATATTGTCATTATTGAAAAATCCATCTCCAATCCCCTGAAATTCCTACACATTGATCTATGTGGACCATCCTCTGTGGAAAGTCTTCATCATAAGAAATACATTCTTGTGATTGTTGATGATTTACAAGGTTCACTTGGGTCTTCTTCCTGAGGCTCAAATCCGAAACAGCCTCTGAGCTCATCAATTTTATCAAAGGAATAGTGTAACATCCGGATTACCAGGTATATTTTTTTATTCAGTTATTTTGGAGTTTGTAGAGGGACTCAGCAAGTTGGTGCTTAGACTCGCCGAGTAGAATCGTGGATTCTCATCCGGGTTCATGACTGGACTCGGCGAGTCCATGCTGTTTAATGAAACCCTAATTTCCTGGGTTTGGGACCTATTTAAAGGCCCTTAGGGCCGTCATTTGCGGCCATCAAACCCTAGAGAGAGACCCTAAGAGATCTAGAGCGTTTGTGAGGAAGGAGAGGCCACTTTTGATCATTTTGTTGGTGTGATTGCAAAAAGGAGGTGACCAAGGCAAGAGGAGGCTGAAGGAGGATCGGATCTGGTGATTTCAGAGTTCAGAGACTTCATCTTGAGGTATTTATTCGTACCTTCTTCAGTTTTGGTGTTGATTCTTAGAGTTAGGGTTTTCTAACCCCCTTTAGAGAATGGATATGTGGAGCAATTGGTCCCTTCTCGAGTTTATGCTTTGGATCTGGACTCAAAGAGGTCCAGAGACCTTAACCCTTGGAGATTTATGGGTTATTTTGGGAGCCATGAACTTAGGAGGTTATTTTTGGGGCTAAATCACCAAGTAGGACCATCTAGATGTTATATGAGTGTCAAGGTCTGAACGTTACGTGATTATCATGCTTGGGAAGGTCAGATATATGGATTTAAGGAACATATCTAACCTCAGAAGGTCAATGGAGTTTTTGCATGGCATGAACTTGCCGACTCCAAAGATCAGACTCGGCGAGTAGGGTTAGGGTTTCCCGTAAATCACTCAGCGAGTAGACTCACCGAGTTTGGGGGATAACTCAGTGAGTCAGAGAGGGATTAAAGGACTGGAGTTCAAGACGAAACTCGTCGAGTTGATCTTGAGACTCGACGAGTTGAGTTAGGGTAGCCCCATGATTCATGCCAGGCGTGACTCGTCGACAAAGGGGAGGGACTCGACATGCCAAGCGAGACTAGGGAGTTAGTGGACACGTGTAGACTCTCCGAGTTGCCCAAGTGCACTCGACAAGTCGGGTCAAAGTTTGACCATTGACTTTGGTTGAGTCTTGTCCTGAGAGTTATATTTATGAGAGTATTACTTTATGTGATTAGGTGGAGGCTAGATCGTATTTCTACCGAGTCAGAGATTTACCGAGACATCTGAGGTGAGTCTTCTCACTATACTTTACCTTGAGTGGTAATTAGAGTCATGTGACAGAGTTACTGTATGCTATTATTGATGGGTTTTGGTCCTAAGAACATCCTATGTGCTCATACAAACCCTAAAACTCGAATCTAGGTTTCTCTATTGTACATGCAAGTTATCCAAGACTACAAACCCTAATTCTAGCATACAAGTAATCGTATTAACATAAGAATAAGTTTATAATGTTACCTTGATTGATATGTAGCAAAAACAATCCCAAATATCCTTGAATTGACTTTGGAAGGCTTAGAGTCACAAGTGTCACTCCTCTAATGGCTTACAAACACCATAAGCAAGAGGATGAAGAGGAGAGAGGTTGGATGCTGCCCAAAAACATGTAGAAACCCTAGAAAGATCATTAGCCACGTTTTTGGGTCATAAGGGTCTTATATATAGTAAGGCTATTAGGGTTATCTAACAAGGAAACCCTAAATTGGATGCTTAAGCCCTAAGCAACCCATGGAGCCTTTTCTTTAAGGCCTTGGACGATTTCATATGGGCTTCCCCATAGAATTCGTCCACCTTATTATATAAGGCAATCCATGGCCCAAATTATAATTATCTTATAATTACAATTCCAGTCCCTTAAGTTTAATTAATCTCTTTTAGTCTTAATTAAACAATATGATTTCTCCTTTAATATATTATTCTCATAATACATTAATAAATCATATTTAATCCTTTCTCTCCATAATTCATCCTATCAAGTTGCTTTGGTGAAGGCAACCCAAAAGGACCATGCACCATCGGGTCAAGTACATACCAAAATAGTTATGGACTTAGACACTAATCCAACAATTATGTGATGTGTTGCACTACATTATTTCTATTTGATTTCTGCCATGTGTATATCAGAGTTGGAACCGGAAGGTTCACAGAGCTAGGACCAGAGGGTCCACAGAGTTAGGGCCCACAGAGTTATAGCCTCAAGTGGCTAGTATGTGTTATGTATGGTATTTTGGGGAACTCACTAAGATTTATGCTTACAGTGTTATGTGTTTCAGGTACCAGTGATGATCGCGGGAAGGTGCCGGCATGATTCGTACACATGCATGGGATTTATGTATTTTGATCTTGGGAAATATTTTGTGAAACAAAGTTATGATACAATGGGATTTTGTTAATAAATGTGTTAGGAAAATGTGTTTTAAAATGAGAAAATTTGTTTTAAATTTTACGGTGTTACAATTTGGTATCAGAGCCTTGGTTTGAGGGATTCGGATGCATCTTCGGGCGTATCTGAACTCAAACTGAGGATTTGAGGAAAATTTTGATAATAAAGTAAATTTTTTTAAGAGTAAAAAGAGTTTTGAGACAAACAGAGCAGAGCCGTGTGCACGATCAGCCAGCGCCCGAACGGTGATTTCCCAAAATACCCTTACAATAAGTTTTAAAAGAAACGTTATGTTATGCTATATGATGAATTATATTATGCATGTTAGAGTAAGACTAGGTATTCTTATTAGGACTAGAGTGGCCTGATTTATGATGCCTTAGTCTAGGGGTTTTTCTACTAGAGATGCTTGAGAGTGTTTAGATAGCAGCAAGGAGCTTATGAGAGATCTGCTAGTGAGTAGCACATGATTAGAGAGAATAGCATACTTGGGATTTAGGACTCTGGGAGGAGGACTTGGTGTGAATGCTGAGTTGGTGTGGTCGGTAGTATTGGGTCCGTACTACTGAAGGCACCGGGTCAGTGCGCAACCCGAGTAAGAATCCTTATGGTATCAGAGATCAAGTAGGGTTAGGATATCAAGTGTGTGTACATCCGAGCAAATTACTGATATCTTATGTTGTATTTCAGAGAGGCATCATGGTAGGGACACGCCACAGACCTGGGACCAGTGGAGGGGGTGTGAGCAACGAGGAGCTCCGCTAGATGATTCATGATGAGGTGGCTGCTGCCATCCACGATGAGATTCCAGAGATGTTCGGGTCTATCAAGACCACCCTGATAGAGACATTCAATGAGAGATACGCTGCTCTTTCTGATGTTGTTGTTGCTACGGCCACTGCAGCTATAGTTGTGGCTAGACCGCAGGGTGGTGATGCGTTGCTGTTCCGGGAGTTCAGCAACACAAAACCACCGGAGTTTGATGGGACCCAGGACCCGATTGCAGCGATGAGGTGGATATCAGACATAGAGGTATGTTTCTTTACTTGCTCATCTCCTGAGCATTTGAGAGTTCGGTTCGCGTTGAACCAGCTTCACTTGGGAACGAAGGATTGGTGGAAGTTTGTGACGGTGCATTATTCGCCTGCTGAGCTTGATGCAGTGACTTGGGAGAGGTTCACTGCTATGTTCCGAGGTGAGTACGTTCCCCAGGTGGAGAGGGAGCCTTTGGCCCAGGAGTTTCTGAACCTCAAGCAGGGTATTGATTATGTCACAGTAATTACGAGGAAGTTCCATGAGCGGGCGATGTTTTGCCCAAAGCACGTGTCCTCCGAGCAGGCACGTATGACCGCTATCTGAGGATTTTGAGGAGGGATATACGGGAGTTCCTGGCGAACTCGACGTATCGAACGTTTGTTGAGCTTCAGGAAAATGCCCGAAAGAGGGAGATAGAGTTGGAGACCAAGGCTAGAGAGGAGGCTGAGTCTCGGGCAAGGGATCAGCGACTGGCACAGTCTCAGCCGGCAGCCAAGCTGATTCTCAATCTGGGAGTCAGAAGGTCCGCACTTGTGGCAAGTGCGGAAAGAGCCACGAGGGGGTGTGCAGAGTGGGGTCTTGCTACAAATGTGGCAAGGAGGGGCATATGTCCAAGGATTGCCCCAAGGGGTTTGTAGTATGCTTTCACTGCAACCAGACCGGACACGGCAAGGCAGAGTGTCCAAAGCTACGAGGGACAGCCCAGGGAGCACCTCAGGGATATGCCCTTGTTGCTATCAGCCGACCAGTGAAGGCCGAGGTACCGAAGGCACGAGGGAGAGCCTTCCAGTTGACTGCGATGGAGGTCCGCGCAGCGCCTGATGTCGTGGCTGGTATGTATTCTTTCATATATTTACTTTTATGTTGAGATATTGTTCTTATATTATGATATGTGTAGGTACTTTTCTTGTGAATTTTGTACCTGCCTTGGTGTTATTTGACTCGGGTGCGAGTCGGCCTTTTGTATCTTTGGCTTTTACTCAGCACATCAGTATTAGTCAAGAGGTGTTGAGTCGACCTCTGAGAGTTTCCATAGCTGACGAGAGAGCGGTGTATGCCACCGAGGTGATCCGAGGGTGTGTACTCGAGATTTTCGGCGTTGAGTTTCCTATTGATCTAGTTCCTATTGCGATGGGAGATGTCTGTGTCATCATGGGCATGGACTGGTTGAGCAAATTTGGAGCGGTTATCGACTGCGAGAGACAACTGGTGACCATACGAGACCCTAGTGGGGGAGTTCTTACAGTGTACGTGTTCTGGGTTGTTCAGCCGTTAGAGCGAGGCAGAGTCTACAACAGGGCTGTAAGGGATTTGTAGCATATGTGATGGATACAAGGGTTGATTCAGAGAGACCGAGGTCAGTAGATAAGGTTCCGATAGTGCGTGAGTTCCCGGATGTATTTCCGGAAAAGTTACCGGGTGTGCCTCCCGAGAGGCAGGTTGAGTTCAACATCGATTTGGTTCTGGGGGTTGCGCCTATCGCCAAGGCACCTTATTACCTTGCGCCTCCAGAGATGCAGGAGTTATCCTCGCAGCTTCAGGAGCTGCTAGGAAAGGGGTTTATTCGGACGAGAAGTTCGCCATGGGGAGCACCTATCCTTTTTGTTAAGAAAAAGGATGGCTCACACCGGATGTGCATTGATTACAGGAAATTAATCAAGCTGACAGTCAAGAACCGTTACCCGTTTCCGAGGATCGACGATTGTTCGATCAGTTACAGGGAGCATCTTGGTTCTCCAAGATCGATTTGCGGTCGGGATATCATCAGGTGAGGGTGCGAGATGAGGACATCCAGAAGACAATGTTCAGGACTCGTTACGGGCATTACGAGTTCGTGATGATGCCTTTCGGGCTCACCAATGCACTGACGATATTCATGGATCTCATGAACAGAGTGTGTAGGACGATGTAGGATCGCTCGGTGATCGTGTTTATTGACAACATATTGGTGTATTTGAGATCCATAGAACAACATGAGGAACATTTGAGAGAGATCCTCGGAGTTTTGAGATCGGAGAGGCTTTACGCCAAATTCTCCAAGTGTGATTTCTGGTTACGAGAGGTCCAGTTCCTAGGGCATCTCCTTAACCAGAAAGGGATATTGGTCGATCCGGCCAAGATTGAGGCAGTGATGAGTTGGGAGGTGCCGAGATCACTTACAGAGATCAGGAGTTTCCTAGGATTGACACGCTATTATCAGAGATTTATCAGAGATTTCTCCAAGATTGTTGTGCCACTCACCAAGTTGACTCGGAAGGGTGTTGCTTTCTCATGGGGCCCAGAGCAGCAGGCCTCCTTCTAGACACTTCGCCAAGGGTTATGCGAAGCCCCGGTGTTAGCCCTTCCAGAAGGAATGGAGGACTTCGTGGTATATTGTGACGCATCGATATCAGGTTGGGACCAGTGGTTATGCATAGGGGGCACGTGATAGCATACGCATCGAGGCAGCTGAAGCCTCATGAGAAGAGGTATCCTACCCACGATCTCGAGTTGGGAGCAGTAGTGTTCGCCCTCAAGATTTGGCGTCACTATCTGTATGGGGTCTGGTGTACCATATACACAGATCACAAGAGCCTGAAGTACTTGATGGATCAGCCTAACTTGAATATGCGACAGAGGAGATGGTTGGGCGTGGTAAAGGATTATGATTGCTAGATCCTATACCACCCGGGTAAGGCTAACGTGGTAGCCGATGCCCTGAGCCGTAGAGCGGAAAGCGCCCCGATGCAGGACGTTTGCATGAGATTGACAGTAATGACTCCGGTATCGGAAACCATTCGAGGGCCCCAGGATGAGGCTGTGAGACCAGAAAACCAGAAGTGGGAGCGAGTTATCAGACATGTATCGGAGTTCGTTACCGATAGCCGGAGGCTTATGACATTTCAGGGTCGGATTTGGGTACCGTTTGTGGGTGGGAAGCGTACCATTTTGATGGAAGAGGCACATCGATGGAAGTTCTCGATCCATCCCGGGGACACTAAGATGTATTTGGACTTGAAGAAGGAGTATTGGTGGCCCTGTATGAAGAGGGACATCGCGTGGTTCGTTGAGAGGTGCCTAACCTGTCGTAGGTTTAAGGCCGAGCACCAAAGACCGCATGGTAAGTTGCAGCCGTTAAAGGTTCCCGAGTGGAAGTGGGAGCATATTGCTATGGATTTTATCACCAAATTGCCAAGGACTGCGAGGGGCGTCGATGCAATTTGGGTGATTATAGACAGGTTGATGAAGAGCGCTCACTTCCTTGCTATTAGCGAGAGCTCTTTTGCGAAGAGGCTGGCAGAGTTGTACGTGGGAGAGGTGGTATCGCGGCATGGAGTACCGATCTCGATTGTCTCAGATCGAGATGTGTGTTTCACTTCCAGATTCTGGAAGAAATTTCATGAGGAGTTGGGTACGAGGCTGCATATTAGTACTGCATATCACCCACAGACTGACGAGCAGAGCGAGCGGATGATTCAGACACTCGAGAACATGCTCCAAGCATGTGTGTTAGATTTTGGCGGGAGTTGGGACACATATTTTCCCTTGGCAGAGTTTTGCTACAACAACAGCCATCATTCGAGCATTGGTATGCCACCCTTTGAGTTGATGTATGGGAGGAGGTGTCGGAACCCCATTTGCTGGGGAGAGGTAGGGCAACGTGTGATGGGTAGTACAGAGATTGTGCTTCAGACGATTGAGCAGATACAGCAGGTCAGACAGAGGTTGTTGACTGCTCAGAGTCGTCAGAAGAGTTATGCGGACAGGCACCGGTCCGAGCTCGAATTTCAGGTCAGCGACTTCTTGCTCCTAAAGTTCTCTCCTTGGAAAGGAGTAATACGATTCATGAAGAGGGGAAAGTTGGGGCCACGACATATTGGACCTTTCAGGGTGATCACGAGAGTAGGAAGGGTAGCCTACCGTTTGGAGCTACCTGCGGAGTTGGGTCAGATTCACGACACTATCCACGTGTCGCAGTTGAGAAAGTGTAAAGCCGACGAGTTGGTAGTGGTATCATTAGAGGATATTTAGGTGGCTGTGAGCCTGAACTATGTTGAGAGACTGGTGACAATTAGAGATCGGAAGATCAAGGTTCTGAGGAACAAGGAAGTGCCTCTGGTGCAGGTACAATGGCAACATAGGAAAGCGTCAGAACTGACTTGGGAGCTGGAGCGCGAGATGTGTGAGCAACATCCAGAGTTGTTTGCAGAATGAGACTTCGAGGGCGAAGTCTGACTCTAGTGGGGGAGAATTGTAACATCCGGATTCCCAGGTATATTATTTTATTCATTTATTTTGGAGTTTGTAGAGGGACTCAGCGAGTTGGTGCTTAGACTCGCCGAGTAGAGTCGCGGATTCTCATCCGGGTTCATGACCAGACTCGGTGAGTCCACACTATTTAATGAAACCCTAATTTCCCGGGTTTGGGACCTATTTAAAGGCCCTTAGGGCCGTTATTTGCGGCCATCAAACCCCAGAGAGAGACCCTAAGAGATCTAGAGCGTTTGTGAGGAAGGAGAGGCCACTTTTGATCATTTTGTTGGTGTGATTGCAAAAAGGAGGTGACCAAGGAAAGAGGAGGCTGAAGGAGGAGCGGATCTGGTGATTTCAGAGTTCAAAGACTTCATCTTGAGGTATTTATTCGTACCTTCTTCAGTTTTGGTGTTGATTCTTAGAGTTAGGGTTTTCTAACCCCCTTTAGAGAATGGATATGTGGAGCAATTGGTCCCTTCTCAAGTTTATGCTTTGGATCTGGACTCAAAGAGGTCCAGAGACCTTAACCCTTGGAGCTTTATGGGTTATTTTGGGAGCCATGAACTTAGGAGGTTATTTTTGGGGCTAAATCACCAAGTAGGACCATCTAGATGTTATATGAGTGTCACGGTCTGAACGTTACGTGATTATCATGCTTGGGAAGGTCAGATATATGGATTTAAGGAACATATCTGACCTCAGAAGGTCAATGGAGTTTTTGCATGGCATGAACTCGCTGAGTCCAAAGATTAGACTCGGCGAGTAGGGTTAGGGTTTCTCGTAAATCACTCAGCGAGTAGACTCACCGAGTTTGGGGGGATAACTCAGTGAGTTAGAGAGGGATTAAAGGACTGGAGTTCAAGATGGAACTCACCGAGTTGATCTTGAGACTTGGCGAGTTGAGTCGGGGTAGCCCCGCGATTCATGGTAGGTGTGACTCGTCGAGCATGGGAGGGACTCGACATACCAAGCGAGACTAGGGAGTTAGTGGACACGTGTAGACTCGCCGAGTTACCCAAGTGCACTTGACGAGTCGGGTCAAAGTTTGACCGTTGACTTTTAAAATTTGGTCAACAATGAGGGCCTTTGAGGGTGCCTAGAGAGGGTTGAGTCTAGTCCTGAGAATTATATTTATGAGAGTATTACTTTATGTGATTAGGTGGAGGCTAGATCGTATTTCTACCGAGTCAGAGATTTACCGAGACATCTGAGGTGAGTCTTCTCACTATACTTTACCTTGAGTGGTAATTAGAGTCATGTGATAGAGTTACTGTATGCTATTATGTGATGTGTTGCACTACATTATTTCTATGTGATTTATGCCATGTGTATATCAGAGTATATCAGAGTTAGAACTGGAAGGTTCACAGAGCTAGGACCAGAGGGTCCACAAAGTTAGGGCCCACGGGCCCATAGAGTTATAGCCTCGAGTGGCTAGTATGTGTTATGTATGGTATTCTGGGGAACTCACTAAGCTTTATGCTTACAGTGTTATGTGTTATGTGCTTCAGGTACCAGTGATGATCGCGGGAAGGCGCCGACATGATTCGTACACACGCATGGGATTTATGTATTTTGATCTTGGGAAATATTTTGTGAAACAAAGTTATGATACAATGGGATTTTGTTAATAAATGTGTTAGGAAAATGTGTTTTAAAATGAGAAAATTTGTTTTAAATTTTACGGTGTTACAAATAGAAGTTCTCATCAAGCTCCCTGTTAGAAGAATCCGAAGTGATAATGGCTCAGAATTTGTTAATTCCATCATTGATAAGTTTCTCACAGAAAAAGGGATCAACCACAACCTTTCAGCTCCCTACACTCGTCAACAAAATGGTGTAGTTGAAAGAAGTAATAGAACACTCATTGAAGCCTCTCGATCCATGCTGAACTATGCAAATCTGCCACTCTATTTCTAGGCTGAAGCCGTATCCACCGCCTGTTTCACTCAAAACCAAAGAATCATCAATGGACGTCTCAACATGACTCCATACGAAGCCATGAACGGTCGGAAGCCAACCATCTCGTTCCTACATGTCTTCGGCTGCATGTGCTTCATCAAAAACAACCGTGACCAGCTTACAAAGTTCCAACCCAAAGCTGATGAAGCTATCTTTCTTGGGTACTCTTAGAAATTCAAGGCTTACAGAGTTCTCAACCAAAGAACTCATGTTCTAGAAGAAAGCTTTGATATTACCTTTGATGACAAGTTCGTTCGGAATTCTGGTCCCTCTCATATCACTACTCATATTATGGAGTCTGATGCTCCTTCTCAAGGATGTCCAAACCTTCAAACCATTCTCGAAGTTGATTTTGAAACTCTCTTTGGTCCTTCCGAAACCGCTCTTGATTCCGAATCTAAATCAAAATCATCTATGATTCAAATTCCTTCTTCGGAAGCCCTACTTTCTCAGAATCTATATGGTCCTCTTCCGAGCCTATCACCATTTGATTCCGAGCCAGTCCAACCTTCTCAGGTTGAGGGGGAGAATAATACCAATCCCTCTAATGAATTAAGTGTGGATGGCTTCCAAGATGCAACTGCTGAATTTGATGACTCCAATCCAATCAACAATGATGACAATGAAAATTTCTTTGAGTTTCCTTCTGATTTCGACGTAAACCTATCTGGCTCCGAAGTTCAGGGGGAGCATCATCCTCAAATTCAAACCATTCAGGGGGAGCAACTCAATTCTATTGTTGATATTGGATCAACCGCTGCTCAAGAACTTCCCAAATTGCACGTTTGGACTAAGGATCATCCGCCCAACCAAGTGATTGGAAATCTCAATGTTGGTGTACAAACTCGCTCTGCCTTAAGTATCCAAAATGAATGTCATTTATCAGCCTTCATTTCTATGGTCGAACCAAAATCCATTAACGAAGCATTAGAGCATGCTGATTGGATCACAACCATACAAGAAGAGTTGGCTGAATTTGACCGAAACGAAGTATGGACTCTTGTTCCTCCCCCCCAAACCACCCCGTTATCGGTACAAGATGGGTATATCACAACAAATTAGACAATGCAGGAGTTATCATTCGAAATAAGGCAAGATTGGTAGCTAAAAGCTTCACTCAAATTTAAGCTTTTGACTATGACGAAACGTTTGCCCCTGTTGCACGACTAGAAGCTATTAGAATCTTTCTCGCATATGCATCCCACAAAGGTTTCAAAGTTTATAAAATGAATGTTAAGAGTGCTTTTCTCAATGGTGAGCTTGACACCGACGTATATCTCCAACAGCCTCCTGGCTTTATCAATCTTTCATTTCCGAACCACTGCTACAAACTTCGTAAAGCTATTTATGGTCTCAAGCAAGCTCCTCGCGCCTGGTACGAAACCCTCACCGACTTTATCAAACGCTAAGGTTTTCAAAGAGGAATTCTAGATCCGACTCTATTCAGGAGATCGAATGGAAGACATCTCATGTTGGTTCAAATTTACGTGGACGACATCATTTATGGATCCACGAACTCATCCATGGTTGAAGATTTTGCTAACTTAATGATCAAACGTTTCCAGATGAGCATGAACAGAGAATTAAGTTTCTTTCTAGGCCTTTAAGTCAAACAAACCAACAAATGCATCTTCATCCACCAAGAGAAGTATACTTCTTAGCTCTTCAAGAAATACTCTATGGACACCTGTGCCTTATCCAAGGTTCCCATGGGCTTCGATCATAAAGTCTTTGCTGACCCTTCGTGTGTCTCTGTAGATGCAAAGAAGTTGTTGGGTTTTGAGTATTCTAACACTCCTGAGTGTACATGCAACCCTAAATACCTTGAATATATGTTTTCTTTATTATACATGCAAATATGAACATCCAAGGTATTATCCCAATCTAGCATACAAAACAATGAATATAACAAGATAGAACACATACCTCTTTGATGTAGAATGTCTTCATGAAGCTTGAGTGCCTAGTGCCTCAAGTGTGACACCTCAAATGGTTCACACAACACCAAATACACTTGGAGTAATTTGAGAGAATTCTACACTACATGAAATCGGCTAGCCCTTCCCTTTTCACATACTAGTGCCGATTTTGGTCAAGAATAAGATGCATATATAGTTAGGGTTACACCATGTAAACCCTAATTGACATGGCCTTTCATTTCCATGATCCATGGGTACAAAAACACCATGGAGCATCCATGGAGCATCATATGGGTTTTAGCCCAACTAGATAATCCATAGAGCATTAGCCCACTATATAAGTATGGATGATTTGCACAATCAACCCATATATTTAATTAGTCTTCTTTTGATCACTTAATTAATCCTAGATTGATTCTTGATCAATTCTAATTAAATAATCTTATTATTCTTATTATTAATATACTAGAACTTATAATATATTAATAACCATAAGTGTCTTATTTCTCTCATTATAGTCTATCCAAATGCATGATGCCATGCAACCCAAATGGACCATGCCGAGTCGGGTCAAGTCTTACCAATTATATTTATGGACTTAGACATTAATCAAACAATCTCCCATTTGGATAAGTCTAAAACTATTATTGCGTATGACTTCAAGAACCGACTGGCAATCGTAGCTCTCAAAAGCTTCTGTCGAACTAGGACCTTGTAGATGAACTCTGACCTCTGTCAATGACTTGTCCATTAGATAAGGGATCATATATTCCTCCATTCTAGATATCATATGGACTGAGACATGGATTATAATCATTCTCTCTGTCCATTTGTAGTTTCCCGATTTCCGATTTATGATGACTGACTAATTGAACAAATCAAATGAGTCCTAGCCCGGCCGAGCACTTCCATTTGTCATCATCAAATCATCGAGGGGCCCACAGATATCGCTTTTATCCCGAAGGTAAAAGGAAGGGATAAACTTCGACTCATATGGCTTGTTCTACTACTTGTTGAATCATACACAAAGGCACGTTTTATAACATCGAGTTACCAATGCGTTTTCGTGCAATCAATGTACTATCAACTCATAGTACCAACTCATATCTCTAGGTTTGAAGAATATAAGATATTATCATCTCATGATCACTCGTGATAAAATCCATGAAGTGATTCCAATGAGCGCGGGTTGAATCCAATACTCAGAACTTATGAGCACTCATGAGTGTTGTAGCCCTTTATCCAACACCTTAGACCTCTACAAGCCAACCCGTGACAGTCTTAATTCATTTCTACTTCCAACATATGACTGACTGTGGATGGTTTGAACAACTTAGTCATTTCGGAAGAATAACCTAGTTTATTCTGGAAGTCAAAACATGAAAAATGAAACACAAGAATAATTGAATCCAATATGGTATCAAAACCTATGAACATAAATAAAACACCTTTTATTTATCACCATATGATTACACATTATTCATTGTATACTGTTTCAGCTATCAACTTTATTCTCGAATTTAAAACAATAGTTGTCCCATGCTCCAAGCATGTACATTATGTTTTATAAACTCTAGTCATGCCACACACTAAGTATGCATACTATGTTTGTCTATTATCTTTACTTTGTGAAATAGATCAACTGAACATAACTCTAATGATTCTTTTTTCACAGTCCCAAATCCTTACTGCAAATGCAAGAATTCCAAATTCATGCCATTTATTGAAATCTGTTAGATTCTAAACTTATATGCATTGATCCTCTTGTAATGATTATGCATAAAATCACAAGGACTTGACAACAACCATTACAAAGTATTCCACAGTAGATCTCCTTGGGAACATCCTTCTTGCATTAAGTTTCCTAATCTTACACAGATTGAATAATTTCTAACTTTGAACCAATTCCATATTCCATTTTGACTATCACTACTGAACAAGAGTTGCCTCCTTACAGATTATGTCAATATGGTCCTTCCAGAATTATCACTATACTTCCAATTGTCCTTGAGCACCCAATCTTTTGTAAACCTTAGATTGTCCTCAACAATTGATTAATCCTTTTAGTCATATCCAATTATAGACCTTTTCCCTTCTTAATGCCCCAGGCATTTGGAAAATTTTAGAAAGGATGAATATAGCACATGTAATCGATCCTATATCCGAAGCATATGGGACACGATTCAGGATGTCTCACATAAAGACTAAACCGGTCTTTTTCTATAACATTCCCATTTCTATTTGCCAAGTTCTCATAATTCAGATTATGAAAAGGGATGCTGTAATCATAATTGAATTTTAGAACGCAAATAATGGACCCATATACAGAATTTCCTTATGTTGAGCCATTCCAACATGAAATTCATATATATATATATATATATATATATATATATATCATTCACTAAATACGATTAAAGCCTCAATCTAAGCTTTTAGATTTGAGATGAAGTATAATTTCCTCTTCCTTAATTATAACAAAACAACTCTTTCCCAATTGAAACTTTTGTTTTTCTATAATTAACATTGCTAACTTGCAATACTTATCATAATTATCATGCTCCCACTAACATGATGATTATTAGCATGACACTTATGCTCCCACTAGCTTTGACATGAACTCAGAAATCAGTTGACTTTCTTACTAAAGTTCAGATTTCTGATACTAGATTGTTTTGATAAAACTTTATCATAATCATACACCTTCTCTTAGATAGCTTATGGTTGTGTCTAAACAATTTCAAAAACTATGAAAAGGGATGATGTAATCATAGTCTTGATTGTTTTGACCTTTGCCACTTCTCACAAGTCCAAGTTAGTGTGCCGGTAAACCACACACGCTCCACTAACGATTTTGAGAATGCAAATATCACAATTGCTATCTAACTAAAATCTACTTAGTGAAAGTGTTTCCTCACCATCATTTTCATGAATTGAAGAGAAACCTTATGACACTTAGATTTAATGGTGTATGTGTTCTTATCCATGTGAATTATCAAAACCATAGTCATAAGAAAAGGTTAATGACAAATCCAAACTCATATGGACTGAACTCAATCCTAATTTCTTGCCACCTGGCAGCTGAAGGGCCTGCCATTGCTTCCAAGTTGTTGTGCAACCAATTGAGAACTCTAAGAACTCATATGCAAAGCCAACTTTAATTGGAATGGGCACAGAATATGTCAACACGATAGGTTATAAACCTTAAGTCGTGTGCTAGTGAAGAACTTTAGGTTTTATTCTTGATTAGTTCTTGAGACTTTCAATACTTTTAAGACTACCACTGTCCTCTTGACATATAAGACTTTCTTGTCAGTTATTCAAGAGATAGTGTGGATTCTAATCAAGACAAACACTTCACAAAATTGTCCTAAGTTGGTCTTTGTTTTATCCAAAACATCACAACTTACCAATTTCAAATGTACAAGAGTAGAAAACTTTTACTCTTACATTTGACAAGTGTTTTAAACCTTCTTTAAGATAGGTCACTCAAGTTACAATCTTAGAGTATAACTCTAAGAATTGTTTTTGGAACGAAATATGAATCATCTTCTTGATTTAACCACTTCAACAATTCATAGCTCCTCTTCTTAGCTATAAGAAGGTACTTAGAGGATGAATTGTGATAAGGTCTCTAAATCATTAAGATGATCATAAAAACTGATACTAAAGTACTCTCCCATCTTTTCAGATTTGAGAGACTTTTATCCTTCTGCCTAGATTGATTCTTCTTATTCGCTCTGCCATACATTGGAACCTTTTTCCAATGTCTTAGAATTACACTTAAGCTTGTAAGTATAACTATATTTACTGAGCTTTAGTAAACTATGACGAATAGTCTTATCAATATTTTGTGGTGGACTTAATCAGTGCACAAGAATGTGTACTCGATCCCTTAGTCCTTTACTTGACTCACACATCCATGTGAACAAGTAATTAGTCTTAATTTTCCAATACTTGAAAGTTCTCATTCATCATGCTATACACCTTGCATGATTCCAAGTCCCGGTCCAATTGAAACTTGGGTGATGAGAATCTTTCCTTATTTGGTAAATTTAGACATTACCACAAATGAAAGAATCAATTTCATATTTCCACTCTTGCTATTAATGGAATCTTATAAGCAACAAAAATTTTCACATATGCAATTGTAAGGATATTTTAAAATAAATAAAATCAGAAATTTTCTTTTTATTTTAAACCTTGCATGATTCCAAGTTCCGGTCCAATTAAAACTTTGTTGTTATCTATTCCTAAGCAACATCTCATAACTCCTAAGAAGTAGCTCAAGAATCTAATCTTCAAACTATGCGATAGAAATCCATCTACGCGATTAGATTCATCATACTCTTTCTTTAAGTTTCTTTACTTTTCATTGATTCTTAAAACATCAACATGTGACCCAGTCACATCATGTATCAAGAATCTCAGAATAGAAACTTAGCGGAGTTAGATAGTGGACTTTACCTGAAGTAGAGTCAAACTTATTGACTTTAGCATCCTTAGGTAAATTTGGCAACTTCGCAACTAATGCCCATTTCTTTAGCAATGGACCCTTGATAATGGGACTATCTCGGACTTAGCCTCTCTCTTTACCATTTGGTCAACTGAGTTGACTATGGCCAATCCCTTTCCATTGGGAAGAGAGATCTTTACTGGATATCCAATGTCATTATTGTCAATGTCCATAAAGTTTTAGGAAGTTGATCTTAGCAAATAGATAGGATCATTAAGGGTCTTGTCATAGTCTGTTTCATAGGAGTCCTAAAGGAGCTCACTATGTGACTTAGAAAGTGATTGAACCACCATCTTTCTCAAGACTTTGACACCCAACTCTCCCGGCTTGGCAATATGTGACTACATCTCCAAGATGTGATCACACGTAGACCTTTACTTGCCAATAGGGCTTGAGTGACTTTAAACTTTTCAAGGACTTGTGGGTGAGGGAGAATAATTGGAGGAGGTGAAAGAAGTATGATTTCCATGGGACATCATCTTCATTTAGGAAAGCTTGTTTCAAGAGATTTGGGAAGATCATAGATGTCTAAACCAGACATCTTTTGGGAGATATTCAAGATAGTTGATCTTAAGTCCTTAATATGACACCCAATATGAAATATTAAGGCTAGGACCTAACAAACTATTTTATAACTTAGAAGAGGGATGCCGTAATCCAAGCTATAAAATATTTAAAGGTAGGTGAATGACGATTCACCAATTTCCACCAAGATAAATGAAATGTATTATTAGGTTTTAATTGGATTTGAAACTCCTAGATCTTTTGAGATTCATTGAAGTGTTTAATGGCATGTTTCAATCTCGAGTGTGCCCTTCGGGTTTTGTGACTGGGATGCCGATGATCACAAAACAAGGTGTGAAGTAACCATGCAAGTTACTTGGTACCCTTAAGTGTTTACCCCTCAATCGATGTGCCGGTTAACCACACACACTCCATCAATACTATGATAAACATTAAGCTACCCTTTGCCTACCTTGTTAAATACGAGTTAGTGTGCCGGTTAACCACACACGCTCCACTAACCGACTTAAACAAAGTGCAAAGTGTAATTTCATGGATTAGCACCTTATTCACATTTTCCTAAGTAACTAAGATTGGTTATTTATAAAAGCTTTAGTTGCTTAGTATTTATCATTAATACTTTTAATGAAGAGAGAATTCCAGTCCTTGTCCTACCCGTTCGGCTAACGACCCTCCACCGGTCAAGGAAGCGGTGGGTGAGAGTGGACACCCATTAAACTGCCATTTTATAGGCAGTAACCTTATACCCCCCCCCCCCTTATAGACCGGCTTCGTGAATGAGGCCTACTAACGGTAAGACTGACTTTACTCTTATACATATATATAAATATTATTAACTTATAATATTATAAAGTATAAGGGTTGAATTTTAACTTTTAAAATTCTAAGGGCTAACTTGGAATTAAAGTATTTATAAGAGAAAACTTTACAAATTCCAAAACTTGAGGGCAAGTTTTGAAACTATTCAAAACTAACTAATTCCATAACTTATGTGTTTAAAGTAATTTTAATCCAGAAACTCTTCAAGTTCCATAACTTGAGGACAAGTTATGGAAGACTTTAAACTAATAAAAGAATTAACTTTTCTTTGTTTTATAACTTATGGAATTAATTAAGGTTACAATTTTTATTTATTTATTTATTATTTAATGAAGAGACTCTTGGTCCTCCATAACTTGAGGACAAGTTATGGAGTCATAAAACCGTTTAATTAGAACTAGACTCTTCATTTTGTAACCTTTGCCAACTTTTATGAGTTTTATGAAACTTAAATGTGACTCTTCATATAACTTGAGGACAAGTTACAAAAAAACATTTTAGAATCAACTCTTAGATTAATTTGGATTGAAAAAAACTATTTCACTCAACTTTTCTATTAATCTAAGCAACTCATAAGAACAAGATAATTCAAATCAAACTTTTTCATGTAATTAGTCTAAAACTTAAACTAATAGAAAACATGAATCTATTGACAATTATATTTGAAATTGGATTAGCATGAACATTACCACATCAAAAACAAGTTTATAAGTCCAAAAACATCTTAGGGTAATGTTCCTAGTCCAATTCCAGTCAAAAAAGTCGAATTTATGCTGTCTGGGGCTCCTACTCGTCGAGTGCATGAACCTACTCGACGAGTAGGATGATTTTACTCATGGACTCGGCAAGTTCATCAGTGGACTCGGCGAGTCCAGTGCCCAGAAAGCCAGAAAATTGAGTTTTTCAGCATTTTTCAGCAATTTGCATCAAGTATAATTGAAAACAAGCCCAGGCTCTGATACCACTGTTTGGTTTTGAGCATTCTAACACTCCTAAGTGTACATGCAACCCTAGATACCTTGGATCTATGTTTTCTCTATTATACATATAAATATGAACATCCAAGGTATTATCCCAATCTATCATACAAAACAATGAATATAACAAGATAGAATACATACCTCTTTGATGTAGAATGTCGTCATGAAGCTTGAGTGCCTAGTGCCTCAAGTGTGACACCTCAAATGGTTCACACAACACCAAATACACTTGGAATAATTTGAGAGAATTCTACACTACATGAAATCGTCTAGCCCTTCCTTTTTCACATACTAGTGCCGATTTTGGTCAAGAATAAGATGCATATATAGTTAGGGTTACACCATGTAAACCCTAATTGACATGGCCTTTCATTTCCATGATCCATGGGTACAAAAACACCATGGAGCATCCATGGAGCATCATATGGGTTTTAATCCAACTAGATAATCCATAGAGCATTAGCCCACTATATAAGTATGGATGATTTGCACAATCAACACATATATTTAATTAGTCTTCTTTTGATCACTTAATTAATCCTAGATTAATTCTTGATCAATTCTAATTAAATAATCTTATTATTCTTATTATTAATATACTAGAACTTATAATATATTAATAACCACAAGTGTTTTATTTCTCTCATTATAGTCTATCCAAATGCATGATGCCAAGCAACCCAAATGGACCATGCCGAGTCGGGTCCAGTCTTACCAATTATATTTATGGACTTAGACATTAATCCAACAGAAGTATCGTGGAATGATTGGATCCTTACTTTACCTCACTGCAAGTCGTCCGGACATATTGTTCTCAACATGCTTATGTGCCAGATTTCAAGTCAATCCGAAGATTTCTCATCTTTTGGCTGTGAAACAAATTTTCTGGTACCTTAAAGGTACAAAGAACCTCAGAATCTTGTATCCAACAAATGAATGTTTCCTTCTGCTAGCTTACTTGGATTCAAACTATGGTGGTCTTCATCTCGATAGGAAAAGTACATCAGGAGGATGTCAACTCCTAGGTGGTCGTCTAGTCAGCTAGTCATCCAAGAAACAGAACTGCATTGCAGTATTTACAGCCGAAGCTGAATACATTGCTGCTGCCATTTGTACATCTCAAGTTCTCTAGATGAAATCTCAACTCTTGGATTATGGTTACCGATTTTAATGCATTCCTATCTACTGTGATTCTCAAAGTGCCATTGCCATCTCTCACAACCCGATTCAGCACTCCATGACAAAGCACATTGATATCCGGTACCATTTCATTCAAGATCATGTTCTAAATGACAATATTGAACTAATTTTTGTTCCATTTGATGATGAAATTGTTGATGTCTTTACCAAGGCATTAGACGAAACCAAATTTAATGGATTTCTGAACAAAATGGGTATGATGATGCCTGATCCTCAATTCTTTCAGGAGCATGTTATCTTTGATAGAAGTATTCAGAAGAAGTATATGCTCTGAACTTATTTATTTTTCTTCAAAACTATTTTTTACTTTAAATACACAAGATCTCTTTTGCTTGTCTCTTTTACTAATTATCTCTTGAGTTTCTTAAGATAAACAGGTTATTCCCTTCTTCAAGTCGATCTGAACTGACCATCTAGAATTTCAAAAATGCTCCGGAATTTCAAAGATGCTCCGGAATTTCAAACATGCTACGGAATTTCAAAAATTGCTCTGGAATTTCAAAAATGATCTGGAATTTCAAAAATTGCTTCGGAATTTCCAAAATGCTCCGGAATTTCAAAAATGGCTCCGGAATTTCAAACATGCTCCGGAATTTTCAAAATGTTTCTGATTTTCTATATAAACTTTAAATTCTCTCTGGAACATTTTTCTCTCCGGAACTGTCTCAAAAGAATAATTTCAAAACCTGATCTTCTACCTATTGGATGTTAGTCATCACTGATTAACTCATCCGGAACCCCAAACGGTTTTGTGATGCTCTGTTAGCAACAGTTACTTTTCGAAACCCTTATCCATTCCACCTTGATCCTCGAACCATTACTCTACCAACCCCAAAAGAAAACATCGTATCGTCGGTTGCTATTCCCTTTTTCAACTTCGAATCACCCAACCTTTCACATTCTCTCACTTCAAAACCCAAAAAGAGATAAAATCATTAAATGCAACCCGTTTTACCTCGGATCCTCATCATTGATTTTCTTTTGACCCAACCCATCCTCCTTTACCTATAAATAACCTCTCATATCCTCAGTTTACACCTTACGTTCACTTAACTGCAAATCTCTCAAAATACCCCTTGTTCTTCGTGTTCTTCAAGCATTCAGCACTCTTCAACAATGGAGTCCTCATAGAATCCAATCAAAACCACTTCCACTCAGAAAAAATCGATTGCAAGGAAAAAGTCATCCAAAGGCTCTAAAGGTTCATCGTCTTCTGCAGATCTTGAGACCTTGTTGAGAGATACACCTCAACTATTCTTTTTAAACCTACAGGACTACGATGAATCGATCAGAATAATGATCAAGTTCATCTCTAAACATCCCATCTCCATCCCACTTACCAAAATTCCTGATCCTCCACTACCACTTCATCATGCATTCACAAGTATTAAACTTGAAGATGGAGCTCTAGAAATCACCATCATTGGAGATTGCCACATTCCCATCTACAAATCAACGTTTCTCAAAGCGATTGGTGTCAAACCTAATCCCAAAGGATTCAGAGTAGTTGAACCAACGACTGAAGAGTTTCAGACCTTTCTGCGATACATTGGGTATACTCAAGATTACCGAGCAAAAGACTTCAAGAAAAGTGCAATCTCTAGGTTATGGATGGTGCTGATGCATCTCATCATCCATGGATTGTATGGAAAGCATGGCAGAACGGACACACTTAGTAAGGACTGGTTGAATGTTGTTTTCAGCATCTACTCCGGACGAGATAATGCTATTGATCTTCCTGAGGTACCATGGCATGATTTCTGCAAGTTCACCATCAAAAGAAAATCAAATGAAATTTCAAGCCCTAGGTTTTGGGCCCTGACAATCGAAAAAGTCCTCAAGGATCTCCATGTCCCTATTTCGGTGAACACCATTCCTCCTGAGGTATGTATTTCTTTCAAACTTGTTAAGGCCTATCAAATTCCGGACCAATCCTCCTTTCGTCCAGTCAGACGACTTTCGTACCACATGTTGGCTATAATTCCTTCCGAATCTCCTTATTTGAAACATCACACAGAGACTTCGGTTGTGTTCGGCCCCACACAACCTCCCCAGTCTCTGTTGAGCCTATTTCGGAAGATGCTTCTCCTGAAATGTCCGGACCCAAACTCAAAAAATCGGTTAAGAGAAAATCTTCTACCAAAAAACCCAAGGCCAAAAAGAAAACCAAAGGCAGTGCCTCCTCTCCACAGGAGGGCACCCATGACATTCCGGCTGATTCTGGTCGTCCGCACACCCCTCCTGTCCACTCATCCGAGGTACCCCTCGATGTTTCAAAACTACATGCACACACTCACGGGGACTCTCCACATAATCCACCCTCACCCTCTCAAAAGGGTGATGCAGGTGTTGAACAAAGTTCCTTGCAGCCCCCTGGAACACACCCACATGTCAAGTTTGATATTCCCATCATTTCATCCACACGCACACACTCCGGAACCACCGTTCCGGATCCCAAGCATCCAGAAGAAGGAATTGTCCCTCCCTATTCTGATGCCACAACTGAAGACTCATTCTGGAGTGAATCTCACGTCTGGAATGCTCACTGATCCGAATGATGCTATTTTGTCTTTTGTCATTTATTATTGATGTAACCTCTCATAGGACTTAACTTTTTGTGTCCATTAACAATCAGAATGTCAGAAATAGTTCTTTTGTCCAGTCATATGTAAGTTACTTGGTTAAGTCGATGTAATACTCACTCATATATATAGAAGCATTCAACTTAAGTAAATGACGGATCTTTTCTCTCACTTTGGCATTTTATCTTTATCACATCAAAACATTCTACTTGTTCATTTATTAACTTCTCTTTGATCATTATCAAGTTTTTCATGCTTAATGTCTTGATCATCTGTTGAATTAATTATCTAAGACTTGACTGGTCTTTCCAATCTTGACTTGTACATCTATATGTAAGCAGACATTGATCTCAAGCATTCACTCAAGGTTTGAGTTTTCAAACCTTGTCCCTGCGCAAAGATATTGTCTTATCATTTAGTCAATTAACCTATACTGAAAAAGGTGTATTTGAAGAATAACTAATACCCATATTTTTTCAAAATCTGAATTTTTTAAATTAATTTTAATACATATTTTAGTAATTACCGATTTTATTCTATCAGAATGGAAAAAAGTCAACCATAAATTAACGTGCTTAAAGACTTATACAACATATTATCAATAATAACATTTTTTAAAGAATACATATTTTATTCTTTTAAGAATCACGAGTTACATTAATTCGTAAAAATAAGACTATAAACAATTATTACATTCATTCTGATGAAAATCTAAGCTATAATGGTTTAATAATTACATTTAATCTTAATGATTAAAACTAAATATAGTTACAAAAAACAATAAAATCTAACAAAAACACTAATCTATTCTAAAAGAATGTTAATGTTAAGAAACACATTTTACATTGTGGAAAAATATATCCTGGTAGAATACACTCTCGTTATCAATGTTTTCTTCTTTTTCCACTTCAAAATCTAAATCCACAAAGAAAAAATAATCAACTTTCAAATATTAAAAAATTCATTACATTCTAAGAGAATAAAAACTATAAATTCTGACAGAACGTAATAGAAACTATAAAATCTGACAAATTATAATAGAGAATAAAAACTATAAATTTTGACAGAATGTTGTAGACATTAAAGAATTATAATTTATTCTAATAGAATGTAATCTTAAAACTGCAATGAGAATAGCCGCCATAAAGTTGAATAACATTATGTGAGAATGCTTTTATATGTCAAATAATAAAACAAACCTTCGTAATGTTGGAGGAATTAGGGTTTATGTTGAGATTTGGATACACCTTGGATCGTGTGAATATTTTTCCAACTGATATTTCTACCCTATGTCTGGGCTATCTGCAGAGGAAGAAGAGGAGGTTCAACTTGAAGGCTCGCCAAGGGGACACACTCCTCCTCGATCTCCAACTCCTCAGGTACAAGATGATGTTCCTAATCCTCCTCCTTCTCCAAAAGAAACCACATTACCCATCTCAGTTGCTCTAATTCCACCTCTTGTCACTTCTCAACCAATTACTACTACTCCACTACCACCTCTAGTCTTTTCTCAAACAACAACAACAACCACCACCACAACAACTGGACCTTCGGTGAGTGTCAACGTATCTGATACGGGGGCACATACCGTTGGTATTTCAATCCTTGTTGCCATTAAACCTCCCTCACCATCTTCTACAATGGATTTTGAGCCTATTCCGGGAGGTGTAAACTTTAAATTTGACTCCACTTATTACAGTCCTTATCGACTTCCCAGTGAAGATGATGATGAAGCTCCAGTGACAAGGCAACATTTACAGAGTCTTCATGAAAAGCTTGACAAATTGCTTGCTTCCCCGTCCACTTACTCGAACATGTCATGACATCTATCATGGAGTCGATGTGTCGCAAAAGGAAAGGATCCTTAGAGCAATCCTTATTAAGATTCGTGTAGTCCACACATACTTTCCATTTTCCATTGTTCTTTTGTACTACCACCACGTTGACTATCCATCTGGGGAACTTGACTTCTTTAACCATTTATGTCCTAAGAAGTTTTTCAACCGCTGACTTTCTTCTCTCTTGATGTATAGGTATGAAAGAAGGATCAATGTTAAGTTTATGAGTTTCTATACCTTTCATATCCTCATGCTTCCATGTGAATGTCTTGCTTCTAGATTTAAGGAACTTTATTAGATATTGTTCAATTTTTTCAGACATTGAGGTCCCTATGAGAATTTTGGCTTTAGGATGCTCAAGGTTCAGGGGCACTTCCTTTGCGTCTTGCTCTCTTGTTTCTAGTAGATTTGGCCACTATTGGGGGACATAATACTGGTAATGAATAAACATGTTCTTACATCCAAATAATGAATTGGCCACTATTAGGGGACATAATGCTGAGAACAGACTGCATAGAAGTTGGTTTGGTAACCAAGATAAAGTTCTCATCACAATCAAGACCAAGTCTCTAACTATTCCCGATGGCAAATAAACATGCCTTTTAGCTGTCAAGGGAACCATATGATTTGTATTTTTTTTAATAAAATAATCGCATGGAATGTACGATATGGTCCCGTATAGGCCTAAAAAAAAGTACCTAATTTATGTTAGAAATAAAAGAATCAAATTCATTTTTGCATGGCAATCGTCCATATTTGATCATGGAGAGCATAAATGAGAGACTTAGGGTTTGCATATTTAGATGAGACATAAATATTTGGACTATTAATAGGTTTTGACATTCCATGTTGAAATCGAGTGACCATCGGGTGCTTAAGATAGTGAGTCATTAGTTCCTTGGTTAAAATAGTAGAAGCTAAGGAGGATGGATTATCACTATGATACGTAAAGCCGATAAGTGGGGGTTTGGTTTTAGGAGAAGCGAGAGGAGTAGGGGCTTAGGTATATGAGTATATGAGGTGTCATGAAAATTATAAAATAAGAGTGAGGCACGATCGATCTGATCAAAGAATGTATATGAGGGGAACTGATTTAGAGTCATGGAGCATAAGGGAAACATAGATTCTTCAAAAGTGGCATAATAGTGAATGGTGATGTTTGAGATGGGAGAAAAATACAATGCAACTCTTAAAGTTTTGAAGCGTAGCCGACAAAGACACATAGTGTAAAACTGGGAGCAGGTTTGTGGGAGGATTGGTGTGAGTGTAACTTAAGAACTCGACTACCTGAAGGTCTGAATTCTTTGGTGAAAGGAATTTGGTTTTTGATTGAGGTGAAAGGTGGAACGTGTAAGAGGAGTGTGAATGTATGTGAGGTTTTGAGATAATATTCACCGAAGGTGGAATATGTAATTGGAAGGAAAAATTTGATGGATTTTAGGATAGAGATCACATGGGCTCTGATACAATTTTATGGTCAATGTTTTCCCATAATTGGATACAATGGATTCATTAAAATAAATTATGTTACAAAGTGTATATAGGCTTAATCTAATGGACTACTATATTGGGTCATACAAGATACACATATAAATATGATGTAATGTACACTAATAACATCTTGATCTTGAACATACAAAAAATTTCATCTTGATGGCCAAAATAACATAATTGTTTCTATACTAGATTGGATAACGGAGAGAGGATAATACACTTTTTATGGGCTTACATATCAGGATTGTATCTTTCTTTAATAAACCAAGTGTATATAGTAGATTCTACCTATCCCTTTGGGCATAACGAAACTAATTAACAAAGTGAAAAATAAATACATAAGGAGAAATATTAGAAAAAAAAAGAGAGGAACATAGTTAAAATAAACTTTGTCTCTAAGCCTTTATTTGATAAACATAGTTAAAATCTAAGTTGATATTTAAGCTTTTATTATTTATTAAAAACGAAAGATTGAGATAAAAACATCAAAGGTTTACTCCTACATAGTTAAAATAAACTTTGTCTCTAAGCCTTTATTTGATAAACATAGTTAAAATCTAAGTTGATATTTAAGCTTTTATTATTTATTAAAAACGAAAGATTGAGATAAAAACATCAAAGGTTTACTCCTACATAAAATAAAGAAGTTTGAAAGCTAATCAAATACCAACACATGGTAAAAATAAAGACTTAAACTAAAACAAGGAATGTTCCGAAATATACGTTTTATTCTAAATTACTCTGACATGAGCATGACAATCAATAATAACTAATTCAACATCGGGTGAATGAAGGAGATTGACATGACAAAAAAGAAGGAAGCCATTGCAATTCCACTTGAGGTACGGATACGACTTGAATGAGATAGTTTATCGCCTCGTACCGTATACACTTTCCTAGATTCCTCATCTTTCACTTTGATGGTTGAAGAGCCTAAGAAAAAACCAAAACTAGTTAATCATAAATTTTATATTCTTTCAATATTATAGAGATTAGATAAGTGTTACTGAGTGAAAGTTCAGTTCATATGCCAATTTCCAGATAATTAGGTATAATGGTTATAACTTTTAGTATATGTCCACGAGGGATTATAAAGGTTCATGCTACAAAAAGAAGCGATACAAAATAGGCACGATTTCATAGTTGAAAGAAATAAAATAAATTGATATGTGAGCTATACTTACACTTATGCTCAATCCATCCAATGGTCTTCTTTTCCACATCGTACGTTACCAACTTATCAGTCAATACAACATCTACATATAAAATTTATGTTTCATCACCTTTTATGTAATAAATATTTATAAATTATTATAAATTTTTTTGGTACCAACTTAAAAAAAAATAATTAGTAAAAATATTGGAAGAAATAAAAAAAATGAATTGTGGCTGACCTCCTAATAAAGTTATATCTTTCCCATCCTTCGTTTGCAAATTGCTGTCTTGAAAACCGATACACCATTCTTGATCCTGATACAATGTTTTTGTAAATAAAGTAATAAAATGCCTTAAGAATGCAACCAACAAACATATGGAAGGGTAAAGTGGATTGAATACCTCAACTTCAAATAGGTATTGATGGGGATAAACTTTCAGAGATAATGAATTTTTGAAGAGAAAAGTGACAACCGGAAAACCCTTCTCAACACTATATAATCATAGAAAAAAAAATACAAAGATACAAATAAAGTTTCATGTTTGAAAATAGTAATCATATAGAGATAAGTTTCAACTATATTTATTGTTAGATCTTCAACGAACACTTACTTTCCAGAGTATTTGTAGCATATAAACTGCTGATTTACAATGTGACTCTTTAAATTTGGTTGTGCAGCATTTATCTAGGTAGATACATCAACCAAGAATTTTATAGTAAGAAAACTACAAGTGTAATTTAACGAAGGGAATTTCACATGACTAACACAAATATTAATGAAAATATGGAAAAGATCACATATACCTTCTTGATCAATTGCTTGTAAGCCAAATCGGGTAAATAAGCTAAGGTTGTACCGCTGTCAATAATTGTTCCTTGATTGGTTCCAACATCAAAAAAATCTTTTGGAAGTTGTAAAACATCATCACCTACCAGAATTTCCTTTAATTCAACATTATAATGCTCCCTGTGACAAAAATAAATCATAAGCAACATATATTTAAAGTTAGGACATGATAGCTAATGTTTGTCATGTACACTACCAAATTTGTTAGAGTTAGCTACCACAAAGGCTCTGATGTTAATTTCAATTACGTTCAATTATTTAATTCTTTTAGTAGCTTATTTCTTTTTTCAATTCATACATATACATGTATTTGGTATCGTGTTCATAATCAAATTTAGAAGATAGGAAATTCATAATTTCTCTCTTTCTCTCCCTCTTTCTCTCTCTCTCTCTCTCTCTATATATATATATATATATATATATATATATATATATATATATATATATATATATATATATATATATATATATATATATATATATATATATATATATATATATGTAACGCCCGCGTTTCCAGGCTAGACATTTTCATTGATGTAATAGTCTAGGTTAACCCTTGTAACTCTTTTTGAAGTATTAATGATGAAATATTTGAGTATTATGTGAATTATGTGTTTATTTTCTTAATTATTATAATTTAATGAATTAATAACAAAATAAGCATCAAAATTAAAGTATGAGATAAGCCCGATATCTTTTGCATAAAGATGTAGTGGTCGAAACAAGGATTCCAAAGATATAAAGAATGTTGAAATTCGAGTTATAACAAAAAAGTTATGACCTGTCGAAATTTCACGACAGAATCAGCAACGCTGAGTGACGTAAAAAGTGAAATTTATGTTAGAGCAATATTTAGCCTTAGCTATCTAAATGAAAGTCGTAGAGTTCGTTAAACCGAGAGCATGCATAAAAAGAACGCCAAAATTTGACTTCGTATGAGGAAGTTATGATTTTATGAAGTTTCGACTTAGCGGTATGCAGCCCGAATACTTGATTTGAGATCGAGCAGTTTTTAGCCGAAGCAATCTAAATGAGAATCGACGATCTCATTGTTAGTAACGAAACGATGAAAAGTTAGGCGAGAACGGACATCGGACGAAGAAGTTATGAATTTATAACCAAGTTTTTCTGTCCGAGCCTACTAAAAATAAATAATAAAAAATAAAGTCAAAATTATCTGACAGATTCTAAACGAAAGTTGTAGAGCGTAGTCTCACCTACGCGTGGATATAAAGAACGTCGAAAATGGAGCTCGTATGCGAAAGTTACGCCAAGTTTGACGAGTCAAATTACGTCGAGCGTAATTTGAGTACACCCAGCGTACTTAGAAGGGTGCAAGTTGCCTTACCAATACTCGAGTGCCACCAATTGACGCATGCAGTGACGTCAAAGTACGCCCAGCGTAACCAAGTTACACCCAGCGTACTGAGTACGCCCAGCGTAATCCCAGACCCCCAACCTATAAATAGAAACCAAGATCAGCCATTTTCTCTTGTTCAAACTCTTTCTTCTCTCTAGTTATTTCCTCGATTTGCGTGCCAATCATATCCCGAAGCCCCGGTATCATTCCCGAGCCCCGAAGCAAGATCCAAAGTCCTGAGGATCCCGAAGAGTGTTATTCCCGAGCAAAAGCCCTGCTCGCGAGGAGCCTGGTTTTTGTGAAAATCTTCCAGATCTACGGAGAAACACTACTTCTGCAAGCCGTAGTGCTGTCCGATCATCTTTTGATCAAGTGAGTGTGTGGTTACTTTCTTCCAACACAATATTATGAAGTATTTTATATAAAATACGTGCTATGTTTGTATATTTTGTTGTTATATGTGTGAATGTATATCCACTCTCTTCTATCTCATAGATCTGATTTATCCTCTATGAAATACATGTTATGTGTGTGTGCCTCATATGTTATGTGGAATATGTATTGATTAAAGCATGCTATATAGGTTTTTAAAATATGTATAAAAATGTATATTTTTATCTACTAATATGTTGGGTAGAACATGGGTAGATAGTTGGTGTGTAATAAACAGATGAGAGGCCTCGTTGTTGTTTCGATTTAGTCATCTAGCGGAGTTTAGATGGCGACCGCGGACCTTTCTAGATAGTCTTGTGGAACACTAGCAGGCTCGCCACCTGTAGGTGTTAATGGACTTGGGTGTTCATTCGCTGTACTCCATCCCCCCCATGGTTGCCTTATTTGACATATATTGCCGGGAAACCCCCGAAAGCATGTGTTGTCGCCCCGATGAAATATTCTTAGACTAGGTCCCTTGTGTTAGTTATTTTAGGGACATAAAGTGAGAATAATGGGAATGGGTAATTGGGTTATTGTTGGTTGATGAAAATTAATTTAATTATTTATTGTGGGTTGAAAACCCTATACGCTCACCAGGCTCCCAAGCCTGACCCACTCAGTTTCTTTCTATTACAGGTAGTGGCGCGAGGGCATAAGATGGATAATCATCAAGTTGTTTTGTTTACAAGTCTGTATATGTATATATTTGTTGAATGACTTGTAATGTTATCGTTTATGCTTTATGGTCTGTATCGGAACATGACATCCCGAGTTTTGATTATATAATGAAAATACATTTATGAAATGCCTTGGTAAATATTATTTTATCATGTTTTGTTTTTGGGAACAAATTCCGCATCTCTTTTAAAATCAAAATGTTTTACTCTGAAAATGTTTAAAAAACATAAATGAAACCGGTCTTTTCTGGCCGAAATTTTGGGGATGTCACAATATATATATATATATATATATATATATATATATATATATATATATATATATATATATATATATATCAAGTTCTTGATTTCAACATGGTATTAGCTTTTTTTTATTTTTTTATTTTTTTTATTTTTTTTTATCTATTCTTACACATCATTTTAATTTTTTTTTTCATTTTCGATTCAATCTCTTCTTTAATTGATTTAATTTTACTTCAATCCGTTCATATTTCATCTCGATTTGATTTAATGTTTAAATATTATATCAATTTGATTTAATCGAATATTGTTGATCTTTCAAACACTTTCTACCTTAGATAATCTAATAATCCTAGCATAGTTCTCATTTATAATGTTTTCACTGGAATTTGATTCTCAACTTGGAAACAATTAATGATTATAGCTCTATTTGTGAAAAACAAGCTTGCATTCATTGATGTAACCATTTCTAAGCCACCAATCAATTCATTGTTGTATGGAATTTGGTACATATTCAATTCTATGGTAATTAGTTGGTTATACAATTCTCTTCGTCATCGCATTGATGAAAGTGTTCTCTTCCTTCAAACTGCTCATAACATCTAGAAAAGCTTAATCGTCGATATGAACAATCTAATGGAGATCTCATTTATTAGATCCGAAAACAATTATACTCTTTTTTGAAAGGATCTAATGAATTCTCCACTTACTACATCAAATTGAAGAATAATTTTGCATTATCCAAATTACATTGTCAATCATGATGTAATTGATATGAATGTTTTAAATGATCAAACATTTAAATTACTCAAAGAAGTCATTACTATTCAGTATTACTAAGAAATCATGTCATTATAAATCATAATACCATAGCTTAATTGGTATTCCATCGAAATTCAAATCTACTAAATCAAAGAAAGAACCTAAGTATGATGTTCAGATTGTAACCATTGAGTCATCATCAAACATCTCCCAAGAACAATATCAAAATCATCTTCAACTAATCAATCACACCAAATTTCAGTCGTAGTTATTTTCTCATATATATGCTTACTCTTCCATCCTTGAAGGTCCACTGCACTCTGATGTTACTTCCTATTTTTATACTTTGTTGCTAATGTAAGTATTCTGCATTTCTTCAACCACACTTATCCTTTATCACTACACTAAAGAGTTTGACCATATGTGTTCTAACCAATGTCCTTTCCAGTCTATGAATATATTCATAAACAATCAATTGGGCTTCATAATGGTCATAACTTGTTCATTTTACATTGTGATGATGTTCAAATACATGATACATTCATCTTGCATGATGTTTTATATGTTTGATATTTCAAGTACAATCTTCTTTTTATCACCAAACTCAAATCTAAGTTATAACCATTTGTCTTGTTCACCTTTGAGAAATACCTCATGTAGGAAACATCATTGAAACATAGTTTAACACTTGGTATCCTTGGCAAAAGAAGAAATCGTTATAAAGATCTTTAAACAATGTCTTTCAAATAGTTTTTCTATGTTTACTTCCTTTCCATCATCTCATATACTTATTTCTAGTTCAATTATTATTTTCCCTTGTGATCTAGCTAAACAATCATGTTTTTCGTTTTTATATAATAATTCTATCTCCAAAGCCCATTTGATCTTGTCCACATCGGTATTTGGAGGCCACACAAACATATTATTCATGATGAATATTTTAGGGAAATCTCCAATAAAGTCCTAAAATTTTGGCCCGGTTTACGTTTTAATCCTAAACTAATTTTTGTTTACGAAAAAGTCCTAAAAACCGGCAAAAGTATGCATTTTGACCCCTTTTGACCGGTTGGAACCAGCAACAAATTAATTTGAGACTATTTCATAAACTAACCTAAAATATTGGGACTATTTCACAAAATGACCTAAAAAATTGGGATTTTTTCTGCAAAAAAAATATTAGGACTTTTATACAAACAAAAACCTTATTATTATTATTATTATTATTATTATTATTATTATTATTATTATTATTATTATTATTATTATTATTATTATAAACAAGTATACTAAAATTTTAAATTATTTATTATTAATATTTTTAATAATACATATAAATACACTTAAATAAAAATATATTAAAGAAATTATTCAAAGGTGAAGGTGGTGGTGATGGTAATGCTTTAAGCATGGAAATCACTGCTTGTATGTCCTCACCTTGTATATGATCATTTCACATTTCTTATTGTTGTTTTCAAATCAAAATATTAACACTTAACAATTTAAAAGAAGTTGCCTATTTGTAAAATTATGTATAAATAGTTTAAGATAAAATGATTTCTCACTTTGTATATAAAATTTCTTAAGGTAGAATGATTTCTTTTCAAATCCAACAGATCCACAATAAATATTTACATTGGTGGCCCATATCAAAATTCGAAAATATTAATTAAAATATCTTATTTAATAGAAAGTAATATGATTTATTTTGCTTTATCACACTATATTTGCTATGTTTCCAAAAAAACCACAAGGATAAAGTAATGAAAAAGAGCAACACACATGTTGGTAATTCAAAAATACTTACACACAAGATATACACGCATATCACATGCTCACTATTTGTAAACAATTTGAAAAATCAGTAGCTTCTTTTAAATTGTTATATGTTAATATTCTGAATTAAAAACAATAATAACAAATGTGAAATGACCATATACAAAGTTAGAATATACAAACAAACATTCATGATTACAAAGCTTAAAGCATTACCATCCGCAAAACCTTCACCTTTATAAAATGTCTTTAATATTTTTTAATTTAAATGTATTTATATGTATTATTAATAATATTAATAATAACAAATTTAAAAAATAGTATACTTATTTATATTTTTAATATAATAATAATAAGGTTTTTGTTTGCAGAAAAACCCTAATATTTTTTGTTTTTGTAGAAAAGTCCCAATATTTTGGGTCAATTTATGAAATAGTCATAAATTAACTTGTTACCGGTTCCAACCAGTCAAAAAGGGTCAAAATGCAAACTTTTGCCGGTTTTTGGGACTTTTTCGTAAACAAAAATTAGTTTAGGACTAGAACATAAACCGGGCTAAAATTTTAGGACTTTATTGGAGATTTCCCAATATTTTATAACAATCATTTATGACTTTAAAAAACACACATGGATTCATATTTTGAATGATAACAATTATGAATTTCTATTTATTGAATCGTTCACTTCACTCGTAAAAACCCAGTTTCAAGTAACCATCAAATGCGTACGAACTGATAATGCTAACGAGCTTAATTAAAGTATTGATAGAGTTACTTTTATACAAAATAATGGTATACTTTACTAAAGATCAACATCTTACACCTCTCAACAAAATTCCCTTGTTGAACTCAAACATAAGCACATTTTGGAGGTTGCTAGAGCCATATATTTGCAATGGTTTATTGGTGAAGCTTGTTAGGGAGAATATATTAGAGCTTTTGTTATCCCTTTCAAAGATTCTTGCAAACCCTCTCTATTTGAGGCTTTATAAATAAACAAAAAAAAAAGAAAAAAAAAATTCGGTTCACTTAAAGCATTTGGTATTATTTGCTTTGTCTGTTCTGTCCTAGTAGGAAGTGAAACGTTCATGCTTATATCTCCTCCTTTCATTTTTATTAGCTACCCATTGGTCAAAAATTCTTATCCTGTCCTAAATCTAGTTAAAATAAACTTCTTATCTCACAAGTAATCAAATTATTGGATAATATTGATATTTCATGTAATCAATCTAATATGATTGTTAATCCTCCTGCTGATCCCAAACTTTTCCATAAGAAGATTTATGATAAAGTACAAGACTTCTTTATCAACCAACTTATTTACAAAACTATGTATGCAACCTTATTGTCTCATCTAATGATAGCCACTTGTGTATTCACGCCATAGAAAATTTGTTTATTCGTCCATAATATTATAATTCTATTGACAATACATTTTATTCTATTTCATGTAGAAGCTAACCAATATGAGTTGTGCTTTTATCATAAGATAAAGGCATCTTTGAAAGGGAATCTACTATGCAAACTGACCTGAATGCCTTGAATGTCAATGGTACATGAGATATCATCAAACTTCCTAAATGAAAGAAAACATATGCATGCAGATCAGTTTATAAAATAAAGTCGCATGCAGATGGTTCTGTTGTGGATTATAAAGCTCGTCTCATTGCTAATGGATTTACACAAAGAGAAAGTATAGACAACCATGACACATTTTTATTAGTGGAAAATTCACAACTGATCATAGCATTGTTGCTATTGTTGTTAACTCAAGTGTGATACATATCAGTTTGAGGTTAATAATGTGTTCGTACATGGTGACTTGCGTGAGGAGGTTTACATGCAAATACCACCGGGTCATAAGCCTAATCTTTATCTCTTTTTATCGACTTCGAACGGTGTGTAGGCCAAACTTTATGCATTCCTTCACTTTCATTTTTCTTTTCTTTGGCCAAATGGCTATTCTCTTTCTCTTAAAAGACAACACATTCAACAATCATTGTAGCCATTTATGTGGATGATATTTTTGTCACTAGAAATGACCATGATGAAATCAAAAGTCTTAAAACCTTTTTGAATAACCAATTTATAATCAAAGATTAGGTTTACCACATTTCTTTCTTTGCATTGAGTTTGACAAAATTAAACAAGGCTAGTTATTCATACAAACAAGTTCATTAAGGAGTTGCTCTTAACCCATAATATGACTGATTCCTCATCGGTTACAACTCATCTTACTTCTCAAGTTAAACTTCTTCAAAGTATGGATGATCGTATCCTAGATGCTACCATTCAAAATAAACTATTAGCAAACTCAACTTTTTATTCCACACTCTACTTGATTTTTTCTTGTAAAACCAGTATTCGAATTGGTTCAACAAGACTCCATCTCAAGTTTTCTATAAAGATGCATTACATGTTTTTCAATATCATAAAAGATTAACATATCAAGCTCTTTATTACAATGACTAACCTCACTTCAAGCTAATATTAGGCCTCCTACCCATTACATGAAGATCTATTAGTGGCCTCTATATAATCGTTGGAGCCACACCCATCTTTTGGAAGCCAAAAACAAAGTTACAATCTCCTTGTTGAGGCTGAATATCGATCTGTGAGACGAGTGTGTTTCAGACACCAGTCATATTCCCTTAAAGTGTGATAATATGGCAAAAATATACATCCTATCTAAGCCTCTCTTTCATGAAAGGCCAAACAAATAGAAGTATATAGAGCTTGATTGTCATTTTGTGTGAAAAGAAGTTCAAATTGGTTTTATTTGTTTATCACATGTTGCAATGATAGTTAACGAGGGATGTTAGCCAAGCTAAGACATCAACTATTTGTCATGTGCACTACCAAGGTTGTTGGAGTTATTTACCACCAAGGGAAAGTTCACTAATTCCAATTAATTATCTTCCCATAGGTAATTCTATTAGTAGCTTATTTCTTTTTGTTCTACATATATTTATAAGGTAGCTTGTTCAAAACGAATACAGAAGATAGAAAATTCAAAACACCTCTCTCTCTCTCTCTCTATATATATATATATATATATATATATATATATATATATATATATATAAAAGAAATTAAAGGGAAAGCTAGTATAGTAAAGGCCTTACAAGAATTTGAATGAAAATTTGTTGTATCTTAAAAGGAAAACTTACGTGTGACTCATTGATGTTGTCTTGACTTTCGGATATATCACTTCTCCAATGGTAAATATGCCGCCTCCTTTAGAGCCATCCAGGCAATGTGAAAAAATCTTTTTAACCTTTTTGGCAGATGCAAGCTGTGAAAGCATAGAAGAATCTGCTTGCCCAAACCCAAGCATTCCATCTAGTGGTTGTTCTGATGAACCCAACTCTCCAGATTGTTGAGATCCATACCTATCATGTATAATGGAACAAATGGAAATCGGTAAGATCATATGCTAATAAACATAAGCTATGCAATTTTAATCTTCAAACTTCGTAGAAACACACTACATATGGGAAGTGTAGACTTGCCCGAATGCTATACTCCCATTCATAGATGTTGTTTGAAGGTCTCCTGAAACTCGATCAAGATTTACAATATCTCTCACAAAATATCCTGTCGCTGAGCTTCCATCACCGTAATTAACAGAATAAGAACAACGGGTTCCGACCTTACAGTTACTAGTGGCACCTTTCAGTATGGAACTGCAAATTCCTTGATCACAACTAACAATTTTTGCAGTTGTGGAAGCCTTTGGATCATAAAATGGACGTGGTGCCTGGGAATAGTAATGGTACAAGTTGTTACTTTAGTAAGAAAGAAAACAATGATCAAAAGAATGCACTGAATGTAAATTAACTAACTAAACTCATGCTTCAAAGTACAGGGGAATTAAAAGTTTATAAAAGCTCCAAGTAAGAAAAAGAACATACTCCATGGCCACTTGTCCTAGGACATTCTTGACATCCAACACCATTTACCCATAGAAGGTCACTCCCTGTATCAACCTGCACCATATAGTCCTTTCCTGGAGTCCCTATCCGTATCTTAGAAAAATAAAGGCTACATAAACACACAAAGAAACAATATAAACTTTCATGGCATGAATGCTAAAAAAACACTAAAAAATCACAAAAAAAAAAAAAAAAAACATTAAAAATCACTAAAAAAACCCTAAAAATCACAAAAATACACACACACACACATATATATATATATATATATATATATATATATATATATATATATATACTTAGAGATCACAAAACTTTGTTTTTGACTTTATATTCTAAAAAATCGTAGCTTTTTTATTCGTTTGCTGAAAAAAATTAAAAAATCGATTTTTTATTTTTTATATTTTTTTTGTTTTTTTTTTCAAAAAACAATTCAACAAATTTATAGAAAAAGGTACGGTTTTAATGAATATAAAGTCAAAAAAAATTGTGATCTCTAAATATTTTATTTATGCATTGTTATAAATTTTAGGGTTTTTTATTTTTCATAGAGCCTATATATATATATATATATATATATATATATATATATATATATATATATATATATATATATATATATATAGGGTTACGTTTATGTCAGACGATCTAATTTTGTGAGACCGTAAGACGCAATCATAGCCATTCATTTGGTAGATAAAACAAAAAATATTTTTAAAATGCAAAATAATTGAAAATTTTCGAAAAAAAATTTCAAATATTATTTTTGGAATTTATATTTTCCAAAAAAAAATATATATATAGCAAAAAAATAAAATAAAATAAAATACATTTTTTTACATATTCTAGTAGAATAATAGAATATTCTACATATATGAGAATTCTAGTAAAATATTCTAACATTTTAAAAATCACATTAGAATATTTACATGTAATATTCTATTAGAATATTTCACATATTTTTTTTCGAAATAAACGGTATTTTTTATTTTAATTTTTTTTAGGTAGTTAAAGTTCTGAAAATAATTATTAGAAAAAGAATTTTTGGATTTTTCATTTTATTTTGCATTTTAAAATTATTTTTAAATTTGATCTCACGGTTTCATAAAATTAGCATGGTCTCAAATGAACCTGAACCTAATCTCAGATGAGAAGGACGGAGGACATTTTCGCCCTTATACAAAGGGACTCTCTTCTTTGGATTGATAGTAGGCTGTTAAAAATGGTGATTGATGGGAGTGTTTGATTTTTTTCTTCTAGACTAACTATCAAACCAATTTAATTGTTGGTTTTGTGCCTCCCAACTCTTTGGTGGGTGTGCCTTTTATTGATATATATATATATATATATATATATATATATATATATATATATATATATATATATATATATATATATATATATATATATATATATATATATATATATATATATATATATATATATATATATATATATATATATATATATATATATATATATATATATATATGGCATTCCTTAATTTACAAGAGAAAGAACATATTTTATTTTTCTTAATCACAAATCCAGAAAATAGGACCAGAAATTCCAAAAGGATCATAAACACAGTCATCTTCCATATGTGAGTATGCAGGAACTGGATCTAGCCATATTTGTCATGGAAACAATGACTACAGGAACAACACTGAGCAATCAACAAACAATCTTGAATACATAATATATTAATAGCGAGAGAACTAACGCTGCTGAGGTAGGGTTACTATCGCCACCTATGGGGAGGCGGACGGCTGAGAGAATCCTCCGATGACGTTGGGAATCATGAGCTTTGAACTCAGTTAAAGGCTTCTTGTTGCCAGCAAATTTATGCTGAACCTGGAAGACGACATTGGCCGATCCCAGCAAAGACAGTTGAGGAAGAACAAACCCAATAACCAAAACAATAAATTCTCCTTTATTCAGTTCCATTTTCTTCGAATGGAAATGTATATTTGGTTCAAATGAGTTTCTTGAGGGTTAAATAAATGAACAAGTGCATATTGCCATGTTTTATAAATGATATTAATGACTTGGAGCGAAGAAGAATGTGAGGACAAGAAAGTTAACCCACCTCGGCTTAGCCGCTAATAAAGAATCAAAGCCAAATTAGAGGCAGTTCTGTCAACAAACAAATAAATTATTATCTTTGTGCGTGTTCACATTGCTTGATACCGACCGATTCCTCATCCAACTATTTTATATTTTCGCCGGGGGTAATTCTATTAGTACGAATAGATTTCCAACCGTACGACCAAGATATTTAAAGAAAATCACTTTAATGTAAAAATTGATTATTTACGTCAAAACAAAAAATTGGGATTTTAAGGGTATAATTCGAATTTTCAAATCTTGCCCTTCGACTTTATTAGGCTGAACGGTGGCACTACACTCCACATATAGGACATTTTCATCATTTTTATCTTTTTCAATTAATGTTATGGTGTGGTGTTTATGTATTACCCACACTAGAAAGGCAGTGAAAAAGATTAAATTTGAACGGTAAAGGAAGAGAAAGAAAGCGGTGGGTTTCCACCGCCGACATTATACCGCAGATAAAACAACGATTGAGGGTCGATGTTCACCGTTGATAAAGGCTGCCACATAGGATTACCGGCAATGATAACACTACCACACCACATAGGCTTAAGCTTAGATCATATATAAAGGTTCGATAATCAGATTTTTGAGCTGCTGCTTAACAGTTATGATAGATTGCTTAAAAATATTTTGGAACATAGTTTTCATTTGTAATTGTATTGTAAGGAAAAGATTTTTCCGTATTTTATAAATAAATAAAAATTGTATTTTATCTTATCTTATATCTCCTTGCAATGATATTTGTGAAAATTGATGTTTGTATGTTTCTATTGTTAGCAATTTTGAAAATGGATTTGATTCTTTTATTTATGGTAGTGTCAAAATTTACCAAATAAAGAAAGATTCTCAATGTCCAAGTTTCAATTGGATAGAAACTTGGAATCATGCAACTTGTATTGTATGATGAGTGAGAACCTTCGTCTTAGGGAAATTAAGACTAATTCATTGTTCACATGTATTTATGAGTGAAGTGAAGGATTAGGGGATCGGGTACACTTGGTTGTGTGCTGGTTAGATCCACCACAAAGAAGGATAAGACTATTCGTTATGATTTACTAAAAGTTTGGTAAACATGGTTATACTTACAAGATTAAGTGTAATTTTGAATCATTGGAAAAGTTTCAATGTGTGGCAGAACGAATAAGAAGAATCAAATTAGGCAGAAAGATAAAAGTTTCTCCAATATGAAAGGAAGCAAGAGTACTTGAGTATCGTGTTTTATGATCATCTTAGTGATTGTGAAACCATATCACAATTGATCATCTAAGGACATCTTAGTGTCTTTATATGGCTAAGAAGAGAAATCGTGAATTATTGAAATGGTTAAATCAAAAAGTGAATCATACTTCTTTCCAAAATCGAGTCTTAGAGTCGTACTCCAAGATCAAGCCTTGAGTGACATAATCTTAAGAAAGGTTTATAACACTTATCAAATGTAGAGTAAAATGTTTCTTACTCTTGTACGTTTGAAATTCGTAAGTTGTGATGTTTTTTATGAGTTTTGAGCAAAACATTAATCCTATGGTGTGCATGCAAACCCTAAAGCTTTGGATCTAGTTTGTCTAATAAATATGCAATAATCATCTAAAGCTCATAAACCCTAGCTCTAGCATACAATAATCGATATTATCATAATAAAAGGGTTTAAATAGTACCTTTCAATGGTTACAAGAGTTCTTTGATCTTTAAGAAGCTTAGTGTCACAAGTGTCACACCTCTAATGACTCACAAACACCAAGAGCAAGAGAATGATGTAGAGGAAAGAGGATGAGAGGCACAAAAATGTCCAAGAACCCTTAGGGATTGCTTCCACACGTTTTTGGGGCCTTAGGGGTTCTTTATATAGTTAGACTATTAGGGTTATCAAACAAGGAAACCTTAATTTAACTGCTTAAGCTCCAAGCAGCCCATTGACTCCCTCCTTAGAAGCCTTGGACAAATTCTAATGGGTTTCCCCATAGATTTCGTCCACTCCAACTTCTATGGAGTCCATTAGCCCAATATTAACTATCACACAATTGACAATTCTAGTCCCCCTTATTTAATTAATGTCTTTTAGCCACATAATTAATTTCTTAATTAATTCTTGTCTAATATTAATTAAACTATATGGTTTCTCTTTTAATATATTATTCATATAATATATTAATAAACCATAATAACCTCTCTCTTCATAAATCATCCTATCAAGTTGCTTTGGTGAAGGCAACCCAAAATGACCATGCAAAACCGGGTCAACTACTTACCAAATATCGTTACGGGCTTAGACACTAATCCAATAGTCTCCTACCTGGATAAGTCTAGTAACTATAGTGCAAGTACAATCCGATTAGCAATCGTAGCTCTCAAAGACGTTTAACTCTGATCTTATCACTAACCTATCCTTTAGATAAGGGATAATATATTCCTCCATTCTAGATATCATATAAACATGAGACATGGATTATAATCATTCTCTCAGTCTATGTGTTGTTTCTCGATTTCCGATATATGACGACTGATAACAGACTACAGTTGAACACATCAACTTAGTCCCAGATTGGCCAAGCGCTTAGGGTGTCATCACTAAATCATCGACGAGCCCAAAAATATCTCTTTTATCCCACTTTAGGTAAAAGGAACGAATAAACTCTGACTCAAATGCTTGTTTGTACCTACTCATCAAATCACACACGACAATATGTTTTATAACACCAAGTTACTGTTGCATTTACATATTATCAATGTGCAACAGACTTGTAGAGTACAATTCACACGTCTCGGTTTCAAGAATATAAGATATTACTGTATCACCAATCACTCGTGATAAAATCCATGAAGTGATCCAAGTGAGCGTGGTTTTAATCCAATACTCTAATCTTATAAGAACACTCATGAACTCTGCAACAAACTTGTGCTATGTCTAAACACTTTAGACAATTTACAGACAGATTCATGACAACCTTTTTTCATAGCTACTTCCAATGTATGATCAACTGTGGATGGTTTGAATAATCTTATTATTCGGGAAGTGAAAACATGCAAAGCGAAACACAAGAATAATACCTAATCCTATATGGCCTCAAACTTTTAAGTATAAATAAGACATCTTTATTTAATCACCATATTGATTACTCATTATTCATTGTATAATGTTTCGGGTAATCAACTTATTACTTGAATTATAACAACATTTGTCCTATGCTCTAAGCATGCACACTATGTTTACCTATGGTCCCTATTATGTGAAATAGATCAATTGAATACATTTCCAATGATACTCATTTCATAATTCCTAATCCTAATCACTAGTGTAAGAATACCAAATTCTTGCCACTATTAGAATATTTTAGATTCTAATATTTTATGCAATGACCCTTTGTAATGTCACAGTACCAAAATCACAAAGACTTTGCCAATGAAATTACAAAGTACTCTATTGTAGATTTTTACAAGACAATTCCATAGACATGAAGTCTCACATTCAAAGTACATTCTTTTGAACTTCCTTCTTGCATAAAAGTTTCTAATATGAACATAGATTCTTGATATCCAACTCCCAATATGGAAACATTTCCATATTTTCCATACGACAACTCATTGTAAATAGAGTCTTATCTATTCATAATAATGTCAATATGGTCCATCTATTACTATACTTACAACTATCCATAAACGACTAATCCTTGGTGAACCTTAGACTGTCCTTGACAGTTGTTTAATTAATTTAGTCAAATCCGGTTCTAGTCCTTTTTCCCTCTTAATGCCCTTGTCATTTGGAAAATTTTTAACCGGTCGAATATTACAACAAATGCAATTGATCCTATACACGAAGCGTATGGGAAACGATCCATAATGAAAAACGTGATACTTTACCAGTTTCTTGCTATAGTGTTTCCATATATAGAATTCCCTTATGTTGAATCTTTTCAACATAACATCCATATATGTCCTTTGACCAAATTCGATTAAAATTTCTCGATCCAAGCTTTTAGATTTTGAAACGAAGTATAATATTCTCTCCCTTAATTATAGAAAAACAAATTTTTAACCCCTACAACTTTGCAAAGTGAAACCTTTTGTTTTCTATAATTATTAAATCATAAAAGGTGACCCTCTTAAACTTAGTCTACTGCAACCTCCCAAGATCCGCAGTCAACTCTGATCAGCAACTCATCCGAAGTCATCATCATCCGAAGTTCACTATCTAGTTTTCTTAGTTTAACTCCTTATCTGCTTTTCTTAGAATACTCTTTTTTGTCCAACATGCCTTTCATGGCTACGGTTAGATAGTTGAACAAATGTAATTCTCGAGTCTCTATAAATAGAGCTCAATCCTCCTTATTTAATACATCTGATAACACTATGCATCTTGAATCTCATATCTTGTGTTATTACTCTTATCTCCTTCTTACTCTCAAAGTTCACCTGAATATAATCGAACATTACCTCTCTTTGGAGAAAGTCAGTCTTGACTTAATCGCTAAGTTTGATCTCACTTACTAACATGGTTTGAATGCATTCCTTGTTAAGAATCAACTTATGTGTATGCTTGATATAATACCTGCTGTCATTTACATTTCCTTATATTTCCGCACCTAACTCTCTACTTATCTAACTCTAACTTATTATTATTGTTGAGCTTTTAGATCCTTTGAGATAAACTATTCTGCAACTATACTTGTTCTTACATTTTTTCAAATGTGTCTCACGTTTTTTCTCTCAACATTAATTAATATTGCTAACTTGAAACACTTAAAATAATAATCATGCTCCCACTAACATGATGATTATATCCATACCAACATAACATTTATGCTCCTACTAGCTTTGACACGTATTCAGAAAACAGTTGGACTTATAGAAAGCAATACTTATTGACTTCCAAAGTTCATATTTCTAATACGATTTGCTTCGATAAGCCTTTATCTAAGCTTCTCAAACTCATACACCTTTCCTTAGATAACTCACATGTATGTCTAAACAATTCTAGAACTTACAGCAAGAAGTCTCGAATGTTCAAACTAATTATCAAATCTCACAATTCGAACTATGAAGAGGGATGTCGTAATCATAATTGAATTTGAGAATGCAATTTACATAATCGATATCTCCTTAAAACCTTCCTAGTGAAAGTGTTTCCTCACAATCATTTTCATGAAGGAGAGAAACCTTATGACACTTCGATTTTATGGCGTATGTGTTCCTATCGATGTGAATTTGTCATAACCATCATCATAAGACAATTTATCACTCAATCTTCTTGCATAAGTCATAATTTCTCAGCTCTATACACCCCGCAATATACCTCATGTACCGCAACTCTGGTAGTTTTGGTATATCTCATGTACCTCAGTATACCTCATGTACCGCAACTACATATCATATGTATCTTTCAATGGTCCTAATTGATAGTAGTTACTAATTTTTGTTCTAGTGCTCTTCTTAGTTTTTCTACTGCAGTCATCTAACCATCCATCCACAATGATAAAAGATCCATCCTTAATGAAGCCTCAATCCGCAATCACATTGATTAATTTCTCAAATACCTCATAAATTCTTGAAACGTTGTGTGCTATTTAATAATCCTTCATTAAATAAGAAAAACATTCTAAAAAAAACATTCTTTGTGTAACAGATCACCGTTTTAGTTCCACTTTTCAAATAAACTTTGTATCAGACCTATTTTGGGTATAATGACAAAAAGAACAGTTTTCCATAAAAAAAATCTTTTAAGAAATCTTTTTCATTAAATTGTCTCTTCCTATTCCCCCAAAACGACAAATCCGTTACATCTTCCTCTTTTTTACAATGGATTAACCCCCTCACCACACGTTCTTCAAACGTGAGGTTATAGGGCCTGACATTTCATTAAATGCAACCTCTTTAGGAAAATTCAAAATTTTTTTTTTAATTAAATCATCTGTAGCTGGGATTGATTCTTCTAATCTAAATAAAAAAATGTTTCTTTTACCTTTATCCGATTCTACTTAGGGTAAAATCAATAAAGTTTCAAATCCGCCACTATGAAACATTTTTTTCTTCCCCAAGAAAGCTTTACGCTTTCTGAAAACTCTCAAGACGAACTTCATCTTCTTCATCTTCTTGCACTCTGTTTTCCTGCAAGTTCTTCAAACCTTTTAAAAATGATGAAATCGGGTATCTCAAAGAAATATTCCAAGGCATATGTCTCTGTTTACCTAACTGGTTTAGACTCAACTTCAAGGAACCAAATGCCTACCATTGCATCAAGAAATTTTAGGGTAGTGTTCGATGTGCATTCTTCTTACAATGTTTCAATCAAGTTGATGATCAAGTTCCTGTCAAATCATCCATTGTTTGGTCGTTTTGATACCTTCACAGATGCGATACCTCTTTCAACACTCGTCAAATACATTTGAATCTGGTTAATGATTCTTTGGTTATTATGACCAAAGAGAAATTTCTCAACGCCATCAATCTGTTAGTCCATCCTTCAAAAATGTTCTTCACCCCAAGCATGGACGAAATTCTATCTGCACTTTATCAGATGGGATACCAAAAGAAGATGAATGGCATAGGCGAATTCAAGAAGAATTAGTTGCCTGCGCTATGGCAGTTTGCTTTCCATTTCGTGATCCGTAGTTTATCTGGTAGGACCGGAGGCACTGATAACATGGGCCTCAAACTGTTAGAGTTAGTGTGGAGTACTTTTACTGGCCACGACGTCAACAACGGTCAGATTCTGTGGGATGACGTCTTGCAGTAAATCCCCAAGGAAAGTCCAAGAGAAAATCCTACCGAGCTCACCTTTGCAAGATTCTGGTCTCTATGCATCTCACATCTTCATGTTGATACAAAACTAAGCATGGGCAACGATGTTAACCTCTTCATCACCAGAGATCTTAAAAGGTACAATCCCTCTACAGATCAATCTATTTTTGGACCCATTTGATGGTTACCAGTCCACATATTGTCTACACTGGGACTTGACACCAATGATGTCATGGATCACACAGAGGCTACGTAAGGTATTGACCTATACCTTCATACCCCGCCTCTACCTAGTCAGAACATACAAGCCGCAACCGCACCCATCAATCCTAGTAGTACCGCAACTCTATCTTCCACTACTCTATCCAATTTACCATTATCAACAAGGCTCAAGAAGGTAGCTTCACCCAACCATGGCCCCCGCAACATCATCAAGAACCATGGAACCCCAAAGAAGAAATATACTCCCAAGAACATTGAACCATCTAATAAAAGGAAACTCACACAAATTGTGCTTTCAGATGACGAATCAGATGACAATCAATTCAATCTCCCTCTGTGGAACTTATGAGTGATTCTGTTGATGGCACACAACCCATTTCTATCCTCAAGAAAAGAAAAACCAAATCCACCGACCAAATGCGTGACCGGACTGATGCTGCAACCTTTCAAAAGGCTCAGATAGTCCTTGGGGTGGTTGCAGACCCATTCAATTCAACCATCGAATTCCACTCAGACATAGAAAGTGTGTCTGTTTTAGCTGAACATGGAGACTCACCCCCAGCTCACTCCCAAGGGGATGGAACTGCTTCTCGCCTTAAGGTATCCAGGGCTTCCCATCTACATCTCTTTTCATCTGAGGAGTTGAACTCCATCCTTTTATCTGTAACCCACACACTTCAAACACCTTCCCAACAGCAGGGTAATTCTTCCGCCCTTGCCGGAACTGAGCCGAGGCCAGACTTGACCACCGGTCAAGGAGACCAAGGAAGCTCAGGAAATCCTACTCTGCTTACATCTTTTCCAGGTGGTTTAGGAATGGTGAGCACAATTGTGCAAGGATGCGGGAACCCGAGGGACACCTCGGTGCCTGCTCAAGGATTTGACAAAATTGATCTTAATGATTCTTGGAGTTCATACAAGCCATCCAATGAAGCTGAAGCAAAGAAATATGTTGCTTTCTGTAGGGAATTTCAAGCGAGAAAAGATCAACAGACCAAGTAGCTTCAACAAAAACAGCAAGAGATTCAATCAGTGGCAAAGTATTGGGCAGACGCCATTAGCAACGCCTACACCGTAACCACAATTCTGAAAGTACAGGAGTGGATGTCCAAAATGGCTGAGATGATCCGCAATTCTCAGACCACTCCTGGTGGTGAAGGCCTATCAAAACTCCCTCCAACTCCAAATGTTAGAGATTCTCAAGATGATGGAACCACAATCGAAGTCAGCTCCGCACCTACATTCGGGTTCGAGACTTTGATATCAATGAGGTAAATCAACTTACCCCTTCTGATAATGATTTAATGATTTTTGATGAGGAAAAGCTTCGAGTGGCTCTCATGTAACATCCAGATTCTTGGGTATGTTATATTATTTATATATTTTGATTTAATCGAAGGGACTCGGTGAGTTGGTGGATTAACTCGTCGAGTAGGGGCGCGATCAGGTGACGTGTTTAAATGAATGGACTCGACGAGTCGAGCATTGGACTCGCCGAGTCAGCGCTGTGGAGGAAAACCCTAATTTTTCAGGTTTGGGACCTATTTAAAGAGCCTTAGGGTCTTCAATTGCGGCTATCCTTACCTTGGAGAAACCCTAAATCATCCTTGAGAGCTTAGAGAGTAAAGAAGAGCCATCTTGAGCATTTTGGTGTGTCATTTCTAAAGAGAAGATGATATTCTAGCAAGAAGGATCAAAGGGGTTGATGTACTGAGGTTATGAAGCCTGGAGCTTCACTTTGAGGTAACAAATCGGACCATTCTCCTGTTTGATGTTGATTTCATGAATCTAGGGTTTCTTAACCATTCTCTTTAGAGGTTTATGGAATGTTTGAGGTCCCAAAGTGGAATAAGCCTTAAATCTGGACCAAGGGAGGTCTAGAGAGTGCCTTATGTTCAGCTTTATGCAGTCACATAGAGAGTTTGAGCCTAGGTTTCCATTTAGATGGTTATTTCTTCATTTATGGCTCTAATCATGATGCATGGACGTAAAGTTTGGACCTTTATGTGATTTGTGGGTGCTAGAAGGATAGATCTACAAGTTAGTGAAGCAGGTCTAACCTCAGAAGGTCAGATGAGTTTGGTCATGGAGGAGACTCGCCGAGTCCATAGGAGGACTTGACGATTCGGATCGAGTTTACCCGAGTTTCGTGATCAGTGGAGACCCGACGAGTTGGGTGGGTGACTCAGTGAGTCGAGTGAGACCTTGTGAGGAATCTGATTATGTGTGTGGACTCGCCGAGTCGTTTCCTGACTCAGCGAGTCTGGTCAAAGTTGGACTGTTGACTTCCGTTGACTTTTAGGGTTTAGTCAACCGGTGGACTATTGGGCCAGGGGAGGGGTAGAATGGTCTTTTACCCTTCTGGGAAGCATAGTACGAGACTTGTGTAGCCTTTCAGAGCCACTGCTGATTTACAGTTATTTATTTATGTGATTAGGCGGCAGCTAGATCGGTATTTCGAGTTCGAGACTTTTCGAGAATTACTAGAGGTGAGTCTTCTCACTATACGTTACCTTGAGTAGTAGTTATGTGTGACCGGAGGGTCTTATGTGCTTACATTGAGTATTATGTTATATGTGATATACTATGCATCATGTCTTTGTGATTTATGCTATGCGGAGTTTATAGACCAGACCGGAGGGTCCAACGATACGGAACTGGAGGGTTCTGCTGAGACACACCGACCGGAGGGTCATATTGTAGCCTTGAGTGGCGTATGTGTTGTATGTGGTATTTTGGGGAACTCACTAAGCTTCGTGCTTACCGTGTTATGTGTTATGTGTTTCAGGTTTTTCAGAATCGCAGGAAGGCGGCGGCTCGATTGTACACACACAAGAGAAAAGAGTGATGAATACAGATCCAGGAATTTCATAATGTTCTGAAAATCTTGTTGATGATTTTTAAATAAAAAGTGTTTATATAGAATAAAGTGCATTTTTATGAAATAAAAATGAATAAAATAAATTTAAAATTTTTCGGTGTTACATCTCAACACTCAGCCTACAAGACACAAGAGAAAAAGAAGAAAAAGAAGATTGTTGTTTCAAGAAAAGAATTTCTGAGTCTACAAGCCAAAGTAAATCAGATTCTTGCTACGGTTAATCCTACTCAACCGCTACCTAAAGACATTCTAGGACCGCAGTCCTTTATTGAAAGGATCGAACGGCTCGAAGCTCGTGAACAACTTGCTGTTGAGCGAATATCTCTGAAAGTTGAAATAGGAATTCGATCTCTGTATACAAGTTGTAAGGCTGACCTTTCTCTTTACCATCCGGTCAAACGGCTCGAGCATGACCAATCCCTGTCCATTAGGTAGTGAAGACTTTTCTGAACTTCCGGTGTCGCCAGTATCCATGGACGCTTGGGAATTTGACCCGCCAGACAAATTTGCTTGTTCAGCATGCCAAATCATTGGTGATTCAACATCAATAAGCAAATAGGTGAGTTCAATGTGGGTCACATCGTGGTCTATCATATAGTACTCTCTTACAAACTCACTATATGAGTTAGGAAGAGACTGAAGAACCCAGTCAACAACCAGCTCCTTGGAGACAACAATACCCAACATTCATAGTCTCTCGATGTGTGACCTCATCTCTAAGACGTGTGCTCACACAAACTTTTCATTTTCATGTTTACTTGCCAAGAGGGCTTGAGAGAGGTTGAAATTTTCAAGCTTTTGAGCTTGTGGGTCAAGGAGAACATGTTGAGGAGGTGGAGGAAGTGAATAACCATTTCCATTTCCACAATCCAATCGTGGAACATCATCTTCAAGCAGAAAACTTTTTCCAACGGATTCGGGAAGACCATAGTTGTTAGACTTTGACATCTACAATACAGGAGAAAATTCAAGTTTGTTGATTGAGTCCTTGATAAAACACCCAAATGAGATATTAATGCTACGAACCAACACAATATTCTACAATTTGGAAGAGGGATGCCGTAATCCAAATTGCAAAACATTTGAAGGTAGGTAAATGACGATTTACCAAATTCCACCATGAAAAACGAAAAATAAATTTTAGTTTTAAATGAATTGAAACTCCTAGATCTTTTGAGATTCATTGAACTTTTCAATGGCATGTTTAAATCTCGAGTGTGCCCTTCATTTGTGACTGGGATGCCGAGGAACACAAACCAGGTGTGGATAACCATACAAATTAGCTTTGTACTCTCGATGTTACAAATCACTTAATCAATGTGCCGGTTAACCACACACACTCCATTGATCTATGATAAACATCAAGCTACCCATTTCCATCCTTCATTGGCTCCATATTAGTGTGTCGGTTAACAACACACGCTCCACTAATCGAACAACAAGGTGCAATGTGCAATTTCATGGATTAGCACAAATTCCGCATTTTTCCTAAAGTAACTAAGATTTGGGAATTTATAAAAGTGTTTAGTTACTTCGTATTTCATTATACATATAATGGAAGGTTGTGTCATATCCTACTCGTTCGGCTAACGACCCTCCACTAGTCAAGAGTGCAGCGTGTAAGATTGGATACCCATTCAATCGCCATTTTATAGAAAATTTCCTTAAACACCCCTTAGAGATCAGCTTCGTGAATGAGGCCTACTAACGGTACGAATGACTTTTTATTGATACATATATAATATTAGACTTTTAATTTTATATAGTATAAGGGTGTATTTTACACTTTTAAAATACTAGGTGGTCTAATTTAATAAATTATACTTTTAATTTAATTAAATATAAACCATATCATTATGGATTTATTAACTCTCTTTTAATTACACGCTTAATTAATTTAATAAAACCATAAGGGTGTAATTTGAAATTTTCAAAAACTAGGTTTTTAGAATTTAATAGTTCAACATTAAACATTTTAATCAAAATTTAAATTCAAAAACTTGAGGGTAAATTATTAAAACTTTTCAAAACTATCTATATCAAATTACAGATAATTCAATTAATAAAATAATTACTGATTATCTAAATTTAACCTAATTCAATTACTTGCAAGATAATTCATCAAATAATTCAAATAATCAAATTTTATCATATAAGGAAATAATGATTCAATTAAATGACAATTATCTTCTATTTTGGTAAGGAAAATCACATAATAACAATAAAACTCGAATTTTATCAATAAAAAAACATTTTTGGTAATAATACCACAACAAAATAGGTCAAAAACCCGAAAATTCTGGCATCTGATACTCCGACTCGTCGAGTTGCCAGTGAACTCGACGAGTTCACATATTGACTCGGCGAGTCCAGCCTCCAGATCCAAGAGTTTTCGATTTCTAGCTTTGAATAATCATGTAAAACATTAAATACATCAAACAAACAACCTAGTCTCTGATACTACTGATAGATTTTGAGTAGAACATCAATCCTATGGTGTACATGCAAACCCTAAAGCTTTGGATCTAGTTTATCTAATGAACACGCAATAATCATCCAAAGCTCATAAACCCTAGATGTAGCATACAATAATCGATATTATCCAAATAAACGGGGTTTAGATAGTACCTTTCAATGGTTACAATAGTTATTTGATCTTCAAGAAGCTTAGAGTCACAAGTGTCGCACCTCAAATGGATCACAAACACCAAGAGAAAGAGAATGATGTAGAGGAGAGAGGATGAGAGGCAAAAAAAACGTCCATGAACCCTTACGAATTGCTTCCACACGTTTTTGGGGCCTTAGGGGTTCTTTATATAGTTAGGATATAAGGTTATCAAACAAGGAAAGCCTAATTTGACTGCCTAAGCTCCAAGCAGCCCATGGACCCCCTCCTTAGAAGCCTTGGACGAATTGTAATGGGTTTCCCCATAGATTTCTTCCACTCCAACTTCTATGGAGTCTATTAGCCCAATATTCAACTATCACACAATTGATAGTTCAAGTCCCCTTTATTTAATTAATGTCTTTTAGTCATAGAATTAATTTCTTAATTAATTCTTATCTAATATTAATTAAATTATATGATTTCTCTTTTAATATATTACTCATATAATATATTATTAAACCATAATAACCTCTATCTTCATAAATCATCCTATCAAGTTGCTTTGGTGAAGGCAACCCAAAATGACCATGCAAAACCGGGTCAAGTACTTACCAAATATCGTTACAGGCTTAGACACTAATCTAACAGTTTTGGCTGAAACAAAGACCAACTAAGACCAATTATATGAAGTGTTTTTCTTGAGAAGAAACCGCACGAACTCTTGAATATTTGTTTATATTATATGTCAAGAGGTCATTGGGAGTCTTAAAAATCTTGAAAAGTTTCAAGAACTAATCAAGAGTAAAACTGTTTTTAATCACTAGCCCACAACTTGAGGTTTTTTATCCTATCGTGTTGACATATTCTTATTTTTGTGCCCATTCCAGTCAAAGTTGATTAGGAGTGCTCAATTATTTGCATAGCAACTTGGAAGAAATGGTAGGCCCGTGTGCTACCAGGTGGCAAGAAATTAAGATTGAACAAGTTCAGTCCATATGAATTTGGATTTGTCACTAAACTTGTCTTATGATTATGGTTTGATAAATCAACATGGATATGAACACATAGACCATAAAATCTAAGTGTCGTAAGGTTTCTATTCAATTCATGAAAATGATTGCGAGGAAACGATTTTACTCAGTACATTTTAAGGGGATAGCATTTGTGATATTTGCATTCTCAAATTCGATTATGATTATGGCATCCCTCTTCATAGTTCGAATTTTCAGAAATGGAAAAAGGTCTAAAAACATTCGGACTTATTACTATAAGTTTTGAAATTTTTTATGCACATATGTGAGCTATCTAAGGAAAGGTGTAGTAGTTTACATAAAGTCTTATCGAAGCATCTTGTATCAGAAATTCGAGCTTATTGATTTCTAGATTTTAAGGAGAAAGTCAACGATTATTGATTTCTAGAAGTCGAGCTTATTCCTGGGTGTCCCACCCCCAAACCAAATTGGCGGAAACATTCGGGGGTGGAGGACGTCATGTATAGTATCACAACAATACGTAATAGTAAACAAGCAACAACATCATGCATTGCATTAATAGTATAATTTAATACAATTATGTTCTGTATAATAATAATAATACACCAAAAAGGAATGATCAAAATAAAGACAAGTCTGAAAGTGCTTCGTCTTCTCAAAACATGCCATCGGTACCTGTCTACTGATGACCTGAGAATACAAGTTATTTTGAAATAGAGGATCAACATTAAAGCTGGTGAGTTCATAAGTATTTAGTGTCAAATGTTGTATAAGTTTGAAGAAAAGTGTTTGTAAATGTTTTAAATATCTATAAATGTTTGTGATGAAAGTTTGTTGTAAATGTAAATGTTGTAAATGACTATCATTACCAAAATATAGTTTTACATTACAGACCATGTGAGAATATCACAATGTGAATTCAATAGGAAAAATAATAAAGTACTGTAGTATTGTATAAAGCAACTACCGTTGTACTAACTACCTTAAATTAATTGTTAATTAAGGTTTGGATGTGATGTGGTTATAACCATGCTAAATCGACAAGTAGATAAATATGACGACCCTCTGGCACCGAAAGTAAATGTGACATTTGTCACCCATAACCTTTCGGCCGACTGTAGCGAACAGTCAGGATGCAAGATTTTCAGTCCCGTATAGATCTATACAAACAATGTCCGCTCTCCCTCCAGGAGACTCTGGTTACAAAAGGTGACACAACAAACTTGTTGTTGTGACATGAAGTAGACTCATATAAAAGTTATCTTGTTCTTGAAAAGGATGCATGTTCCTTTCTGTTTCTCATTATAATATGTTTGAACTGACTCGTGTATGTTTCATTGTACTAGAACTAGTGAGTAGTAATCTCTTAAGCTATACCTATTATAGCTTACTAGTAATGTTGTTTGAATGATTGAGTATGTTTGTACGCCTTTTTTTTTTTACCTAAAAACTTTAAACTAATGTAAGAAATTTTATATCTATACATATATACATGATATATAACTAAGATTAAAATGACATTCGGATAAACAGCAGATTCCCTAAGTCCACAACCAAACAAGTAACATGAAATAAAGAGAGTTATCAGTCCTAAGTCCTTTCAACCTTGTTTATATAACTATATTTGAATAGACATGATTTTGACAGTGTACCAGTTTTAAAATAGTTTAATAAGGAGTTTTAGCATATAAAAGAGTTTGATAAAACATTTTGTAATAGTTGTTTAATAACATAGTTTTGAAGTATAAGAAATCCATCTATATGATAGTTATTAATCACATGTAATTGATATAACAACTATAATGTTTCAACTTGTATCCCCCCCATAAAAGCGTTTAAAATCATTTAAAATGTTAGTTAGGGGTATGAACTCACCGGTTGTGAGTGAAGCGAATGTAAGATCAATAACGGTTGCTACTATTGACGAGACCTTCGATTCTCGTTTAGGTTGTTTCGGCTAAATATCGCTCGATCTTAAATTCGAGTATTTAGCTGTCTACTGTTAAGCTAAAACTTAGAAAAATCATAACTTCCTCATACGATGTCAGATTTGGACGTTCTTTTTATCAAAATGCTCGGTTTAACGAATACTATGACTTTCGTTTAGATTGTTAAGGCTAAAAAGCACTTTATCAAAATATTCACTTTTTACGCTTCCCGGTGCTGTGCTGGTTTCGTCGCGAAACTTCGACATGTCATAACTTCTTCGTTATAACTCGGATTTCGGCGTTCTTTATATCTCCGGAATCCTTGTTTCGGCCACTACAACTTTCTTAAAAGATATCGGATTTTTCTAATATTTATTTTAAAGGATTATTTTCATTATTAATTAATTAAATCATAATAATTAAGCAAATAAGCATATAATTCACATAATATTCACATAATTCCTCTTTATTACTTCAAAATGAGTTACAAAGGTTGACCTAGACTATTACAACTTTATTAATGCTTTTAGCCCAGAAACACGGGCGTTACAATTCTCTCCCCCTTAGGATGATTCTGGCCTCGGAATCACACATCAGCAAACAAATACGGGTAGCGACTCATCATGTCACTCTCCGTTTCCCAGGTGAGATTTGACCCATTCGTATGTTTCCATTGCACAAGCACTAAATCGACCATCTTGTATCGCAACTTTTTAGTCTTACGGTCAACGATTTCCTCTGGTTCTTCGATTAACCTCTTGCTTTCATCCAGCCTTAACTCAGATATTGTAATTATGTCGGGAACATCTCCCGTGAACTTCCTTAAAAAACACACATGGAAAGTGTTATGAAAACCATCTAGTTCTTATAGTAGTTCTAGCTTGTAAGCTTTATTTCCAATCCTCTGAAGAACTTTAAATGGTCCAATAAACCTTGGACTCAACTTTCCCCTTTTACCAAATCTTATAAGTCCCTTCCACAACGAGACTTTAAGCAAAACCGAATCACCAACTTCGAATGTTATCGGTTTTCTTTTCTTGTCAGCATAGCTATTTTGACGATCCTGAGCTGCTAACATCCTTTCCCTAATAACTTTCAACTTTTCAGCAGTCTGATGGACTATCTAAGGTCTGTTATGAGTGTAACGTGGAGGGGCACATTTCAAAGGATTGCCCAAAGAAGAAGGAGGTAGGAAGACCCAACATACCACCAAAGCCGAAGGCGAGAACCTTCCAGATGACGCTTGAGGCTGCAAAGGAGGCAGCATACGTCGCTTCAAGTACCTTTCTTGTAAATGGTTTGCCTGCAAACATTCCGGAGCCAACTACTCCTTTGTGTCGCATAAATTTGGTGGGAAATTAGCATTACCTGTAGAAAAACTTGATAATGCCCTGATTGTAGAAGTTGCCAGTGGTAAATTCATACCTGTTAGTAATCATATTAGGAACATCATCATTGACCTAAACGGAAATGAATTCCACGAAGAGCTATTACCCATAGAGTTAAATGGTTTCAACATCATTTTGGGTATGGATTGGCTTAGCACCAACAATGCTGAGATTCTTTGCAGGAAGAAGATAGTTAGAGTGAACCCACCCGGATGAAAATCATTCATGGTGTACGGGGACAAACGCAAAGTGAATTATGGAATTATCTCCCTGATGAAAGCCAGGAAATGTTTGTCCAAAGGATGTGCGTCGTACTTGGCATTCGTAATTGATGCTAAGAAGGAGAAGAAAGAGGTGCAAATATACCGGTTGTATGTGATTATCCGGAAGTCTTTCCCGAAGATCTTCCCGGATTACCACCTGATAGGCAAGTGGAGTTTCATATAGATTTGTTACCAGGAACAACACCGATAGCAAAGGCACCTTACCGATTAGCACCGACGGAGATGAAGGAGCTCATGATGCAACTTCAGGAGCTGTTGGACAGCGGTTTCATTCGACCTAGTTCATCACCCTGGGGAGCTCCGGTGTTATTCGTGAAGAAGAAGGACGGAAGCATGAGAATGTGTATTGATTACAGAGAGCTGAACAAAGCAACGATAAAGAACAAGTACCCGTTTCCAAGGATCGATGACCTGTTCGACCAGTTACAGGGTTCGAGCTATTTCTCGAAGATCGATCTTAGGTCGGGATACCATCAACTAAAGGTGAGAGACCAGGATATCAAAAAGACTGCATTTAGAACAAGATATGGATACTATGAATTTTTGGTTATATCGTTAGGACTAACCAATGCCCCAGCAGCTTTCATGGATTTGATGAATAGGGTTTGTAAACCATTCCTAGATAAATCTGTGATAGTATTCATAGACGATATCTTGATTTATTCAAAAAGCAAGCAGGAGCATGAAAAGCATCAATGTGAAGTGCTAGAAGTCCTGAAAAAGGAGAAGTTGTATGGAAAGTTCTCCAAATGTGAATTTTAGATTCAAGAAGTCCAATTCTTGGGTCATGTGATTAACCAAGAAGGAATAATGGTTGATCCAGCAAAGATTGAAGTTGTAATGAAGTGGGAATAACTAAAAAGTCCTATGGAGATTCAAAGCTTTTTAGGATTAGCTGGATATTACCGAAGATTTATCCAAGGCTTTTCTTCGATAGCCGCTCCATTGACAGCCTTGACCCACAAAGGAGCTACTTATACTTGGAGTGAAAAGCATAAGGAAGCCTTTGAGAAGTTGAATAAGAAATTATGTGAAGCACCAATTCTTTCTTTACCCGAAGGAGTTGAAGACTTCGTAGTCTATAGTGATGCATCTGGAGTTGGGTTAGGTTGTGTTCTGACCCAGCGAGATAAAGTGATAGCATATGCATCAAGAAAACTGAAAGAGCATGAAAAGAACTACCCCACTCATGATCTGGAGTTGGCAGCGGTAGTATTCGCCCTAAAGATAAAGAAGAACTATCTTTATGGTACTAAATGCACACTTTTCACTGATTATAAGAGTCTTCAATATCTCTTTAATCAGAAGGAATTGAATATGAGGCAACGGTGCTGGCTAGAGTTACTCAAGGACTACGACTGTGAGATACTTTACCACCCTGGTAAAACAAATGTTGTTGTTGATGCTCCCAGTCGGAAGGTAAGTCTTGAAAAGAAAAGGGCCAAGAGCGCTAAGAATTAAAGTTGTCTTGATAATTGTGAAAAGTATAAAGAAAGCTAAAGAGGAAGCTTTAGAGAAAAATGACTGAAAGAAGGAACGTTTGGGATAAAACGTTGGTGTTTGATACAAACGGTCAAGGACTGGAGGTATTCAAAGATAGGATTTGGGTACCTAGGAGGGGAGGAATAAGAGGTCTTCTGATGAAAGAAGCTCACAAGACCATGTACTCGATTCATCCCGGCAATACAAAAATCTATAGAGATCTAAAACCCTATTACTGGTAGCCGACGATGAAACTCGAAGTTGCTAAAGTATGTGGTTGAGTGTGTAACTTGTGCCAGGGTTAAGGCACAACATCAGAAAACGTATGGGAGTTTAGAACCTTTACCTGTACCTATGGGTAAATAGGAAGATATCACTATGGATTTTGTGACTAAACTGCCTACAACAAGGAACGGTCACGACATGATTTGGGTGGTTGTTGATCGCTTCACTAAGAGTGCGGATTTCATAGCAGCCAACGAAAAATGGTCTATGGATAAACTTGTGAATTCTTATGTAAAGGAAAGTGTGAGGCTTCACGGTGTTTCGTAAACCATTGTATCTGATCATGACAGCCGTTTTACCTCAAGGTTTTGGAGGAGTCTATAATAGGAAATGGGTACCAAGTTTTGTTTAAGTACAGCTTACCATCCACAAATGATCAGAGCGAAAGAACAGTACAAACACTTAAAGATATGCTAAGAGCATGTACCCTGGAATTCCAAGGTAACTGGGATGAACATTTACCTTTAGTAGAGAAAGCCGATATCTTTTAAGAAAGTTGTAGTGGCCGAAACAAGGATTCCGGAGATATAAAGAACGCCGAAATCCGAGTTATAACGAAGAAGTTATGACCTGTCGAACTTTCACGACGAAACCGGCACGGCACCGGGAAGCGTAAAAGTAAATATTGTGATAAAGCGCTTTTTAGCCTTAACAATCTAAATGAAAGTCATAGTATTCATTAAACCGAGAATTTTGATAAAAAGAACGTGCAAATATGACTTCGTATGAGGAAGTTATGATTTTTCTAAGTTTTAGCTTAGAAGTAGATAGCTAAATACTCGAATTTAAGATCGAACAATATTTAGCCGATACAACCTAAACGAGAATCGAAGGTATCGTCAATAGTAGTACAAAGGTAAAAAGACTGACGAAAATGGACGTCGGATGAAGAAGTTATGAATTTTTAACGGATTTTCCTATCCCGGTCTGTTAAAAATAATAATATTAAAATTAAAGTCAAAATTAGCCGAGCTTGGTAACGTGAGCTTGTGACTCAAGTGAGGGCTTTAAAGATGGATGTTCATTTGAGAGAGCCTATAGAATAGATCAACTGTGACATCCCCATTTGCATTTACGTTTTTTCTACGGGTCCTTGCCATCTTGATCTATACACCGAATAAGGTGAATTTAGATCTTTATTCACTATAGACTCCGAAACGTTTACATGTTAGTTCTAATATTGTAATCATACGCTTAGAATCCTACACACATAAGGTTTTCCAGATCCGGTCGGCAACAGACCATAGATTCAAACAATAATATGATGTATATCAAACACATAACATTTAGCATATAAAAGCATTTTAGGCGTCTTTCCTAAAATATACTAATGCTCACACCTCACAATCATCGCTTAGCATTCTAAGTTTAAGTCTAGAAATCCTACAAATTCCTAGTTCTCTTAAACTAATGCTCTGATACCAACTGTGACATCCCCAATTTCACAGCCAGAAAAGACCGGTTTTGTTTATACTTTATTTCAAAATCAGATTAACCTTTTAATAAAAGAATTGCGGAATTTATCCCAAAACAATAATATGATAAAGATTTATCAAAAGCATTTCCTTAGAAATGTATTTCATTAAAAGACTCAGGATGTCATGTTCGATATAGTACATAAGTATAAACAGTACATAAGTATAAACAGTTATTTACAACTAATGGCCTATAATCCAAAAGTCCCTCATCATCGTCATAATTATGCTCTGAGTCCACTACCTGTAAAACAGAAAGCTGAGTGGGTCAGACTTGGGATCCTGGTGAGAATATAGGGTTTTTAACCCACAAATAATAATAAATTTATTAATTTCTTCGATCAACAATAAATTTATTAATTTCATCAACCAACAATAACCCTGATTACCCATTCCCGTTATCCTCACTTTATGTCCCTAAACACCTATACAAGGGACCTAGTCTCAGGATTTTATCATCGGGATGGACACTACTACTAAGGGGGTTCCTCAACAATAAATGTCCTAAAGGCAACCATGAGGGGGATGGAGTACACCGGTGAACACATCGTTCACAACACCTACAGGTTGCGAGCCTGCTAGCGTTCCACTGGACTGTCTAGAAGAGTCTGTGGTCGTCATCCACACTCCGCTAGATGACTGGAACAACAACAACATCGAGGCCTCTCATCATTTTAACACACATCAAATATTTTGTCTACCCATGTTCCATCCAACATATTTGTAGATACCATACATATACAATTTATAACTTGTATAAAACATTGTATTCAACAATCATCTCAAATAAACAATCAATATAATTACACATAACATGTATTTTATAGAAAATACTTCATATCTATGTGTAAGATGAAAGTGACTATACACTCACTTGATTTGACGATAATCGGGCAACAATTCGTTCCTTAAAATGATCGTTTCTCAGAAAACCGGGAGTTTTATTGAGAAACAGGGATCAGCGAGAGTTGGAGCTTCAAAACCGAAAAGATAAAATTTTCCGGGTTTTGGGCACTTCGGGATGTATTCCTGGATTTAAAAATGATACCGGGGCTTCGGGGGAAATCAAAATAGTCAAAATATAAGTTTAGGGGTGAAAAATGTCAAATTTCCAAAAGTAGTCGGAAAGGCTCGCAGCCTCCCCTTTATATAGGGTGCGAGGCCAAGGTCTTGTGGCTAAGGAGTTTCCGCGTAGTACCTGCGAGATTCGGACACGGAGGGAAGAGGCGGCAGCGAAGGGAATGAGGCGCGTGGTAGCAGCGAGGCGAGACACGGAGCGAGCTACGAAGGGTCAAGAAGCGAACACCGATGCGAGGCGTGTCGCTCTTCTATTGGACCATGGCTTCGGCCTATCAGAAGCTGACACGAAGAAGGCATGCGTCGGTCTCGGATTCAGACACGACTTGGTGACGCAGCTGCTTCGGCCTTGAGGCGGTTTCGCGAGAGGGGTGACATGTCCGGTTACTGTTCATGCGAAATTGTTCGAATTTTGAGCCCCGAACTTCTAAAATCCTTAACCTTCGCATAAGAGCTCCATTTTTTATGTTCTTTATATACACGCGTAGCTAAAATCATGTTCTACAACTTTCGTTTAGACTTCGTCGGCTAATTTTGACTTTAATTTTAATATTATTATTTTTAACAGACCGGGACAGGAAAATCCGTTAAAAATTCATAACTTCTTCATCTGACATCCGTTTTCGTCAGTCTTTTTACCGTTGTACTACTATTGACGAGACCTTCGATTCTAGTTTAGGTTGTGTCGGCTAAATATCGCTCGATCTTAAATTCGAGTATTTAGCTGTCTACTACTAAGCTAAAACTTAGAAAAATCATAACTTCCTCATACGAAGTTAGATTTGGACGTTCTTTTTATCAAAATTCTCGGTTTAACGTAGTCGGAAAGGCTCGCAGCCTCCCCTTTATACAGGGTGCAAGGTCGAGGTCTTGTGGCTAAGGAGTTTCCACGTAGTACCTGCGAGATTTTGACACGGAGGGAAGAGGTGGCAGCGAAGGGAACGAGGCGCGTGGCAGCAGCGAGGCGAGACACGGAGCGAGCTACGAAGGGTCGAGAAGCGAACACCGATGCAAGGCGCGTCGCTCTTCTACTGGACCTCAGCTTCAGCCTATCAGAAGCTGACAAGAAGAAGGCACGCATCAGTCTCGGATTCAGCCGCGACTCGGTGACGCGGTAGCTTCGGCCTTGAGGCGGTTTCGCGAGAGGGGTGACGTGTCCGGTTACTGTTCATGCGAAATTTTTCGAATTTTGAGCCCCGAACTTCTAAAATCCATAACTTTCGCATACGAGCTTCGTTTTTTACGTTCTTTATATGCACGTGTAGCTAAAATCATGCTCTACAACTTTCGTTTAGACTTTGTCGGCTAATTTTGAATTTAATTTTAATATTATTATTTTTAACAGACCAGGACAGGAAAATCCGTTAAAAATTCCTAACTTCTTCATCCGACTTCCGTTTTCGTCAGTCTTTTTATCATTGTACTACTATTGATGAGACCTTCGATTCTCGTTTAGGTTGTGTCTGCTAAATATCGCTCGATCTTAAATTCGAGTATTTGGCTATCTACTACTAAGCTAAAACTAGAAAAATCATAACTTCCTCATACGAAGTCAGATTTGGACGTTATTTTTATCAAAATTCTCGGTTTAACAAATACTATGACTTTCGTTTAGATTGTTAAGGCTAAAAAGTGCTTTATCGCAATATTCACTTTTTACGCTTCCTGGTGCCGTGCTGGTTTTGTCGCGAAACTTCGACAGGTCATAACTTCTTCGTTATAACTCGGATTTCGGCGTTCTTTATATCTATGGAATCCTTGTTTCGGCCACTACAACTTTCTTAAAAGATATCGGCTTTTCCTAATATTTATTTTAAAGGCTTATTTTCATTATTAATTAATTAAATCATAATAATTAAGCAAATAAGCATATAATTCATATAATATTCACATAATTCCTCTTTATTACTTCAAAATGAGTTACAAAGGTTGACCTAAACTATTACAACTTTATTAATGCTTTTAACCCAGAAACACGAGCGTTACAGTTGTGGAAGTGTGACCTAGTCAGTGACAATTCCTTAGATAAGTGATGAAATATCGCACTGTTCTACAAGATTTCATATGGACATGAGACATGCATTATAATCAATCTCTTTCCAAGAGTTGTTTCCTGATTTCCGATTCATGATGACTGAATTAGACTACAATTGAACACATCAACTTAGTCCAGGCTTGGCTAAGAGCTTAAGATGTCATCACCAAATCATCGAGGGACCCACAGATATCACATTTATCCCAGTAAGGGTAAAAGGAACGGATAAACTTTGACTCATATGTTTGTACTATTTAAACATCAAATCACACACAACAACATGTTTTATAACATCAAGTTACTGATGCATTTACGTATTATCAAAACACAACCGACTCATAAACACTAACTCATATGTCTCCGTTTCAAGAATATTAGATATTATCGTCAAAAAATTACTCGTGATAAAATTCATAAAGCAATTCACTGTTCATGGGTTAATCCAATACTCAAAGTCCTATTTCAGGAGTACTCATGAACACTACAACAAATGTGTTCCTTGTCTATGCTCTTAGGCAATCTGCATTCAGATTCATGATAGTCTTAATTCACTACTTACTTCGAAAAGTATGATCGACTGCGGATGTTTGAATAACCAAGTTATTCGGGAAGTAAAACGTGCGAAGTGAAACACGAGAATAATTTGATTAACTACGGTCTCAAAACTTTTGAATATAAATACAACACTTATTATTTAATCACCATATTAATTAGACTTTATTCATTATATAATGTTTTGAGTGATCAAATTAATACTTGAACTAAAACAATAGTCATGCCATGCTCCAAGCACGCACACTATATTTATCTATGGTCATTTCTTTGTGAAATAGATCAATTAAACACATTTCCAATGATGCCCATTTCATAATTCCAAATCCTTATCATAAGTGTAAGAGAAATTCTTACCACTACTAGAATTCGTTAGAGTCTAAACTTACATGCAATGATCCTATAGTAATGTCAAGGCACCAAAGTCACAGAGATTTTTCCAATGATACTACAAAACATTCCATTGGAGATTGGTTACAAAACAATTCCATAGAAATGAAGTCTCACATTCAAACAACATTCCTTGAACAACCTTCTTGCATTAAAGTTTCTAACTCACATATAGATCTCAATATCTAACTCCCATTATGGAAACATTTCCAAATTGCCATATGACTATTAATTCTAAATAAGAGTTACCTCTATTCAGAACATGTCAATATGGTCCGTCCAAATTAATACTATACTTCCAACTGTTCATAAGAAACCAATCTATGGTAAACTTCAGATTATCCTTGACAGGTGCTTAACAACTTTAGTCATATCTGGTTCCAGTCTTTTTCCCTCTTAACGACATAGGCATTTGGAAAATTAGAAAGAGTGGATATTATAACATATGCAATCAATCCTATATCCAAAGCATATGGGATCTGATACATTATGTCTTACATAAATACATGATACTTGATCAGTCTCTTGCCACAATATATCCATATACTGAATTTCCTATGTTGGATCATTTCAACATGATATTCATATATGTACAAGACTAAGTTTGATTAAAATTTCAATCTAAACATTTAGATTTGAAATGAAGTATTATTGCCCTCTCCGTTATGATGGGTTTTGAGCATTATAACACTTCCTAAGTGTACATGCAACCCTAATAACCTTGGATCTATGTTTGTCTAATTATCATGCAAAGTTGAATTCCAAGGTTATATTCCTATCTAGCATACATGGGGAACATTTTTAACTTGAATGAAAGATAGAATAACTTACCTTGTTGTTGATTATGATCCTTGAAACCTTGTGAGCCTAGCACCCTAAGTGTGATGCCTCAAATGCTTCACACAACACCAAATGCAAAGGAGTAAACTTTGAGAGAATCTTACACTTGCAAAATCGACTCTAGCCCTCTTGTTTCTTAGTGTAACCGATTTTGGTGGAGGAGATGGTCTTTATATAGTGTGACACATCTGGGGTTACACCATTTAAACCCTAATGTGTCATGGCTCTTCATTTCCATGACCCATGGGTTTGTAACTCCCATGGAGCATCCTATGGGTTTAACCCAACTTGATAATCCATGGAGCCTCTTAGCCCCCTATACAAGTTATGGATGATTTACATAATCAACCCATATATTTAATTAGTTATCTTTTGATCACTTAATTAATTCTAAATTAATTCTTGATCAGACTAATTAAATAATACTATAAATATATTAGAACTTATAATATATTAATAAACCACAAGTGTTATTTCTCTCATTTAGTCTATCCAATTGCATGGTGCCATGTAACCCAAATGGACCATGCCGGTTCGGGTCAAGTACATACCAGAAATAGTTATGGACTTAGACACCTTATCCAACACCTTAAGCCTTACTATAGCGAAACAATTTCCAAATTTTGCAACTTTTCAAATTTAGAACTTTATTTCCTATAAATAGCATTGCTAACTTGCAACACCTTACATAATAATCACACTCGCCCTATCATAACAATTATGTTCTTACCAACATAAAAATTATGCTCCCACTAGCTTTGACATGTACCCATAAATCAGCTGGACTTCTAGAAATCAATACCTATTTACTTTCTTACCAAAGTTCAGATTCATGATACGCGGTGTTTCTATAAGTCTTTATCTAGACTTGTCAAGCTCGTACACCTTTCATTAGACAGCTTATGTGTGTGTCTAAACCCTTGCAGAACTTATGGCAATAAGTCCCGAATGTTCAAACTATTTGCCATTTCTCACAATTTGAACTATGAAAAAGGATGCCGTAATGATATTGGAATTTGAGAACGTAATTATCACAACTACTAACTCTATCAACCCTTTAAAATCTACCAATGAAAGTGTTTCCTCAAAATCATTTTCATGAAGTAGAGAGATACCTCTTACCACCTAGATTTTATGGTGTATGTGTTCCTATCCATGTTAATTTATCATTTCCAACCACTATCATAAGACAAGGTTTATGAAAAATTAATACTCATATGGACTGAACTTGCTCAATCTTAATTTATTGTCATCCGATAGCACAAGGGCCTACTAGTGCTTCTAAGTTATTGAGCATCTCACCCATAGAAATCAATGTACTTTCACTAATCAAGATGCTTTACCTTATGCGATCAAATGAGAACTCACAAACATTGCCAGCTCAACTAGAATGGGCACAGAAACAAGAATGTGTCAACACGATAGGCTATCAACCTTAGGTCGTGTGCTAGTGATTACTAAAATATTTATTCCTAATTGTCTCCTAAAATTTTTTGAAGGTCAAGAAGACTCCCACTGACCTCTTGACATATAATATTCTCTATCCTAGAACATTCCTCGTCACACAAATATTCAAGAGTTAGTGTGAGTTCTTATAAAGAAAACACTTCATATAATTGGTCTTAGTTGGTCTTTGTTCAAACCAAAACTTCACAACTACCAATTTCAAATGTGCAAGAGTAAGAAAACAATTCTACTCCACATTTCATGAGGTGTTGTAAACCTACTTAGAACATGTTACTCAAGGTACAACTAGGAGTAATTGGAGTATAACTCTAAAACTTGACTATGGAACGAAGTATGACTCATCTTGTTGACTTAACCAATTCAACAATACTTGATTCCTCTTCTTAGTCATATAAATGAACTGAGGTATCCTTAGAGTATCAATTTTGACATGGTTCCATAATCATTAGGATGATCATAAACATGATACTAAAGTACTCTCCTTTCCTTTGAGATTGGAGAAACTTTTATCTTTCTGCCCAATGGATTCTTCTTATTCGTTATACTACACCTTGAACTTTTCAAGGTATCAGAATTACACTTAATCATATTAGCATAACGACATTCACTGAACTATTAGTAAATCATGAAAAATAGACTTATTGTTCTTTGTGGTGAATCTAACCAATTCACATCAATGTGTACTATATCCTTTAATCCTTCACTTAACTCACGTATTGACGTGAGCAAGGAATTTAGTCTTAATTTTCCAAAGATCGAAATTCTCATACATCACATAATTTAAATCATATGATTCCAAGTTTCTATCCAATTGAAGCTTGGGTGATGAGGATCCTTCCTCACTTGGTAAATTATAACACTACCACAAGTGATATAAGTAAGAATCAGATCCATTTTCAACATTACTAATAATACAAATATAAACACCAATTTTCATAAATGCCATTGTAGGTAATCATAAATCACATAAGATAAAACCAAACTTTACTTTATTGTTAAGGTGCGGAAAACTTGTCCTTACAATGAAAATACATATAATAACTATGCTTCTATATATTCCTAATGTCACACCCCAAAACCGATAACGGCGGAATACGTTTCAGGGTGGAGGACGTCATGTACATTATCATCACAATTGAATAATAGTAAAAACAAGAAACATCCAACCATTTCATTTACTTAGTGATTTTAGTTACAAGTGTGTTTCATATTGTTCCACAAACACTAAAAGTAACACAAAAATAAGAGATGGATCTTGTATGCTCCACCTTCTCCAAAATGCTGCACCTATACCTGTCTATCTTTGACCTGAGGATACAAGTTATTTTGAAAATGAATATCAGCATAAAACTGGTGAGTTCATAAGAGTTTTAGTGTGAGTTTTTGTATCAAAAAACATTAAAACCGATAGTGTGAAAAGCTGTAGTTCACAGTCATAAGTAGTGGTAAAACCTAGAAAATCCTATATTTTCCAGAAATACATTGTAAGTGAAAACCTTTAAGAAACATGTCATTTTTCTTCTTTGAAAATCCATTTGTCGTAAAAGTATAATAGTGACTCTCCAATAAGTAATGCAATATAGTAAGTTATGCCTGAAGTCAATAATAGTGGTACCAACTTCCTTTAGTGCTAGATATTTGGTTACTTCGGGATATTAACTTAACCTTTAGTTTAGTATTTTAGTGCGGTTATAGTGTATTCCTTGTATGTTACCGATAGTGTGAGCAATAGAGAACCCCATGACCTTCCCGGTCATGCATAGTGTAGTGAAGTAGTGGCATCCCTGGGCCTGCACGGCTCGGACTGAAGTTAACAGTGTTGGGTTATGAGCATTCTAACACTCCTATGGTGTACATGCAACCCTATAAACCTTGGATCTATGTTTTCTCTATAATACATGCAAATAAGAACTTTCCAAGGCTTTAGTCCTAACTAGCATATTATGAAGCACTTGTACTACAAAGTGCTAGTTAGATGACATACCTTTTGATGTAGCTTGATGTCTTCAAGCTTTAAGAGCTTAGCCCCAATAGTGTGGAAGCCTCAAGTGGAATCACAAATCACCAAAACACATTGGAAGACTTTAGAGAATATGGATACTTGGTTCTCTCTAGTGAAATTGGCTAGCCCTTCTTAGTGTACCACACTAGTGCCAATTTCACCAACCAAGGACATCTTTATATAGTGTGGAGGATTAGGGTTAAACCCTAATACCCATGACCTTTCATTTCTTAGGATCCATTGGTTAAACACTCCATGGACTATCCATGAAAGCTTAGCCCAACCTAAATGAACTTGGCCCATTCCATATATATATATAAGAGTCCATATTTAATTAGTTCCTTTTGATCAGTTAATTAATTCTAAATTAATTCTTGATCAATACTAATCAAATAATATGATTCTGTATTAATATATTAGAACTTATAATATATTAATATCAATCATAAATATACTATTCTCAAAAGATTATCCATATAAATTGTGTCGGTGAAGTGCAACCCAAATGGACCATGCCGGGTCGGGTCAAATACATACCAAATAAAGTTATGGACTTAGACATTAATCCAATAGTCTCCCACTTGGATAAGTCTAAAACTATTATTGCGTATGACTTCAAACCTAACTGGCAATCGTAGCTCTTAAAGCCGTTGTCGAACTCTGATCTTGTCAACGAACTTGTCCATTAGATAAGGGATCATATATTCCTCCATTCTAGATATCATATAAACTGAGACATGGATTATAATCATTCTCTCTGTCCATTTGTTGTTTCCCGATTTCCGATTTATGATGACTGACTAATTGAACAAATCAAATCAGTCCTGGCCCGGCCGAGCACTTCCATTTTTCATCATCAAATCATCGAGGGGCCCACATATATCGCTTTTATCCCGAAGGTAAAAGGAATGGATAAACTTCAACTCATATGGCTTGTTCTACTACTTGTTGAATCATACACAAAGGCACGTTTTATAGCACCGAGTTACCAAATGTGTTTCCGTGCAATCAATGTACAACCAACTTATAGTAACAACTCATATCTCTAGGTTTGAAGAATATAAGATATTATCGTCTCATGATCACTCGTGATAAAATCCATGAAGTGATTCCAATGAGCACGGGTTGAATCCAATACTCAGAACTTATGAGCACTCATGAGTGTTGTAGCCCTTTGTCCAACACCTTAGACCTCAACAAGCCAACCCATGACAGTCTTAATTCATATCTACTTCCAACATATGACCGACTGTGGATGGTTTGAATAACTTAGTCATTCCGGAAGAATAACCTAGTTTATTCGGGAAGTCAAAACATGCAAAGTGAAACACAATAATAAATGAATCCAATATGGTATCAAAACCTATGAACATAAATAAAATACCTTTTATTTATCACCATATGATTACACATTATTCATTGTATATTGTTTCAGCTATCAACTTTATTCTTGAATTTAAAACAATAGTTGTCCCATGCTCCAAGCATGTACACTATGTTTTCTAAACACTAGTCATGTCATACACCAAGTATGCATACTATGTTTGTCTATGATCTTTACTTTGTGAACTAGATCAATTGAACATAACTTCAATGATTCTCTTTTCACACTCCCAAATCCTTACAGCAAATGCAAGAATTCCAGATTCATGCCATTTACTGAAATCTGTTAGATTCTAAACTTATATGCATTGATCCTCTTGTAACGATTATGCAAAAATTCACAAAGACTTGGCAACAATCATTACAGAGTATTCCAAAGGAGATCAATTCCTTGGAAACATCCTTCTTGCATTAAGCTTCCTTAATCTTACACAGATTGAAATTTCTAACTTTGAAACATTTCTAGATTCCATTTTGACTATCACTTCTGAACAAGAGTTGCCTCCTTACAGATTATGTCAATATGGTCCTTCCAGAATTATCACTATACTTCCAACTGTCCTTGAGTAACCAATCTTTGGTAAACCTTAGATTGACAATTGTTTAATCCTTTTAGTCATATCCAGTTCTAAACCTTTTCCCTTCTTAATGCCCCAGGCATTTGGAAAATTTTAGAAAGGATGAATATAGCACATGTAATTGATCCTATATCCTAAGCATATGGGACACGATTCATGATGTATCACATAAAGACTAAACCAATATTTTGCTATAACATTTCCATTTCTATTTGCCAAGTTCTCATAATTCAGATTATGAAAAAGGGATGCCGTAATCATAATCGAATTTAAGAACGCAAATAGTGAACCCATATACAGAATTTCCTTATGTTGAGCCATTCCAACATGAAATTCATATATATTTCCTTGACTAAATGATTAAAACCTCACGATCTAAGCTTATAGATTTGAGATAAAGTATAATTTCCTCTCCTTTAATTATAGCAAAACAACTTTTTCCCAATTGAAACCTTTTATTTTCTATAATTAACATTGCTAACTTGCAATCTTTATCATAATTATCATGCTCCCACTAACATGATGATTATTAGCATAACACTTATGCTCCCACTAGCTTTGACATGTACTCAGAAATCAGCTGACTTTCTTACCAAAGTTCAGATTTCTGATACTTGATTGCTTTGATAAAACTTTATCAAAATCATACACCTTCCCTTAGATAGCACACTTGTGTGTCTAAACAATTATGAAGAGGGATGCCATAATCATAATGGTTAGACCTTTTTGCCACTTCTCACAAGTCCAGGTTAGTGTGCCGGTAAACCACACACGCTCCACTAACGACTTTGAGAATGCAAATATCACAATTGCTATCTAACTAAAATCTACTTAGTGAAAGTGTTTCCTCACCATCATTTTCATGAATCGGAGAGAAACCTTATGACACTTAGATTTAATGGTGTATGTGTTCTTATCCATGTGAATTGTCAAAACCATAGTCACAAGACAAGGATAATGACAAATCCAAACTCATATGGAATGAACTCAATCTTAATTTCTTGCCACCTGGCAGCTCAAGGGCCTGCCATTGCTTCCAAGTTATTGTGTAACCAATTGAGAACTCTAACACTCAACTTTAACTAGAATGGGCACAGACTATGTCAACACGATAGGTTATAAACCTCAAGTCGTGTGCTAGTGAAGAACTTTAGGTTTTATTCTTGATTAGTTCTTGAGACTTTCAAGACCTTTAAGACTCCCACTGTCCTCTTGACCTATAAGACTCCCTTGTCAAACATCCAAGAGATAGTGTGGGTTCTAATCAAGACAAACACTTCACATAGTTGGCCTAAGTTGGTCTTTGTTTTATCCAAAACATCACAACTTACCAATTTCAAATGTACAGGAGTAGAAAACTTTTACTCTTACATTTGACACGTGTTTTAAACCTTCTTAAAGACATGTCACTCAAATTACAATCTTGGAGTATGACTCTAAGACTTGTATTGGAACAAAGTATGACTCATCTTCTTGATTTAACCATTTCAACAATTCAAGATCCCTTCTTCTTAGTCATAAGAATGCACTAAGACTTCCTTAGAGAACTAATTTTGATATGGTTTCTTAATCATTAAGATGACCACAAAACTGATACTAAAGTACTCTCCCATCTTTTCATATTTGAGAAACTTTTATCCTTCTGCCTAATTTGATTCTTCTTATCCGCTCTGCCATGCATTGGAACCTTTTCCAATGTCTCAGAGTTACACTTAAGCTTGTAAGTATAATCATATTTACTGATCTTTAGTAAACTATGACGAATAGCCTTATATCTTTTATGGTGGACTTAATCAGTGCACATCACTATGTACTCGATCCCTTAGTCCATTACTTGACTCACACATCCATGTGAACAAGTAATTAGTCTTAATTTTTCCAATACTTGAAAGTTCTCATTCATCATGCAATACAACTTACATGATTTCAAGTCCTGGTCCAATTGAGACTTTGGGTGATGAGAATCTTTCCTTATTTGGTAAATTTAGACATTATCACAAATGAAGGAATCAATTTCATATTTCCACTCTTGCTATTAATGGAATCATATAAGCAACAATTTTTCCTCAAATGCCATTGTAAGGATATTTTAAAATAAATAAAATCAATTTTTTTTTATTTTAAAACTTTGCGGAAAAACTTATCCTTACAATCCATATGAAAACTTGTTGTTATCTATTCCTAAGCAATATCCCATAACTCCTAATAAGTAGCTCAAGAACCCGATCTTTAAACTACGCGATAGAAATCCATCTATGCGATCAGATTCAACATATTCTTTCTTTAAGTTCCTTCACTTTTCTTTGATTCTTAAAACATCAACATGTGACCTAGTCACATCATGTAATAAGAATCTCAGAATAGAAACTTAGCAGAGTTAGATAGTGGACTTTACCTGAAGTAGAGTCAAACTTATTGACTTTAACCTCCTTAGGTAAATTTGGCAGCTTCGCAACCAATGCCCCTTTCTTTGGCAATATAAACATATGGACCCTTTGATAATGGTACACGAGACTATCACAGACTTAGCTTTTCTCTTTACCATTGGTTCAACCGAGTTGATTGTGGCCCATCCCTTTCCACTAGGAAGAGAATGTTTTTCTGGATTTCCTGTGTCACTATTGTCAATGTCCATAAAGTTTTAGGAAGTTGATCTTAGCAAATAGATAAGATCATTAAGGGTCTTGTCATAGTCTGTTTCATAGGTGTTCCAAAAGAACTCACTATGTGACTTAGAAAGTAGTTGAACCACCAACTTTCTCAAGACTTTGACACCCAACTCCCCCGTCTTGTCAATATGTGACTACATCTCCAAGATGTGACCACACCTAGACCTTGCCTTTCCAATAGGGCTTGAGTGACCTTAAACTTTTTCAAGAACTTGTGGGTTAAGGAGAATAATTGGAGGAGGAGAAAGAAGTATGATTTCCAAAGGACATCATCTTCACTTAGGAAAGCTTGTTTCAAGAGATTTGGGAAGATCATAAATGTCTAAACCAGACATGTTATGGGAGATATTCAAGATAGTTGATTTAAAGTCCTTAATATGACACCCAATATGAAATATTAAGGCTAGGACCCAACAAACTATTTTATAACTTAGAAGAGGTATGCCGTAATCCAAGCTATAAAATATTTGAAGGTAGGTGAATGACGATTCACCAATTTCCACCAAGATAAACGAAATGTATTATTAGGTTTTAATTGGTTTTGAAACTCCTAGATCTTTGAGATTCATTGAACTGTTCAATGGCATGTTTCAATCTCGAGTGTGCCCTTCAGGTTTTATGACTGGGATGCCGAGGATCACAAAACAAGGTGTGAAGTAACCATGCAAATTACTTGGTACCCTTAAGTGTTTTACCCCTCAATCGATGTGCTGGTTAACCACACACGCTCCATCGATACTATGATAAACATTAAGTTACCCTTTGCCTACCTTGTTAAATACGAGTTAGTGTGTCGGTTAACCACACACGCTCCACTAACCGACTTAAACAAAGTGCAAAGTGTAATTTCATGGATTAGCACCTTATTCACATTTTTCCTAAGTAACTAAGATTGGTAATTAAAAAAACATTTAGTTACTTTATAATATTCATCATACTTTTAATGAGAATTTATAAGTCCTTGTCTTACCCGTTCGGCTAACGACCCTCCACCAGTCAAGCAAGCGGTGGGTGAGAGTGGACAACCATTCAGTTGCCATTTTATAGGCAACAACCTTATACACACCTTATAGACCGGCTTCGTGAATGAGGCGTACTAGCGGTAAGACCGACTTTACTCTTATACATATGTATATTATTAACTTATAATATTATAAAGTATAAGGGTTGAATTTTAACTTTTAAAATTCTAAGGGCTAACTTGGAATTAAAGTATTCATAAGCGAAAACTTTTCAAATTCCAAAACTTGAGGGCAAGTTTTGAAACTATTTAAAACTAATTAATTCCATAACTTATGTATTTAAAGTAGTTTTAATCCAAAAACTCTTCAAGTTCCATAACTTGAGGACAAGTTATGGAAGACTTTAAACTAATAAAAGAATTAACTTTTCTTTATTTTATAACTTATGGAATTAATTAAGGTTACATTATTTTTTTTTATATTTAATGAAGAGACTCTTGGTCCTCCATAACTTGAGGAAAAATTATGGAGTCATAACTCCAACTAATTAGAACTAGACTCTTCATTTTTGTAACCTTTGCCAACTTTTATGAGTTTTATGAAACTTAAATGTGACTTTTCATATAACTTGAGGACAAGTTACAAAAACACATTTTAGAATCAACTCTTAGATTAATTTGGATTGAAAACAACTATTTCATTCAACTTTTCTATCAATCTAATCAACTCATAAGAACAAGATAATTCAAATCAAACTTTTTCATGTAATTAGTCTAACCTTTAAACTAATACAAAACATGAATCTATTGACAATTATATTTTGATTAGCATGAACATTACCACATCAAAAACAAGTTTATAAGTTCAAAAAACAACTTAGGGTAATGTTCCTAGTCCATTTCTAGCCAAAAACCTCGAAAATATGCTATCTGGGGGTCCAACTCGTCGAGTGCATGAACCAACTCGGCGAGTTGGATCGATTTGATCACTTTTTAGGCATGGACTCGCCGAGTCCCTTGATGGACTCGCCGAGTCTGATGATCAGACAGCAACAATTTCGATTTTTAAGCAGTTTTGCAAGTATAAGTAGAAAACAAGCCTAGGCTCTGATACCACTGTTAGGTTTTGAGCATTCTAACACTCCTATGGTGTACATGCAACCCTATAAACCTTGGATCTATGTTTTCTCTATAATACATGCAAATAAGAACTTTCCAAGGATTTAGTCCTAACTAGCATATTATGAAGCACTTGTACTACAAAGTGCTAGTTAGATGACATACCTTTTGATGTAGCTTGATGTCTTCAAGCTTTAAGAGCTTAGCCCCAATAGTGTGGAAGCCTCAAGTGGAATCACAAATCACCAAAACACCTTGGAAGACTTTAGAGAATATGGATACTTGGTTCTCTCTAGTGAAATTGGCTAGCCCTTCTTAGTGTACCACACTAGTGCCAATTTCACCAACCAAGGACATCTTTATATAATGTGGAGGATTAGGGTTAAACCCTAATACCCATGACCTTTCATTTCTTAGGATCCATGGGTTAAACACTCCATGGACTATCCATGAAAGCTTAGCCCAACCTAAATGAACTTGGCCCATTCCATATATATAAGAGTCCATATTTAATTAGTTCCTTTTGATCACTTAATTAATTCTAAATTAATTCTTGATCAATACTAATTAAATAATATGATTCCATATTACTATATTAGAACTTATAATATATTAATATCAATCATAAATATACTATTCTCAAAAGATTATCCATATAAATTGTGTCGGTGAAGTGCAACCCAAATGGACCATGCCGGGTCGGGTCAAGTACATACCAAATAAAGTTATGGACTTAGACATTAATCCAACAAACAGTCGGGATGTAATAGTGTCTGCCCTGTATAGATCATACATAGTCTAGTGAAGTAGTGGCATCCCTGGGCCTGCACGGCTTGGACTGAACTTAACAGTCGGGATGTAATAGTGTCTGCCCCATATAGATCATACATAGTGTAGTGAAGTAGTGGCATCTCTGGGCCTGCACGACTCGGACTGAACTTAACAGTCGGGATGTAATAGTGTCTGCCCCGTATAGATCTATACATGTAGTGTCGTCTTCCGGTCGGAAAAACTTTGGGCATAGTATATAGCGAATAGAGAACCTCATAGTGAGTTAGTGTCTTATCTTCTGTTTAGCGCCTTTTCTTGTATTATAGTGTAGTAGTCTTTTGTATAGCTCGTAGTGTGTTCTCTTATTAGTGTATCGTTTCGTAATAGTGTGTATTATAGTGTGTAGAGTAGTAGTGATAGCGAGTAGTAATGGCCTTAACTATACCTATTATAGTTAACTTAGTGTGTATAGTTCTTACCAATTTAGTGGTTTTAACATCGAATGAAATGAAAATGCTCGTATCCAACACTAATATACATGATATATAACTAAGAAATCAACGACAGTCGGACGGATAACAACTACCCTAAGCCCACAATCAAACAAGAACAAGAAGTAAGGCGAGCTATCGATCCTAAGTCCTTCAAGTCTTACTTATATAAATATATTAGTGTGGTTACATTTTATAAGAAAATTTATTTAAGAAAGATCTTGTCCAAAGGGAATATTTAAAAAGTTGTTTATTTATTCAAAATAGTTTTGAAAGCGTAAAATCCTTTTATAAGGCGTAGTAGTAAATCACATGTGATTTAAATTACGGATAGTGAATCACATGTGATTAATTTCCATCAACATGTATAATTGACTTGTATCCCCCCCCCCCTAAAACATGTAAAAACATATGAAAGGTTCATTAAAGGGGTATGAACTCACCTGTAGTGAGTGGTTCTGACGACAAAGTTGGATTTGATGCTAGGTGTCAAGTGGTGACTTGAGTACACACGCGAAACCTATTTAGCATATGTAAGCACATGTATGGATTTAATTAGTGTTATGAACATCTAATCGATGATTTTGGGATCACCTTCGGGACTAGTAAACACTTATAATGAAGTTTTATAATCATATATGATTGTATGAGGGTTTATAAGGCTATACAAGAGGGTGTGTGGCCAAAATACACACTATATGTGTGTGTGCGGCCAGGTGTGCGGCCTAGTGTGCTGTCGGCACTTGTGTGCGGCCCTTTGTGCTGCCAGGTGTGTGTGTGCGGCTGCACACAAGTGTGTGCGGCCGTACACACCTCTTGTGAGTCCAAATGAAGTGTTTGCTCTTCACTTTAAGGAGTTTTGAATGTGTGCGGCCGTTCACCTTCAAGGGTCCATGAATATGATGAACATGATGAGTTCTAAGGCTTGGGACTCAAGTGTTTACCTCTAATAAGTTTGAAGATGTACTAGATCACAAATATGAAGTCTTCAAGGTGTTCTTCGTTCATAATTTTAGAGAGAGAAAGTAGGGAGAGAGTAAGGAGTATCCAAATGAATGAATGAAGAAGGTACCCAACTATATGTATGTTTTAGTGTGAGGCTAGAGGGTGTGCGGCCGCACACATGGGTGTGTGGCCGCACACACCTCTTTTGGTGTGTTTAATTTGATTTCATGATGTAAAATACTTTCCAACACCTCCTAAGACTCATAATTAGACTATATTGTGTGTAAAACGCATTCGGAACCACAAGATTTCCAAATGGGTGACGAATTCAAGATTTAAAGACAATACGCAGACCAATTACATAGGATGAAAGTTTCGGGTTGTCACACCTAAGCAATCTATCATAACTCTTAAATAACAGCTCCAAATCTTGATCATTTAACCTATGTCCGAAATCCATTTCTTCAGATCAGAATCAACCTTTACTTTCTCTTAAACTTCCTTCATTTTCTTAGATTCTGCAAAACTTCAAAATACAGCTTATCACGTCATGTATTAAGAATCTATGAATAGGAACTTAATAAAGAGTTAGATAGTAGATGTACCTAAAGTAGAGTCATACATTTTTACTTTACCATCTCTAAGATATCTTATATAGTGTCAGCAGCTTCGCTTCCAATGCCAGTTCGATTCAAAATAGATACAGATGGACTCTTTAGCATTGGCACATGGAACTATCTCAGAACTGGCCTTTCTCTTATGTTCAAACCTTTTGACCTTGCCCAATTTCTCTCCTTTAGGAGGGAAGACCATTTCTAGACTATCACCTTTGCCATCACCAATGTCCATGGAACTTTGGGAAACTGTTCCTCCAAACAAATTTCCTTGACCAGTGCGTCAAAACATTGCTACTTTAGCAAAAATTAGCAAATATGTTAGATCAATTAGGATCACATCATTTTCAGTCATATAGTAGTCCTTAACAAACTGACTATACGACTTAGGAAGCGAGTGAAGAACCAAGTCAACAGCTAGCTCCCTTGGGAAAACGACACACAACATTACCAATCTGTCAATGTGTGACTTCATCTTGAGAACTTGTGCACACACAGACTTTCCATCTTGGTGTTTGCATGCCAATAGGACTTGAGTAACCTTGAACTTATCAAGTTGATGAAAATGTGGGTCAAGGAGAATCATTGGAGGAGGTGTAGGAAGAGAAGTATGATTTCCAGTTCCATGAATGCATGAAGAAGGGAATAATCTTTCAACTTGATCGATACGTGGAAGATCATCTTCAGACGTAAAGCTTTTTCCAAAAGGATGAGGAAAACCATAGTTGTCAAAAATATACATCTACAAAAGGGAGAAAATTCAAGTAAGTTGATTTGGATCCTTAATATAGCACCTAAATGAAATACTATGGATAGGACCCAACATAATAATTCACAATTCGGAAAAGGGATGACGTAATCCAATTGTAAATTATTTGAAGTAGGTAAATGGCGATTTACTAAATCCCCCATGAAAACAAAATTATACATGAATTAGGTAATACTCAAAGCACTGATAATCAAGTCAAGAAAATTTTCAATAATAATGTAGAGAAACAATATATTGTTTCATAACTGAATGACTGAATCATAAGAAGAAGTTTGGAGATGTTCTTACTCACTGATCAAAGCCTGATCCCATCATCAAAATGAGATGCACCACACCTTGAAAATGATTCACGAAAGCTTCACTTGGTCAGCAAGGAGACTAAATATGAATACACCAAGGTTGTATTTTCTTGTGAGCTAGTCAAATTCAGCTTTAGTGAGTCGATGAAAATTCAAGAAATTATTGACAAACATAATGGTATTCATGCTCAGGAACTGAAGTTGGCAATTTAGCAGCTACTCAACATAGTCAAGAAGCTGAACCTTATGTCATCAGTTGGTCTATCACCAACTGGTCCATCAAGACCATCCTCCTCAGGCAGAAAAGGTGCTCCTAGACAATCCATGAATACGAAGTTTCCTTCCTTCTGGAACTTGGTATATCAACAATGAATTACCAATAGGTGTTGAACCAGTCCAATATATATTCATTTTAGAACCAGAGCATGGGATTATTTATCTTGACAGTTAGAATCATATGTGCTTTTAATGCACTGATGATCTTCCTTCTGCTCCTGCTAAACAGTTGTTTTATTTTCACTTGGAAGGACTAGATCGCTATGAACTAGAAAGAGGATATCATTTGTTGATATCACTGAGCTTAGTAAAAGACTGAATGCACTTAAGCTTGATCAATTCAGATAGGTCAAGCCCGATGACTCTTAAGAAGAAGATTAGTTTTGACATCATCTGATAGGGGGAGATTGTAAGGTCACATCTTATGATCTGATGAGTCAAACACTCTAAATCATCTGTCAGCGTCAGCATCAACTACATTGGCAGCGCCAGCGTATCAAGCTTATCAACATCAGCACTTAGTAAAATTATTCTATGTAATCTTCTTTATATTAGGTAATGATATAGATAAGTATAGAATAGATCACAAATCTGATATCTTTGTGATAAGATCGATTCTTAGTATAAATTAGATATAATCCGTTTAATCATACGATTGATATGTATAGATTAGTATATATAAATCATTAGGTTGAAACCCTAATGAATCTCTATGGCATGGTGTAGTAATCATCTTTGTGACAACCATCTTATTTGTGAGGACAAAACCTTTTTCTTGGTGAAAGAAACAATTTGGAGAACTCTATGTATCTATTAATTTCTATTCTTTATTATTATTATTTTTGTTGTTTAAGTTTCTTTTTAGTCTTTATACTTGAAGTGTATCCCATCGATACAAACCTTCAGAATGAAGCTCCCCAAAATACACCACCAAAGAAGACAGACAAGGTCGCCAAATATGACACAATATTCGAGTGTGGAGTTGTTGGGCACTAAAAAAGGAGTTGTCCTAAGTTGATTGTTGGGTTGAAAGAAAAAAAGGTCGGGGAAGGCACTTCAAGTATATCTATTTTCATGATTGAAATGGGATTATTTACTTTTTCATCTAACTTTTGGGTATTTGATACTGGTTGTGGAACTCATATATGTAATATGTTGTAAGGGATCAAAAAGAGTAAGGATTTGAAAGCATGCAAGATGGTACTACATGTTGGCAATGCATGTTGGCGATGGAGTATAGGTTCGGTCCAAGCAAGAAGACATTTTGATTTATGTTTACCATCTTGTCTGCATTTGACATTAAACAATGTGTATTTGATTATTACTACCACTAGAAATATTGTTTTAGTTTCCCTTTTGAGAAAATTTGGTTCTAAATTTCAATTTTTTGATAATAATATTCATTCATTCTTGAATGGAATATTCTATTTTTAGGCTAGACCAATAAATGAAATTTATGAATTAAACCTAGATGACAGCTCAAGCAATAAGTCCCTTTATCATGTTAACACCAAAAGGCTCAAACATGATTTAAACCAAACATATCAATGTCATTGTCACATTGGTCACAATAAGAAGAAGCGCATATCGAATTTGAAATAATGTGCGATCTTTATTGTTGTAGGTTCATATTTAGTAATCTGTTAAAAAAGACAAGAGCAATATCATCTCCGTTGGAAGGAGGGGAAATATATTTTATTTATTTGTAATTACAATTGTATGGATATGTTTCAATCCAAATGTATTAGAGAAAAAAAATCAATTATGGTCGTACATGAATACAACATCTCATTTTTTTTTATGTGATTTTAATCATTTATAAATATAACATTATCAATATAAACATGTGAAATGAATTTTTAATATAATCACTTATGAATATAACTATGTAAATGTACACATAGAGTTTTAGCATATTCATTTATGAATACTAGAATCGTTGAATTCATTTATCAATGAATAAAAATCAATTATCATATTTATGTTATATAGATAATTAATTTGTACTAAAAAACATAAACTACATAATCATCAATAAATATAACAAAAATATATAATAAAGATGGGTTTTATTGATATATGAAAAAAGATCAAGTGATTTAGTTATAAACATTATCTGAGTTTTAACTGATAATAGAAAAAAAGACAATGGATTCTTATATTTTAAATGAGAATTCATTCAATTTAATTGTTTTATATAAATGAAAGAATGTAATTCTTTTTGCAAAAAAGTTGAATTAAATGATTGGAACATTATAGGAAATTATCATTTAATTAAGTTAACTATATCATTAATGTAAATGTAAAATTCTTAGTGTTTCTTAGAAAAATGATTGGTCTACAATCATTCTTACGTTCTCAACCATTTTGGGTTCAAAATATAATCTATCTCTCTCTCTCTCTCTCTCTCTCTCTCTCTCTATATATATATATATATATATATATATATATATATATATATATATAAGTTCTATAGAGAACCATTACTAATAAAGGAACCAATGAATCAATCTAAAACGTCGGAATATAAAGCGATTAACAGCAAAATTAATGGTTTTAGACTTTTACAATAAACGCAATGCACCGAATTATAACAAAACACACTTCTTCTTTTTTCGTTTAATTTTTTAGACCATTTTTTTATCGAAAAAAACAAATATACTATTGTTTTTTTTTTTTAATTTTCTTGATCTTTCCATAGAGATTAATATTGATATACAAAAAATTGTTTTGTTTTTCAAAAAAAATCCACTTCATTTATTTGTTTCTTGAAAAGTTAAGGCCTACTTTTTATCAAAAAATTTAATAAATACATTAAAATTCATATTTTATAGTGCTCTTTAAACATAGTTCCATAGTGATGTTAAAAAAAAAAAAACGAAATTTCTATACAAATTCACATGAATCTGCTTAGATTCATATTGTAAATTTGCCCATTCTGAATGTGAGCAGATTCACAATGTGAATTATAGTAAGTTAGGTTCAAATTGTGAATATTAAAATTAAAATATTTACCATTTAGATTCAAAATGTGAATCTGAACTAATCAAGTTTTTTTTCATCGATGATGATATTTATTAATAGAGTACAAAAAATAAAAAACATTGGTATAATTAGATTTTTTGGATAAAAATAAACTTGAATATTGAAAATAACAACAAAACAAAGTGACTTTTTTTCGAAAAAAAAGAGTTCGTTTTTTGTATATCTATGAAAAGATGACGAAAAATCGTGAACAGTGGTATATTCGAGAATTTTTTTCGATAAAAGCGTCGCTTAAATTTTTTTTAACGAAAATAAAAAATTGCATGTTGTGGTAAAAATGTGGGTTTTATAGTATAATTCGATGTATGTGTGTCCAATGTACAAGTGTACATCCATTCCCTTAGCTGTAGATTGCTTTAAATTTTTACGTTCATGATTGATTTTTTTATTCGTTGTTAATAATTGGTCTCTATTCAACTTCATATATATATATATATATATATATATATATATAGAGAGAGAGAGAGAGAGAGAGAGAGAGAAAGGTTGAAATGTGGATTAACAAATATTTTGTGTATGTAGGAATTAATATGGGTCAAGTATTATTTAATTTTAATAATTAATTAATTAAATCATCTACCCTTTATTTAGTTAAATTACTTTATTTAAAACCATATTGTCTCTTCCATCGACACCCACAAAATCATATCCCTTCCGTTTCCATCGAGATTTACGAGCCTTTCCACTATCTTCATTAACGATGCATCGACTAACATCAGCCAACACCATGCCAGAATACCGGATTCCGCCTTGTCGCCACCTGATGTCGGTTACTTTCAAACGATTCCTTCATCTTCTTCGTATGCAATCTCAATTTTAGATACACAAGTATTTAATCCAATCGATGCAGAGTGAGGAAAAAGAGGATGAAATCGCATGTCGATTAATCTAATCCACACTCAAATTTATCTGCTTTAATCTTCCAACAAGGTAATTATTTATTTATTTATTTTGTATTTATCTTAATTCCTGATTTTCCTTAGCAGTTAACAAATATAGTTTAAAGTTTCATCTTTTTGGAATTTAATTTGAAGGGTTGGTAGGATTTAAGATGATCTAGGGGTTTCTTCAACTTTAATTTGTCTGGTTAAATATAAAATGCCTTAATTTTTTATAAAGTTGAGTTAAATTTCATTAGTTTGCTTTTTCACAGTAAATCATAGTAGAGTGTTTTGATAATTTTTATATGAATAATATACTTTTTCGGTTTTAAAAATTCAACAAGGAAAACCTTTTAATCTATTTGAGAATATGATATATTTTGAGATTTAAAGGTCAAAATTTGACCATAATTTTAAAACTCGGCTTTATTCTTGAATTGCATGCTATACTTATTTGACTTCCATTGTAAGTTTTATTTTTCATTAATTTGATTGTTCCTTTTATGTAAACAATGATGGTAAAAAATTGATTATGGAGCATATATCATTTGTCGAGATTTTGATGAGTTTTATTTTATTTTATTTTAATATTCATTATATGATGGTTTCTAATCCATGTTTTTGGGTGATGCTTATCAATTTTACTTTGATTTTCAAAAAGGTTTGATTAACTGGACGGTTGGGCATAGTATTTTTGATATTCTGAAAATTAAGAATTCATTTTTTAGTTGGAAATCCATAACAAAATGATTATTTATTTATTTTGAATACAAATTGCAATTTTAGAATCGGTTGTATGAGAATATCGGTCCATGAGGCTCCAAGTTGTATGCATTTATATTCTTGAACTTCATTATATGTATGTGTTTTGTTTCAGGACCATTCAGAATGTAGCAAAGTTGCTTGGAACAACAATGGTGGATGAAAATTAAGAGCCACTTTCATGACAATTGAGACTCCCCGCACCATAATGTCAAAATATAACAACATGAAACAAGAATGAGAATGATGATTCTTTAATGAATGACAATGTATTTTTATACAATGAACATTTTTTTTCAAGAATGACATACTATAAAGCTTGTATTCTTATAGAACGTGACAAAAAAAAAAATTTTAAAAATGTCATTGTATTTTTATACAAATGTGACAGTAAAAATTGTTTTATTTATTTATTTTTGGACATTAGATTCTTCATTAAATTAATCATAGATGATTATTTTTTAAGAATGTTGTTATTTTTCAACTCATGATTCAAAAATTAGTTATGCTTCAAAATGTTTATTCAATCAGAATATGTATTTTGTTAGAATTTGTATTCAATTAGAATATGTATTCTATTAGAATATATATTTTAAACTCTTGGTCACATTCATTCGTACATTCACACAGTACTTATCATCCACACTATAACCTATCCATATATATATATATATATATATATATATATATATATATATATATATATATATATATATATATATATATATATATATATATACACACACATACAGAGAGAGGGAGAGAGAGAGAGAGAGGTTAAAGTATTTTAACTAATTATTTTGTGGATGTAGAAATTATTGTAGGCCAATCATTTCAAAAACCTAAACAAGGGTAAAATTGTAATATTACCTATTCATTAATTTTACTAATTTAATAAATTCCTAAAATATTGGATTAATTTCCCTTAAATTATGCCTAATATGTTACCACCAAACCATATCGTCTTCTTCAATCCAACCCTACCATCGATCGACTCCGTCTAATATACCCTTTTACGCCCCCATCTCCATCTATAAAGTGCCTCCCTATTCCTTCACCAATGACATCCACTTCAAGCACCATTCTTCGCCAGAAGACCTGATCAACGACCATGGTAACCTTGAAACCCACATAAACCTCGAGAAAATGATGAACTGGGAGTCTAGCACATGTTTCTTGTTGGAATCGGTCTTCAAATAATTCAACAGGTAACAAAATCAAACTTCTATCCCTAATTTTTCACCTTTTAATTAGGGTTCTCCAATTAAATCCAAACTTTTTGTCAATTTGTTGTTTAGTTCTATAGCATCGGAGTTCTCACTAATCATCAGAGCTTCTTCTTATTAAAGTCGTGATGTAATCCTAGACTAAAATGATCTACCTTGATACCCGAATCTAGTGATCAAACGATCGACCATGCCACCAACGCCTCCTACTTCAATCGAGATCAACAAGAAGAAAGATTTCCTTTTATTATGATTTTGCCATGGTAGAGAAAGGCTTTAGCGATACTAATAAAATTTGATTATCCTTCTAATGCTTGTTTATACGACGTGTTTTCATTCTTGCCTTTCAACACTATTACACTACTACAAAGTGTAGCTTATGATTCAATGGACTGACTACAGTTTTATTTGCATTATTGTATACCGAACTGGATATTGTGTTGTGGTCATTGTTTTGATAAAAAAAAATATTTTATAATAATGACTGTTACTCACGTTTATATATGTCAATACATTCACTAATGCTAAGCTTCTTTACAATGTGGTTTTTTATTTTTGAATGTTATATATTTGCAGAGATTAAGTGGCTGTCAACTGTAATGGTGCAAGCAGCTGCAACTTCAGGGGGGATCGGAGGAAAAGTGAAAGTTGTTCCATCTGGAGACTCCTTGTTGATCATGGGATTTACCAAAGCTGAAATTCCCCTGGAGAAGACAATAGTTTTGGCTCATCTTTCAGCCCCAAGATTGGTATGCCCTTTTTGCCTTCACTATACTTTAAAACTTGTAGCAAGTTATACTGACATTTGAGATATATTATATATACTTTACTTTCTTGATTATCATATATACAGTTTATTAAATGTCTTTTCTTTGTGTAGTCTCGTAGAGGAGGCACTGATGACCCATTTGCAAGGGAAAGCAGAGAATTCTTATGAAAGTCGTGTGTAGGAATAGGTGCTTATTCATAAATCATAAAAACCATCTTCTATTTGTCACCTTGCATTGATAAAAACTATATCAAGATAATTCATATTAATTTTGTTTGTTTACTAAGATATTGTTTTCAAAACAGAATACACATTCCCAAATTTCTCCAAGGAATTCTGTAGTCTCTTCATTGGTACTACAAATATTGCAAAGGATGTTGTTACTCATGGCTGGGCAAAGGTAATTCACCTTCCTTTTATCTCTATCTTCTCGTAATTCTGAAATCTTATGACTTAGTGTATACCATAGCTGAAAATGGTAATTACAAGTAATGGAGGATAAAGGAAAGGTGACCCCTGAACATGTTGAATTGCTACCCCTTGATTTAGATATTATTCTGATGTAACACAGTAAATATTCAAACCAAAATTTTCATTTTAAAACACAATAAAACACATGTCACATTTTCTCAAAAATCACAAGTATCAATTTATAAACACATATTTCAAATTGTTTATCACAAATCCAGGATCCTCCAAAAATATATCCCCAGCCCAGATGTGTGTATAATCAAGTCGGTGCCTTCCCGCGATCATGAGAAGTACCTGAAACACATATCATATAACACGGTAAGCACGAAGTTTAGTGAGTTCCCCAAAATACCACACATAACTCATTAGCCACTCGAGGCTATAAATCAATAAGACCCTCCGGTCAATGTGACTTACTGGGACCCTCCGGTCCCACAACTCGGGTGGACCCTCTGGTCCTAACTCAGATGGACCCTCCGGTCCTAACACAATATGCTCATAATAATACACAACATAAATCACATAGACATAATGCAGGATATCACAATACTCAATATGAACACATAAGACCCTCCCATCACACAACTCAGATTACCACTCTAGGTATGTATAGTGAGAAGACTCACCTCGTAAGCAAGCAAATAACAACCTCGTATACGTAGTCTCGAACTAGCCTCCGCCTAACACATAGAATAATTACCTCTAATTAATACTCTATTTACACTTAGAATAAACCGAAGGTTACACACACACACACATTCTCTCTCTCTCTCTCTCTAACTCCTAAGATGGGTAAAAGACCATTTTACCCCTTCATTGTCCCCAAAATCCCTGACTTGGCCAAATCCTAAAGTTAACATCAGTCAATACTCGAGTCAACTGTCCATGTTGACCTGACTCATTGAGTTCACCTATGTGACTCGTCAAGTCCACTCATTTCCACAGAAGTCCCGTGAAGGTCCAGCTCAGCTCAAGTTGACCCCCAACTCGCCAACTGATCGTATGATCAAGCTCATCGGGACAAACCCTAACCGACTCATCGAGTCAGCTCATGGACTCGGCAAGCCCCTTAAATCTAATTTTTCATTCAGACATTTCGAAACAGATCTACCACTCCAAACACTAAATCTAGCTTCCCAAGACTCGATTGTCACGTAAAGCTTCGATCTTTATGTTCATGCATGGAATATTCGCTCCATATTACCAACTACATGCTCTCACAAGGTGTTATGCACAAAAACCCTCTTTTGTCCGAATAAAGTTGGGACCTTTGGACTCAAGGGACCTCACAAGGTCCAGATGTGAAGTTTAGACCTCCTAATAGACTCCATGTACTCATTGTTCCATCAAAAGGTGGTAAAATCCCTAAGTTCCATACTCAAGATATCTAACTAAATAAATGAGAAAGGTGCAATCTTTTACCTTCCATAGAAGCTCTAGGTGAAGGGATTGTTGGATCCCACAGTATCTCCTCGTCCCCTGCTTGTCTCACCCTTCTTTCCTTCCAAAAGATTCACTAAAATACTCAAAAGTTAGCTCAAACACTCTCTCTTAGCTCAATAACCGATTTGGATTTCTCTCAGTGAAGTTGGGCAGCTGGTGAGGCGCAAATGGAGACATAAGTTCTCTTAAATAGGCCCCAACCCCGACGATTTAGGGTTTCATCACACAATGCCTACTCGGCGAGTCAACTCTCTGAGTCATCGAGTAGGTTACTAATCCCACGTGGCCAAACACGACTCTACTCGATGAGTTAAAGCACCTACTCGTCGAGTTGCTCAAAAGACCTCAAACATAAAATAAAATAAAATAATACACCTGGGAGTTTGGATGTTACAATTCTCCCCTACTAGAATCAGACTTCACCCTCGAAGTCATGCTCTGGAAATAATTCTGGGTACTGCTCTCGCATCTCAGATTCCGGCTCTTAAGTCAACTCAAACCCTCTCCGATGTTGCCACTGGACCTGAACCAGGGGCACCTCTTTGTTCCTCAGAACCTTCACCTTTCGATCCAAGATCGTAATTGGCTTCTCAATATAATTCAGGTGCGCATCGACTTGAATGTCCTCTAATGGCACCACTGTCGTCTCATCGGCTACACACTTCCTCAACTGAGACACGTGGAAGGTGTTATGGATCTGACTCAACTCTGCAGCTAGTTCCAACCGGTATGCTACCTTACCCACTCTGGTGGTCACTCTGAAAGGACCGATGTATCGGTACCCCATCTTGCCCCGTTTCCTGAATCAGATCACCCCATTCCATTGGGATACCTTCAGGAGGACAAAGTCTCCAACCTAGAAATCTAGCTCGGTTCGTCGCTTATCTACGTAACTCTTCTGGAGACTTTGGGCTGTTATTAACCTTTTTCTGCCCTGTTGAATTTGCTCAGTCGTCTTCAACACTATATCAGTGCCACCCATCACTCTCTGACCCACTTCTCCCCCAACAAATGGGAATCTGACACCTCCTCCCATATAGAAGCTCAAAAGGAGGCATACCAATACTCGAATGATGGATGTAGTTGTAAGAAAACTCAGCCATGGGTAAGTAAGTGTCCCAACTTCCTCCGAAGTCCATAACACATGCACGCATCACGTCCTCAAGCGTCTGAATCTCCCCCTCGCTCTATGCGTCCGTTTGCGGGTGGTACGCGGTACTAAAATGCAAACGTGTACCCAACTCCACATGAAATTTCTTCCACAAGCTGGAAGTAAAACGCACGTCTTGATCTGACACTATCAAGTTCAGCACTCCATGCCGTGCTACCACCTCTCTTACATAAATCTCGGCCAGTGTCTCTGCAGAAGAGGTCTCACTAATAGTAAGGAAGTTAGCACTCTTTGTCAGCCGATCCACAATCACCCATATCGCGTCAACTCCATGTGCAGCCCTTGTTGACTTGGTGATAAAGTCCATATAAATTTGTTCCCACTTCCAATGGGGTGTAAGTCTCTAAAATGTTTGTGTATCAATCAGATCCGTTTGATGGTGCGGAATACCAATCAAACGGATGATATCATATCAAATAGAAGAGAATGAGAAGAAAAATAATATGAATCTATGTATGAATTGATTAGAATGAAGATCCGGATACAAAAGATTCACAGACACAAAACTTCTCTCTGGCCGTAAACTCTTCATCAAATCAGTTCCTCACACCCTCACACCTATATTTATACAAAGGGAACATGGGCTTAGTGGACACGGGCCATAAATGGGTTTACGGCCGTAAACACAGCCGTAAACACCTTACGGCCGTAAACACCAAGTTGTTTACGGTCCAAGACACAAAAATACATTTTTCTAGAAATGTAAAGTATAAACCATATTTTTGACCCAATAATCTCCCCCTTGGTTTATAACTTTCTTTTCTTAATTGACCCAACAAGCTCCCCCTAAAAAGTAGCTTGCTTTCTTGTTAATCTTCATTGTGAGATTTTCTTTAGTATTTATCTTCAAATTCTTCACAACTTCAAGATGTGCTTGATGAATCTTCAATGAATTACTTCATCTTGAGCACTTGAGCTTTTCTTCACGATTTGACTCTTAACGCACATTGGGTGAGGAGGCTTCTTTTAATGATTCTTGAAAGATGGCGCTTTCAGCTTGAGAATCTTCAGAGAGAACATCAGAGAGAACAAATTTTCTGGATCACTTCAGCAGGTTTATAGATAGCAGCAGACTAATTGAGGAGGCTTCAATGCAATCCGTCACATAATCTTCAATTTCTGCTTCACCTTGCTTCTGGGGTTGAATGATTGAATGTTGAAAGAATAATCTTTGTTTCTTGCTCCTTCGAATGAGAATTCTTCGATGATCACGGATGAAGCATTGGCTTAGAAATCTTCAACACAAACTCCATGAATTTCATTTTCACCTGAATTCACTTTTCAAGACAAAACAAAACTAAAAGAAAACTTAGCACACAAATCAAAACAGAAACAAAATATTTTTGGATTTTTCATATTTTCTGATTTTTCTTTGATTTTTGATTTTTGATTTTTGATTTTTGATTTTTGATTTTTGATTTTTGATTTTTGATTTTTTTTAAAATGTAATTCTCCCCTAATATTTAAATTAGAAGAACACTATGAACAAACTAAAAAAATAATAGCTAACTTTAAGAGTGATTTGGGATCAAAGTTTTTAGACAACCTTTATCCGTTTATCAGTACCTCTCCTTTCATGAATATATATGGTCAATCGTCAGTATTGTGGTCCACTTAAACACGAGAGATTATGACAAAATTAGGACATACTATAAGTGACAAGACAATGTGATCCTAAGTTCCTAGATAATATTCCTTAAGGACCATTCAGCTGACGACGACTAAAGATATTGTTGTCCACCTAAATTAAGCAGCGAGATCTACAGACAAATTCTATGTGTTCAATTTTAATTGTACTAGAACGTGTTTCCCGCTTCCTGATATGCTCCAGCCATCAAGGACTTCTAGAATACTCCTTACACTGGGTGAGCAGACAATTATTAAGAAAGAAGATAGATTTAGAATGCATATGATGTACATCTAGATCGGATCTCTTCCAATCACGCAAAGGATGAAACATATGACTAACGGAAGTTTCAGAGGGATTGAGAAGAGAATGGTGCATATATATATATATATATATATATATATATATATATATATATATATATATATATATATATATAGTTTAAAATTCACAAAATATACAATTTCACCATACATATATATAAACAACTCTTATCCCACCCCGTCGATCCTCGCAACGAGGCTATCCATACTCTCGGACCTAAGATTAGTCGTTTTACCTACTCTCGGACCTAAGATTAGTCGTTTTACCTACTCCATACTCTCGGATCAGAAATGAACGAATTTACCAAATCCATACTCTCGGACTAGGGACGAATGACTAATCCATACTCTCAGATTAAAGATGAATGATTATGCCTAATCCATACTCTCGGACTAGGGACAATAGCTAATCCATACTCTCGGATTAACGACGAATGATTATGCCTAATCCATATTCTCGGACTAGGGACAATGACTATGTCTAATCTATACTCCCGGATAAGTGACATATACTAACTTCTATTCTCTGAGATTAACTCACTTGTACTCGTAAGAATATACTACCCAATATTCCTCATATTTAATTTAGGTCTACTCTTTATCCTAAATTATCAAATATAATCAGGTATGTTCTTTAACACGAATTTCAAGCAACATCAATTAACTCGCACATAAACATATAATTAATACTTCAATCAATACTTGTATTAAAATCATGTTCATGAAAGGGACTATGCACTCACCTGAGAAGGTGGTGACTCGGTACTCGGACAGCGCTTCGTTTACTTTAAAATAATTTCCTTCGACGAAACCTAGTATTATCACCGATAGATTTTAGTCTATTATTCGCCGAGACTAATTAATAGTCTAGCTATTATTACTATTATATAAGAGTTAAAAAAAATACTTATATAACCCATAATAATAGCCCAAGTATTTATTATATGTTCTTAATAACGTTAATATAATTAAATAAAAACTATATTAAAAATAGCGTAGGCGTAGCTCACTTACAGCGGGTTTTATAGAAAACCAGGCTTTGCTTGGAGCAGCGTTTCCGAGCCGAAAAGCTCTTCTTCTCAGAGCCATCGAGCACTCCGGGGCTTCCGCCTCGTGCTAGGGAGGTTCCCTAGGCTTTTCGGGGGATTTCGGGGCTAGAGAGAGGTTCTAGAGAGAGAGTAAAGTAAAAATAATATCTACAACTTTCATTTTGACTCCGTCGGCTAATTCTCGACGGATCTTAAATTTAACAGTACGAGGCGTTTAGACTGTTAAATGACCGCGAAGAATTCGTAACTCCTTCATACGGACTCCGTTTTCGTCTGTCTTTTTACCGTTGAGTTCCTATTAATGAGATCTTCAACTCTCATTTATTTCACGTAAGCAAAAAACCGCTCGAACTAAAATTCGAGTTTCGGGCTGTACACTGCTAAGCCGAATCTTAGAAAAATCATAACTTCCTCATACGAAGTCAGATTTGGGCGTTCTTTTTATCGACGCTCTTAGTTTAACATATTCTACGACTTTTGTTTAGATTTCTAAGGCTAAAAAGTCTTCTATCGTAAATTCACTATTTACGTCTTCCGGTGTCGTGCCGGTTTTGCCGTAAAACTTCGGCGGGCCATAACTTCTTCGTTATAACTCGGATTTCGGCGTTCTTTATATGTACGGAAACCTTGTGACATATTCTAAAACTTGGCTAAGACTATTCATTCTAAATAATCTTTTGTCGAAAAGTCATTTTTTTGACCCCTATTGCCTCTAAATTGACTAGCCCGGATCTGCGGGCGTTACAATCATCTCCCCCTTAGGATGATTACGTCCCGGAATCATCAACGAAACAAGGATCGTATAATGACTCCATACGTCATCTCTTCATCCTAGGTAATAGTTATAACTTCTTTATTCCTTCAAGTCTATCTCTTAGACTTATTGACTATAAGCAGTACTTGATCGTGCACCTGCTCTCTACCTCATATTAGACTCCAAATTATGACCTATCATCATGTGATGTATGTTTAGACTCAGGTCTCCTAAATTCTAAAACAGACTAAGCCTTCCTTCATGTTCTAATGTGATATAATCATACTTTAACATGTAGCATTTCTAGCTACCAACGAGCGCGATACTTCTATTGATCGCTTTGATTTTTAATCGTTTGGTTTAAGTCGGACGCTATATCAAACTTGGTTCTCTGAACCACGTAACCTACTCATCGTAGTCAGACTCAAGGTGATATGACCACTAGGGTCGGGATAACAACAATCTTCTTAATCATTACCGAAACAATGGTAACGGCATACTTGAATAAAACGAAATCAATTACTGGCTTCTTGGTAACCTTGTGACTTTCCCTGATCCAAGTGTGAGTCCTGTGCTTCCGGTAGTATAGGCCTCTTACTACCATTCACACCTACTCACACTCGTCCCAAGTATTGTCCCGCAGTTTTTCCAAGTCACCATACAAGAAAACCATACAACAACTTAACACATCAGATAACAAAACAAAGGTTTTATATTATTTCTTGAAACTGTTACATAGGTGTTCAAGTTCACCCTAGACTATGCCTCTAACAGGCTACATCGTGAGGTACTATCTACACGATTACTCCATAACTCGATCCTCGGATGTCAAGCCTTCACTCTTGAATCCTTGCATTGTCATCTGCTTCGTCAAGGATCATTTGAAATGCTCTCGCCTTTGGCTTTGGTGGCACATTTGGCTTTGTAGCCCCTTCTCTCTTTGGGCAGTCTTGTTTGAAGTGTCCTTCTTCTCCACACTTAAAGCAGACTTCTCTCTTGGTTGTGCATTCGCTGGCGTAATGACCAGTCTTCCTGCATTTAAAGCATGTCGTATATTTAGAGCATTTCCCGATGTGCTTCTTTCTACACTTGTCACACCATTGCGTTCCTTCTTCAAACTTCGAGAATTTTCTCTTCTCGCTGGACCTTGAAGATCCTTCAAACTTTCTCTTCTCGCCAACCTCCATCTTGCTGGAGGCTCTTCCCTTGATCATATCTTCGACAGACTTGGCAGCCCAGATAGCTGCCTCTAGAGTAGGTGCTTGACGCACTGGCACCGCGTACTCCCATGGAAGTCCTTTTGCGTACTTGTCGATTTTCGTCAGCTCATCCGGAACAAGACGCAAGGCGAACTCCATCTTCTCTGTGAAGTTGTTGGTGTATTCATCGATTGACATGCTTCCCTTCTTCAGGGTTAGAAACTGGTTCTCTAGCTCAAGCAGGTTTTGAGCTGAGCAGTACTTTCGTTTGAATTGCACCAGAAATTCTGCCCATGTCAGTTGCAGAGGCTCATTAGGGCTCAGAGTCTTCCCCAAGGTATTCCACCAATGTACAGCGCCTCCTCGAAACTGACGCACTGCAAATGTGGTCTGTAGCTTCCCTCTACAACCGCATGTCATGAAGGCTAACTCCATCTCCGAGATCCAATCCATGACCCCGATCGGATCCTCCTTTCCAGTGAAAGTCGATGGCTTGCAAGTTAGAAAATCCTTGTACTTGCATCCATTCCTCTCGACCTCGTCATCTTGGTTGTTTTGTCGAACTATTGGTGGGTTGACTTGACCAACAGTCCCACTGTAGTTTCCTTCCTCAGTCTGCCCTTCGTTCAACTCGGGCTGTTCGATCTGAATAGTGGCTTCCTCACGATTTTGCTGAGCAAACGTCTAGTTTCCTCCATTTGACGATCCAACATCGCTTGGATCATCGCTTGCACTCCGGCCATTGTGACTGGCTCAACGGTGGCTTCCATCACCGGTATTTGCTTAATCACTAGGGGTTGGTTTCTGTTCCCATTTTCATTCACGTTTCCGCTACGGGTTCTTGCCATCTTGATCTATACACCGAATAAGGTAAATCTAGATCTTTACTTAGGATTGACGGTTAAATCATCCTTATCACTCCGAAATGTTTATATGCTAGTTCTAATATCGTAGTCGTACATTTAGAATCCTAAACACATAAGGTTTCCAGATCCGGTCGGCAACAGACCATAGATCCGAACAACTAACAGCATATCAGGCACAAGTATTTAGCACATAAAAGTATTTTAGGCATAATTCCTAAAATAAGCTAGTGCTCACACCTCACAATCATCGCTTAGCATTCTAAGTTTAAGTCTAGAAATAAATCCATATTCCTAGTTCGCTTAAACTAATGCTCTGATACCAACTGTGACATCCCCAAAATCACGGCCAGAAAAGACCGATTTTGTTTATGCTTTATAAAAATCAAAGTACTTCATTTTATAAAAAGGTTGCGGAATTTGTTCCCAGAAAAACATGGTAAATACGTTATTAAAACATTTTCGAAGAAACGTATTTATTTCATTTTAAAACGTTTGGGATGTCATCGTTAATACAGGAACATAAGCATAAACAGAACTTACAATTATTCACACTAGTGGTCTACATCTCTTTAAATCTCTCAGTGTAATGTCACTTCATATAAACACCTGTGATATAAATAAACTGAGTGGGTCAGGTTGGGAAACCTAGTGAGCACATAGGGATTTCAATCCCACAATGTTATACCATATATATATATATATATATATATATATATATATATATATATATATATATATATATATATATAGTTTAAAATTCACAAAATATACAATTTCACCATACATATATATAAACAACTCTTATCCCACCCCGTCGATCCTCGCAACGAGGCTATCCATACTCTCGGACCTAAGATTAGTCGTTTTACCTACTCCATACTCTCGGATCAGAAATGAACGAATTTACCAAATCCATACTCTCGGACTAGGGACGAATGACTAATCCATACTCTCGGATTAAAGATGAATGATTATGCCTAATCCATACTCTCGGACTAGGGACAATACCTAATCCATACTCTCGGATTAATGACGAATGATTATGCCTAATCCATATTCTCGGACTAGGGACAATGACTATGTCTAATCCATACTCCCGGATAAGTGACATATACTAACTTCTATTCTTTGAGTTTAACTCACTTGTACTCGTAAGAATATACTACCCAATATTCCTCATATTTAATTTAGGTCTACTCTTTATCCTAAATTATCAAATATAATCAGGTATGTTCTTTAACACGAATTTCAAGCAACATCAATTAACTCGCACATAAACATATAATTAATACTTCAATCAATACTTGTATTAAAATCATGTTCATGAAAGGGACTATGCACTCACCTGAGAAGGTGGTGACTCGGTACTCGGACAGCGCTTCGTTTACTTTAAAATAATTTCCTTCGACGAAACCTAGTATTATCACCAATAGATTTTAGTCTATTATTCGCCGAGACTAATTAATAGTCTAGCTATTATTACTATTATATAAGCGTTAAAAAAATACTTATATAACCCATAATAATAGCCCAAGTATTTATTATATGTTCTTAATAACGTTAATATAATTAAATAAAAACTATATTAAAAATAGCGTAGGCGTAGCTCACTTACAGCGGGTTTTATAGAAAACCAGGCTTTGCTTGGAGCAGCGTTTCCGAGCCGAAAAGCTCTTCTTCTCGGAGCCTTCGAGCACTCCGGGGCTTCCGCCTCGTGCTAGGGAGGTTCCCTAGGCTTTTCGGGGGATTTCGGGGCTAGAGAGAGGTTCTAGAGAGAGAGTAAAGAGAAGAAAGAATGGGAAAGGTGTGAAGAAAATGAAGGTGGGAGAGGTGGTATTTATAGGGTGAAAATGGCTGAACTTGGTGCCACATGTCACCATCTAGTGGCAAGACTTGGGTAAAAAGCAATGGCCAAGATTGTGCCACATCACCCATTTTCGCACAACACACTTCCGACTTCTAAAATCCGTAACTTTCACATACGACCTCCGTTTTTGACGTTCTTTATATCCACGCGTAGGTAGAAATAATATCTACAACTTTCATTTTGACTCCATCAGCTAATTCTCGACCGATCTTAAATTTAACAGTACGAGGTGTTTAGACTGTTAAATGACCGCGAAGAATTCGTAACTCCTTCATACGGACTCCGTTTTCGTTTGTCTTTTTACCGTTGAGTTCCTATTAATGATATCTTTAACTCTCATTTATTTCACGTAAGCCAAAAACCGCTCGAACTAAAATTCGAGTTTCGGGCTGTACACTGCTAAGCCGAATCTTAGAAAAATCATAACTTCCTCATACGAAGTCAGATTTGGGCGTTCTTTTTATCGACGCTCTTAGTTTAACATATTCTACGACTTTTGTTTAGATTGCTAAGGCTAAAAAGTCTTCTATCGTAAATTCACTATTTACGTCTTCCGGTGCCGTGCCGATTTTGCCGTAAAACTTCGGCGGGCCATAACTTCTTCGTTATAACTCGGATTTCGGCGTTCTTTATATGTACGAAAACCTTGTGACATATTCTAAAACTTGGTTAAGACTATTCATTCTAAATAATCTTTTGTCGAAAAGTCATTTTTTTGACCCCTATTGCCTCTAAATTGACTAGCCCGGATCTGCGGGCGTTACATTCTGCTACTTTACCTGCACATGAAGTAGAAACATTAGTATTTTCAACATTAATAACTCCTCCTGACATAAATCCAACTCGTTTGCCATATTGAAGATGTGCCTCCCTGGCAATTTCTTCCTGAGTCATAGGGATGGATGTTTAGTTATGATTGAAAGGTGGAGGAACACTATCATACCCTAGACCCTTGTTTTGATTATCTTTAAATTTTAATTGGGTTTCAAATAAGGACTCGACTGTCTGACTTGACGCAGTATAATTTTTAAAACTAACGTTTGTTTTTCCATACTTAATTTTCAAAGCGTCAAGTTCTTCGGTTACAGCATCAATTTGTCTCTTAATATAGTCATAATTTTCACACTTGTTGCTATACTCTTCCTGAAGTTTCCTAAAGTCCTTGGTTTTTGCTTCAAATTCAACATTCAGGGGTTTCTGTCATTTCCTAAATTGATATCCTTCATATTTTAGGTCCTCGACTTCCCTTTTTAGCAAATCAATTTGTTCCCGAAGAAATTTAATCGTGGTTTCACAAACTGGGGTACATGTAACTTCAGTGATCGGAATATTTTCAGAACTCATTGTTTTTCTACACTTCAAAGCATCAAGTTCTTCAATTACATCAGTAAGTAAATTCAATAGCTTTTTGTTTACCTCAGATTTAGACAAGAAGATCCCAGCTATATTCATCTCAATAGTAAGTGTAGTAAATCGCTGCAACTGAGTTTCGAGGGTTTCTCTAGGGATATGATCGAAAATGTTGAAATTTGGTCTTAACATATCCTGATGACTCTCTTTCATGTTTTCAACTCCCTCTTAGACCTTAAAATCAATTAAAAAGCACAACTAGAAGCTAAAATCAAACTTAAAAGTCAAACCCTTTGATTATAAACCTCAAAAGTCAACCTTAAAAGTCAAATTTAAAAAGCTAAACACAAAAGTCAAACTTGAAAAGTCAAACTTAAAAGTCAAACCGAAAAGCTAAATTTGAAAATTTAAAAGTTAAACGAAAAAGTTAAAGTTTAAAATCAAAGGTCAAACTTGAAAGTCAAAGTCAAAATTTAAGGTCAAAAATTAAAATATAATTTTATTTATTAATTTTTATTTATTTATTATTATTATTTTTTTATATAATCTTTTTTTTTTTAATTTTGGATGAAAAAGGAATTTAAAATTTAAAAGGAATTGGATTTTGGGTTAAAAGTGTCAAAATAGGAAAACTTGCTGCGAGAATGACGGGTTATAGTTTAAATTTCGAAAAATTGTAACAAGTGATCAGGTAGGCGAGTTAGTAAGGTGCGCGTGTTCTTGATCTCAAGGTCGCGAGTTCGAACCTTGGCACCTCCGCTTCTGCTTGCTATTTTTTTATATGCGAAGGCTGCTACTTGCGAGGACTCCTTCTGGCCGTGAACCGAGGACCGAGGTGCGAGGCCGTAAACCACCGAGGCCGAGGCCGCAAACTCATGATGGTGAACCTCAGAAACCCTAGCTGCTAGCCGCCACCCCCTCGCAGGTTACGACCAAAAACAGTGATTTTTGCCCTTTTTTGCTCCAAAACTCGATCAAAAACCATTTTTTATGAAAAACATGAAGAACAAACCCCCATTAATTTTCAGAGATCTATCCAAAAACGCAAGAATATTTCGAAAATAAGATCAAATAATGCTCCAAATCTGACAAAATTGACTGATACAACCAAGCTCTAATACCAATTTTAAGTCCCTAAAATGCCTGTGTATCAATCAAATCTGTTTGATGGTGCGGAATTCCAATCAAACGAATGATGTAAGATCAAATAGAAGAGAAGGAGAAGAAGAATAATATGAATCTATGTATTAATTGATTAGAATGAAGATCCGGATACAAAAGATTCACACACACAAAACTTCTCTTTGGCCGTAAACTCTCTTATGTTCATCAAATCAGTTCCTCACACCCTAACACCTATATTTATACAAGGGGAACATGGGACATAAATGGGTTTACGGCCGTAAACATAGCCGTAAACACCTTACGGCCGTAAACACCAAGTTGTTTACGGTCCAAGACACAAAAATACATTTTTCTAGAAAAGTAAAGTATAAACCATATTTTTAACCCAACATGGGGAATCTCTAAAGGCTGTAATGCACCATGTGGATGCTGGTGCTTTGCCTTAACCTGATGTCAGGTCAAGCACCTCTCAACTACCCATGTCACATCCCTCTTCATACATGGCCACCAATAATCTCTCTTCAGGTCCAAATACATCTTAGTGACAGTAGGATGGATCGAGAATCTCGATCTATGAGCCTCTTCCATCAGTATACACCGAGCTCCGCCCGTGTAGGGCACCCAAATCCGCCCTCGGAAAGTCATAAGCCCACGACTATCCATCACAAACTCAGACACCTGCCCAATCACCCGCTCCCTCTTGCGGTTCTCTGTTCTCATGGCCTCCACCTGGGACTCTCAAATAGTATCTAAGACTGGATTCATCATCGTCATCCTCATACACACATCTCAGATTGGAGCCCTCGCTGCTCTACGGCTCAAGGCATCGGCTAACACGTTAGCCTTACTCGGATGATACAAGATCTCACAATCATAGTTTTTCACCACATCCAACCACCTCCTCTGTCTCATATTCAGGTTAGGCTGATCCATGAGATACTTCAGGCTCTTATGGGCGAACACCATCGCCCCCAGCTCTAGATCGTGGGTGGAATATCTCGTCTCATGAGGCTTCAACTGCCTCGATACGTATGCTATCATGTGCCCCCTCTTCATCAACACTGCACCCATCCCCGAAATGGATGCATCAATGTAAACTACAAAGTCCTCCACCCCTTGGGAAGGGATAACACTGGGGTTTCACACAATCTCTGGTGAATAGTCTCAAATGAGGCCTGCTGCTTGGGACCCAAATAAAAGTAACACCCTTTCAGGTCAACCGGTAAGAAGGACGGAGATCTTGGAGAAATCTATGATAAATCTCTAGTAGTAGTCGGCCAAACCCAGAAAACTCATGATCTCAGTGGGGGGTCTCAGTACCTCCCATCTCATCACTACCTCGATCTTGGCCAGGTCGACCAATATCTCATTCTGGTTAACGAGGTGTCCCATGAACTGGACGTCTCGTAACTAGAAATCATACTTGGAGAATTTGGCATAAATCCTCTCCGCTCTCAATACCCCAAGAATCTCTCTAAGATGCTCCTTGTGCTGCTCTCTGGATCTCGAATACACCAAGATATCATCGATGAACATGATCACCGATCGATCAAATATGGGCATGCACAAGTGGTTCATGAGGTCTATGAATGTTGCTGGAGCGTTGGTAAGCCCAAATGGCATCACCACAAACTCGAAGTGCCCATAACGAGTCCTAAAGGCCGTCTTCTATATATCCTCCTCGCAGGCTATCATCTGATGATATCCAAACCTCAAATCGATCTTGGAAAACCAAGACGCCCCATGCAACTGATTGAACAAATCGTCAATCCTCGGAAGTGGATAACGGTTCTTGACTGTCAGCTTGTTCAACTCCTGGTAATCAATACACATCCGGTGTGAACCATCCTTTTTCTTGACAAAAAGGATCGGCGCTTCCCACGACAAGCTACTCGGTCTGATATATCCCTTCCCTAACAGCTCATGGAGCTGTGAGGATAACTCCTGCATCCGGTGGCACAAGGCGATAAGGTGTCTTAGCGATAGGCACCGTTCTCGATACCAAATCAATCTGGAACTCCACTTGCCTCTCTGGAGGCACACCCGATAACTCCTCGGGAAAAACATCCAGAAACTCACTCACTATCGGAAACTCAGCGATAGAACTTGGCCTCTCTGTAGCAATCCGTGTATCCATCACATACGCCAAAAAGGCCCTACAACCCTGCTACAAACTCTGTCTCGCTATGGGAGCAGAGTAGAAAGCTGGCCCAGATTTGGTACCCTCACCATAAATTGTAAGCACTCCCCCGCCAGGGTCTCGTATGGTCACCACCTGACGCTCGTAGTCGATCATAGATCCAAACCGACTCAACCAGTCCATGGCCACAATGACACAGACATCACCCATCATGATCGATACCAGATCTATCGGAAACTCAACACCAAAAATCTCAAGCACACATCCCCAGATCACATCAGTAGCAAACGACGCATGCTCATTGGCTATAGGAACTCTCACAGGTCGACTCAATGCCTCACGTCGAATACTAATGTGAAAAGTAAAAGCTAGTGACACGAAATATCAACTTGGACCCAAGTTGAATAACAACAAAGCAGGTACAGAACTCCTACGAAAAGTACCTATACACATCACGATATAAGCATAACATAACACAAAATAGCATAAGTAAAAGAACAGATAACGACCACGATATCTGGTGCTGTGCGGACCACCTCCGTTGTCAACTGAAAGGCTCTCCCTCAAACTCTCCGTGTCTCGACCTTTGCTAGTCGACTGTCAGTAGTACGCAAAGCTACAACTGCAGAACCCTAAACTGACCCCTGAATGAGCTGGGCACACTCGGCCTTCCGATGGCCGGTCTGGTTGAAGTGAAACCCCTTGGGGAAATCCTTCGCCATATGCCCCTCTTTGCTACACTTGTAGCAAATCCCTACCTGACACGTCCCCTCATGAATCTTGCCACACTTCCCAAAAGTGCGGCCCTTTTGGCCTCCTGATCTCGAATCAGCAGGCTTAGCCTGCTTGGCTGTCGGTCGCCGGTCTCTCCCCTGAGACTCCGCCTCCTCCCTAACTTGAGTGTCCAACTCGATATCCCTCTTTCAAGAATTTTATTGAAGCTCGGTAAATGTCTGATCAAATGAGTTCACCACAAACTCTCGAATATCCCTCCTTAGAATGCTCAAATACTGGCTCATGCATGCCTGCTCAGAAGACACGTGCTCAGGGCAGAACAACGCCTTCTCGTGAAACATCCTCGTAATCTCTGTCACTGACTTTATCTTCTGCTTGAGAGACAAAAACTCATGGGCCAATCGTTCCCTCTCCATCAAGGGAACATACTCATCTCAGAACATCAGCGTAAACCTCTCCCATGTCACTGCGGTATGATCTGCAGGAGTAAAATTGGCTGTCACAAACTTCCACCAGTCCTTTGCCCCCAAGCGATGCTGGTTTAGCGCAAAACGAACCCTCAAATGCTCCAAACATGAACAAGTGTAAAAACATCCATCGATATCAGAGATCCATCTCATCGCAACAATTGGATCCCGAGTCCTATCAAACTCTGGCAGCTTCGAGTTACTGAACTCCCGATACAACAATGAGTCACCTCCCTGTGGCCTGGCAGTAGCTACAGCTACGGTGGTAGCAGCTGCAGCAGCCTCGGTGACTGCAGCGTACTGCTCATCAAATGTCTCAATCAGGGTGGTCTTGATAGACCCAAACATCTCTGGTATAGCCTCTCATATGGCTGCAGCCACCACATTGTGAATCATCCGGTGAATCTCGTCACCGCTAACTCCACTACTCTCTGGGTTGTGGCATGTACCCACCATGACGTCTCTGAAACACAATACAAAATCATCAGAGACTCGCTCACATATACTCACACTCGATCACTCGCCCCTACTTGCTCTGTAGCATCCTAAAGATTCTTACTTGGGTTGCCTACCGATTCGGTGCTTTCATTAGTACGGGCCCAATACCACCTTCCATACCAACCTGCAGTCACCCTAAGTCCTCCTTCTAGGATCCCAAGTCACAAGTACTCTATCTCTCACGAATATCAGACTACTCTATCAGTAGACCCCTCTCAAGCTCATCTAGGTGTCTCTCCTAGATTTTCTCTCAACTCAAAAACCCTCTGTAGGTGATTCCTGCTAAATACTCTTACTCAACTCATACTCAAAAGCACATCACAGATAGCAGTAACTCTTAGGCTAAGTCATCACAAATCAGACAACTGTAGTCCTAAATTATGGAATACCTAGCCTACCCTCTAGCATGCATAATAATATCTCATAAGACAGAGAGTAAGGGTAGTTTGGGATATCACTGTTCTGGCTCTGGCTGATTGTACACACTACTCCAACTTGTTTTCTCTTAAACTCTTTCTCATTTTAGAAAAAATTATTTCTTTTGAAATTTTTTCTCAAATCCTCAGTTTGAGTCCAAACATACTCGGGGGTGCATCTGAATCCCTCAAACCAAGGCTCTGATACCAACTTGTAACACCGTGAATTTTCAAACCAAAATTTTAATTTCAAAACACAATAAAACACATGTCACAATTTCTAAAAAATCACAAGTATCAATTTATCAACACACATTTCAAATTGTTTATCATAAATCCAAGATCCTCCAAAAATATATCTCTAGCTCAGATGTGTGTACAATCAAGCCGGTGCCTTCCCGCGATCCTGAGAAGTACCTGAAACACATATCACATAACATGGTAAGCACGAAGCTTCATGTGTTCCCCAAAATACCACACGCAACTCATTAGCCACTCGAGGCTATAAGTCAATAAGACCCTCCGGTCAATGTGTCTCACTGGGACCCTCTGGTCCTAACTCATATGGACCATCCGGTCTTAACTCTATAAGCTCAGAATAATACACATCATAACTCACATAGACATAATGCATGATATCACAATACACAATATGAAAACATAAGACCCTTTGGCCACACAACTCAGATTACCACTCTAGGTATGTATAGTGAGAAGACTCACCTAGTAAGCAAGCAAATAACAACCTCGTACACGTAGTCTCGAACTAGCCTCCGCCTAACACATAGAATAATTACCTCTAATTAATACTCTATTCATATTCAAAATAAACCGAAGGTTACACACACAGAGACACACACACACACACACTCTCTCTCTCTCTCTCTCTCTCTCTCTCTCTTTCTCTCTCTAACTCTTAATATGGGTAAAATACCATTTTACCCCTCTATTGTCCCCAGAATCTCTGACTTGAAAAAAATCCTAAAGTCAACATAAATCAATACTTGAGTCAACTTTCCATGTTGACCTGGCTCGCCGAGTGCACCTATGTGACTCGTCGAGTCCACTCGTTTCCTCAGAAGTCTCGTGAAGGTCCAACTCAACACGAGTTGACCCCCAACTCGCCAACTTATCGCATGATCAAGCTCATCGGGACAAACTGTAACCGACTGGTCGAGTCAACTCATGGACTTGGCGGCGAGTCCCTTAAATCTAATTTTTCATTCAGACATTTCAAAACAAATCTACCACTCCAAACACTAAATCTAGCTTCCCAAGACTCGATTGTCACGTAAAGCTTTGATCTTTATGTTTATGCATGGCATATTCGCTCCATATTACCAACTACATGCTCTTACAAGGTGTTATGCACAAAAACCCTCTTTTGGCCGAATAAAGTTGGGACCTTTGGAGTCAAGGGAACTCATAAGGTCCAGATCTGAAGTCTAGACCTCCTAATAGACTCCATGCACTTATTGTCCCATCAAAAGGTGGTAAAAGCCCAAAGTTCCATACTCAAGATATCTAACTAAATAAATGAGAAAGGTGCAATTTTTACCTTCCATAGAAGCTCTAAGTGAAGGGATTGTTGGATCCCACGGTATCTCCTCGTCCCCTGCTTGTATCACCCTTCTTTCCTTCCAAAAGATTCACCAAAATACTCAAAAGTTAGCTCAAACACTCTCTCTTAGCTTAATGGCCGATTAGGGTTTCTCCCAGTGAGGTTGGGTAGCTGATGAGGTGCAAATAGGGACATAAGCTCTCTTAAATAGGCCCCAACCCCGGGGACTTAGGGTTTCATCACACAACGCCTACTCGGTGAGTCGACTTTCTGACTCGTCGAGTAGGTTACTAATGTCACGTGGCCAAATACGACTCTACCCGATGTTGAAGCACTTACTCGTCGAGTTGCTCAAAAGACCTCAAAAATAAATAGATAAATAAATAAATAATACACCTGGGAGTCTGGATGTTACATCTGATTTGTTAAACTATTTTGTGTATCATAACATGTCTATATTATGCTTATGTGATTAAATATCATGAACAGTTAAATACATGTTGTAAGCATCTGTCCTTATATGATTGTGGTTGGCCCACGTCAGCATCAGGATCGAGTTCGTATTACTCTAACATTACCCTCGTTATTCTTCTTTCCATATCTCTTTCTATCTCTTTCTAATTTATCTGCCAGATTATCTTTTCTTGGTAGTGATCCTCATTTTTTTTTGTTTAAAAAGAGATGAAGTAATTAAGCATGGTGAAACGAGTTGATTTAGAAGTATACATTCATATGTACTATTATGTCATCTTGTTTGACTAGAGGTGTATTTGTTTAAGTGTTTTGCTGACATTTACAATTATATATGTAGGATTCTTAAAGAAGATCAAGTGATAGGCAATTGCAATATCCATGTCTCAAGTTATGGATGTACACGTCTATTATGTCAGTTGGTATGTAATGTATTCTATCCGAATGTGTTTATCTGTATATAAATAATTCTTTAGTTCTAATTTTCTAATTACAAACAAATTTGTTCACTTGTTAAGGATTCTTAAAGAAGATCAAGTGATGTGGACTTTTTTTATTATGGTAGGAATCAAATGAGCTTGCAAAAATAATTTATCTCAAGTGTATTTTGGATTCGTACAAAAGAATAAATGCATTTTGGATTCCGAAAGAAGATCAAGTGTATTCTGGATTCCGGTAGAAAATGAAGTCGTTACAAGATGGAGAGGATGATTCTTACACAATTTCAAGAATGTTTTGTTAATAATCAACAATTGCAGAATAAATGCAATTTATATTTATAGTTGTATTCTTTAAGAATGAATGTAATTAATGATTTTAGTAATATTGA